>NC_091706.1:2515000-3140000 GCF_041296265.1 Equus caballus | reverse complement strand
GGCTGGTGATTTGGGAATGTCAGGTAGTTGGCTCCGGCGTGCTCGGCAGGTTGTTCAGACGGGTCTGGCAGGTGTTTTCCGTCTGTTCGTGGTTTGGTTCCAGCATCTCATGCACACGGTTCTGGCACGTCTGAGATGTGGTTCAGGCCGGCCCGACAGGTGTTTCCACAGTGTCCGCCAAGTGGTACTGGCGTAGTTGGCAGGTGATTTTGGCATGACCGGCAGGTGGTTCCAGCAAGCCCGGCAGGTGATTCCGAAGTGTTCCCCAACTGGTTGTGGCGTAGCCGGCAGGAGATTTCTGCGTGTCCGGCAGGTGGTTCTGGCGAGTCGAGCAGGTGGTTCCGGCGTGCTCGGCAGGTGCTTCCGGGGTAATTGGCACGTGGTTCTGGCATATCTGAGAGGTGGTTCCGGCATGCCCGGCAGGTGATTCCGGAGTGTTCGCCAAGTGTTTCCGGCGTAGCTGGCAGGTGATTTTGCATGTCCAGCGGTCGTTTCGGTGGGTCGAGCCGGTGGTTCCGGCGTGTCCGGCAGGTGGTTCCGGTCTGTCCGGCAGGTGGTTCTGTGGTGTCCGGCACGAGGTTCAGTCTGAGAGGCTGTGCCGGCATGCCCCTCACGTGATTCCGGCTTGTCCCCGAAGTGGTGCTGGTGTAGCAGGCAGGTGATTTTGGCGTGTCCGGCAGGTGGTTCAGGCGAGTTGAGCAGGTGGTTGCGACGTGCTCGGCAGGTGCTTCCGGCGTCTCCGGCACGTGTTTCTGGCACATCTGACTGGTGGTTCCGGCATGCCCAAAAGTTGATTCCGGTCTGTCCGGTTGGTGGTTCCGGCGTGCACGGCACGTGGTTCTGGTACGTGTCAGAGGTGGTTGCGTATGCCCAACAGGTGATTCCGGACTGTCCGCCACGTGCTTCTGGCACGTCTGAGAGGTGGTTCCAACATGCCCGGCAGGTCATTTCGGAGAGTCGTCCAAGTGCTTCTGGCGTAGCCCGCAGGTGATTTTGGCGTGTCCGGCAGGTGGTTCCGCCGTGCTCGGCAGGTGGTTCAGGCATGGCCGGCAGGTGGTTCCAGACTGTCCAGGAGGTGTTTCCAGCTTCTCCGGCAGGTGGTTCTGGTACGTCTGAGAGGTGGTTCCGCCATGGCTGGCAGGTGATCCCGGACTGTCCCCCAGGTGGTT
The DNA here is from genome assembly GCF_041296265.1 of Equus caballus. Lineage (NCBI taxonomy): Eukaryota > Metazoa > Chordata > Mammalia > Perissodactyla > Equidae > Equus > Equus caballus. Next base: position 3,138,831 of record NC_091706.1, on the reverse strand, counting down.
CTGGCATAGCCAGCAGTTGATATTGGCCTGTCCGGCAGGTGGTTCCAGCGAGTCGAACAGGTGGCTCCGGCGTTCTTGGCAGGTGGTTCCGGTCTGTCCGGTAGGTGTTTCCAGCGTGTCTGGCATGTGCTTCCGGCACGTCTGAGAGGTGGTTCCGGCATGCGCGGCAGGTGATTCCGTAGTGTCCGCCAGGTGGTTCTGGCATACCCGGCAGGTGATTTTGGCGTGTCCGGCAGGTGTTTCTGGCGAGTCGAGCAGGTGGCTCCGGCATGCTCGGCAGGTGCTTCCGGCGTCTCCGGCACTTGGTTCTGGTGTGTCTGAGAGCTGGTTCCGGCATGTCCGGCAGATGATTCCGGAGTGTCCGCCAAGTGGTTCTCGCATACCCAGCAGGTGATTTTGGCGTGTCAGGGAGTTGGTACCGGTGAGTCGAGCAGGTGGTTCCGGCGTGCTCAGCAGGTGGTTCAGGCGGTTCTGGCAGGTGGTATCCGTCTGTTCGGGGTGTGGTTCCAGCATCTCATGAACACGTTTCTGGCACGTCTGAGATGTGGTTCCAGCCGGCCCGACAGGTGTTTCCACAGTGTCCGCCAAGTGGTACTGGCGTAGTTGGCAGGTGATTTTGGCATGACCGGCAGGTGGTTCCAGCAAGCCCGGCAGGTGATTCCGAAGTGTTCCCCAACTGGTTGTGGCGTAGCCGGCAGGTGATTTTTGCGTGTGCGGTAGGTGGTTCTGGCGAGTCGAGCAGGTGGTTCCGGCATGCTCGGCAGGTTCTTCCGGGGTCATTGGCACGTGGTTCTGGCATATCTGAGAGGTGGTTCCGGCATGCCCGGCAGGTGATTCCGGAGTGTTCGCCAAGTGTTTCCGGTGTAGCCGGCAGGTGATTTTGCATGTCCAGCGGTCGTTCCGGCGGGTCGAGCCGGTGGTTCCGGCGTGTCCGGCAGGTGGTTCCGGTCTGTCCGGCAGGTGGTTCTGTGGTGTCCGGCACGAGGTTCAGTCTGAGAGGCTGTGCCGGCATGCCCCTCACGTGATTCCGGCTTGTCCCCGAAGTGGTGCTGGTGTAGCGGGCAGGTGATTTTGGCGTGTCCGGCAGGTGGTTCAGGCGAGTTGAGCAGGTGGTTGCGACGTGCTCAGCAGGTGCTTCCGGCGTCTCCGGCACGTGTTTCTGGCACATCTGACTGGTGGTTCCGGCATGCCCACAAGTGGATTCCGGTCTGTCCGGTAGGTGGTTCCGGCGTGCACGGCACGTGGTTCTGGTACGTCTCAGAGGTGGTTGCGTATGCCCAACAGGTGATTCCGGAATGTCCGCCACGTGCTTCTGGCACGTCTGAGAGGTGGTTCCAACATGCCCGGCAGGTCATTTCGGACACTCGTCCAAGTGGTTCTGGCGTAGCCCGCAGGTGATTTTGGCGTGTCCGGCAGGTGGTTCCGCCGTGCTCGGCATGTGGTTCAGGCATGGCCGTCACGTGATTCCAGTCTGTCCAGGACGTGTTTCCAGCTTCTCCGGCAGGTGGTTCTGGTACGTCTGAGAGGTGGTTCCGCCATGGCTGGCAGGTGATCCCGGACCGTCCCCCAGGTGGTTCTGGCATAGCCAGCAGTTGATATTGGCCTGTCCGGCAGGTGGTTCCAGCAAGTCGAACAGGTGGCTCCGGCGTTCTTGGCAGGTGGTTCCGGTCTGTCCGGTAGGTGTTTCCGGCGTGTCTGGCACGTGCTTCCGGCACGTCTGAGAGGTGGTTCCGACATGCGTGGCAGGTGATCCCGTAGTGTCCGCCAGGTGGTTCTGGCATACCCGGCAGGTGATTTTGGCGTGTCCGGCAGGTGTTTCTGGCGAGTCGAGCAGGTGGCTCCGCAGTGCTCGGCAGGTTGTTCAGACGGGTCTGGCAGGTGTTTTCCGTCTGTTCGGGGGGTGGTTCCAGCATCTCATGCACATGGTTCTGGCACGTCTGAGATGTGGTTCCGGTCGGCCCGACAGGTATTTCCACAGTGTTCGCCAAGCGGTTCTGGCGTAGTTGGCAGGTGATTTTGGCAAGACTGGCGGGTGGTTCCAGCAAGCCTGGCAGGTGATTCCAAAGTGTTCACCAACTGGTTGTGGCGTAGCCGGCAGGTGATTTTTGCGTGATCGGCAGGTGGTTCTGGCGAGTCGAGCAGGTGGTTCCGGCGTGCTCGGCTGGTGCTTCCGGGGTCATTGGCACGGGGTTCTGGCATGTCTGAGAGGTGGTTCCTGCATGCCCGGCAAGTGATTCCGGAGTGTTCGCCAAGTGGTTCTGGCATAGTCGGCAGGTGATTTTGGCATGTCCGGCAGGTGGTTCAGGCGAGTTGAGCAGGTGGTTCCAACGTGCTTGGCAGGTGCTTCCGGCGTCTCCGGCACGTGTTTCTGGCACATCTGACAGGTGGTTCCGGCATGCCCGAAAGGTGATTCCGGTCTGTCCGGTAGGTGGTTCCAGCCTGCACGGCATGTGGTTCTGGTACGTCTCAGAGGTGGTTGCGCATGCCCAACAGGTGATTCCGGACTGTCCACCACATGGTTCGGTCACGTCTGAGAGGTGGTTCCGGCATGCCCTGCAGGTCATCCCAGAGAGTCCTCCAAGTGGTTCTGGCATAACACGCAGGTGATTTTGGCGTGTCTGGCAGGTTGTTCCGTTGTGCTTGGCAGGTGGTAAGGCTTGGCCGGCAGGTGGTTCCAGACTGTCCAGGACGTGTTTCCAGCTTCTCCGGCAGGTGGTTCTGGTACGTGTGAGAGGTGGTTCCGCCATGGCTGGCAGGTGATTCCGGACTGTCCCCCAGGTGGTTCTGGCATAGCCAGCAGTTGATATTGGCCTGTCCGGCAGGTGGTTCGAGCGAGGCGAACAGGTGGCTCCGGCGTTCTTGGCAGGTGGTTCCGGTCTGTCCGGTAGGTGTTTCCGGCGTGTCCGGCACGTGCTTCCGGCACGTCTGAGAGGTGGTTCCGGCGTACGCGACAGGTGATTTCGGAGTGTCCGCCAGGTGGTTCTGGCGTACCCGGCAGGTGATTTTGGCGTGTCCGGCAGGTGTTTCTGGCGAGTCGAGCAGGTGGCTCCGGCATGCTCGGCAGGTGCTTCCGGCGTCTCCGGCACGTGGTTATGGTGTGTCTGAGAGCTGGTTCCAGCATGTCCGGCAGATGATTCCGGAGTGTCCGCCAAGTGGTTCTGGCATACCCGGCTGGTGATTTGGGCATGTCAGGTAGTTGGCTCCGGCGTGCTCGGCAGGTTGTTCAGACGGGTCTGGCAGGTGTTTTCCGTCTGTTCGTGGTTTGGTTCCAGCATCTCATGCACACGGTTCTGGCACGTCTGAGATGTGGTTCAGGCCGGCCCGACAGGTGTTTCCACAGTGTCCGCCAAGTGGTACTGGCGTAGTTGGCAGGTGATTTTGGCATGACCGGCAGGTGGTTCCAGCAAGCCCGGCAGGTGATTCCGAAGTGTTCCCCAACTGGTTGTGGCGTAGCCGGCAGGAGATTTCTGCGTGTCCGGCAGGTGGTTCTGGCGAGTCGAGCAGGTGGTTCCGGCGTGCTCGGCAGGTGCTTCCGGGGTAATTGGCACGTGGTTCTGGCATATCTGAGAGGTGGTTCCGGCATGCCCGGCAGGTGATTCCGGAGTGTTCGCCAAGTGTTTCCGGCGTAGCCGGCAGGTGATTTTGCATGTCCAGCGGTCGTTCCGGCGGGTCGAGCCGGTGGTTCCGGCGTGTCCGGCAGGTGGTTCCGGTCTGTCCGGCAGGTGGTTCTGTGGTGTCCGGCACGAGGTTCAGTCTGAGAGGCTGTGCCGGCATGCCCCTCACGTGATTCCGGCTTGTCCCCGAAGTGGTGCTGGTGTAGCGGGCAGGTGATTTTGGGGTGTCCGGCGGGTGGTTCAGGCGAGTTGAGCAGGTGGTTGCGACGTGCTCGGCAGGTGCTTCCGGCGTCTACGGCACATGTTTCTGGCACATCTGACTGGTGGTTCCGGCATGCCCAAAAGTTGATTCCGGTCTGTCCGGTAGGTGGTTCCGGCGTCCACGGCACGTGGTTCTGGTACGTCTCAGAGGTGGTTGCGTATGCCCAACAGGTGATTCCGGACTGTCCGCCACGTGCTTCTGGCACGTCTGAGAGGTGGTTCCAACATGCCCGGCAGGTCATTTCGGAGAGTCGTCCAAGTGGTTCTGGCGTAGCCCGCACGTGATTTTGGCGTGTCCGGCAGGCGGTTCCGCCGTGCTCGGCAGGTGGTTCAGGCATGGCCGTAAAGTGGTTCCAGTCTGTCCAAGAAGTGTTTCCAGCTTCTCCGGCAGGTGATTCTGGTACGTCTGAGAGGTGCTTCCGCCATGGCTGGCAGGTGATCCCGGACTGTCCCCCAGGTGGTTATGGCATAGCCAGCAGTTGATATTGGCCTGTCCGGCAGGTTCCAGCGAGTCGAACAGGTGGCTCCGGCGTTCTTGGCAGGTGGTTCCGGTCTGTCCGGTAGGTGATTCCGGCGTGTCCGGCACGTGCTTCCGGCACGTCTGAGAGGTGGTTACGGCATGGGCGACTGGTGGTTTCGGAGTGTCCGCCAGGTGGTTCTGGCGTACCCGGCAGGTGATTTTGGCGTGTCCGGCAGGTGTTTCTGGCGAGTCGAGCAGGTGGCTCCGGCATGCTCGGCAGGTGCTTCCGGCGTCTCCGGCACTTGGTTCTGGTGTGTCTGAGAGCTGGTTCCGGCATGTCCGGCAGATGATTCCGGAGTGTCCGCCAAGTGGTTCTGGCATACCCAGCAGGTGATTTTGGCGTGTCAGGGAGGTGGTACCGGTGAGTCGAGCAGGTGGTTCCGGCGTGCTCAGCAGGTGGTTCAGGCGGTTCTGGCAGGTGGTATCCGTCTGTTCGGGGTGTGGTTCCAGCATCTCATAAACACGTTTCTGGCACGTCTGAGATGTGGTTCCAGCCGGCCCGACAGGTGTTTCCGCAGTGTCCGCCAAGCGGTTCTGGCGTAGTTGGCAGGTGATTTTGGCATGACTGGCAGGTGGTTCCAGCAAGCCTGGCAGGTGATTCCAAAGTGTTCACCAACTGGTTGTGGCGTAGCCGGCAGGTGATTTTTGCGTGATCGGCAGGTGGTTCTGGCGAGTCGAGCAGGTGGTTCCGGCGTGCTCGGCTGGTGCTTCCGGGGTCATTGGCACGGGGTTCTGGCATGTCCGAGAGGTGGTTCCTGCATGCCCGGCAAGTGATTCCGGAGTGTTCGCCAAGTGGTTCTGGCATAGTCGGCAGGTGATTTTGGCATGTCCGGCAGGTGGTTCAGGCGAGTTGAGCAGGTGGTTCCAACGTGCTTGGCAGGTGCTTCCGGCGTCTCCGGCACGTGTTTCTGGCACATCTGACAGGTGGTTCCGGCATGCCCGAAAGGTGATTCCGGTCTGTCCGGTAGGTGGTTCCAGCCTGCACGGCATGTGGCTCTGGTACGTCTCAGAGGTGGTTGCGCATGCCCAACAGGTGATTCTGGACTGTCCGCCACATGGTTCGGTCACGTCTGAGAGGTGGTTCCGGCGTGCCCGGGCAGGTCATCCCAGAGAGTCCTCCAAGTGGTTCTGGCATAACACGCAGGTGCTTTTGGCGTGTCTTTCAGGTTGTTCCGTTGTGCTTGGCAGGTGGTTCAGGCTTGGCCGGCAGGTGGTTCCAGACTGTCCAGGACGTGTTTCCAGCGTCTCCGGCAGGTGGTTCTGGTACGTCTGAGAGGTGGTTCCGCCATGGCTTTCAGGTGATTCCGGACCGTCCCACAGGTGGTTCTGGCATAGCCAGCAGTTGATATTGGCCTGTCCGGCAGGTGGTTCCAGCGAGTCGAACAGGTGGCTCCGGCGTGCTCGGCAGGTGGTTCCGGTCTGTCCGGTAGGTGATTCCGGCGTGTCCGGCACGTGCTTCCGGCACGTCTGAGAGGTGGTTCCGGCATGCGCGACTGGTGGTTTCGGAGTGTCCGCCAGGTGGTTCTGGCGTACCCGGCAGGTGATTTTGGCGTGTCCGGCAGGTGTTTCTGGCGAATCGAGCAGGTGGCTCCGGCATGCTCGGCAGGTGCTTCCGGCGTCTCCGGCACGTGGTTCTTGTGTGTCTGAGAGCTGGTTCCGGCATGTCCGGCAGATGATTCCGGAGTGTCCGCCAAGTGGTTCTGGCATACCCGGCTGGTGATTTGGGCATGTCAGGTAGGTGGTTCCGGCGAGTCGAGCAGGTGGCTCCTGCGTGCTCGGCAGGTTGTTCAGACGGGTCTGGCAGGTGTTTTCCGTCTGTTCGGGGTGTGGTTCCAGAATCTCATGCACATGGTTCTGGCACGTCTGAGATGTGGTTCCGGCCGGCCCGACAGGTGTTTCCACAGTGTCCGCCAAGTGGTACTGGCGTAGTTGGCAGGTGATTTTGGCATGACTGGCAGGTGGTTCCAGAAAGCCCGGCAGGTGATTCCGAAGTGTTCCCCAACTGGTTGTGGCGTAGCCGGCAGGTGATTTTTGCGTGTCCGGCAGGTGGTTCTGGCGAGTCGAGCAGGTGGTTCCGCCGTGCTCGGCAGGTGCTTCCGGGCTCATTGGCACGTGCTTCTCGCATATCTGAGAGGTGGTTCCGGCATGCCCGGCAGGTGATTCCGGAGTGTTCGCCAAGTGTTTCCGGCATAGCCGGCAGGTGATTTTGCATGTCCAGCGGTCGTTCCGGCGGGTCGAGCCGGTGGTTCCGGCGTGTCCGGCAGGTGGTTCCGGTCTGTCCGGCAGGTGGTTCTGTGGTGTCCGGCACGAGGTTCAGTCTGAGAGGCTGTGCCGGCATGCCCCTCACGTGATTCCGGCTTGTCCCCGAAGTGGTGCTGGTGTAGCGGGCAGGTGATTTTGGCGTGTCCGGCAGGTGGTTCAGGCGAGTTGAGCAGGTGGTTGCGACGTGCTCGGCAGGTGCTTCCGGCGTCTCCGGCACGTGTTTCTGGCACATCTGACTGGTGGTTCCGGCATGCCCAAAAGTTGATTCCGGTCTGTCCGGTAGGTGGTTCCGGCGTGCACGGCACGTGGTTCTGGTACGTGTCAGAGGTGGTTGCGTATGCCCAACAGGTGATTCCGGACTGTCCGCCACGTGCTTCTGGCACGTCTGAGAGGTGGTTCCAACATGCCCGGCAGGTCATTTCGGAGAGTCGTCCAAGTGGTTCTGGCGTAGCCCGCAGGTGATTTTGGCGTGTCCGGCAGGTGGTTCCGCCGTGCTCGGCAGGTGGTTCAGGCATGGCCGTCACGTGGTTCCAGTCTGTCCAGGACGTGTTTCCAGCTTCTCCGGCACGTGGTTCTGGTACGTCTGAGAGGTGGTTCCGCCATGGCTGGCAGGTGATCCCGGCCCGTCCCCCAGGTGGTTCTGGCATAGCCAGCAGTTGATATTGGCCTGTCCGGCAGGTTCCAGCGAGTCGAACAGGTGGCTCGGGCGTTTTTGGCAGGTGGTTCCGGTCTGTCCGGTAGGTGTTTCCGGCGTGTCTGGCACATGCTTCCGGCACGTCTGAGAGGTGGTTACGTCATGCGCGACAGGTGATTCCGGAGTGTCCGACAGGTGGTTCCGGCGTACCCGGCAGGTGATTGTGGCGTGTCCGGCAGGTGTTTCTGGCGAGTCGAGCAGGTGGCTCCGGCATGCTCGGCAGGTGCTTCCGGCGTCTCCGGCACGTGGTTCTGGTGTGTCTGATAGCTGGTTCCGGAATGTCCGGCAGATGATTCCGGAGTGTCCGCCAAGTGGTTCTGGCATACCCGGCTGGTGATTTGGGCATGTCAGGTAGGTGGCTCCGGCGTGCTCGGCAGGTTGTTCAGACGGGTCTGGCAGGTGTTTTCCGTCTGTTCGGGGTGTGGTTCCAGCATCTCATGCACATGGTTCTGGCACGTCTGAGATGTGGTTCCGGCCGGCCCGACAGGTGTTTCCACAGTGTCCGCCAAGTGGTACTGGCGTAGTTGGCAGGTGATTTTGGCATGACCGGCAGGTGGTTCCAGCAAGCCCGGCAGGTGATTCCGAAGTGTTCCCCAACTGGTTGTGGCGTAGCCGGCAGGTGATTTTTGCGTGTCCGGCAGGTGGTTCTGGCGAGTCGAGCAGGTGGTTCAGGCGTGCTCGGCAGGTGCTTCCGGGGTCATTGGCACGTGGTTCTGGCATATCTGAGAGGAGGTTCCGGCATGCTCGGCAGCTGATTCCGGAGCGTCCGCCAAGTGGTTCTGGCATACCCAGCAGGTGATTTTGGGATGTCAGGGAGGTGGTACCGGTAAGTCGAGCAGGTGGTTCCGGCGTGCTCAGCAGGTGGTTCAGGCGGTTCTGGCAGGTGGTATCCGTCTGTTCGGAGGGTGGTTCCAGCGTCTTATGAACACGTTTCTGGCACGTCTGAGATGTGGTTCCAACTGGACCGACAGGTGTTTCCGCAGTGTCCGCCAAGCGGTTCTGGCGTAGTTGGCAGGTGATTTTGGCATGACTGGCGGGTGGTTCCAGCAAGCCTGGCAGGTGATTCCAAAGTGTTCACCAACTGGTTGTGGCGTAGCCGGCAGGTGATTTTTGCGTGATCGGCAGGTGGTTCTGGCGAGTTGAGCAGGTGGTTCCAACGTGCTTGGCAGGTGCTTCCGGCGTCTCCGGCACGTGTTTCTGGCACATCTGACAGGTGGTTCCGGCATGCCCGAAAGGTGATTCCGGTCTTTCCGGTAGGTGGTTCCAGCCTGCACGGCATGTGGTTCTGGTACGTCTCAGAGGTGGTTGCGCATGCCCAACAGGTGATTCCGGACTGTCCGCCACATGGTTCTGGCACGTCTGAGAGGTGGTTCCGGCATGCCCGGCAGGTCATCCCAGAGAGTCCTCCAAGTGGTTCTGGCATAACACGCAGGTGATTTTGGCGTGTCTGGCAGGTTGTTCCGTTGTGCTTGGCAGGTGGTTCAGGCTTGGCCGGCAGGTGGTTCCAGACTGTCCAGGACGTGTTTCCAGCTTCTCCGGCAGGTGGTTCTGGTACGTCTGAGAGGTGGTTCCGCCATGGCTGGCAGGTGATTCCGGACCGTCCCCCAGGTGGTTCTGGCACAGCCAGCAGTTGATATTGGCCTGTCCAGCAGGTGGTTCCAGCGAGTCGAACAGGTGGCTCCGGCGTGCTCGGCAGGTGGTTCCGGTCTGTCCGGTAGGTGATTCCGGCGTGTCCGGCACGTGCTTCCGGCACGTCTGAGAGGTGGTTCCGGCATGCGCGACAGGTGGTTTCGGAGTGTCCGCCAGGTGGTTCTGGCGTACCCGGCAGGTGATTTTGGCGTGTCCGGCAGGTGCTCCTGGCGAGTCGAGCAGGTGGCTCTGGCATGCTCGGCAGGTGCTTCCGGCGTCTCCGACACGTGGTTCTGGTGTGTCTGAGAGCTGGTTCCGGCATGTCCGGCAGATGATTCCTGAGTGTCCACCAAGTGGTTCTGGCATACCCGGCTGGTGATTTGGGCATGTCAGGTAGGTGGTTCCGGCGAGTCGAGCAGGTGGCTCCGCAGTGCTCGGCAGGTTGTTCAGACGGGTCTGGCAGGTGTTTTCCGTCTGTTCGGGGTGTGGTTCCAGCATCTCATGCACATGCTTCTGGCACGTCTGAGATGTGGTTCCGGCCGGCCCGACAGGTGTTTCCACAGTGTCTGCCAAGTGGTACTGGCGTAGTTGGCAGGTGATTTTGGCATGACCGGCAGGTGGTTCCAGCAAGCCCGGCAGGTGATTCCGAAGTGTTCCCCAACTGGTTGTGGCGTAGCCGGCAGGTGATTTTTGCGTGTCCGGCAGGTGGTTCTGGCGAGTCGAGCAGGTGGTTCCGGCGTGCTCGGCAGGTGCTTCCGGGGTCATTGGCACGTGGTTCTGGCATATCTGAGAGGTGGTTCCGGCATGCCCGGCAGGTTATTCCGGAGTGTTCGCCAAGTGTTTCCGGCGTAGCCGGCAGGTGATTTTGCATGTCCAGCGGTCGTTCCGGCGGGTCGAGCCGGTGGTTCCGGCGTGTCCGGCAGGTGGTTCCGGTCTGTCCGGCAGGTGGTTCTGTGGTGTCCGGCACGAGGTTCAGTCTGAGAGGCTGTGCCGGCATGCCCCTCACGTGATTCCGGCTTGTCCCCGAAGTGGTGCTGGTGTAGCGGGCAGGTGATTTTGGCGTGTCCGGCAGGTGTTTCTGGCGAGTCGAGCAGGTGGCTCCGGCATGCTCGGCAGGTGCTTCCGGCTCTCCGGCACTTGGTTCTGGTGTGTCTGAGAGCTGGTTCAGGCATGTCCGGCAGATGATTCCAGAGTGTACGCCAAGTGGTTCTGGCATACCCAGCAGGTGATTTTGGCGTGTCAGTGAGGTGGTACCGGTGAGTCGAGCAGGTGGTTCCGGCGTGCTCAGCAGGTGGTTCAGGCGGTTCTGGCAGGTGGTATCCGTCTGTTCGGGGTGTGGTTCCAGCATCTCATGAACACGTTTCTGGCACGTCTGAGATGTGGTTCCAGCCGGCCCGACAGGTGTTTCCGCAGTGTCCGCCAAGCGGTTCTGGCGTAGTTGGCAGGTGATTTTGGCATGACCGGCAGGTGGTTCCAGCAAGCCTGTCAGGTGATTCCAAAGTGTTCACCAACTGGTTGTGGCGTAGCCGGCAGGTGATTTTTGCGTGATCGGCAGGTGGTTCTGGCGAGTCGAGCAGGTGGTTCCTGTTGCTCGGCAGGTGCTTCCGGGGTCATTGGCACGTGGTTCTGGCATATCTGAGAGGTGGTTCCGGCATGCCCCGCAGGTGATTCCGGAGTGTTCGCCAAGTGTTTCCGGCATAGCTGGCAGGTGATTTTGCATGTCCAGCGGTCGTTTCGGTGGGTCGAGCCGGTGGTTCCGGCGTGTCCGGCAGGTGGTTCCGGTCTGTCCGGCAGGTGGTTCTGTGGTGTCCGGCACGAGGTTCAGTCTGAGAGGCTGTGCCGGCATGCCCCTCACGTGATTCCGGCTTGTCCCCGAAGTGGTGCTGGTGTAGCGGGCAGGTGATTTTGGCGTGTCCGGCAGGTGGTTCAGGCGAGTTGAGCAGGTGGTTGCGACGTGCTCGGCAGGTGCTTCCGGCGTCTCCGGCACGTGTTTCTGGCACATCTGACTGGTGGTTCCGGCATGCCCAAAAGTTGATTCCGGTCTGTCCGGTTGGTGGTTCCGGCGTGCACGGCACGTGGTTCTGGTACGTGTCAGAGGTGGTTGCGTATGCCCAACAGGTGATTCCGGACTGTCCGCCACGTGCTTCTGGCACGTCTGAGAGGTGGTTCCAACATGCCCGGCAGGTCATTTCGGAGAGTCGTCCAAGTGCTTCTGGCGTAGCCCGCAGGTGATTTTGGCGTGTCCGGCAGGTGGTTCCGCCGTGCTCGGCAGGTGGTTCAGGCATGGTCGGCAGGTGGTTCCAGACTGTCCAGGAGGTGTTTCCAGCTTCTCCGGCAGGTGGTTCTGGTACGTCTGAGAGGTGGTTCCGCCATGGCTGGCAGGTGATCCCGGACTGTCCCCCAGGTGGTTCTGGCATAGCCAGCAGTTGATATTGGCCTGTCCGGCAGGTGGTTCCAGCGAGTCGAACAGGTGGCTCCGGCGTTCTTGGCAGGTGGTTCCGGTCTGTCCGGTAGGTGTTTCCAGCGTGTCTGGCATGTGCTTCCGGCACGTCTGAGAGGTGGTTCCGGAATGCGCGGCAGGTGATTCCGTAGTGTCCGCCAGGTGGTTCTGGCATACCCGGCAGGTGATTTTGGCGTGTCCGGCAGGTGTTTCTGGCGAGTCGAGCAGGTGGCTCCGGCATGCTCGGCAGGTGCTTCCGGCGTCTCCGGCACTTGGTTCTGGTGTGTCTGAGAGCTGGTTCCGGCATGTCCGGCAGATGATTCCGGAGTGTCCGCCAAGTGGTTCTGGCATACCCAGCAGGTGATTTTGGCGTGTCAGGGAGGTGGTACCGGTGAGTCGAGCAGGTGGTTCCGGCGTGCTCAGCAGGTGGTTCAGGCGGTTCTGGCAGGTGGTATCCGTCTGTTCGGGGTGTGGTTCCAGCATCTCATGAACACGTTTCTGGCACGTCTGAGATGTGGTTCCAGCCGGCCCGACAGGTGTTTCCACAGTGTCCGCCAAGTGGTACTGGCGTAGTTGGCAGGTGATTTTGGCATGACCGGCAGGTGGTTCCAGCAAGCCCGGCAGGTGATTCCGAAGTGTTCCCCAACTGGTTGTGGCGTAGCCGGCAGGTGATTTTTGCGTGTGCGGTAGGTGGTTCTGGCGAGTCGAGCAGGTGGTTCCGGCATGCTCGGCAGGTTCTTCCGGGGTCATTGGCACGTGGTTCTGGCATATCTGAGAGGTGGTTCCGGCATGCCCGGCAGGTGATTCCGGAGTGTTCGCCAAGTGTTTCCGGTGTAGCCGGCAGGTGATTTTGCATGTCCAGCGGTCGTTCCGGCGGGTCGAGCCGGTGGTTCCGGCGTGTCCGGCAGGTGGTTCCGGTCTGTCCGGCAGGTGGTTCTGTGGTGTCCGGCACGAGGTTCAGTCTGAGAGGCTGTGCCGGCATGCCCCTCACGTGATTCCGGCTTGTCCCCGAAGTGGTGCTGGTGTAGCGGGCAGGTGATTTTGGCGTGTCCGGCAGGTGGTTCAGGCGAGTTGAGCAGGTGGTTGCGACGTGCTCAGCAGGTGCTTCCGGCGTCTCCGGCACGTGTTTCTGGCACATCTGACTGGTGGTTCCGGCATGCCCACAAGTGGATTCCGGTCTGTCCGGTAGGTGGTTCCGGCGTGCACGGCACGTGGTTCTGGTACGTCTCAGAGGTGGTTGCGTATGCCCAACAGGTGATTCCGGAATGTCCGCCACGTGCTTCTGGCACGTCTGAGAGGTGGTTCCAACATGCCCGGCAGGTCATTTCGGACACTCGTCCAAGTGGTTCTGGCGTAGCCCGCAGGTGATTTTGGCGTGTCCGGCAGGTGGTTCCGCCGTGCTCGGCATGTGGTTCAGGCATGGCCGTCACGTGATTCCAGTCTGTCCAGGACGTGTTTCCAGCTTCTCCGGCAGGTGGTTCTGGTACGTCTGAGAGGTGGTTCCGCCATGGCTGGCAGGTGATCCCGGACCGTCCCCCAGGTGGTTCTGGCATAGCCAGCAGTTGATATTGGCCTGTCCGGCAGGTGGTTCCAGCAAGTCGAACAGGTGGCTCCGGCGTTCTTGGCAGGTGGTTCCGGTCTGTCCGGTAGGTGTTTCCGGCGTGTCTGGCACGTGCTTCCGGCACGTCTGAGAGGTGGTTCCGACATGCGTGGCAGGTGATCCCGTAGTGTCCGCCAGGTGGTTCTGGCATACCCGGCAGGTGATTTTGGCGTGTCCGGCAGGTGTTTCTGGCGAGTCGAGCAGGTGGCTCCGCAGTGCTCGGCAGGTTGTTCAGACGGGTCTGGCAGGTGTTTTCCGTCTGTTCGGGGGGTGGTTCCAGCATCTCATGCACATGGTTCTGGCACGTCTGAGATGTGGTTCCGGTCGGCCCGACAGGTATTTCCACAGTGTTCGCCAAGCGGTTCTGGCGTAGTTGGCAGGTGATTTTGGCAAGACTGGCGGGTGGTTCCAGCAAGCCTGGCAGGTGATTCCAAAGTGTTCACCAACTGGTTGTGGCGTAGCCGGCAGGTGATTTTTGCGTGATCGGCAGGTGGTTCTGGCGAGTCGAGCAGGTGGTTCCGGCGTGCTCGGCTGGTGCTTCCGGGGTCATTGGCACGGGGTTCTGGCATGTCTGAGAGGTGGTTCCTGCATGCCCGGCAAGTGATTCCGGAGTGTTCGCCAAGTGGTTCTGGCATAGTCGGCAGGTGATTTTGGCATGTCCGGCAGGTGGTTCAGGCGAGTTGAGCAGGTGGTTCCAACGTGCTTGGCAGGTGCTTCCGGCGTCTCCGGCACGTGTTTCTGGCACATCTGACAGGTGGTTCCGGCATGCCCGAAAGGTGATTCCGGTCTGTCCGGTAGGTGGTTCCAGCCTGCACGGCATGTGGTTCTGGTACGTCTCAGAGGTGGTTGCGCATGCCCAACAGGTGATTCCGGACTGTCCACCACATGGTTCGGTCACGTCTGAGAGGTGGTTCCGGCATGCCCTGCAGGTCATCCCAGAGAGTCCTCCAAGTGGTTCTGGCATAACACGCAGGTGATTTTGGCGTGTCTGGCAGGTTGTTCCGTTGTGCTTGGCAGGTGGTAAGGCTTGGCCGGCAGGTGGTTCCAGACTGTCCAGGACGTGTTTCCAGCTTCTCCGGCAGGTGGTTCTGGTACGTGTGAGAGGTGGTTCCGCCATGGCTGGCAGGTGATTCCGGACTGTCCCCCAGGTGGTTCTGGCATAGCCAGCAGTTGATATTGGCCTGTCCGGCAGGTGGTTCGAGCGAGGCGAACAGGTGGCTCCGGCGTTCTTGGCAGGTGGTTCCGGTCTGTCCGGTAGGTGTTTCCGGCGTGTCCGGCACGTGCTTCCGGCACGTCTGAGAGGTGGTTCCGGCGTACGCGACAGGTGATTTCGGAGTGTCCGCCAGGTGGTTCTGGCGTACCCGGCAGGTGATTTTGGCGTGTCCGGCAGGTGTTTCTGGCGAGTCGAGCAGGTGGCTCCGGCATGCTCGGCAGGTGCTTCCGGCGTCTCCGGCACGTGGTTATGGTGTGTCTGAGAGCTGGTTCCAGCATGTCCGGCAGATGATTCCGGAGTGTCCGCCAAGTGGTTCTGGCATACCCGGCTGGTGATTTGGGCATGTCAGGTAGTTGGCTCCGGCGTGCTCGGCAGGTTGTTCAGACGGGTCTGGCAGGTGTTTTCCGTCTGTTCGTGGTTTGGTTCCAGCATCTCATGAACACGGTTCTGGCACGTCTGAGATGTGGTTCCGGCCGGCCCGACAGGTGTTTCCACAGTGTCCGCCAAGTGGTACTGGCGTAGTTGGCAGGTGATTTTGGCATGACCGGCAGGTGGTTCCAGCAAGCCCGGCAGGTGATTCCGAAGTGTTCCCCAACTGGTTGTGGCGTAGCCGGCAGGAGATTTCTGCGTGTCCGGCAGGTGGTTCTGGCGAGTCGAGCAGGTGGTTCCGGCGTGCTCGGCAGGTGCTTCCGGGGTAATTGGCACGTGGTTCTGGCATATCTGAGAGGTGGTTCCGGCATGCCCGGCAGGTGATTCCGGAGTGTTCGCCAAGTGTTTCCGGCGTAGCCGGCAGGTGATTTTGCATGTCCAGCGGTCGTTCCGGCGGGTCGAGCCGGTGGTTCCGGCGTGTCCGGCAGGTGGTTCCGGTCTGTCCGGTAGGTGGTTCTGTGGTGTCCGGCACGAGGATCAGTCTGAGAGGCTGTGCCGGCATGCCCCTCACGTGATTCCGGCTTGTCCCCGAAGTGGTGCTGGTGTAGCGGGCAGGTGATTTTGGCGTGTCCGGCAGGTGTTTCAGGCGAGTTGAGCAGGTGGTTGCGACGTGCTCGGCAGGTGCTTCCGGCGTCTACGGCACATGTTTCTGGCACATCTGACTGGTGGTTCCGGCATGCCCAAAAGTTGATTCCGGTCTGTCCGGTAGGTGGTTCCGGCGTCCACGGCACGTGGTTCTGGTACGTCTCAGAGGTGGTTGCGTATGCCCAACAGGTGATTCCGGACTGTCCGCCACGTGCTTCTGGCACGTCTGAGAGGTGGTTCCAACATGCCCGGCAGGTCATTTCGGAGAGTCGTCCAAGTGGTTCTGGCGTAGCCCGCACGTGATTTTGGCGTGTCCGGCAGGCGGTTCCGCCGTGCTCGGCAGGTGGTTCAGGCATGGCCGTAAAGTGGTTCCAGTCTGTCCAAGAAGTGTTTCCAGCTTCTCCGGCAGGTGATTCTGGTACGTCTGAGAGGTGCTTCCGCCATGGCTGGCAGGTGATCCCGGCCCGTCCCCCAGGTGGTTATGGCATAGCCAGCAGTTGATATTGGCCTGTCCGGCAGGTTCCAGCGAGTCGAACAGGTGGCTCCGGCGTTCTTGGCAGGTGGTTCCGGTCTGTCCGGTAGGTGATTCCGGCGTGTCCGGCACGTGCTTCCGGCACGTCTGAGAGGTGGTTCCGGCATGGGCGACTGGTGGTTTCGGAGTGTCCGCCAGGTGGTTCTGGCGTACCCGGCAGGTGATTTTGGCGTGTCCGGCAGGTGTTTCTGGCGAGTCGAGCAGGTGGCTCCGGCATGCTCGGCAGGTGCTTCCGGCGTCTCCGGCACTTGGTTCTGGTGTGTCTGAGAGCTGGTTCCGGCATGTCCGGCAGATGATTCCGGAGTGTCCGCCAAGTGGTTCTGGCATACCCAGCAGGTGATTTTGGCGTGTCAGGGAGGTGGTACCGGTGAGTCGAGCAGGTGGTTCCGGCGTGCTCAGCAGGTGGTTCAGGCGGTTCTGGCAGGTGGTATCCGTCTGTTCGGGGTGTGGTTCCAGCATCTCATGAACACGTTTCTGGCACATCTGAGATGTGGTTCCAGCCGGCCCGACAGGTGTTTCCGCAGTGTCCGCCAAGTGGTTCTGGCGTCGTAGGCAGGTGATTTTGGCATGACTGGCAGGTGGTTCCAGCAAGCCTGGCAGGTGATTCCAAAGTGTTCACCAACTGGTTGTGGCGTAGCCGGCAGGTGATTTTTGCGTGATCGTCAGGTGGTTCTGGCGAGTCGAGCAGGTGGTTCCGGCGTGCTCGGCTGGTGCTTCCGGGGTCATTGGCACGGGGTTCTGGCATGTCTGAGAGGTGGTTTCTGGATGCCCGGATAGTGATTCCGGAGTGTTCGCCAAGTGGTTCTGGAATAGTCGGCAGCTGATTTTGGCATGTCGGGCAAGTGGTTCAGGCGAGTTGAGCAGGTGGTTCCAACGTGCTTGGCAGGTGCTTCCGGCGTCTCCGGCACGTGTTTCTGGCACATCTGACAGGTGGTTCCGGCATGCCCGAAAGGTGATTCCGGTCTGTCCGGTAGGTGGTTCCAGCCTGCACGGCATGTGGTTCTGGTACGTCTCAGAGGTGGTTGCGCATGCCCAACAGGTGATTCCGGACTGTCCGCCACATGGTTCTGGCACGTCTGAGAGGTGGTTCCGGCATGCCCGGCAGGTCATCCCAGAGAGTCCTCCAAGTGGTTCTGGCATAACACGCAGGTGATTTTGGCGTGTCTGGCAGGTTGTTCCGTTGTGCTTGGCAGGTGGTTCAGGCTTGGCCGGCAGGTGGTTTCAGACTGTCCAGGACGTGTTTCCAGCTTCTCCGGCAGGTGGTTCTGGTACGTCTGAGAGGTGGTTCCACCATGGCTGGCAGGTGATTCCGGACCGTCCCCCAGGTGGTTCTGGCATAGCCAGCTGTTGATATTGGCCTGTCCAGCAGGTGGTTCCAGCGAGTCGAACAGGTGGCTCCAGCGTGCTCGGCAGGTGGTTCCGGTCTGTCCGGTAGGTGATTCCGGCGTGTCCGGCACGTGGTTCTGGTGTGTCTGAGAGCTGGTCCCGGCATGTCCGGCAGATGATTCCGGAGTGTCCGCCAAGTGGTTCTGGCATACCCGGCTGGTGATTTGGGCATGTCAGGTAGGTGGTTCCGGCGAGTCGAGCAGGTGGCTCCGGCGTGCTCGGCAGGTTGTTCAGACGTGTCTGGCAGGTGTTTTCCGTCTGTTCGGGCTGTAGTTCCAGCATCTCATGCACATGGTTCTGGCACGTCTGAGATGTGGTTCCGGCCGGCCCGACAGGTGTTTCCACAGTGTCCGCCAAGTGGTACTGGCGTAGTTGGCAGGTGATTTTGGCATGACCGGCAGGTGGTTCCAGCAAGCCCGGCAGGTGATTCCGAAGTGTTCCCCAACTGGTTGTGGCGTAGCCGGCAGGTGATTTCTGCGTGTGCGGCAGGTGGCTGTGGCGAGTCGAGCAGGTGGTTCCGGCATGCTCGGCAGGTTCTTCCGGGGTCATTGGCACGTGGTTCTGGCATATCAGAGAGGTGGTTCCGGCATGCCCGGCAGGTGATTCCGGAGTGTTCGCCAAGTGTTTCCGGTGTAGCCGGCAGGTGATTTTGCATGTCCAGCGGTCGTTCCGGCGGGTCGAGCCGGTGGTTCCGGCGTGTCCGGCAGGTGGTTCCGGTCTGTCCGGCAGGTGGTTCTGTGGTGTCCGGCACGAGGTTCAGTCTGAGAGGCTGTGCCGGCATGACCCTCACGTGATTCCGGCTTGTCCCCGAAGTGGTGCTGGTGTAGCGGGCAGGTGCTTCCGGCGTCTCCGGCAAGTGTTTCTGGCACATCTGACTGGTGGTTCCGGCATGCCCAAAAGTTGATTCCGGTCTGTCCAGTAGGTGGTTCCGGCGTGCACGGCACGTGGTTCTGGTACGTGTCAGAGCTGGTTGCGTATGCCCAACAGGTGATTCCGGACTGTCCGCCACGTGCTTCTCGCACGTCTGAGAGGTGGTTCCAACATGCCCGGCAGGTCATTTCGGAGAGTCGTCCAAGTGGTTCTGGCGTAGCCCGCAGGTGTTGTTGGCGTGTCCGGCAGGTGGTTCCGCCGTGCACATCAGGTGGTTCAGGCATGGCCGGCAGGTGGTTCCAGACTGTCCAGGACGTGTTTCCAGCTTCTCCGGCAGGTGGTTCTGGTACGTCTGAGATCTGGTTCCGCCATGGCTGGCAGGTGATCCCGGACTGTCCCCCAGGTGGTTCTGGCATAGCCAGCAGTTGATATTGGCCTGTCCGGCAGGTGGTTCCAGCGAGTCGAACAGGTGGCTCCGGCGTTCTTGGCAGGTGGTTCCGGTCTGTCCGGTAGGTGTTTCCAGCGTGTCTGGCATGTGCTTCCGGCACGTCTGAGAGGTGGTTCCGGCATGCGCGACAGGTGATTTCGGAGTGTCCGCCAGGTGGTTCTGGCGTACCCGGCAGGTGATTTTGGCGTGTCCGGCAGGTGTTTCTGGCGAGTCGAGCAGGTGGCTCCGGCATGCTCGGCAGGTGCTTCCGGCGTCTCCGGCACTTGGTTCTGGTGTGTCTGAGAGCTGGTTCCGGCATGTCCGGCAGATGATTCCGGAGTGTCCGCCAAGTGGTTCTGGCATACCCAGCAGGTGATTTTGGCGTGTCAGGGAGGTGGTACCGGTGAGTCGAGCAGGTGGTTCCGGCGTGCTCAGCAGGTGGTTCAGGCGGTTCTGGCAGGTGGTATCCGTCTGTTCGGGGTGTGGTTCCAGCATCTCATGAACACGTTTCTGGCACGTCTGAGATGTGGTTCCAGCCGGCCCGACAGGTGTTTCCGCAGTGTCCGCCAAGCGGTTCTGGCGTAGTTGGCAGGTGATTTTGGCATGACTGACAGGTGGTTCCAGCAAGCCTGGCAGGTGATTCCAAAGTGTTCACCAACTGGTTGTGGCTTAGCTGGCAGGTGATTTTTGCGTGATCGGCAGGTGGTTCTGGCGAGTCGAGCAGGTGGTTCCGGCGTGCTCGGCTGGTGCTTCCGGGGTCATTGGCACGGGGTTCTGGCATGTCTGAGAGGTGGTTCCTGCATGCCCGGCAAGTGATTCCGGAGTGTTCGCCAGGTGGTTCTGGCATAGTCGGCAGGTGATTTTGGCATGTCCGGCAGGTGGTTCAGGCGAGTTGAGCAGGTGGTTCCAACGTGCTTGGCAGGTGCTTCCGGCGTCTCCGGCACGTGTTTCTGGCACATCTGACAGGTGGTTCCGGCATGCCCGAAAGGTGATTCCGGTCTGTCCGGTAGGTGGTTCCAGCCTGCACGGCATGTGGTTCTGGTACGTCTCAGAGGTGGTTGCGCATGCCCAACAGGTCATTCCGGACTGTCCGCCACATGGTTCTGGCACGTCTGAGAGGTGGTTCCGGCATGCCCGGCAGGTCATCCCAGAGAGTCCTCCAAGTGGTTCTGGCATAACACGCAGGTGATTTTGGCGTGTCTGGCAGGTTGTTCCGTTGTGCTTGGCAGGTGGTTCAGGCTTGGCCGGCAGGTGGTTCCAGACTGTCCAGGACGTGTTTCCAGCTTCTCCGGCAGGTGGTTCTGGTACGTCTGAGAGGTGGTTCCGCCATGGCTGGCAGGTGATTCCGGACCGTCCCCCAGGTGGTTCTGGCATAGCCAGCAGTTAATATTGGCCTGTCCGGCAGGTGGTTCCAGCGAGTCGAACAGGTGGCTCTGGCGTGCACGGCAGGTGGTTCCGGTCTGTCCGGTAGGTGATTCCGGCATGTCCGGCACGTGCTTCCGGCACGTCTGAGAGGTGGTTCCGGCATGCGCGACAGGTGATTTCGGAGTGTCTGCCAGGTGGTTCTGGCGTACCCGGCAGGTGATTTTGGCGTGTCAGGTAGGTGGTTCCGGCGAGTCGAGCAGGTGGCTCCGGCGTGCTCGGCAGGTTGTTCAGACGTGTCTGGCAGGTGTTTTCCGTCTGTTCGGGGTGTGGTTCCAGCATCTCATGCACATGGTTCTGGCACGTCTGAGATGTGGTTCCGGCCGGCCCGACAGGTGTTTCCACAGTGTCCGCCAAGTGGTACTGGCGTAATTGGCAGGTGATTTTGGCATGACCGGCAGGTGGTTCCAGCAAGCCCGGCAGGTGATTCCGAAGTGTTCCCCAACTGGTTGTGGCGTATCCGGCAGGTGATTTCTGCGTGTCCGGCAGGTGGTTCTGGCGAGTCGAGCAGGTGGTTCCGGCGTGCTCGGCAGGTGCTTCCGGGGTCATTGGCACGTGGTTCTGGCATATCTGAGAGGTGGTTCCGGCATGCCCGGCAGGTGATTCCGGAGTGTTCGCCAAGTGTTTCCGGCGTAGCCGGCAGGTGATTTTGCATGTCCAGCGGTCGTTCCGGCGGGTCGAGCCGGTGGTTCCGGCGTGTCCGGCAGGTGGTTCCGGTCTGTCCGGCAGGTGGTTCTGTGGTGTCCGGCACGAGGTTCAGTCTGAGAGGCTGTGCCGGCATGCCCCTCACGTGATTCCGGCTTGTCCCCGAAGTGGTGCTGGTGTAGCGGGCAGGTGATTTTGGCGTGTCCGGCAGGTGGTTCAGGCGAGTTGAGCAGGTGGTTGCGACGTGCTCGGCAGGTGCTTCCGGCGTCTCCGGCACGTGTTTCTGGCACATCTGACTGGTGGTTCCGGCATGCCCAAAAGTTGATTCCGGTCTGTCCAGTAGGTGGTTCCGGCGTGCACGGCACGTGGTTCTGGTACGTGTCAGAGGTGGTTGCGTATGCCCAACAGGTGATTCCGGACTGTCCGCCACATGCTTCTGGCACGTCTGAGAGGTGGTTCCAACATGCCCGGCAGGTCATTTCGGAGAGTCGTCCAAGTGGTTCTGGCGTAGCCCGCAGGTGATTTTGGCGTGTCCGGCAGGTGGTTCCGCCGTGCTCGGCAGGTGGTTCAGGCATGGCCGTCACGTGGTTCCAGTCTGTCCAGGACGTGTTTCCAGCTTCTCCGGCAGGTGGTTCTGGTACGGCTGAGAGGTGGTTCCGCCATGGCTGGCAGGTGATCCCGGACTGTCCCCCAGGTGGTTCTGGCATAGCCAGCAGTTGATATTGGCCTGTCCGGCAGGTGGTTCCAGCGAGTCGAACAGGTGGCTCCGGCGTTCTTGGCAGGTGGTTCCGGTCTGTCCGGTAGGTGTTTCCGGCGTGTCTGGCACGTGCTTCCGGAACGTCTGAGAGGTGGTTCCGGCATGCGCGACAGGTGATTTCGGAGTGTCCGCCAGGTGGTTCTGGCATACCCGGCAGGTGATTTTGGCGTGTCCGGCAGGTGTTTCTGGCGAGTCGAGCAGGTGGCTCCGGCATGCTCGGCAGGTGCTTCCGGCGTCTCCGGCACTTGGTTCTGGTGTGTCTGAGAGCTGGTTCCGGCATGTCCGGCAGATGATTCCGGAGTGTCCGCCAAGTGGTTCTGGCATACCCAGCAGGTGATTTTGGCGTGTCAGGGAGGTGGTACCGGTGAGTCGAGCAGGTGGTTCCGGCGTGCTCAGCAGGTGGTTCAGGCGGTTCTGGCAGGTGGTATCCGTCTGTTCGGGGTGTGGTTCCAGCATCTCAGGAACACGTTTCTGGCACGTCTGAGATGTGGTTCCAGCCGGCCCGACAGGTGTTTCCGCAGTGTCCGCCAAGCGGTTCTGGCGTAGTTGGCAGGTGATTTTGGCATGACTGGCAGGTGGTTCCAGCAAGCCTGGCAGGTGATTCCAAAGTGTTCACCAACTGGTTGTGGCGTAGCCGGCAGGTGATTTTTGCGTGATCGGCAGGTGGTTCTGGCGAGTCGAGCAGGTGGTTCCGGCGTGCTCGGCTGGTGCTTCCGGGGTCATTGGCACGGGGTTCTGGCATGTCTGAGAGGTGGTTCCTGCATGCCCGGCAAGTGATTCCGGAGTGTTCGCCAAGTGGTTCTGGCATAGTCGGCAGGTGATTTTGGCATGTCCGGCAGGTGGTTCAGGCGAGTTGAGCAGGTGGTTCCAACGTGCTTGGCAGGTGCTTCCGGCGTCTCCGGCACGTGTTTCTGGCACATCTGACAGGTGGTTCCGGCATGCCCGAAAGGTGATTCCGGTCTGTCCGGTAGGTGGTTCCAGCCTGCACGGCATGCGGTTCTGGTACGTCTCAGAGGTGGTTGCGCATCCCCAAAAGGTGATTCCGGACTGTCCGCCACATGGTTCTGGCACGTCTGAGAGGTGGTTCCGGCATGCCCGGCAGGTCATCCCAGAGAGTCCTCCAAGTGGTTCTGGCATAACAGGCAGGTGATTTTGGCGTGTCTGGCAGGTTGTTCCGTTGTGCTTGGCAGGTGGTTCAGGCTTGGCCGGCAGGTGGTTCCAGACTGTCCAGGACGTGTTTCCAGCTTCTCCGGCAGGTGGTTCTGGCACGTCTGAGAGGTGGTTCCAACAGGCCCGGCAGGTCATTTCGGAGAGTCAGCCAAGTGGTTCCGGCGTAGCCCGCAGGTGATTTTGGCGTGTCCGGCAGGTGGTTCCGCCGTGCTCGGCAGGTGGTTCAGGCATGGCCGTCACGTGGTTCCAGTCTGTCCAGGACGTGTTTCCAGCTTCTCCGGCAGGTGGTTCTGGTACGTCTGAGAGGTGGTTCCGCCATGGCTGGCAGGTGATCCCGGACTGTCCCCCAGGTGGTTCTGGCATAGCCAGCAGTTGATATTGGCCTGTCCGGCAGGTGGTTCCAGCGAGTCGAACAGGTGGCTCTTGCGTGCTCGGCAGGTGGTTCCGGTCTGTCCGGTAGGTGTTTCCGGCGTGTCTGGCACGTGCTTACGGCACGTCTGAGAGGTGGTTCTGGCATGCGCGACAGGTGATTTCGGAGTGTCCGCCAGGTGGTTCTGGCGTACCCGGCAGGTGATTTTGGCGTGTCCGGCAGGTGTTTCTGGCGAGTCGAGCAGGTGGCTCCGGCATGCTCGGCAGGTGCTTCCGGCGTCTCCGGCACGTGGTTCTGGTGTGTCTGAGAGCTGGTTCCTGCATGTCCGGCAGATGATTCCGGAGTGTCCGCCAAGTGGTTCTGGCATACCCGGCTGGTGATGTGGGCATGTCAGGTAGGTGGTTCCGGCGAGTCGAGCAGGTGGCTCCGACGTGCTCGGCAGGTTGTTCAGACGGGTCTGGCAGGTGTTTTCCGTCTGTTCGGGGTGTGGTTCCAGCATCTCATGCACATGGTTCTGGCACGTCTGAGATGTGGTTCCGGCCGGCCCGACAGGTGTTTCCACACTGTCCGCCAAGTGGTACTGGCGTAGTTGGCAGGTGATTTGGGCATGACCGGCAGGTGGTTCCAGCCAGCCCGGCAGGTGATTCCGAAGTGTTCCCCAACTGGTTGTGGCGTAGCCGGCAGGTGATTTCTGCGTGTCCGGCAGGTGGTTCTGGCGAGTCGAGCAGGTGGTTCCGGCGTGCTCGGCAGGTGCTTCCGGGGTCATTGGCACGTGGTTCTGGCATATCTGAGAGGTGGTTCCGGCATGCCCGGCAGGTGATTCCGGAGTGTTCGCCAAGTGTTTCCAGCGTAGCCGGCAGGTGATTTTGCATGTCCAGCGGTCGTTCCGGCGGGTCGAGCCGGTGGTTCCGGCGTGTCCGGCAGGTGGTTCCGGTCTGTCCGGCAGGTGGTTCTGTGGTGTCCGGCACGAGGTTCAGTCTGAGAGGCTGTGCCGGCATGCCCCTCACGTGATTCCGGCTTGTCCCCGAAGTGGTGCTGGTGTAGCGGGCAGGTGATTTTGGCGTGTCCGGCAGGTGGTTCAGGCGAGTTGAGCAGGTGGTTGCGACGTGCTCGGCAGGTGCTTCCGGCGTCTCCGGCACGTGTTTCTGGCACATCTGACTGGTGGTTCCGGCATGCCCGAAAGGTGATTCCGGTCTGTCCGGTAGGTGGTTCCAGCCTGCACGGCATGTGGTTCTGGTACGTCTCAGAGGTGGTTGCGCATGCCCAACAGGTGATTCCGGACTGTCGGCCACATGGTTCTGGCACGTCTGAGAGGTGGTTCCGGCATGCTCGGCAGGTCATCCCAGAGAGTCCTCCAAGTGGTTCTGGCATAACACGCAGGTGATTTTGGCGTGTCTGGCAGGTTGTTCCGTTGTGCTTGGCAGGTGGTTCAGGCTTGGCCGGCAGGTGGTTCCAGACTGTCCAGGACGTGTTTCCAGCTTCTCCGGAAGGTGGTTCTGGTACGACTGAGAGGTGGTTCCGCCATGGCTGGCAGGTGATTCCGGACTGTCCCCCAGGTGGTTCTGGCATAGCCAGCAGTTAATATTGGCCTGTCCGGCAGGTGGTTCCAGCGAGTCGAACAGGTGGCTCTGGCGTGCTCGGCAGGTGGTTCCGGTCTGTCCGGTAGGTGATTCCGGCGTGTCCAGCACGTGCTTCCGGCACGTCTGAGAGGTGGTTCCGGCATGCGCGACAGGTGATTTCGGAGTGTCCGCCAGGTGGTTCTGGCGTACCCGGCAGGTGATTTTGGCGTGTCCGGGAGGTGTTTCTGGCGAGTCGAGCAGGTGGCTCCGGCATGCTCGGCAGGTGCTTCCGGCGTCTCCGGCACGTGGTTCTGGTGTGTCTGAGAGCTGGTTCCGGCATGTCCGGCAGATGATTCCGGAGTGTCCGCCAAGTGGTTCTGGCATACCCGGCTGGTGATTTGGGCATGTCAGGTAGGTGGTTCCGGCGAGTCGAGCAGGTGGCTCCGGCGTGCTCGGCAGGTTGTTCAGACGGGTCTGGCAGGTGTTTTCCGTCTGTTTGGGGTGTGGTTCCAGCATCTCATGCACATGGTTCTGGCACGTCTGAGATGTGGTTCCGGCCGGCCCGACAGGTGTTTCCACACTGTCCGCCAAGTGGTACTGGCGTAGTTGGCAGGTGATTTTGGCATGACCGGCAGGTGGTTCCAGCAAGCCCGGCAGGTGATTCCGAAGTGTTCCCCAACTGGTTGTGGCGTAGCCGGCAGGTGATTTTTGCGTGTCCGGCAGGTGGTTCTGGCGAGTCGAGCAGGTGGTTCCGGCGTGCTCGGCAGGTGCTTCCGGGGTCATTGGCACGTGGTTCTGGCATATCTGAGAGGTGGTTCCGGCATGCCCGGCAGGTGATTCCGGAGTGTTCGCCAAGTGTTTCCGGCGTAGCCGGCAGGTGATTTTGCATGTCCAGCGGTCGTTCCGGCGGGTCGAGCCGGTGGTTCCGGCGTGTCCGGCAGGTGGTTCCGGTCTGTCCGGCAGGTGGTTCTGTGGTGTCCGGCACGAGGTTCAGTCTGAGAGGCTGTGCCGGCATGCCCCTCACGTGATTCCGGCTTGTCCCCGAAGTGGTGCTGGTGTAGCGGGCAGGTGATTTTGGCGTGTCCGGCAGGTGGTTCAGGCGAGTCGAGCAGGTGGTTGCGACGTGCTCGGCAGGTGCTTCCGGCGTCTCCGGCACGTGTTTCTGGCACATCTGACTGGTGGTTCCGGCATGCCCAAAAGTTGATTCCGGTCTGTCCGGTAGGTGGTTCCGGCGTGCACGGCACGTGGTTCTGGTACGTGTCAGAGGTGGTTGCGTATGCCCAACAGGTGATTCCGGACTGTCCGCCACGTGCTTCTGGCACGTCTGAGAGGTGGTTCCAACATGCCCGGCAGGTCATTTCGGAGAGTCGTCCAAGTGGTTCTGGCGTAGCCCGCAGGTGATTTTGGCGTGTCCGGCAGGTGGTTCCGCCGTGCTCGGCTGGTGGTTCAGGCATGGCCGTCACGTGGTTCCAGTCTGTCCAGGACGTGTTTCCAGCTTCTCCGGCAGGTGGTTCTGGTACGTCTGAGAGGTGGTTCCGCCATGGCTGGCAGGTGATCCCGGACTGTCCCCCAGGTGGTTCTGGCATAGCCAGCAGTTGATATTGGCCTGTCCGGCAGGTGGTCACAGCGAGTCGAACAGGTGGCTCCGGCGTTCTTGGCAGGTGGTTCCGGTCTGTCCGGTAGGTGTTTCCGGCGTGTCTGGCACGTGCTTCCGGCACGTCTGAGAGGTGGTTCCGACATGCGTGGCAGGTGATTCCGGAGTGTCCGCCAGGTGGTTCTGGCATACCCGGCAGGTGATTTTGGCGTGTCAGGGAGGTGGTACTGGTGAGTCGAGCAGGTGGTTCCGTCGTGCTCAGCAGGTGGTTCAGGCGGTTCTGGCAGGTGGTATCCATCTGTTCGGGGTGTGGTTCCAGCATCTCATGAACACGTTTCTGGCACGTCTGAGATGTGGTTCCAGCCTGCCCGACAGGGGTTTCCGCAGTGTCCGCCAAGCGGTTCTGGCGTAGTTGGCAGGTGATTTTGGCATGACTGGCAGGTGGTTCCAGCAAGCCTGGCAGGTGATTCCAAAGTGTTCACCAACTGGTTGTGGCATAGCCGGCAGGTGATTTTTGCGTGATCGGCAGGTGGTTCTGGCGAGTCGAGCAGGTGGTTCCGGCGTGCTCGGCTGGTGCTTCCGGGGTCATTGGCACGGGGTTCTGGCATGTCTGAGAGGTGGTTCCTGCATGCCCGGCAAGTGATTCCGGAGTGTTCGCCAAGTGGTTCTGGCATAGTCGGCAGGTGATTTTGGCATGTCCGGCAGGTGGTTCAGGCGAGTTGAGCAGGTGGTTCCAACGTGCTTGGCAGGTGCTTCCGGTGTCTCCGGCACGTGTTTCTGGCACATCTGACAGGTGGTTCCGGCATGCCCGAAAGGTGATTCCGGTCTGTCCGGTAGGTGGTTCCAGCCTGCACGGCATGTGGTTCTGCTACGTCTCAGAGGTGGTTGCGCATGCCCAACAGGTGATTCCGGACTGTCCGCCACATGGTTCTGGCACGTCTGAGAGGTGGTTCCGGCATGCCCGGCAGGTCATCCCAGAGACTCCTCCAAGTGGTTCTGGCATAACACGCAGGTGATTTTGGCGTGTCTGGCAGGTTGTTCCGTTGTGCTTGGCAGGTGGTTCAGGCTTGGCCGGCAGGTGGTTCCAGACTGTCCAGGACGTGTTTCCAGCTTCTCCGGCAGGTGGTTCTGGTACGTCTGAGAGGTGGTTCCGCCATGGCTGGCAGGTGATTCCGGACCGTCCCCCAGGTGGTTCTGGCATAGCCAGCAGTTGATATTGGCCTGTCCGGCAGGTGGTTCCAGCGAGTCGAACAGGTGGCTCCGGCGTGCTCGGCAGGTGGTTCCGGTCTGTCCGGTAGGTGATTCCGGCGTGTCCGGCACGTGCTTCCGGCACGTCTGAGAGGTGGTTCCGGCATGCGCGACAGGTGATTTCGGAGTGTCCGCCAGGTGGTTCTGGCGTACCCGGCAGGTGATTTTGGCGTGTCCGGCAGGTGTTTCTGGCGAGTCGAGCAGGTGGCTCCGGCATGCTCGGCAGGAGCTTCCGGCGTCTCCGGCACGTGGTTCTGGTTTGTCTGAGAGCTGGTTCCGGCATGTCCGGCTGATGATTCCGGAGTGTCCGCCAAGTGGTTCTGGCATACCCGGCTGGTGATTTGGGCATGTCAGGTAGGTGGTTCCGGCGAGTCGAGCATGTGGCTCCGGCGTGCTCGGCAGGTTGTTCAGACGGGTCTGGCAGGTGTTTTCCGACTGTTCGGGGTTTGGTTCCAGCATCCTATGCACATGGTTCTGGCACGTCTGAGATGTGGTTCCGGCCGGCCCGACAGGTGTTTCCACAGGGTCCGCCAAGTGGTACTGGCGTAGTTGGCAGGTGATTTTGGCATGACTGGAAGGTGGTTCCAGCAAGCCCGGCAGGTGATTCCGAAGTGTTCCCAACTGGTTGTGGCGTAGCCGGCAGGTGATTTTTGCGTGTCCGGCAGGTGGTTCTGGCGAGTCGAGCAGGTGGTTCCGGCGTGCTCGGCAGGTGCTTCCGGGCTCATTGGCACGTGGTTCTGGCATATCTGAGAGGTGGTTCCGGCATGCCCGGCAGGTGATTCCGGAGTGTTCCCCAAGTGTTTCCGGCGTAGCCGGCAGGTGATTTTGCATGTCCAGCGGTCGTTCCGGCGGGTCGAGCGGGTGGTTCCGGCGTGTCCGGCAGGTGGTTCCGGTCTATCCGGCAGGTGGTCCTGTGGTGTCCGGCACGAGGTTCAGTCTGAGAGGCTGTGCCGGCATGCCCCTCACGTGATTCCGGCTTGTCCCCGAAGTGGTGCTGGTGTAGCGGGCAGGTGATTTTGGCATGTCCGGCAGGTGGTTCCAGCAAGCCCGGCAGGTGATTCCGAAGTGTTCCCCAACTGGATGTGGCGTAGCCGGCAGGTGATTTTTGCGTGTCCGGCAGGTGGTTCTGGCGAGTCGAGCAGGTGGTTCCGGCGTGCTCGGCAGGTGCTTCCGGGGTCATTGGCACGTGGTTCTGGCATATCTGAGAGGTGGTTCCGGCATGCCCGGCAGGTGATTCCGGAGTGTTCGCCAAGTGTTTCCGGCATAGCCGGCAGGTGATTTTGCATGTCCAGCGGTCGTTCCGGCGGGTCGAGCCGGTGGTTCCGGCGTGTCTGGCAGGTGGTTCCGGTCTGTCCGGCAGGTGGTTCTGTGGTGTCCGGCACGAGGTTCAGTCTGAGAGGCTGTGCCGGCATGCCCCTCACGTGATTCCGGCTTGTCCCCGAAGTGGTGCTGGTGTAGCGGGCAGGTGATTTTGGCGTGTCCGGCAGGTGGTTCAGGCGAGTTGAGCAGGTGGTTGCGACGTGCTCGGCAGGTGCTTCCGGCGTCTCCGGCACGTGTTTCTGGCACATCTGACTGGTGGTTCCGGCATGCCCAAAAGTTGATTCCGGTCTGTCCGGTAGGTGGTTCCGGCGTGCACGGCATGTGGTTCTGGTACGTGTCAGAGGTGGTTGCGTATGCCCAACAGGTGATTCCGGACTGTCCGCCACGTGCTTCTGGCACGTCTGAGAGGTGGTTCCAACATGCCCGGCAGGTCATTTCGGAGAGTCGTCCAAGTGGTTCTGGCGTAGCCCGCAGGTGATTTTGGCGTGTCCGTCAGGTGGTTCCGCCGTGCTCGGCAGGTGGTTCAGGCATGGCCGTCACGTGGTTCCATTCTGTCCAGGACGTGTTTCCAGCTTCTCCGGCAGGTGGTTCTGGTACGTCTGAGAGGTGGTTCCGCCATGGCTGGCAGGTGATCCCGGACTGTCCCCCAGGTGGTTCTGGCATAGACAGCAGTTGATATTGGCCTGTCCGGCAGGTGGTTCCAGCGAGTCGAACAGGTGGCTCCGGCGTTCTTGGCAGGTGGTTCCGGTCTGTCCGGTAGGTGTTTCCGGCGTGTCTGGCACGTGCTTCCGGCACGTCTGAGAGGTGGCTCCGGCATGCGCGGCAGGTGATTCCGGAGTGTCCGCCAGGTGGTTCTGGCATACCCGGCAGGTGATTTTGGCGTGTCCGGCAGGTGTTTCTGGCGAGTCGAGCAGGTGACTCCGGCATGCTCGGCAGGTGCTTCCGGCGTCTCCGGCACTTGGTTCTGGTGTGTCTGAGAGCTGGTTCCGACATGTCCGGCAGATGATTCCGGAGTGTCCGCCAAGTGGTTCTGGCATACCCAGCAGGAGATTTTGGCGTGTCAGGGAGGTGGTACCGGTGAGTCGAGCAGGTGGTTCCAGCCTGCACGGCATGTGGTTCTGGTACGTCTCAGAGGTGGTTGCGCATGCCCAACAGGTGATTCCGGACTGTCCGCCACATGGTTCTGGCACGTCTGAGAGGTGGTTCCGGCATGCCCGGCAGGTCATCCCAGAGACTCCTCCAAGTGGTTCTGGCATAACACGCAGGTGATTTTGGCGTGTCTGGCAGGTTGTTCCGTTGTGCTTGGCAGGTGGTTCAGGCTTGGCCGGCAGGTGGTTCCAGACTGTCCAGGACGTGTTTCCAGCTTCTCCGGCAGGTGGTTCTGGTACGTCTGAGAGGTGGTTCCGCCATGGCTGGCAGGTGATTCCGGACCGTCCCCCAGGTGGTTCTGGCATAGCCAGCAGTTGATATTGGCCTGTCCGGCAGGTGGTTCCAGCGAGTCGAACAGGTGGCTCCGGCGTGCTCGGCAGGTGGTTCCGGTCTGTCCGGTAGGTGATTCCGGCGTGTCCGGCACGTGCTTCCGGAACGTCTGAGAGGTGGTTCCGGCATGCGCGACAGGTGATTCCGCAGTGTCCGCCAGGTGGTTCTGGCGTACCCGGCAGGTGATTTTGGCGTGTCCGGCAGGTGTTTCTGGCGAGTCGAGCAGGTGGCTCCGGCATGCTCGGCAGGTGCTTCCGGCGTCTCCGGCACGTGGTTCTGGTGTGTCTGAGAGCTGGTTCCGGCATGTCCGGCAGATGATTCCGGAGTGTCCGCCAAGTGGTTCTGGCATACCCGGCTGGTGATTTGGGCATGTCAGGTAGGTGGTTCCGGCGAGTCGAGCAGGTGGCTCCGGCGTGCTCGGCAGGTTGTTCAGACGGGTCTGGCAGGTGTTTTCCGTCTGTTCGGGGTGTGGTTCCAGCATCTCATGCACATGGTTCTGGCACGTCTGAGATGTGGTTCCGGCCGGCCCGACAGGGGTTTCCACAGTGTCCGCCAAGTGGTACTGGCGTGGTTGGCAGGTGATTTTGGCATGACCGGCAGGTGGTTCCAGCAAGCCCGGCAGGTGATTCCGAAGTGTTCCCCAACTGGTTGTGGCGTAGATGGCAGGTGATTTTGGCGTGTCCGGCAGGTGTTTCTGGCGAGTCGAGCAGGTGGCTCCCGCATGCTCGGCAGGTGCTTCCGGCGTCTCCGGCGCTTGGTTCTGGTGTGTCTGAGAGCTGGTTCCGGCGTGTCCGGCAGATGATTCCGGAGTGTCCGCCAAGTGGTTCTGGCATACCCATCAGGTGATTTTGGCGTGTCAGGGAGGTGGTACCGGTGAGTCGAGCAGGTGGTTCCGGCGTGCTCAGCAGGTGGTTCAGGCGGTTCTGGCAGGTGGTATCCGTCTGTTCGGGGTGTGGTTCCAGCATCTCATGAACACGTTTCTGGCACGTCTGAGATGTGGTTCCAGCCGGCCCGACAGGTGTTTCCGCAGTGTCCGCCAAGAGGTTCTGGCGTAGTTGGCAGGTGATTTTGGCATGACTGGCAGGTGGTTCCAGCAAGCCTGGCAGGTGATTCCAAAGTGTTCACCAACTGGTTGTGGCGTAGCCGGCAGGTGATTTTTGCGTGATCGGCAGGTGGTTCTGGCGAGTTGAGCAGGTGGTTCCGGCGTGCTCGGCTGGTGCTTCCGGGGTCATTGGCACGGGGTTCTGGCATGTCTGAGAGGTGGTTCCTGCATGCCCGGCAAGTGATTCCGGAGTGTTCGCCAAGTGGTTCTGGCATAGTCGGCAGGTGATTTTGGCATGTCCGGCAGGTGGTTCAGGCGAGTTGAGCAGGTGGTTCCAACGTGCTTGGCAGGTGCTTCCGGCGTCTCCGGCACGTGTTTCTGGCACATCTGACAGGTGGTTCCGGCATGCCCGAAAGGTGATTCCGGTCTGTCCGGTAGGTGGTTCCAGCCTGCACGGCATGTGGTTCTGGTACGTGTCAGAGGTGGTTGCGCATGCCCAACAGGTGATTCCGGACTGTCCGCCACATGGTTCTGGCACGTCTGAGAGGTGGTTCCGGCATGCCCGGCAGGTCATCCCAGAGAGTCCTCCAAGTGGTTCTGGCATAACACGCAGGTGATTTTGGCGTGTCTGGCAGGTTGTTCCGTTG
The DNA here is from genome assembly GCF_041296265.1 of Equus caballus. NCBI lineage: Eukaryota > Metazoa > Chordata > Mammalia > Perissodactyla > Equidae > Equus > Equus caballus. The sequence goes on along the minus strand of NC_091706.1, from coordinate 3,107,116 downwards.
TGCTTGGCAGGTGGTTCAGGCTTGGCCGGCAGGTGGTTCCAGACTGTCCAGAACGTGTTTCCACCTTCTCCGGCAGGTGGTTCTGGTACGTCTGAGAGGTGGTTCCGCCATGGCTGGCAGGTGGTTCCGGACCGTCCCCCAGGTGGTTCTGGCATAGGCAGCAGTTGATATTGGACTGTCCGGCAGGTGGTTCCAGTGAGTCGAACAGGTGGCTCCGGCGTGCTCAGAAGGTGGTTCCGGTCTGTCCGGTAGGTGATTCCGGCGTCTCCGGCACGTGGTTCTGGTGTGTCTGAGAGCTGGTTCCGGCATGTCCGGCAGATGATTCCGGAGTGTCCGCCAAGTGGTTCTGGCATACCCGGCTGGTGATTTGGGCATGTCAGGTAGGTGGTTAAGGCGAGTCGAGCAGGTGGCTCCGGCGTGCTCGGCAGGTTGTTCAGACGGGTCTGGCAGGTGTTTTCCGTCTGTTCGGGGTGTGGTTCCAGCATCTCATGCACATGGTTCTGGCACGTCTGAGATGTGGTTCCGGCCGGCCCGACAGGTGTTTCCACAGTGTCCGCCAAGTGGTACTGGCGTAGTTGGCAGGTGATTTTGGCATGACCGGCAGGTGGTTCCAGCAAGCCCGGCAGGTGATTCCGAAGTGTTCCCCAACTGGTTGTGGCGTAGCCGGCAGGTGATTTTTGCGTGTCCGGCAGGTGGTTCTGGCGAGTCGAGCAGGTGGTTCCGGCGTGCTCGGCAGGTGCTTCCGGGGTCATTGGCACGTGGTTCTGGCATATCTGAGAGGTGGTTCCGGCATGCCCGGCAGGTGATTCCGGAGTGTTCGCCAAGTGTTTCCGGCATAGCCGGCAGGTGATTTTGCATGTCCAGCGGTCGTTCCGGCGGGTCGAGCCGGTGGTTCCGGCGTGTCCGGCAGGTGGTTCCGGTCTGTCCGGCAGGTGGTTCTGTGGTGTCCGGCACGAGGTTCAGTCTGAGAGGCTGTGCCGGCATGCCCCTCACGTGATTCCGGCTTGTCCCCGAAGTGGTGCTGGTGTAGCGGGCAGGTGATTTTGGCGTGTCCGGCAGGTGGTTCAGGCGAGTTGAGCAGGTGGTTGCGACGTGCTCGGCAGGTGCTTCCGGCGTCTCCGGCACTTGTTTCTGGCACATCTGACTGGTGGTTCCGGCATGCCCAAAAGTTGATTCCGGTCTGTCCGGTAGGTGGTTCCGGCGTGCACGGCACGTGGTTCTGGTACGTGTCAGAGGTGGTTGCGTATGCCCAACAGGTGATTCCGGACTGTCCGCCACGTGCTTCTGGCACGTCTGAGAGGTGGTTCCAACATGCCCGGCATGTCATTTCGGAGAGTCGTCCAAGGGGTTCTGGCGTAGCCCGCAGGTGATTTTGGCGTGTCCAGCAGGTGGTTCCGCCGTGCTCGGCAGGTGGTTCAGGCATGGCCGTCACGTGGTTCCAGTCTGTCCAGGACGTGTTTCCAGCTTCTCCGGCAGGTGGTTCTGGTACGTCTGAGAGGTGGTTCCGCCATGGCTGGCAGGTGATCCCGGACTGTCCCCCAGGTGGTTCTGGCATAGCCAGCAGTTGATATTGGCCTGTCCGGCAGGTGGTTCCAGCGAGTCGAACAGGTGGCTCCGGCGTTCTTGGCAGGTGGTTCCGGTCTGTCCGGTAGGTGTTTCCGGCGTGTCTGGCACGTGCTTCAGGCACGTCTGAGAGGTGGTTCCGGCATGCGCGGCAGGTGATTCCGGAGTGTCTGCCAGGTGGTTCTGGCATACCCGGCAGGTGATTTTGGCGTGTCCGGCAGGTGTTTCTGGCGAGTCGAGCAGGTGGCTCCGGCATGCTCGGCAGGTGCTTCCGGCGTCTCCGGCACTTGGTTCTGGTGTGTCTGAGAGCTGGTTCCGGCATGTCCGGCAGATGATTCCGGAGTGTCCGCCAAGTGGTTCTGGCATACCCAGCAGGAGATTTTGGCGTGTCAGGGAGGTGGTACCGGTGAGTCGAGCAGGTGGTTCCGGCGTGCTCAGCAGGTGGTTCAGGCGGTTCTGGCAGGTGGTATCCGTCTGTTCGGGGTGTGGTTCCAGCATCTCATGAACACGTTTCTGGCACGTCTGAGATGTGGTTCCAGCCGGCCCGACAGGTGTTTCCGCAGTGTCCGCCAAGCGGTTCTGGCGTAGTTGGCAGGTGATTTTGGCATGACTGGCAGGTGGTTCCAGCAAGCCTGGCAGGTGATTCCAAAGTGTTCACCAACTGGTTGTGGCGTAGCCGGCAGGTGATTTTTGCGTGATCGGCAGGTGGTTCTGGCGAGTTGAGCAGGTGGTTCCGGCGTGCTCGGCTGGTGCTTCCGGGGTCATTGGCACGGGGTTCTGGCATGTCTGAGAGGTGGTTCCTGCATGCCCGGCAAGTGATTCCGGAGTGTTCGCCAAGTGGTTCTGGCATAGTCGGCAGGTGATTTTGGCATGTCCGGCAGGTGGTTCAGGCGAGTTGAGCAGGTGGTTCCAACGTGCTTGGCAGGTGCTTCCGGCGTCTCCGGCACGTGTTTCTGGCACATCTGACAGGTGGTTCCGGCATGCCCGAAAGGTGATTCCGGTCTGTCCGGTAGGTGGTTCCAGCCTGCACGGCATGTGGTTCTGGTACGTCTCAGAGGTGGTTGCGCATGCCCAACAGGTGATTCCGGTCTGTCCGCCACATGGTTCTGGCACGTCTGAGAGGTGGTTCCGGCATGCCCGGCAGGTCATCCCAGAGAGTCCTCCAAGTGGTTCTGGCATAACACGCAGGTGATTTTGGCGTGTCTGGCAGGTTGTTCCGTTGTGCTTGGCAGGTGGTTCAGGCTTGGCCGGCAGGTGGTTCCAGACTGTCCAGGACGTGTTTCCAGCTTCTCCGGCAGGTGGTTCTGGTACGTCTGAGAGGTGGTTCCGCCATGGCTGGCAGGTGATTCCGGACCGTCCCCGAGGTGGTTCTGGCATAGCCAGCAGTTGATATTGGCCTGTCCGGCAGGTGGTTCCAGCGAGTCGAACAGGTGGCTCCGGCGTGCTCGGCAGGTGGTTCCGGTCTGTCCGGTAGGGGATTCCGGCGTGTCCGGCACGTGCTTCCGGCACGTCTGAGAGGGGGTTCCGGCATGCGCGACAGGTGATTTCGGAGTGTCCGCCAGGTGGTTCTGGCGTACCCGGCAGGTGATTTTGGCGTGTCCGGCATGTGTTTCTGGCGAGTCGAGCAGGTGGCTCCGGCATGCTCGGCAGGTGCTTCCGGCGTCTCCGGCACGTGGTTCTGGTGTGTCTGAGAGCTGGTTCCGGCATGTCCGGCAGATGATTCCGGAGTGTCCGCCAAGTGGTTCTGGCATACCCGGCTGGTGATTTGGGTATGTCAGGTAGGTGGTTCCGGCGAGTCGAGCAGGTGGCTCCGGCGTGCTCGGCAGGTTGTTCAGACGGGTCTGGCAGGTGTTTTCCGTCTGTTCGGGGTGTGGTTCCAGCATCTCATGCACATGGTTCTGGCACGTCTGAGATGTGGTTCCGGCCCCCCCGACAGGGGATTCCACAATGTCCGCAAAGTGGTACTGGCGTAGTTGGCAGGTGATTTTGGCATGACCGGCAGGTGGTTGCAGCAAGCCCGGCAGGTGATTCCGAAGTGTTCCCCAACTGGTTGTGGCGTAGCCGGCAGGAGATTTTTGCGTGTCAGGCAGGTGGTTCTGGCAAGTCGAGCAGGTGGTTCCGGCGTGCTCGGCAGTTGCTTCCGGGGTCATTGGCACGTGGTTCTGGCATATCTGAGAGGTGGTTCCGGCATGCCCGGCAGGTGATTCCGGAGTGTTCGCCAAGTGTTTCCGGCATAGCCGGCAGGTGATTTTGCATGTCCAGCGGTCGTTCCGGCGGGTGAAGCCGGTGGTTCCGGCGTGTCCGGCAGGTGGTTCCGGTCTGTCCGGCAGGTGGTTCTGTGGTGTCCGGCACGAGGTTCAGTCTGAGAGGCTGTGCCGGCATGCCCCTCACATGATTCCGGCTTGTCCCCGAAGTGGTGCTGGTGTAGCGGGCAGGTGATTTTGGCGTGTCCGGCAGGTGTTTCTGGCGAGTCGAGCAGGTGGCTCCGGCATGCTCGGCATGTGCTTCCGGCGTCTCCGGCACTTGGTTCTGGTGTGTCTGAGAGCTGGTTCCGGCATGTCCGGCAGATGATTCCGGAGTGTCCGCCAAGTGGTTCTGGCATACCCAGCAGGAGATTTTGGCGTGTCAGGGAGGTGGTACCGGTGAGTCGAGCAGGTGGTTCCGGCGTGCTCAGCAGGTGGTTCAGGCGGTTCTGGCAGGTGGTATCCGTCTGTTCGGGGTGTGGTTCCAGCATCTCATGAACACGTTTCTGGCACGTCTGAGATGTGGTTCCAGCCGGCCCGACATGTGTTTCCGCAGTGTCCGCCAAGCGGTTCTGGCGTAGTTGGCAGGTGATTTTGGCATGACTGGCAGGTGGTTCCAGCAAGCCTGGCAGGTGATTCCAAAGTGTTCACCAACTGGTTGTGGCGTAGCCGGCAGGTGATTTTTGCGTGATCGGCAGGTGGTTCTGGCGAGTCGAGCAGGTGGTTCCGGCGTGCTCGGCTGGTGCTTCCGGGGTCATTGGCACGGGGTTCTGGCATGTCTGAGAGGTGGTTCCTGCATGCCCGGCAAGTGATTCCGGAGTGTTCGCCAAGTGGTTCTGGCATAGTCGGCAGGTGATTTTGGCATGTCCGGCAGGTGGTTCAGGCGAGTTGAGCAGGTGGTTCCAACGTGCTTGGCAGGTGCTTCCGGCGTCTCCGGCACGTGTTTCTGGCACATCTGACAGGTGGTTCCGGCATGCCCGAAAGGTGATTCCGGTCTGTCCGGTAGGTGGTTCCAGCCTGCATGGCATGTGGTTCTGGTACGTCTCAGAGATGGTTGCGCATGCCCAACAGGTGATTCCGGACTGTCCGCCACATGGTTCTGGCACTTCTGAGAGGTGGTTCCGGCATGCCCGGCAGGTCATCCCAGAGAGTCCTCCAAGTGGTTCTGGCATAACACGCAGGTGATTTTGGCGTGTCTGGCAGGTTGTTCCGTTGTGCTTGGCAGGTGGTTCAGGCTTGGCCGGCAGGTGGTTCCAGACTGTCCAGGACGTGTTTCCAGCTTCTCCGGCAGGTGGTTCTGGTACGTCTGAGAGGTGGTTCCGCCATGGCTGGCAGGTGATTCCGGACCGTCCCCCAGGTGGTTCTGGCATAGCCAGCAGTTGATATTGGCCTGTCCGGCAGGTGGTTCCAGCGAGTCGAACAGGTGGCTCCGGCGTGCTCGGCAGGTGGTTCCGGTCTGTCCGGTAGATGATTCCGGCGTGTCCGGCATGTGCTTCCGGCACGTCTGAGAGGGGGTTCCGGCATGCGCGACAGGTGATTTCGGAGTGTCCGCCAGGTGGTTCTGGCGTACCCGGCAGGTGATTTTGGCGTGTCCGGCAGGTGTTTCTGGCGAGTCGAGCAGGTGGCTCCGGCATGCTCGGCAGGTGCTTCCGGCGTCTCCGGCACGTGGTTCTGGTGTGTCTGAGAGCTGGTTCCGGCGTGTCCCGCAGATGATTCCGGAGTGTCCGCCAAGTGGTTCTGGCATACCCGGCTGGTGATTTGGGCATGTCAGGTGGGTGGTTCCGGCGAGTCGAGCAGGTGGCTCCGGCGTGCTCAGCAGGTTGTTCAGACGGGTCTGGCAGGTGTTTTCCGTCTGTTCGGGGTGTGGTTCCAGCATCTCATGCACATGGTTCTGGCACGTCTGAGATGTGGTTCCGGCCGGCCCGACTGGTGTTTCCACAGTGTCCGCCAAGTGGTACTGGCGTAGTTTGCAGGTGATTTTGGCATGACCGGCAGGTGGTTCCAGCAAGCCCGGCAGGTGATTCCGAAGTGTTCCCCAACTGGTTGTGGCGTAGCCGGCAGGTGATTTTTGTGTGTCCGGCAGGTGGTTCTGGCGAGTCGAGCAGGTGGTTCCGGCGTGCTCGGCAGGTGCTTCCGGGGTCATTGGCACGTGGTTCTGGCATATCTGAGAGGTGGTTCCGGCATGCCCGGCAGGTGATTCCGGAGTGTTCGCCAAGTGTTTCCGGCGTAGCCGGCAGGTGATTTTGCATGTCCAGCGGTCGTTCCGGCGGGTCGAGCCGGTGGTTCCGGCGTGTCCGGCAGGTGGTTCCGGTCTGTCCGGCAGGTGGTTCTGTGGTGTCCGGCACGAGGTTCAGTCTGAGAGGCTGTGCCGGCATGCCCCTCACGTGATTCCGGCTTGTCCCCGAAGTGGTGCTGGTGTAGCGGGCAGGTGATTTTGGCGTGTCCGGCAGGTGGTTCAGGCGAGTTGAGCAGGTGGTTGCGACGTGCTCGGCAGGTGCTTCCGGCGTCTCCGGCACGTGTTTCTGGCACATCTGACTGGTGGTTCCGGCATGCCCAAAAGTTGACTCCGGGCTGTCCGGTAGGTGGTTCCGGCGTGCACGGCACGTGGTTCTGGTACGAGTCAGAGGTGGTTGCGTATGCCCAACAGGTGATTCCGGACTGTCCGCCACGTGCTTCTGGCACGTCTGAGAGGTGGTTCCAACATGCCCGGCAGGTCATTTCGGAGAGTCGTCCAAGTGGTTCTGGTGTAGCCCGCAGGTGATTTTGGCGTGTCCGGCAGGTGGTTCCGCCGTGATCGGCAGGTGGTTCAGGCATGGCCGTCACGTGGTTCCAGTCTGTCCAGGACGTGTTTCCAGCTTCTCCGGCAGGTGGTTCTGGTACGTCTGAGAGGTGGTTCCGCCATGGCTGGCAGGTGATCCCAGACTGTCCCCCAGGTGGTTCTGGCATAGCCAGCAGTTGATATTGGCCTGTCCGGCAGGTGGTTCCAGCGAGTCGAACAGGTGGCTCCGGCGTTCTTGGCAGGTGGTTCCGGTCTGTCCGGTAGGTGTTTCCGGCGTGTCTGGCACGTGCTTCCGGCACGTCTGAGAGGTGGTTCCGACATGCGCGGCAGGTGATTCCGGAGTGTCCGCCAGGTGGTTCTGGCATACCCGGCAGGTGATTTTGGCGTGTCCGGAAGGTGTTTCTGGCGAGTCGAGCAGGTGGCTCCGGCATGCTCGGCAGGTGCTTCCGGCGTCTCCGGCACTTGGTTCTGGTGTGTCTGAGAGCTGGTTCCGGCATGTCCGGCAGATGATTCCGGAGTGTCCGCCAAGTGGTTCTGGCATACCCAGCAGGTGATTTTGGCGTGTCAGGGAGGTGGTACCGGTGAGTCGAGCAGGTGGTTCCGGCGTGCTCAGCAGGTGGTTCAGGCAGTTCTGGCAGGTGGTATCCGTCTGTTCGGGGTGTGGTTCCAGCATCTCAGGAACACGTTTCTGGCACGTCCGAGATGTGGTTCCAGCCGGCCCGACAGGTGTTTCCGCAGTGTCCGCCAAGCGGTTCTGGCGTAGTTGGCAGGTGATTTTGGCATGAGTGGCAGGTGGTTCCAGCAAGCCTGGCAGGTGATTCCAAAGTGTTCACCAACTGGTTGTGGCGTAGCCGGCAGGTGATTTTTGCGTGATCGGCAGGTGGTTCTGGCGAGTCGAGCAGGTGGTTCCGGCGTGCTCGGCTGGTGCTTCCGGCGTCATTGGCACGGGGTTCTGGCATGTCTGAGAGGTGGTTCCTGCATGCCCGGCAAGTGATTCCGGAGTGTTCGCCAAGTGGTTCTGGCATAGTCGGGAGGTGAATTTGGCATGTCCGGCAGGTGGTTCAGGCGAGTTGAGCAGGTGGTTCCAACGTGCTTGGCAGGTGCTTCCGGCGTCTCCGGCACGTGTTTCTGGCACATCTGACAGGTGGTTCCGGCATGCCCGAAAGGTGATTCCGGTCTGTCCGGTAGGTGGTTCCAGCCTGCACGGCATGTGGTTCTGGTACGTCTCAGAGGTGGTTGCGCATGCCCAACAGGTCATTCCGGACTGTCCGCCACATGGTTCTGGCACGTCTGAGAGGTGGTTCCGGCATGCCCGGCAGGTCATCCCAGAGAGTCCTCCAAGTGGTTCTGGCATAACACGCAGGTGATTTTGGCGTGTCTGGCAGGTTGTTCCGTTGTGCTTGGCAGGTGGTTCAGGCTTGGCCGGCAGGTGGTTCCAGACTGTCCAGGACGTGTTTCCAGCTTCTCCGGCAGGTGGTTCTGGTACGTCTGAGAGGTGGTTCCGCCATGGCTGGCAGGTGATTCCGGACCGTCCCCCAGGTGGTTCTGGCATAGCCAGCAGTTGATATTGGCCTGTCCGGCAGGTGGTTCCAGCGAGTCGAACAGGTGGCTCCGGCGTGCTCGGCAGGTGGTTCCGGTCTGTCCGGTAGGTGATTCCGGCGTGTCCGGCACGTGCTTCCGGCACGTCTGAGAGGTGGTTCCGGCATGCGCGACAGGTGATTTCGGAGTGTCCGCCAGGTGGTTCTGGCGTACCCGGCAGGTGATTTTGGCGTGTCCGGCAGGTGTTTCTGGCGAGTCGAGCAGGTGGCTCCGGCATGCTCGTCAGGTTCGTCCGGCGTCTCCGGCACGTGGTTCTGGTGTGTCTGAGAGCTGGTTCCGGCGTGTCCGGCAGATGATTCCGGAGTGTCCGCCAAGTGGTTCTGGCATACCCGGCTGGTGATTTGGGCATGTCAGGTAGGTGGTTAAGGCGAGTCGAGCAGGTGGCTCCGGCGTGCTCGGCAGGTTGTTCAGACGGGTCTGGCAGGTGTTTTCCGTCTGTTCGGGGTGTGGTTCCAGCATCTCATGCACATGGTTCTGGCACGTCTGAGATGTGGTTCCGGCCGGCAAGACAGGTGTTTCCACAGTGTCCGCCAAGTGGTACTGGCGTAGTTGGCAGGTGATTTTGGCATGACCGGCAGGTGGTTCCAGCAAGCCCGGCAGGTGATTCCGAAGTGTTCCCCAACTGGTTGTGGCGTAGCCGGCAGGTGATTTTTGCGTGTCCGGCAGGTGGTTCTGGCGAGTCGAGCAGGTGGTTCCGGCATGCTCGGCAGGTGCTTCCGGGGTCATTGGCACGTGGTTCTGGCATATCTGAGAGGTGGTTCCGGCATGCCCGGCAGGTGATTCCGGAGTGTTCGCCAAGTGTTTCCGGCATAGCCGGCAGGTGATTTTGCATGTCCAGCGGTCGTTCCGGCGGGTGAGCCGGTGGTTCCGGCGTGTCCGGCAGGTGGTTCCGGTCTGTCCGGCTGCTGGTTCTGTGGTGTCCGGCACGAGGTTCAGTCTGAGAGGCTGTGCCGGCATGCCCCTCACGTGATTCCGGCTTGTCCCCGAAGTGGTGCTGGTGTAGCGGGCAGGTGATTTTGGCGTGTCCGGCAGGTGTTTCTGGCGAGTCGAGCAGGTGGCTCCGGCATGCTCGGCAGGTGCTTCCGGCGTCTCCGGCACGTGGTTCTGGTGTGTCTGAGAGCTGGTTCCGGCATGTCCGGCAGATGATTCCGGAGTGTCCGCCAAGTGGTTCTGGCATACCCGGCTGGTGATTTGGGCATGTCAGGTGGGTGGTTCCGGCGAGTCGAGCAGGTGGCTCCGGCGTGCTCAGCAGGTTGTTCAGACGGGTCTGGCAGGTGTTTTCCGTCTGTTCGGGGTGTGGTTCCAGCATCTCATGCACATGGTTCTGGCACGTCTGAGATGTGGTTCCGGCCGGCCCGACTGGTGTTTCCACAGTGTCCGCCAAGTGGTACTGGCGTAGTTGGCAGGTGATTTTGGCATGACCGGCAGGTGGTTCCAGCAAGCCCGGCAGGTGATTCCGAAGTGTTCCTCAACTGGTTGTGGCGTAGCCGGCAGGTGATTTTTGTGTGTCCGGCAGGTGGTTCTGGCGAGTCGAGCAGGTGGTTCCGGCGTGCTCGGCAGGTGCTTCCGGGGTCATTGGCACGTGGTTCTGGCATATCTGAGAGGTGGTTCCGGCATGCCCGGCAGGTGATTCCGGAGTGTTCGCCAAGTGTTTCCGGCGTAGCCGGCAGGTGATTTTGCATGTCCAGCGGTCGTTCCGGCGGGTCGAGCCGGTGGTTCCGGCGTGTCCGGCAGGTGGTTCCGGTCTGTCCGGCAGGTGGTTCTGTGGTGTCCGGCACGAGGTTCAGTCTGAGAGGCTGTGCCGGCATGCCCCTCACGTGATTCCGGCTTGTCCCCGAAGTGGTGCTGGTGTAGCGGGCAGGTGATTTTGGCGTGTCCGGCAGGTGGTTCAGGCGAGTTGAGCATGTGGTTGCGACGTGCTCGGCAGGTGCTTCCGGCGTCTCCGGCACGTGTTTCTGGCACATCTGACTGGTGGTTCCGGCATGCCCAAAAGTTGACTCCGGGCTGTCCGGTAGGTGGTTCCGGCGTGCACGGCACGTGGTTCTGGTACGAGTCAGAGGTGGTTGCGTATGCCCAACAGGTGATTCCGGACTGTCCGCCACGTGCTTCTGGCACGTCTGAGAGGTGGTTCCAACATGCCCGGCAGGTCATTTCGGAGCGTCGTCCAAGTGGTTCTGGTGTAGCCCGCAGGTGATTTTGGCGTGTCCGGCAGGTGGTTCCGCCGTGATCGGCAGGTGGTTCAGGCATGGCCGTCACGTGGTTCCAGTCTGTCCAGGACGTGTTTCCAGCTTCTCCGGCAGGTGGTTCTGGTACGTCTGAGAGGTGGTTCCGCCATGGCTGGCAGGTGATCCCAGACTGTCCCCCAGGTGGTTCTGGCATAGCCAGCAGTTGATATTGGCCTGTCCGGCAGGTGGTTCCAGCGAGTCGAACAGGTGGCTCCGGCGTTCTTGGCAGGTGGTTCCGGTCTGTCCGGTAGGTGTTTCCGGCGTGTCTGGCACGTGCTTCCGGCACGTCTGAGAGGTGGTTCCGACATGCGCGGCAGGTGATTCCGGAGTGTCCGCCAGGTGGTTCTGGCATACCCGGCAGGTGATTTTGGCGTGTCCGGAAGGTGTTTCTGGCGAGTCGAGCAGGTGGCTCCGGCATGCTCGGCAGGTGCTTCCGGCGTCTCCGGCACTTGGTTCTGGTGTGTCTGAGAGCTGGTTCCGGCATGTCCGGCAGATGATTCCGGAGTGTCCGCCAAGTGGTTCTGGCATACCCAGCAGGTGATTTTGGCGTGTCAGGGAGGTGGTACCGGTGAGTCGAGCAGGTGGTTCCGGCGTGCTCAGCAGGTGGTTCAGGCGGTTCTGGCAGGTGGTATCCGTCTGTTCGGGGTGTGGTTCCAGCATCTCAGGAACACGTTTCTGGCACGTCCGAGATGTGGTTCCAGCCGGCCCGACAGGTGTTTCCGCAGTGTCCGCCAAGCGGTTCTGGCGTAGTTGGCAGGTGATTTTGGCATGAGTGGCAGGTGGTTCCAGCAAGCCTGGCAGGTGATTCCAAAGTGTTCACCAACTGGTTGTGGCGTAGCCGGCAGGTGATTTTTGCGTGATCGGCAGGTGGTTCTGGCGAGTCGAGCAGGTGGTTCCGGCGTGCTCGGCTGGTGCTTCCGGGGTCATTGGCACGGGGTTCTGGCATGTCTGAGAGGTGGTTCCTGCATGCCCGGCAAGTGATTCCGGAGTGTTCGCCAAGTGGTTCTGGCATAGTCGGGAGGTGAATTTGGCATGTCCGGCAGGTGGTTCAGGCGAGTTGAGCAGGTGGTTCCAACGTGCTTGGCAGGTGCTTCCGGCGTCTCCGGCACGTGTTTCTGGCACATCTGACAGGTGGTTCCGGCATGCCCAAAAGGTGATTCCGGTCTGTCCGGTAGGTGGTTCCAGCCTGCACGGCATGTGGTTCTGGTACGTCTCAGAGGTGGTTGCGCATGCCCAACAGGTCATTCCGGACTGTCCGCCACATGGTTCTGGCACGTCTGAGAGGTGGTTCCGGCATGCCCGGCAGGTCATCCCAGAGAGTCCTCCAAGTGGTTCTGGCATAACACGCAGGTGATTTTGGCGTGTCTGGCAGGTTGTTCCGTTGTGCTTGGCAGGTGGTTCAGGCTTGGCCGGCAGGTGGTTCCAGACTGTCCAGGACGTGTTTCCAGCTTCTCCGGCAGGTGGTTCTGGTACGTCTGAGAGGTGGTTCCGCCATGGCTGGCAGGTGATTCCGGACCGTCCCCCAGGTGGTTCTGGCATAGCCAGCAGTTGATATTGGCCTGTCCGGCAGGTGGTTCCAGCGAGTCGAACAGGTGGCTCCGGCGTGCTCGGCAGGTGGTTCCGGTCTGTCCGGTAGGTGATTCCGGCGTGTCCGGCACGTGCTTCCGGCACGTCTGAGAGGTGGTTCCGGCATGCGCGACAGGTGATTTCGGAGTGTCCGCCAGGTGGTTCTGGCGTACCCGGCAGGTGATTTTGGCGTGTCCGGCAGGTGTTTCTGGCGAGTCGAGCAGGTGGCTCCGGCATGCTCGTCAGGTTCGTCCGGCGTCTCCGGCACGTGGTTCTGGTGTGTCTGAGAGCTGGTTCCGGCGTGTCCGGCAGATGATTCCGGAGTGTCCGCCAAGTGGTTCTGGCATACCCGGCTGGTGATTTGGGCATGTCAGGTAGGTGGTTAAGGCGAGTCGAGCAGGTGGCTCCGGCGTGCTCGGCAGGTTGTTCAGACGGGTCTGGCAGGTGTTTTCCGTCTGTTCGGGGTGTGGTTCCAGCATCTCATGCACATGGTTCTGGCACGTCTGAGATGTGGTTCCGGCCGGCCCGACAGGTGTTTCCACAGTGTCCGCCAAGTGGTACTGGCGTAGTTGGCAGGTGATTTTGGCATGACCGGCAGGTGGTTCCAGCAAGCCCGGCAGGTGATTCCGAAGTGTTCCCCAACTGGTTGTGGCGTAGCCGGCAGGTGATTTTTGCGTGTCCGGCAGGTGGTTCTGGCGAGTCGAGCAGGTGGTTCCGGCATGCTCGGCAGGTGCTTCCGGGGTCATTGGCACGTGGTTCTGGCATATCTGAGAGGTGGTTCCGGCATGCCCGGCAGGTGATTCCGGAGTGTTCGCCAAGTGTTTCCGGCATAGCCGGCAGGTGATTTTGCATGTCCAGCGGTCGTTCCGGCGGGTGAGCCGGTGGTTCCGGCGTGTCCGGCAGGTGGTTCCGGTCTCTCCGGCTGCTGGTTCTGTGGTGTCCGGCACGAGGTTCAGTCTGAGAGGCTGTGCCGGCATGCCCCTCACGTGATTCCGGCTTGTCCCCGAAGTGGTGCTGGTGTAGCGGGCAGGTGATTTTGGCGTGTCCGGCAGGTGTTTCTGGCGAGTCGAGCAGGTGGCTCCGGCATGCTCGGCAGGTGCTTCCGGCGTCTCCGGCACGTGGTTCTGGTGTGTCTGAGAGCTGGTTCCGGCATGTCCGGCAGATGATTCCGGAGTGTCCGCCAAGTGGTTCTGGCATACCCGGCTGGTGATTTGGGCATGTCAGGTGGGTGGTTCCGACGAGTCGAGCAGGTGGCTCCGGCGTGCTCAGCAGGTTGTTCAGACGGGTCTGGCAGGTGTTTTCCGTCTGTTCGGGGTGTGGTTCCAGCATCTCATGCACATGGTTCTGGCACGTCTGAGATGTGGTTCCGGCCGGCCCGACTGGTGTTTCCACAGTGTCCGCCAAGTGGTACTGGCGTAGTTGGCAGGTGATTTTGGCATGACCGGCAGGTGGTTCCAGCAAGCCCGGCAGGTGATTCCGAAGTGTTCCCCAACTGGTTGTGGCGTAGCCGGCAGGTGATTTTTGTGTGTCCGGCAGGTGGTTCTGGCGAGTCGAGCAGGTGGTTCCGGCGTGCTCGGCAGGTGCTTCCGGGGTCATTGGCACGTGGTTCTGGCATATCTGAGAGGTGGTTCCGGCATGCCCGGCAGGTGATTCCGGAGTGTTCGCCAAGTGTTTCCGGCGTAGCCGGCAGGTGATTTTGCATGTCCAGCGGTCGTTCCGGCGGGTCGAGCCGGTGGTTCCGGCGTGTCCGGCAGGTGGTTCCGGTCTGTCCGGCAGGTGGTTCTGTGGTGTCCGGCACGAGGTTCAGTCTGAGAGGCTGTGCCGGCATGCCCCTCACGTGATTCCGGCTTGTCCCCGAAGTGGTGCTGGTGTAGCGGGCAGGTGATTTTGGCGTGTCCGGCAGGTGGTTCAGGCGAGTTGAGCAGGTGGTTGCGACGTGCTCGGCAGGTGCTTCCGGCGTCTCCGGCACGTGTTTCTGGCACATCTGACTGGTGGTTCCGGCATGCCCAAAAGTTGACTCCGGGCTGTCCGGTAGGTGGTTCCGGCGTGCACGGCACGTGGTTCTGGTACGAGTCAGAGGTGGTTGCGTATGCCCAACAGGTGATTCCGGACTGTCCGCCACGTGCTTCTGGCACGTCTGAGAGGTGGTTCCAACATGCCCGGCAGGTCATTTCGGAGCGTCGTCCAAGTGGTTCTGGTGTAGCCCGCAGGTGATTTTGGCGTGTCCGGCAGGTGGTTCCGCCGTGATCGGCAGGTGGTTCAGGCATGGCCGTCACGTGGTTCCAGTCTGTCCAGGACGTGTTTCCAGCTTCTCCGGCAGGTGGTTCTGGTACGTCTGAGAGGTGGTTCCGCCATGGCTGGCAGGTGATCCCAGACTGTCCCCCAGGTGGTTCTGGCATAGCCAGCAGTTGATATTGGCCTGTCCGGCAGGTGGTTCCAGCGAGTCGAACAGGTGGCTCCGGCGTTCTTGGCAGGTGGTTCCGGTCTGTCCGGTAGGTGTTTCCGGCGTGTCTGGCACGTGCTTCCGGCACGTCTGAGAGGTGGTTCCGACATGCGCGGCAGGTGATTCCGGAGTGTCCGCCAGGTGGTTCTGGCATACCCGGCAGGTGATTTTGGCGTGTCCGGCAGGTGTTTCTGGCGAGTCGAGCAGGTGGCTCCGGCATGCTCGGCAGGTGCTTCCGGCGTCTCCGGCACTTGGTTCTGGTGTGTCTGAGAGCTGGTTCCGGCATGTCCGGCAGATGATTCCGGAGTGTCCGCCAAGTGGTTCTGGCATACCCAGCAGGTGATTTTGGCGTGTCAGGGAGGTGGTACCGGTGAGTCGAGCAGGTGGTTCCGGCGTGCTCAGCAGGTGGTTCAGGCGGTTCTGGCAGGTGGTATCCGTCTGTTCGGGGGGTGGTTCCAGCATCTCAGGAACACGTTTCTGGCACGTCTGAGATGTGGTTCCAGCCGGCCCGACAGGTGTTTCCGCAGTGTCCGCCAAGCGGTTCTGGCGTAGTTGGCAGGTGATTTTGGCATGACTGGCAGGTGGTTCCAGCAAGCCTGGCAGGTGATTCCAAAGTGTTCACCAACTGGTTGTGGCGTAGCCGGCAGGTGATTTTTGCGTGATCAGCAGGTGGTTCTGGCGAGTCGAGCAGGTGGTTCCGGCGTGCTCGGCTGGTGCTTCCGGGGTCATTGGCACGGGGTTCTGGCATGTCTGAGAGGTGGTTCCTGCATGCCCGGCAAGTGATTCCGGAGTGTTCGCCAAGTGGTTCTGGCATAGTCGGGAGGTGATTTTGGCATGTCCGGCAGGTGGTTCAGGCGAGTTGAGCAGGTGGTTCCAACGTGCTTGGCAGGTGCTTCCGGCGTCTCCGGCACGTGTTTCTGGCACATCTGACAGGTGGTTCCGGCATGCCCGAAAGGTGATTCCGGTCTGTCCGGTAGGTGGTTCCAGCCTGCACGGCATGTGGTTCTGGTACGTCTCAGAGGTGGTTGCGCATGCCCAACAGGTGATTCCGGACTGTCCGCCACATGGTTCTGGCACGTCTGAGAGGTGGTTCCGGCATGCCCGGCAGGTCATCCCAGAGAGTCCTCCAAGTGGTTCTGGCATAACACGCAGGTGATTTTGGCGTGTCTGGCAGGTTGTTCCGTTGTGCTTGGCAGGTGGTTCAGGCTTGGCCGGCAGGTGGTTCCAGACTGTCCAGGACGTGTTTCCAGCTTCTCCGGCAGGTGGTTCTGGTACGTCTGAGAGGTGGTTCCGCCATGGCTGGCAGGTGATTCCGGACCGTCCCCCAGGTGGTTCTGGCATAGCCAGCAGTTGATATTGGCCTGTCCGGCAGGTGGTTCCAGCGAGTCGAACAGGTGGCTCCGGCGTGCTCGGCAGGTGGTTCCGGTCTGTCCGGTAGGAGATTCCGGCGTGTCCGGCACGTGCTTCCGGCACGTCTGAGAGGTGGTTCCGGCATGCGCGACAGGTGATTTCGGAGTGTCCGCAAGGTGGTTCTGGCGTACCCGGCAGGTGATTTTGGCGTGTCCGGCAGGTGTTTCTGGCGAGTCGAGCAGGTGGCTCCGGCATGCTCGGCAGGTGCTTCCGGCATCTCCGGCACGTGGTTCTGGTGTGTCTGAGAGCTGGTTCCGGCATGTCCGGCAGATGATTCCGGAGTGTCCGCCAAGTGGTTCTGGCATATCCGGCTGGTGATTTGGGCATGTCAGGTAGGTGGTTAAGGCAAGTCGAGCAGGTGGCTCCGGCGTGCTCGGCAGGTTGTTCAGACGGGTCTGGCAGGTGTTTTCCGTCTGTTCGGGGTGTGGTTCCAGCATCTCATGCACATGGTTCTGGCACGTCTGAGATGTGGTTCCGGCCGGCCCGACAGGTGTTTCCACAGTGTCCGCCAAGTGGTACTGGCGTAGTTGGCAGGTGATTTTGGCATGACCGGCAGGTGGTTCCAGCAAGCCCGGCAGGTGATTCCGAAGTGTTCCCCAACTGGTTGTGGCGTAGCCGGCAGGTGATTTTTGCGTGTCCGGCAGGGGGTTCTGGCGAGTCGAGCAGGTGGTTCCGGCATGCTCGGCAGGTGCTTCCGGGGTCATTGGCACGTGGTTCTGGCATATCTGAGAGGTGGTTCCGGCATGCCCGGCAGGTGATTCCGGAGTGTTCGCCAAGTGTTTCCGGCATAGCCGGCAGGTGATTTTGCATGTCCAGCGGTCGTTCCGGCGGGTCGAGCTGGTGGTTCCGGCGTGTCCGGCAGGTGGTTCCGGTCTGTCCGGTAGGTGGTTCTGTGGTGTCCGGCATGAGGTTCAGTCTGAGAGGCTGTGCCGGCATGCCCCTCACGTGATTCCGGCTTGTCCCCGAAGTGGTGCTGGTGTAGCGGGCAGGTGATTTTGGCGTGTCCGGCAGGTGGTTCAGGCGAGTTGAGCAGGTGGTTGCGACGTGCTCGGCAGGTGCTTCCGGCGTCTCCGGCACGTGTTTCTGGCACATCTGACTGGTGGTTCCGGCATGCCCAAAATTTGATTCCGGTCTGTCAGGTAGGTGGTTCCGGCGTGCACGGCACGTGGTTTTGGTACGTCTCAGAGGTGGTTGCGTATGCCCAACAGGTGATTCCGGACTGTCCGCCACGTGCTTCTGGCACGTCTGAGAGGTGGTTCCAACATGCCCGGCAGGTCATTTCGGAGAGTCGTCCAAGTGGTTCTGGCGTAGCCCGCAGGTGATTTTGGCGTGTCCGGCAGGTGGTTCCGCCGTGATCGGCAGGTGGTTCAGGCATGGCCGTCACGTGGTTCCAGTCTGTCCAGGACGTGTTTCCAGCTTCTCCGGCAGGTGGTTCTGGTACGTCTGAGAGGTGGTTCCGCCATGGCTGGCAGGTGATCCCGGACTGTCCCCCAGGTGGTTCTGGCATAGCCAGCAGTTGATATTGGCCTGTCCAGCAAGTGGTTCCAGCGAGTCGAACAGGTGGCTCCGGCGTTCTTG
The DNA here is from genome assembly GCF_041296265.1 of Equus caballus. Taxonomy (NCBI): domain Eukaryota; kingdom Metazoa; phylum Chordata; class Mammalia; order Perissodactyla; family Equidae; genus Equus; species Equus caballus. The sequence continues at coordinate 3,089,710 of NC_091706.1, read as the reverse complement.
GCAGGTGGTTCCGGTCTGTCCGGTAGGTGTTTCTGGCGTGTCTGGCACGTGCTTCCGGCACGCCTGAGAGGTGGTTCCGGCATGCGCGGCAGGTGATTCCGTAGTGTCCGCCAGGTGGTTCTGGCATACCCGGCAGGTGATTTTGGCGTGTCCGGCAGGTGTTTCTGGCGAGTCGAGCAGGTGGCTCCTGCATGCTCGGCAGGTGCTTCCTGCGTCTCCGGCACGTGGTTCTGGTGTGTCTGAGAGCTGGTTCCGGCGTGTCCGGCAGATGATTCCGGAGTGTTTGCCAAGTGGTTCTGGCATACCCAGCAGGTGATTTTGGCGTGTCAGGGAGGTGGTACCTGTGAGTCGAGCAGGTGGTTCCGGCGTGCTCAGCAGGTGGTTCAGGCGGTTCTGGCAGGTGGTATCCGTCTGTTCGGGGTGTGGTTCCAGCATCTCAGGAACACGTTTCTGGCACGTCTGAGATGTGGTTCCAGCCGGCCCGACAGGTGTTTCCGCAGTGTCCGCCAAGCGGTTCTGGCGTAGTTGGCAGGTGATTTTGGCATGACTGGCAGGAGGTTCCAGCAAGCCTGGCAGGTGATTCCAAAGTGTTCACCAACTGGTTGTGGCGTAGCCGGCAGGTGATTTTTGCGTGATCCGCAGGTGGTTCTGGCGAGTCGAGCAGGTGGTTCCGGCGTGCTCGGCTGGTGCTTCCGAGGTCATTGGCACGGGGTTCTGGCATGTCTGAGAGCTGGTTCCTGCATGCACGGCAAGTGATTCCGGAGTGTTCGCCAAGTGGTTCTGGCATAGTCGGCAGGTGATTTTGGCATGTCCGGCAGGTGGTTCAGGCGAGTTGAGCAGGTGGTTCCAACGTGCTTGGCAGGTGCTTCCGGCGTCTCTGGCACGTGTTTCTGGCACATCTGACAGGTGTTTCCGGCATGCCCGAAAGGTGATTCCGGTCTGTACGTTAGGTGGTTCCAGCCTCCACGGCATGGGGTTCTGGTACGTCTCAGAGGTGGTTGCGCTTGCCCAACAGGTGATTCCGGACTGTCCGCCACATGGTTCTGGCACGTCTGAGAGGTGGTTCCGGCATGCCCGGCAGGTCATCCCAGAGAGTCCTCCAAGTGGTTCTGGCATAACACGCAGGTGATTTTGGCGTGTCTGGCAGGTTGTTCCGTTGTGCTTGACTGGTGGTAAGGCTTGGCCGGCAGGTGGTTCCAGACTGTCCAGGACGTGTTTCCAGCTTCTCCGGCAGGTGGTTCTGGTACGTCTGAGAGGTGGTTCCGCCATGGCTGGCAGGTGATTCCGGACCATCCCCCAGGTGGTTCTGGCATAGCCAGCAGTTGATATTGGCCTGTCCGGCAGGTGGTTCCAGCGAGTCGAACAGGTGGCTGTGGCGTGCTCGGCAGGTGGTTCCGGTCTGTCCGGTAGGTGATTCCGGCGTGTCCGGCACGTGCTTCCGGCACGTCTGAGAGGTGGTTCCGGCATGCGCGACAGGTGATTTCGGGAGTGTCCGCCAGGTGGTTCTGGCGTACCCGGCAGGTGATTTTGGCGTGTCCGGCAGGTGTTTCTGGCGAGTCGAGCAGGTGGCTCCGGCATGCTCGGCAGGTGCTTCCGGGGTCTCCGGCACGTGTTTCTGGCACATCTGACTGGTGGTTCCGGCATGCCCAAAAGTTGATTCCGGTCTGTCCGGTAGGTGGTTCCGGCGTGCACGGCACGTGGTTGTCGTCCGTCTCAGAGGTGGTTGCGTATGCCCAACAGGTGATTCCGGACTGTCCGCCATGAGCTTCTGGCACGTCTGAGAGGTGGTTCCAACATGGCCGGCAGGTCATTTCGGAGAGTCGTCCAAGTGGTTCTGGCGTAGCCCGCAGTTGATTTTGGCGTGTCCGGCAGGTGGTTCCGCCGTGCTCGGCAGGTGGTTCAGGCATGGCCGTCACGTGGTTCCAGTCTGTCCAGGACGTGTTTCCAGCTTCTCCGGCAGGTGGTTCTGGTACGTCTGAGAGGTGGTTCCGCCATGGCTGGCAGGTGATTCCGGACCGTCCCCCAGGTGGTTCTGGCATAGCCAGCAGTTGATATTGGCCTGTCCGGCAGGTGGTTCCAGCGAGTCGAACAGGTGGCTCCGGCGTGCTCGGCAGGTGGTTCCGGTCTGTCCGGTAGGTGATTCCGGCGTGTCCGGCACGTGCTTCCGGCACGTCTGAGAGGTGGTTCCGGCATGCGCGACAGGTGATTTCGGAGTGTCCGCCAGGTGGTTCTGGCATACCCGGCAGGTGATTTTGGCGTGTCCGGCAGGTGTTTCTGGTGAGTCGAGCAGGTGGCTCCGGCATGCTCGGCAGGTGCTTCCGGCGTCTCCGGCACGTGGTTCTGGTGTGTCTGAGAGCTGGTTCCGGCATGTCCGGCAGATGATTCCGGATTGTCCGCCAAGTGGTTCTGGCATACCCGGCTGGTGATTTGGGAATGTCAGGTAGGTGGTTCCGGCGAGTCGAGCAGGTGGCTCCGGCGTGCTCGGCAGGTTGTTCAGACGGGTCTGGCAGGTGTTTTCCGTCTGTTCGGGGTGTGGTTCCAGCATCTCATGCACATGGTTCTGGCACGTCTGAGATGTGGTTCCGGCCGGCCCGACAGGTGTTTCCACAGTGTCCGCCAAGTGGTACTGGCGTAGTTGGCAGGTGATTTTGGCATGACCGGCAGGTGGTTCCAGCAAGCCCGGCAGGTGATTCCGAAGTGTTCCCCAACTTGTTGTGGCGTAGCCGGCAGGTGATTTTTGCGTGTCCGGCAGGGGGTTCTGGCGAGTCGAGCAGGTGGTTCCGGCATGCTCGGGAGGTGCTTCCGGGGTCATTGGCACGTGGTTCTGGCATATCTGAGAGGTGGTTCCGGCATGCCCGGCAGGTGATTCCGGAGTGTTCGCCAAGTGTTTCCGGCATAGTCGGCAGGTGATTTTGCATGTCCAGCGGTCGTTCCGGCGGGTTGAGCCGGTGGTTCCGGCGTGTCCGGCAGGTGGTTCCGGTCTGTCCGGCAGTTGGTTCTGTGGTGTCCGGCACGAGGTTCAGTCTGAGAGGCTGTGCCGGCATGCCCCTCACGTGATTCCGGCTTGTCCCCAAAGTGGTGCTGGTGTAGCGGGCAGGTGATTTTGGCGTGTCCGGCAGGTGGTTCAGGCGAGTTGAGCAGGTGGTTGCGACGTGCTCAGCAGGTGCTTCCGGCGTCTCCGGCACGTGTTTCTGGCACATCTGACTGGTGGTTCCGGCATGCCCAAAATTTGATTCCGGTCTGTCAGGTAGGTGGTTCCGGCGTGCACGGCACGTGGTTTTGGTACGTCTCAGAGGTGGTTGCGTATGCCCAACAGGTGATTCCGGACTGTCCGCCACGTGCTTCTGGCACGTCTGAGAGGTGGTTCCAACCTGCCCGGCAGGTCATTTCGGAGAGTCGTCCAAGTGGTTCTGGCGTAGCCCGCAGGTGATTTTGGCGTGTCCGGCAGGTGGTTCCGCCGTGCTCGGCAGGTGGTTCAGGCATGGCCGTCACGTGGTTCCAGTCTGTCCAGGACGTGTTTCCAGCTTCTCCGGCAGGTGGTTCTGGTACGTCTGAGAGGTGGTTCCGCCATGGCTGGCAGGTGATCCCGGACTGTCCCCCAGGTGGTTCTGGCATAGCCAGCAGTTGATATTGGCCTGTCCGGCAGGTGGTCACAGCGAGTCGAACAGGTGGCTCCGGCGTTCTTGGCAGGTGGTTCCGGTCTGTCCGGTAGGTGTTTCTGGCGTGTCTGGCACGTGCTTCCGGCACGTCCGAGAGGCGGTTCCGGCATGCGCGGCTGGTGATTCCGTAGTGTCCGCCAGGTGGTTCTGGCATACCCGGCAGGTGATTTTGGCGTGTCCGGCAGGTGTTTCTGGCGAGTCGAGCAGGTGGCTCCGGCATGCTCGGCAGGTGCTTCCGGCGTCACCGGCACGTGGTTCTGGTGTGTCTGAGAGCTAGTTCCGGCGTGTCCGGCAGATGATTCCGGAGTGTTTGCCAAGTGGTTCTGGCATACCCAGCAGGTGATTTTGGCGTGTCAGGGAGGTGGTACCGGTGAGTCGAGCAGGTGGTTCCGGCATGCTCAGCAGGTGGTTCAGGCGGTTGTGGCAGGTGGTATCCGTGTGTTCGGGGTGTGGTTCCAGCATCTCAGGAACACGTTTCTGGCACGTCTGAGATGTGGTTCCAGCCGGCCCGACAGGTGTTTCCGCAGTGTCCGCCAAGCGGTTCTGGCGTAGGTGGCAGGTGATTTTGGCATGACTGGCAGGAGGTTCCAGCAAGCCTGGCAGGTGATTCCAAAGTGTTCACCAACTGGTTGTGGCGTAGCCGGCAGGTGATTTTTGCGTGATCGGCAGGTGGTTCTGGCGAGTCGAGCAGGTGGTTCCGGCGTGCTCGGCTGGTGATTCCGGGGTCATTGGCACGGGGTTCTGGCATGTCTGAGAGGTGGTTCCTGCATGCCCGGCAAGTGATTCCGGAGTGTTCGCCAAGTGGTTCTGGCATAGTCGGCAGGTGATTTTGGCATGTCCGGCAGGTGGTTCAGGCGAGTTGAGCAGGTGGTTCCAACGTGCTTGGCAGGTGCTTCCGGCGTCTCCGGCACGTGTTTCTGGCACATCTGACAGGTGGTTCCGGCATGCCCGAAAGGTGATTCCGGTCTGTCCGGTAGGTGGTTCCAGCCTGCATGGCATGTGGTTCTGGTACGTCTCAGAGGTGGTTGCGCATGCCCAACAGGTGATTCCGGACTGTCCGCCACATGGTTCTGGCACGTCTGAGTGGTGGTTCCGGCATGCCCGGCAGGTCATCCCAGAGAGTCCTCCAAGTGGTTCTGGCATAACACGCAGGTGATTTTGGCGTGTCTGGCAGGTTGTTCCGTTGTGCTTGGCAGGTGGTTCAGGCTTGGCCGGCAGGTGGTTCCAGACTGTCCAGGACGTGTTTCCAGCTTCTCCGGCAGGTGGTTCTGGCACGTCTGAGGTGTGGTTCCGGCCGGCCCGACAGGTGTTTCCACAGTGTCCGCCAAGTGGTACTGGCGTAGTTGGCAGGTGATTTTGGCATGACCGGCAGGTGGTTCCAGCAAGCCCGGCAGGTGATTCCGAAGTGTTCCCCAACTGGTTGTGGCGTAGCCGGCAGGTGATTTTTGCGTGATCGGCAGGTGGTTCTGGCGAGTCGAGCAGGTGGTTCCGGCGTGCTCGGCTGGTGCTTCCGAGGTCATTGGCACGGGGTTCTGGCATGTCTGAGAGCTGGTTCCTGCATGCACGGCAAGTGATTCCGGAGTGTTCGCCAAGTGGTTCTGGCATAGTCGGCAGGTGATTTTGGCATGTCCGGCAGGTGGTTCAGGCGAGTTGAGCAGGTGGTTCCAACGTGCTTGGCAGGTGCTTCCGGCGTCTCTGGCACGTGTTTCTGGCACATCTGACAGGTGTTTCCGGCATGCCCGAAAGGTGATTCCGGTCTGTACGTTAGGTGGTTCCAGCCTCCACGGCATGGGGTTCTGGTACGTCTCAGAGGTGGTTGCGCTTGCCCAACAGGTGATTCCGGACTGTCCGCCACATGGTTCTGGCACGTCTGAGAGGTGGTTCCGGCATGCCCGGCAGGTCATCCCAGAGAGTCCTCCAAGTGGTTCTGGCATAACACGCAGGTGATTTTGGCGTGTCTGGCAGGTTGTTCCGTTGTGCTTGACTGGTGGTAAGGCTTGGCCGGCAGGTGGTTCCAGACTGTCCAGGACGTGTTTCCAGCTTCTCCGGCAGGTGGTTCTGGTACGTCTGAGAGGTGGTTCCGCCATGGCTGGCAGGTGATTCCGGACCATCCCCCAGGTGGTTCTGGCATAGCCAGCAGTTGATATTGGCCTGTCCGGCAGGTGGTTCCAGCGAGTCGAACAGGTGGCTGTGGCGTGCTCGGCAGGTGGTTCCGGTCTGTCCGGTAGGTGATTCCGGCGTGTCCGGCACGTGCTTCCGGCACGTCTGAGAGGTGGTTCCGGCATGCGCGACAGGTGATTTCGGGAGTGTCCGCCAGGTGGTTCTGGCGTACCCGGCAGGTGATTTTGGCGTGTCCGGCAGGTGTTTCTGGCGAGTCGAGCAGGTGGCTCCGGCATGCTCGGCAGGTGCTTCCGGGGTCTCCGGCACGTGTTTCTGGCACATCTGACTGGTGGTTCCGGCATGCCCAAAAGTTGATTCCGGTCTGTCCGGTAGGTGGTTCCGGCGTGCACGGCACGTGGTTGTCGTCCGTCTCAGAGGTGGTTGCGTATGCCCAACAGGTGATTCCGGACTGTCCGCCATGAGCTTCTGGCACGTCTGAGAGGTGGTTCCAACATGGCCGGCAGGTCATTTCGGAGAGTCGTCCAAGTGGTTCTGGCGTAGCCCGCAGTTGATTTTGGCGTGTCCGGCAGGTGGTTCCGCCGTGCTCGGCAGGTGGTTCAGGCATGGCCGTCACGTGGTTCCAGTCTGTCCAGGACGTGTTTCCAGCTTCTCCGGCAGGTGGTTCTGGTACGTCTGAGAGGTGGTTCCGCCATGGCTGGCAGGTGATTCCGGACCGTCCCCCAGGTGGTTCTGGCATAGCCAGCAGTTGATATTGGCCTGTCCGGCAGGTGGTTCCAGCGAGTCGAACAGGTGGCTCCGGCGTGCTCGGCAGGTGGTTCCGGTCTGTCCGGTAGGTGATTCCGGCGTGTCCGGCACGTGCTTCCGGCACGTCTGAGAGGTGGTTCCGGCATGCGCGACAGGTGATTTCGGAGTGTCCGCCAGGTGGTTCTGGCATACCCGGCAGGTGATTTTGGCGTGTCCGGCAGGTGTTTCTGGTGAGTCGAGCAGGTGGCTCCGGCATGCTCGGCAGGTGCTTCCGGCGTCTCCGGCACGTGGTTCTGGTGTGTCTGAGAGCTGGTTCCGGCATGTCCGGCAGATGATTCCGGATTGTCCGCCAAGTGGTTCTGGCATACCCGGCTGGTGATTTGGGAATGTCAGGTAGGTGGTTCCGGCGAGTCGAGCAGGTGGCTCCGGCGTGCTCGGCAGGTTGTTCAGACGGGTCTGGCAGGTGTTTTCCGTCTGTTCGGGGTGTGGTTCCAGCATCTCATGCACATGGTTCTGGCACGTCTGAGATGTGGTTCCGGCCGGCCCGACAGGTGTTTCCACAGTGTCCGCCAAGTGGTACTGGCGTAGTTGGCAGGTGATTTTGGCATGACCGGCAGGTGGTTCCAGCAAGCCCGGCAGGTGATTCCGAAGTGTTCCCCAACTTGTTGTGGCGTAGCCGGCAGGTGATTTTTGCGTGTCCGGCAGGGGGTTCTGGCGAGTCGAGCAGGTGGTTCCGGCATGCTCGGGAGGTGCTTCCGGGGTCATTGGCACGTGGTTCTGGCATATCTGAGAGGTGGTTCCGGCATGCCCGGCAGGTGATTCCGGAGTGTTCGCCAAGTGTTTCCGGCATAGTCGGCAGGTGATTTTGCATGTCCAGCGGTCGTTCCGGCGGGTTGAGCCGGTGGTTCCGGCGTGTCCGGCAGGTGGTTCCGGTCTGTCCGGCAGTTGGTTCTGTGGTGTCCGGCACGAGGTTCAGTCTGAGAGGCTGTGCCGGCATGCCCCTCACGTGATTCCGGCTTGTCCCCAAAGTGGTGCTGGTGTAGCGGGCAGGTGATTTTGGCGTGTCCGGCAGGTGGTTCAGGCGAGTTGAGCAGGTGGTTGCGACGTGCTCGGCAGGTGCTTCCGGCGTCTCCGGCACGTGTTTCTGGCACATCTGACTGGTGGTTCCGGCATGCCCAAAATTTGATTCCGGTCTGTCAGGTAGGTGGTTCCGGCGTGCACGGCACGTGGTTTTGGTACGTCTCAGAGGTGGTTGCGTATGCCCAACAGGTGATTCCGGACTGTCCGCCACGTGCTTCTGGCACGTCTGAGAGGTGGTTCCAACCTGCCCGGCAGGTCATTTCGGAGAGTCGTCCAAGTGGTTCTGGCGTAGCCCGCAGGTGATTTTGGCGTGTCCGGCAGGTGGTTCCGCCGTGCTCGGCAGGTGGTTCAGGCATGGCCGTCACGTGGTTCCAGTCTGTCCAGGACGTGTTTCCAGCTTCTCCGGCAGGTGGTTCTGGTACGTCTGAGAGGTGGTTCCGCCATGGCTGGCAGGTGATCCCGGACTGTCCCCCAGGTGGTTCTGGCATAGCCAGCAGTTGATATTGGCCTGTCCGGCAGGTGGTCACAGCGAGTCGAACAGGTGGCTCCGGCGTTCTTGGCAGGTGGTTCCGGTCTGTCCGGTAGGTGTTTCTGGCGTGTCTGGCACGTGCTTCCGGCACGCCCGAGAGGCGGTTCCGGCATGCGCGGCTGGTGATTCCGTAGTGTCCGCCAGGTGGTTCTGGCATACCCGGCAGGTGATTTTGGCGTGTCCGGCAGGTGTTTCTGGCGAGTCGAGCAGGTGGCTCCGGCATGCTCGGCAGGTGCTTCCGGCGTCACCGGCACGTGGTTCTGGTGTGTCTGAGAGCTAGTTCCGGCGTGTCCGGCAGATGATTCCGGAGTGTTTGCCAAGTGGTTCTGGCATACCCAGCAGGTGATTTTGGCGTGTCAGGGAGGTGGTACCGGTGAGTCGAGCAGGTGGTTCCGGCGTGCTCAGCAGGTGGTTCAGGCGGTTGTGGCAGGTGGTATCCGTGTGTTCGGGGTGTGGTTCCAGCATCTCAGGAACACGTTTCTGGCACGTCTGAGATGTGGTTCCAGCCGGCCCGACAGGTGTTTCCGCAGTGTCCGCCAAGCGGTTCTGGCGTAGGTGGCAGGTGATTTTGGCATGACTGGCAGGAGGTTCCAGCAAGCCTGGCAGGTGATTCCAAAGTGTTCACCAACTGGTTGTGGCGTAGCCGGCAGGTGATTTTTGCGTGATCGGCAGGTGGTTCTGGCGAGTCGAGCAGGTGGTTCCGGCGTGCTCGGCTGGTGATTCCGGGGTCATTGGCACGGGGTTCTGGCATGTCTGAGAGGTGGTTCCTGCATGCCCGGCAAGTGATTCCGGAGTGTTCGCCAAGTGGTTCTGGCATAGTCGGCAGGTGATTTTGGCATGTCCGGCAGGTGGTTCAGGCGAGTTGAGCAGGTGGTTCCAACGTGCTTGGCAGGTGCTTCCGGCGTCTCCGGCACGTGTTTCTGGCACATCTGACAGGTGGTTCCGGCATGCCCGAAAGGTGATTCCGGTCTGTCCGGTAGGTGGTTCCAGCCTGCATGGCATGTGGTTCTGGTACGTCTCAGAGGTGGTTGCGCATGCCCAACAGGTGATTCCGGACTGTCCGCCACATGGTTCTGGCACGTCTGAGAGGTGGTTCCGGCATGCCCGGCAGGTCATCCCAGAGAGTCCTCCAAGTGGTTCTGGCATAACACGCAGGTGATTTTGGCGTGTCTGGCAGGTTGTTCCGTTGTGCTTGGCAGGTGGTTCAGGCTTGGCCGGCAGGTGGTTCCAGACTGTCCAGGACGTGTTTCCAGCTTCTCCGGCAGGTGGTTCTGGCACGTCTGAGGTGTGGTTCCGGCCGGCCCGACAGGTGTTTCCACAGTGTCCGCCAAGTGGTACTGGCGTAGTTGGCAGGTGATTTTGGCATGACCGGCAGGTGGTTCCAGCAAGCCCGGCAGGTGATTCCGAAGTGTTCCCCAACTGGTTGTGGCGTAGCCGGCAGGTGATTTTTGCGTGTCCGGCAGGTGGTTCTGGCGAGTCGAGCAGGTGGTTCCGGCGTGCTCGGCAGGTGCTTCCGGGCTCATTGGCACGTGGTTCTGGCATATCTGAGAGGTGGTTCCGGCATGCCCGGCAGGTGATTCCGGAGTGTTCGCCAAGTGTTTCCGGCGTAGCCGGCAGGTGATTTTGCATGTCCAGCGGTCGTTCCGGCGGGTTGAGCTGGTGGTTCCGGCGTGTCCGGCAGGTGGTTCCGGTCTGTCCGGTGGGTGGTTCTGTGGTGTCCGGCACGAGGTTCAGTCTGAGAGGCTGTGCCGGCATGCCCCTCACGTGATTCCGGCTTGTCCCCGAAGTGGTGCTGGTGTAGCGGGCAGGTGATTTTGGCGTGTCCGGCAGGTGGTTCAGGCGAGTTGAGCAGGTGGTTGCGACGTGCTCGGCAGGTGCTTCCGGCGTCTCCGGCACGTGTTTCTGGCACATCTGACTGGTGGTTCCGGCATGCCCAAAAGTTGATTCCGGTCTGTCCGGTAGGTGGTTCCGGCGTGCACGGCACGTGGTTCTGGTGCGTCTCAGAGGTGGTTGCGTATGCCCAAGAGGTGATTCCGGACTGTCCGCCACGTGCTTCTGGCACGTCTGAGAGGTGGTTCCAACATGGCCGGCAGGTCATTTCGGAGAGTCGTCCAAGTGGTTCTGGCGTAGCCCGCAGTTGATTTTGGCGTGTCCGGCAGGTGGTTCCGCCGTGCTCGGCAGGTGGTTCAGGCATGGCCGTCACGTGGTTCCAGTCTGTCCAGGACGTGTTTCCAGCTTCTCCGGCAGGTGGTTCTGGTACGTCTGAGAGGTGGTTCCGCCATGGCTGGCAGGTGATCCCGGACTGTCCCCCAGGTGGTTCTGGCATAGCCAGCAGTTGATATTGGCCTGTCCGGCAGGTGGTCACAGCGAGTCGAACAGGTGGCTCCGGCGTTCTTGGTAGGTGGTTCCGGTCTGTCCGGTAGGTGTTTCCGGCGTGTCTGGCACGTGCTTCCGGCACGTCTGAGAGGTGGTGCCGACATGCGCGGCACGTGATTCCGGAGTGTCCGCCAGGTGGTTCTGGCATACCCGGCAGGTGATTTTGGCGTGTCCGGCAGGTGTTTCTGGCGAGTCGAGCAGGTGGCTCCGGCATGCTCGGCAGGTGCTTCCGGCGTCTCCGGCACTTGGTTCTGGTGTGTCTGAGAGCTGGTTCCGGCATGTCCGGCAGATGATTCCGGAGTGTCCGCCAAGTGGTTCTGGCATACCCAGCAGGTGATTTTGGCGTGTCAGGGAGGTGGTACCGGTGAGTCGAGCAGGTGGTTCCGGCGTGCTCAGCAGGTGGTTCAGGCGGTTCTGGCAGGTGGTATCCGTCTGTTCGGGGTGTGGTTCCAGCATCTCATGAACACGTTTCTGGCACGTCTGAGATGTGGTTCCAGCCGGCCCGACAGGTGTTTCCGCAGTGTCCGCCAAGCGGTTCTGGCGTAGTTGGCAGGTGATTTTGGCATGACTGGCAGGTGGTTCCAGCAAGCCTGGCAGGTGATTCCAAAGTGTTCACCAACTGGTTGTGGCGTAGCCGGCAGGTGATTTTTGCGTGATCGGCAGGTGGTTCTGGCGAGTCGAGCAGGTGGTTCCGGCGTGCTCGGCTGGTGCTTCCGGGGTCATTGGCACGGGGTTCTGGCATGTCTGAGAGGTGGTTCCTGCATGCCCGGCAAGTGATTCCGGAGTGTTCGCCAAGTGGTTCTGGCATAGTCGGCAGGTGATTTTGGCATGTCCGGCAGGTGGTTCAGGCGAGTTGAGCAGGTGGTTCCAACGTGCTTGGCAGGTGCTTCCGGCGTCTCCGGCACGTGTTTCTGGCACATCTGACGGATGGTTCCGGCATGCCCAAAGGTTGATTCTGGTCTGTCCGGTAGGTGGTTCCGGCGTGCACGGCACGTGGTTCTGGTACGTCTCAGAGGTGGTTGCGTATGCCCAACAGGTGATTCCGGACTGTCCGCCACATGGTTCTGGCACGTCTGAGAGGTGGTTCCGGCATGCCCGGCAGGTCATCCCGGAGAGTCCTCCAAGTGGTTCTGGCATAACACGCAGGTGATTTTGGCGTGTCTGGCAGGTTGTTCCGTTGTGCTTGGCAGGTGGTTCAGGCTTGGCCGGCAGGTGGTTCGAGACTGTCCAGGACGTGTTTCCAGCTTCTCCGGCAGGTGGTTCTGGTACGTCTGAGAGGTGGTTCCGCCATGGCTGGCAGGTGATTCCGGACCGTCCCCCAGGTGGTTCTGGCATAGCCAGCAGTTGATATTGGCCTGTCCGGCAGGTGGTTCCAGCGAGTCGAACAGGTGGCTCCGGCGTGCTCGGCAGGTGGTTCCGGTCTGTCTGGTAGGGGATTCCGGCGTGTCCGGCACGTGCTTCCGGCACGTCTGAGAGGTGGTTCCGGCATGCGCGACAGGTGATTTCGGAGTGTCCGCCAGGTGGTTCTGGCGTACCCGGCAGGGGATTTTGGCGTGTCCGGCAGGTGTTTCTGGCGAGTCGAGCAGGTGGCTCCGGCATGCTCGGCAGGTGCTTCCGGCGTCTCCGGCATGTGGTTCTGGTGTGTCTGAGAGCTGGTTCCGGCATGTCCGGCAGATGATTCCGGAGTGTCCGCTAAGTGGTTCTGGCATACCCGGCTGGTGATTTGGGCATGTCAGGTAGCTGGTTCCGGCGAGTCGAGCATGTGGCTACGGCGTGCTCGGCAGCTTGTTCAGACGGGTCTGGCAGGTGTTTTCCGTCTGTTCGTGGTTTGGTTCCAGCATCTCATGCACACGGTTCTGGCACGTCTGAGATGTGGTTCCGGCCGGCCCGACAGGTGTTTCCACAGTGTCCGCCAAGTGGTACTGGCGTAGTTGGCAGGTGATTTTGGCATGACCGGCAGGTGGTTCCAGCAAGCCCGGCAGGTGATTCCGAAGTGTTCCCCAACTGGTTGTGGCGTAGCCGGCATGTGATTTTTGCGTGTCCGGCAGGTGGTTCTGGCGAGTCGAGCAGGTGGTTCCTGTTGCTCGGCAGGTGCTTCCGGGGTCATTGGCACGTGGTTCTGGCATATCTGAGAGGTGGTTCCGGCATGCCCGGCAGGTGATTCCGGAGTGTTCGCCAAGTGTTTGCGGCGTAGCCGGCAGGTGATTTTGCATGTCCAGCGGTCGTTCCGGCGGGTCGAGCTGGTGGTTCCGGCGTGTCCGGCAGGTGGTTCCGGTCTGTCCGGCAGGTGGTTCTGTGGTGTCCGGCACGAGGTTCAGTCTGAGAGGCTGTGCCGGCATGCCCCTCACGTGATTCCGGCTTGTCCCCGAAGTGGTGCTGGTGTAGCGGGCAGGTGATTTTGGCGTGTCCGGCGGGTGGTTCAGGCGAGTTGAGCAGGTGGTTGCGACGTGCTCGGCAGGTGCATCCGGCGTCTCCGGCACGTGTTTCTGGCACATCTGACTGGTGGTTCCGGCATGCCCAAAAGTTGATTCCGGTCTGTCCGGTAGGTGGTTCCGGCGTGCACGGCACGTGGTTCTGGTATGTCTCACAGGTGGTTGCGTATGCCCAACAGGTGATTCCGGACTGTCCGCCACGTGCTTCTGGCACGTCTGAGAGGTGGTTCCAACATGCCCGGCAGGTCATTTCGGAGAGTCGTCCAAGTGGTTCTGGCGTAGCCCGCAGGTGATTCCGGCGTGTCCGGCACGTGCTTCCGGCACGTCTGAGAGGTGGTTCCGGCATGCGCGACAGGTGATTCCGGAGTGTCCGACAGATGGTTCCGGCGTACCCGGCAGGTGATTTTGGCGTGTCCGGCAGGTGTTTCTGGCGAGTCGAGCAGGTGGCTCCGGCATGCTCGGCAGGTGCTTCCGGCGTCTCCGGCACGTGGTTCTGGTGTGTCTGAGAGCTGGTTCCGGCATGTCCGGCAGATGATTCCGGAGTGTCCGCCAAGTGGTTCTGGCATACCCGGCTGGTGATTTGGGCATGTCAGGTAGGTGGCTCCGGCGTGCTCGGCATGTTGTTCAGACGGGTCTGGCAGGTGTTTTCCGTCTGTTCGGGGTGTGGTTCCAGCATCTCATGCACATGGTTCTGGCACGTCTGAGATGTGGTTCCGGCCGGCCCGACAGGTGTTTCCACAGTGTCCGCCAAGTGGTACTGGCGTAGTTGGCAGGTGATTTTGGCATGACCTGCAGGTGGTTCCAGCAAGCCCGGCAGGTGATTCCGAAGTGTTCCCCAACTGGTTGTGGAGTAGCCGGCAGGTGATTTTTGCGTGTCCGGCAGGTGGTTCTGGCGAGTGGAGCAGGTGGTTCCGGCGTGCTAGGCAGGTGCTTCCGGGCTCATTGGCACGTGGTTCTGGCATATCTGAGAGGTGGATCCGGCATGCCCGGCAGGTGATTCCGGAGTGTTCGCCAGTGTTTCCGGCGGAGCCGGCAGGTGATTTTGCATGTCCAGCGGTCGTTCCGGCGGGTCGAGCCGGTGGTTCCGGCGTGTCCGGCAGGTGGTTCCGGTCTGTCCGGCAGGTGGTTCTGTGGTGACCGGCACGAGGTTCAGTCTGAGAGGCTGTGCCGGCATGCAACTCACGTGATTCCGGCTTGTCCCCGAAGTGGTGCTGGTGTAGCAGGCAGATGATTTTGGCGTGTCCGGCAGGTGGTTTAGGCGAGTTGAGCAGGTGGTTGCGACATTCTCGGCAGGTGCTTCCGGCGTCTCCGGCACGTGTTTCTGGCACATCTGACTGGTGGTTCCGGCATGCCCAAAAGTTGATTCCGGTCTGTCCGGTAGGTGGTTCCGGCGTGCACGGCACGTGGTTCTGGTACGTGTCAGAGGTGGTTGCGCATGCCCAACAGGTGATTCCGGACTGTCCGCCACATGGTTCTGGCACGTCTGAGAGGTGGTTCCGGCATGCCCGGCAGGTCATCCCAGAGAGTCCTCCAAGTGGTTCTGGCATAACACGCAGGTGATTTTGGCGTGTCTGGCAGGTTGTTCCGTTGTGCTTGGCAGGTGGTTCAGGCTTGGCCGGCAGGTGGTTCCAGACTGTCCAGGACGTGTTTCCAGCTTCTCCGGCAGGTGGTTCTGGCACGTCTGAGGTGTGGTTCCGGCCGGCCCGACAGGTGTTTCCACAGTGTCCGCCAAGTGGTACTGGCGTAGTTGGCAGGTGATTTTGGCATGACCGGCAGGTGGTTCCAGCAAGCCCGGCAGGTGATTCCGAAGTGTTCCCCAACTGGTTGTGGCGTAGCCGGCAGGTGATTTTTGCGTGTCCGGCAGGTGGTTCTGGCGAGTCGAGCAGGTGGTTCCGGCGTGCTCGGCAGGTGCTTCCGGGCTCATTGGCACGTGGTTCTGGCATATCTGAGAGGTGGTTCCGGCATGCCCGGCAGGTGATTCCGGAGTGTTCGCCAAGTGTTTCCGGCGTAGCCGGCAGGTGATTTTGCATGTCCAGCGGTCGTTCCGGCGGGTTGAGCTGGTGGTTCCGGCGTGTCCGGCAGGTGGTTCCGGTCTGTCCGGTGGGTGGTTCTGTGGTGTCCGGCACGAGGTTCAGTCTGAGAGGCTGTGCCGGCATGCCCCTCACGTGATTCCGGCTTGTCCCCGAAGTGGTGCTGGTGTAGCGGGCAGGTGATTTTGGCGTGTCCGGCAGGTGGTTCAGGCGAGTTGAGCAGGTGGTTGCGACGTGCTCGGCAGGTGCTTCCGGCGTCTCCGGCACGTGTTTCTGGCACATCTGACTGGTGGTTCCGGCATGCCCAAAAGTTGATTCCGGTCTGTCCGGTAGGTGGTTCCGGCGTCCACGGCACGTGGTTGTCGTCCGTCTCAGAGGTGGTTGCGTATGCCCAACAGGTGATTCCGGACTGTCCGCCACGTGCTTCTGGCACGTCTGAGAGGTGGTTCCAACATGGCCGGCAGGTCATTTCGGAGAGTCGTCCAAGTGGTTCTGGCGTAGCCCGCAGTTGATTTTGGCGTGTCCGGCAGGTGGTTCCGCCGTGCTCGGCAGGTGGTTCAGGCATGGCCGTCACGTGGTTCCAGTCTGTCCAGGACGTGTTTCCAGCTTCTCCGGCAGGTGGTTCTGGTACGTCTGAGAGGTGGTTCCGCCATGGCTGGCAGGTGATCCCGGACTGTCCCCCAGGTGGTTCTGGCATAGCCAGCAGTTGATATTGGCCTGTCCGGCAGGTGGTCACAGCGAGTCGAACAGGTGGCTCCGGCGTTCTTGGTAGGTGGTTCCGGTCTGTCCGGTAGGTGTTTCCGGCGTGTCTGGCACGTGCTTCCGGCACGTCTGAGAGGTGGTGCCGACATGCGCGGCACGTGATTCCGGAGTGTCCGCCAGGTGGTTCTGGCATACCCGGCAGGTGATTTTGGCGTGTCCGGCAGGTGTTTCTGGCGAGTCGAGCAGGTGGCTCCGGCATGCTCGGCAGGTGCTTCCGGCGTCTCCGGCACTTGGTTCTGGTGTGTCTGAGAGCTGGTTCCGGCATGTCCGGCAGATGATTCCGGAGTGTCCGCCAAGTGGTTCTGGCATACCCAGCAGGTGATTTTGGCGTGTCAGGGAGGTGGTACCGGTGAGTCGAGCAGGTGGTTCCGGCGTGCTCAGCAGGTGGTTCAGGCGGTTCTGGCAGGTGGTATCCGTCTGTTCGGGGTGTGGTTCCAGCATCTCATGAACACGTTTCTGGCACGTCTGAGATGTGGTTCCAGCCGGCCCGACAGGTGTTTCCGCAGTGTCCGCCAAGCGGTTCTGGCGTAGTTGGCAGGTGATTTTGGCATGACTGGCAGGTGGTTCCAGCAAGCCTGGCAGGTGATTCCAAAGTGTTCACCAACTGGTTGTGGCGTAGCCGGCAGGTGATTTTTGCGTGATCGGCAGGTGGTTCTGGCGAGTCGAGCAGGTGGTTCCGGCGTGCTCGGCTGGTGCTTCCGGGGTCATTGGCACGGGGTTCTGGCATGTCTGAGAGGTGGTTCCTGCATGCCCGGCAAGTGATTCCGGAGTGTTCGCCAAGTGGTTCTGGCATAGTCGGCAGGTGATTTTGGCATGTCCGGCAGGTGGTTCAGGCGAGTTGAGCAGGTGGTTCCAACGTGCTTGGCAGGTGCTTCCGGCGTCTCCGGCACGTGTTTCTGGCACATCTGACGGATGGTTCCGGCATGCCCAAAGGTTGATTCTGGTCTGTCCGGTAGGTGGTTCCGGCGTGCACGGCACGTGGTTCTGGTACGTCTCAGAGGTGGTTGCGTATGCCCAACAGGTGATTCCGGACTGTCCGCCACATGGTTCTGGCACGTCTGAGAGGTGGTTCCGGCATGCCCGGCAGGTCATCCCGGAGAGTCCTCCAAGTGGTTCTGGCATAACACGCAGGTGATTTTGGCGTGTCTGGCAGGTTGTTCCGTTGTGCTTGGCAGGTGGTTCAGGCTTGGCCGGCAGGTGGTTCGAGACTGTCCAGGACGTGTTTCCAGCTTCTCCGGCAGGTGGTTCTGGTACGTCTGAGAGGTGGTTCCGCCATGGCTGGCAGGTGATTCCGGACCGTCCCCCAGGTGGTTCTGGCATAGCCAGCAGTTGATATTGGCCTGTCCGGCAGGTGGTTCCAGCGAGTCGAACAGGTGGCTCCGGCGTGCTCGGCAGGTGGTTCCGGTCTGTCTGGTAGGGGATTCCGGCGTGTCCGGCACGTGCTTCCGGCACGTCTGAGAGGTGGTTCCGGCATGCGCGACAGGTGATTTCGGAGTGTCCGCCAGGTGGTTCTGGCGTACCCGGCAGGGGATTTTGGCGTGTCCGGCAGGTGTTTCTGGCGAGTCGAGCAGGTGGCTCCGGCATGCTCGGCAGGTGCTTCCGGCGTCTCCGGCATGTGGTTCTGGTGTGTCTGAGAGCTGGTTCCGGCATGTCCGGCAGATGATTCCGGAGTGTCCGCTAAGTGGTTCTGGCATACCCGGCTGGTGATTTGGGCATGTCAGGTAGCTGGTTCCGGCGAGTCGAGCAGGTGGCTACGGCGTGCTCGGCAGCTTGTTCAGACGGGTCTGGCAGGTGTTTTCCGTCTGTTCGTGGTTTGGTTCCAGCATCTCATGCACACGGTTCTGGCACGTCTGAGATGTGGTTCCGGCCGGCCCGACAGGTGTTTCCACAGTGTCCGCCAAGTGGTACTGGCGTAGTTGGCAGGTGATTTTGGCATGACCGGCAGGTGGTTCCAGCAAGCCCGGCAGGTGATTCCGAAGTGTTCCCCAACTGGTTGTGGCGTAGCCGGCATGTGATTTTTGCGTGTCCGGCAGGTGGTTCTGGCGAGTCGAGCAGGTGGTTCCTGTTGCTCGGCAGGTGCTTCCGGGGTCATTGGCACGTGGTTCTGGCATATCTGAGAGGTGGTTCCGGCATGCCCGGCAGGTGATTCCGGAGTGTTCGCCAAGTGTTTGCGGCGTAGCCGGCAGGTGATTTTGCATGTCCAGCGGTCGTTCCGGCGGGTCGAGCTGGTGGTTCCGGCGTGTCCGGCAGGTGGTTCCGGTCTGTCCGGCAGGTGGTTCTGTGGTGTCCGGCACGAGGTTCAGTCTGAGAGGCTGTGCCGGCATGCCCCTCACGTGATTCCGGCTTGTCCCCGAAGTGGTGCTGGTGTAGCGGGCAGGTGATTTTGGCGTGTCCGGCGGGTGGTTCAGGCGAGTTGAGCAGGTGGTTGCGACGTGCTCGGCAGGTGCATCCGGCGTCTCCGGCACGTGTTTCTGGCACATCTGACTGGTGGTTCCGGCATGCCCAAAAGTTGATTCCGGTCTGTCCGGTAGGTGGTTCCGGCGTGCACGGCACGTGGTTCTGGTATGTCTCACAGGTGGTTGCGTATGCCCAACAGGTGATTCCGGACTGTCCGCCACGTGCTTCTGGCACGTCTGAGAGGTGGTTCCAACATGCCCGGCAGGTCATTTCGGAGAGTCGTCCAAGTGGTTCTGGCGTAGCCCGCAGGTGATTCCGGCGTGTCCGGCACGTGCTTCCGGCACGTCTGAGAGGTGGTTCCGGCATGCGCGACAGGTGATTCCGGAGTGTCCGACAGATGGTTCCGGCGTACCCGGCAGGTGATTTTGGCGTGTCCGGCAGGTGTTTCTGGCGAGTCGAGCAGGTGGCTCCGGCATGCTCGGCAGGTGCTTCCGGCGTCTCCGGCACGTGGTTCTGGTGTGTCTGAGAGCTGGTTCCGGCATGTCCGGCAGATGATTCCGGAGTGTCCGCCAAGTGGTTCTGGCATACCCGGCTGGTGATTTGGGCATGTCAGGTAGGTGGCTCCGGCGTGCTCGGCATGTTGTTCAGACGGGTCTGGCAGGTGTTTTCCGTCTGTTCGGGGTGTGGTTCCAGCATCTCATGCACATGGTTCTGGCACGTCTGAGATGTGGTTCCGGCCGGCCCGACAGGTGTTTCCACAGTGTCCGCCAAGTGGTACTGGCGTAGTTGGCAGGTGATTTTGGCATGACCTGCAGGTGGTTCCAGCAAGCCCGGCAGGTGATTCCGAAGTGTTCCCCAACTGGTTGTGGAGTAGCCGGCAGGTGATTTTTGCGTGTCCGGCAGGTGGTTCTGGCGAGTGGAGCAGGTGGTTCCGGCGTGCTAGGCAGGTGCTTCCGGGCTCATTGGCACGTGGTTCTGGCATATCTGAGAGGTGGATCCGGCATGCCCGGCAGGTGATTCCGGAGTGTTCGCCAGTGTTTCCGGCGGAGCCGGCAGGTGATTTTGCATGTCCAGCGGTCGTTCCGGCGGGTCGAGCCGGTGGTTCCGGCGTGTCCGGCAGGTGGTTCCGGTCTGTCCGGCAGGTGGTTCTGTGGTGACCGGCACGAGGTTCAGTCTGAGAGGCTGTGCCGGCATGCAACTCACGTGATTCCGGCTTGTCCCCGAAGTGGTGCTGGTGTAGCAGGCAGATGATTTTGGCGTGTCCGGCAGGTGGTTTAGGCGAGTTGAGCAGGTGGTTGCGACATTCTCGGCAGGTGCTTCCGGCGTCTCCGGCACGTGTTTCTGGCACATCTGACTGGTGGTTCCGGCATGCCCAAAAGTTGATTCCGGTCTGTCCGGTAGGTGGTTCCGGCGTGCACGGCACGTGGTTCTGGTACGTGTCAGAGGTGTTTGCGTATGCCCAACAGGTGATTCCGGACTGTCCGCCACGTGCTTCTGGCACGTCTGAGAGGTGGTTCCAACATGCCCGGCAGGTCATTTCGGAGAGTCGTCCAAGTGGTTCTGGCGTAGCCCGCAGGTGATTTTGGCGTGTCCGGCAGGTGGTTCCGCCGTGCTCGGCAGGTGGTTCAGGCATGGACGGCAGGTGGTTCCAGACTGTCCAGGACGTGTTTCCAGCTTCTCCGGCAGGTGGTTCTGGTACGTCTGAGAGGTGGTTCCGCCATGGCTGGCAGGTGATTCCGGACCATCCCCCAGGTGGTTCTGGCATAGCCAGCAGTTGATATTGGCCTGTCCGGCAGGTGGTTCCAGCGAGTTGAACAGGTGGCTCTGGCGTGCTCGGCAGGCGGTTCCGGTCTGTCCGGTAGGTGATTCCGGTGTGTCCGGCACGTGCTTCCGGCACTTCTGAGAGGTGGTCCGGCATGCGCGACAGGCGATTTGGGAGTGTCCGCCAGGTGGTTCTGGCGTACCCGGCAGGTGATTTTGGCGTGTCCGGCAGGTGTTTCTGGCGAGTCGAGCAGGTGGCTCTGGCATGCTCGGCAGGCGCTTCCGGCGTCTCCGACATGTGGTTCTGGTGTGTCTGAGAGCTGGTTCCGGCATGTCCGGCAGATGATTCCGGAGTGTCCGCCAAGTGGTTCTGGCATACCCGGCTGGTGATTTAGGCATGTCAGGTGGGTGGTTCCGGCGAGTCGAGCAGGTGGCTCCGGTGTGCTCGGCAGGTTGTTCAGACGGGACTGGCAGGTGGTTTCCGTCTGTTCGGGGTGTGGTTCCAGCATCTCATGAACACGGTTCTGGCACGTCTGAGATGTGGTTCCGGCCGGCCCGACAGGTGTTTCCACAGTGTCCGCCAAGTGGTACTGGCGTAGTTGGCAGGTGATTTTGGCATGACCGGCAGGTGGTTCCAGCAAGCCCGGCAGGTGATTCCGAAGTGTTCCCCAACTGGTTGTGGCGTAGCCGGCAGGTGATTTCTGCGTGTCCGGCAGGTGGTTCTGGCGAGTCGAGCAGGTCGTTCCAGCGTGCTCGGCAGGTGCTTCCGGGGTCATTGGCACGTGGTTCTGGCATATCTGAGAGGTGGTTCCGGCATGCCCGGCAGGTGATTCCGGAGTGTCCGCCAAGTGTTTCCGGCGTAGCCGGCAGGTGATTTTGCATGTCCAGCGGTCGTTCCGGCGGGTCGAGCCGGTGGTTCCGGCGTGTCCGGCAGGTGGTTCCGGTCTGTCCGGCAGGTGGTTCTGTGGTGTCCGGCACGAGGTTCAGTCTGAGAGGCTGTGCCGGCATGCCCCTCACGTGATTCCGGCTTGTCCCCGAAGTGGTGCTGGTGTAGCGGGCAGGTGATTTTGGCGTGTCCGGCAGGTTGTTCAGGCGAGTTGAGCAGGTGGTTGCGACGTGCTCGGCAGGTGCTTCCAGCGTCTCCGGCACGTGTTTCTGGCACATCTGACTGGTGGTTCCGGCATGCCCAAAAGTTGATTCCGGTCTGTCCGGTAGGTGGTTCCGGCGTGCACGGCACGTGGTTCTGGTACGTCTCAGAGGTGGTTGCGTATGCCCAACAGGTGATTCCGGACTGTCCGCCACGTGCTTCTGGCACGTCTGAGAGGTGGTTCCAACATGCCCGGCAGGTCATTTCGGAGAGTCGTCCAAGTGGTTCTGGCGTAGCCCGCAGGTGATTTTGGCGTGTCCGGCAGGTGGTTCCGCCGTGCTCGGCAGGTGGTTCAGGCATGGCCGGCAGGTGGTTCCAGACTGTCCAGGACGTGTTTCCAGCTTCTCCGGCAGGTGGTTCTGGTACGTCTGAGAGGTGGTTCCGCCATGGCTGGCAGGTGATCCCGGACTGTCCCCCAGGTGGTTCTGGCATACCCAGCAGTTGATATTGGCCTGTCCGGCAGGTGGTTCCAGCGAGTCGAACAGGTGGCTCCGGCGTTCCTGGCAGGTGGTTCCGGTCTGTCCGGTAGGTGTTTCCAGCGTGCCTGGCATGTGCTTCCGGCACGTCTGAGAGGTGGTTCCGGCATGCGCGGCAGGTGATTCGGTAGTGTCCGCCAGGTGGTTCTGGCATACCCGGCAGGTGATTTTGGCGTGTCCGGCAGGTGTTTCTGGCGAGTCGAGCAGGTGGCTCCGGCATGCTCGGCAGGTGCTTCCGGCGTCTCCGGCACTTGGTTCTGGTGTGTCTGAGAGCTGGTTCCGGCATGTCCGGCAGATGATT
The DNA here is from genome assembly GCF_041296265.1 of Equus caballus. NCBI lineage: Eukaryota > Metazoa > Chordata > Mammalia > Perissodactyla > Equidae > Equus > Equus caballus. The sequence continues at coordinate 3,067,895 of NC_091706.1, read as the reverse complement.
CCGGAGTGTCCGCCAAGTGGTTCTGGCATACCCAGCAGGTGATTTTGGCGTGTCAGGGAGGTGGTACCGGTGAGTCGAGCAGGTGGTTCCGGCGTGCTCAGCAGGTGGTTCAGGCGGTTCTGACAGGTGGTATCTGTCTGTTCGGGGTGTGGTTCCAGCATCTCATGAACACGTTTCTGGCACGTCTGAGATGTGGTTCCAGCCGGCCCGACAGGTGTTTCCGCAGTGTCCGCCAAGCGGTTCTGGCGTAGTTGGCAGGTGATTTTGGCATGACTGGCAGGTGGTTCCAGCAAGCCTGGCAGGTGATTCCAAAGTGTTCACCAACTGGTTGTGGCGTAGCCGGCAGGTGATTTTTGCGTGATCGGCAGGTGGTTCTGGCGAGTCGAGCAGGTGGTTCCGGCGTGCTCGGCTGGTGCTTCCGGGGTCATTGGCACGGGGTTCTGGCATGTCTGAGAGGTGGTTCCTGCATGCCCGGCAAGTGATTCCGGAGTGTTCGCCAAGTGGTTCTGGCATAGTCGGCAGGTGATTTTGGCATGTCCGGCAGGTGGTTCAGGCGAGTTGAGCAGGTGGTTCCAACGTGCTTGGCAGGTGCTTCCGGCGTCTCCGGCACGTGTTTCTGGCACATCTGACAGGTGGTTCCGGCATGCCCGAAAGGTGATTCCGGTCTGTCCGGTAGGTGGTTCCAGCCTGCACGGCATGTGGTTCTGGTACGTCTCAGAGGTGGTTGCGCATGCCCAACAGGTGATTCCGGACTGTCCGCCACATGGTTCTGGCACGTCTGAGAGGTGGTTCCGGCATGCCCGGCAGGTCATCCCAGAGAGTCCTCCAAGTGGTTCTGGCATAACACGCAGGTGCTTTTGGCGTGTCTTTCAGGTTGTTCCGTTGTGCTTGGCAGGTGGTTCAGGCTTGGCCGGCAGGTGGTTCCAGACTGTCCAGGACGTGTTTCCAGCTTCTCCGGCAGGTGGTTCTGGTACGTCTGAGATGTGGTTCCGCCATGGCTGGCAGGTGATTCCGGACCGTCCCACAGGTGGTTCTGGCATAGCCAGCAGTTGATATTGGCCTGTCCGGCAGGTGGTTCCAGCGAGTCGAACAGGTGGCTCCGGCGTGCTCGGCAGGTGGTTCCGGTCTGTCCAAGGGGTGATTCCGGCGTGTCCCACACGTGCTTCCGGCACGTCTGAGAGGTGGTTCCGGCATGTGCGACAGGTGGTTTCGGAGTGTCCGCCAGGTGGTTCTGGCGTACCCGACAGGTGATTTTGGCGTGTCCGGCAGGAGTTTCTGGCGAATCGAGCAGGTGGCTCCGGCATCCTCGGCAGGTGCTTCCGGCGTCTCCGGCACTTGGTTCTGGTGTGTCTGAGAGCTGGTTCCGGCATGTCCGGCAGATGATTCCGGAGTGTCCGCCAAGTGGTTCTGGCATACCCGGCTGGTGATTTGGGCATGTCAGGTAGGTGGTTCCGGCGAGTCGAGCAGGTGGCTCCGGCGTGCTCGGCAGGTTGTTCAGACGGGTCTGGCAGGTGTTTTCCGTCTGTTCGGGGTGTGGTTCCAGCATCTCATGCACATGGTTCTGGCACGTCTGAGATGTGGTTCCGGCCGGCCCGACAGGTGTTTCCACAGTGTCCGCCAAATGGTACTGGCGTAGTTGGCAGGTGATTTTGGCATGACCGGCAGGTGGTTCCAGCAAGCCCGGCAGGTGATTCCGAAGTGTTCCCCAACTGGTTGTGGCGTAGCCGGCAGGTGATTTTTGCGTGTCCGGCAGGTGGTTCTGGCGAGTCGAGCAGGTGGTTCCTGTTGCTCGGCAGGTGCTTCCGGGGTCATTGGCACGTGGTTCTGGCATATCTGAGAGGTGGTTCCGGCATGCCCGGCAGGTGATTCCGGAGTGTTCGCCAAGTGTTTCTGGCATAGCCGGCAGGTGATTTTGCATGTCCAGCGCTCGTTCCGGCGGGTCGAGCCGGTGGTTCCGGCGTGTCCGTCAGGTGTTTCCGGTCTGTCCGCAGGTGGTTCTGTGGTGTCCGGCACGAGGTTCAGTCTGAGAGGCTGTGCCGGCATGCCCCTCACGCGATTCCGGATTGTCCTCGAAGTGGTGCTGGTGTAGCAGGCAGGTGATTTTGGCGTGTCCGGCATGTGGTTCAGGCGAGTTGAGCAGGTGGTTGCGACGTGCTCGGCAGGTGCTTCCGGCGTCTCCGGCACGTGTTTCTGGCACATCTGACTGGTGGTTCCGGCATGCCCAAAAGTTGATTCCGGTCTGTCCGGTAGGTGGTTCCGGCATGCACGGCACGTGGTTCTGGTACGTGTCAGAGGTGGTTGCGTATGCCCAACAGGTTATTCCGGACTGTCCGCCACGTGCTTCTGGCACGTCTGAGAGGGGGTTCCAACATGCCCGGCAGGTCATTTCGGAGAGTCGTCCAAGTGGTTCTGGCGTAGCCCGCAGGTGATTTTGGCGTGTCCGGCAGGTGGTTCCGCCGTGCTCGGCAGGTGGTTCAGGCATGGCCGTCACGTGTTTCCAGTCTGTCCAGGACGTGTTTCCAGCTTCTCCGGCAGGTGGTTCTGGTACGTCTGAGAGGTGGTTCCGCCATGGCTGGCAGGTGATCCCGGACTGTCCCCCAGGTGGTTCTGGCATAGCCAGCAGTTGATATTGGCCTGTCCAGCAGGTGGTTCCAGCGAGTCGAACAGGTGGCTCCGGCGTTCTTGGCAGGTGGTTCCGGTCTGTCCGGTAGGTGTTTCCGGCGTGTCCGGCACGTGCTTCCGGCACGTCTGAGAGGTGGTTCCGGCATGCGCGACAGGTGATTTCGGAGTGTCCGCCAGGTGGTTCTTGCGTACCCGGCAGGTGATTTTGGCGTGTCCGGCAGGTGTTTCTGGCGAGTCGAGCAGGTGGCTCTGGCATGCTCGGCAGGTGCTTCCGGCGTCTCCGGCACGTGGTTCAGGTGTGTCTGAGAGCTGGTTCCGGCATGTCTGGCAGATGATTCCGGAGTGTCCGCCAAGTGGTTCTGGCATACCCGGCTGGTGATTTGGGCATGTCAGGTAGGTGGCTCCGGCGTGCTCGGCATGTTGTTCAGACGGGTCAGGCAGGTGTTTTCCGTCTGTTCGGGGTGTGGTTCCAGCATCTCATGCACATGGTTCTGGCACGTCTGAGATGTGGTTCCGGCCGGCCCGACAGGTGTTTCCACAGTGTCCGCCAAGTGGTACTGGCGTAGTTGGCAGGTGATTTTGGCATGACCGGCAGGTGGTTCCAGCAAGCCCGGCAGGTGATTCCGAAGTGTTCCCCAACTGGTTGTGGCGTAGCCGGCAGGTGATTTTGGCGTGTCCGACAGGTGGTTCTGGCGAGTCGAGCAGGTGGTTCCGGCATGCTCGGCAGGTGCTTCCGGCGTCTCCGGCACTTGGTTCTGGTGTGTCTGAGAGCTGGTTCCGGCATGTCCGGCAGATGATTCCGGAGTGTCCGCCAAGTGGTTCTGGCATACCCAGCAGGTGATTTTGGCGTGTCAGGGAGGTGGTACCGGTGAGTCGAGCAGGTGGTTCCGGCATGCTCAGCAGGTGGTTCCGGCGGTTCTGGCAGGTGGTATCTGTCTGTTCGGGGTGTGGTTCCAGCATCTCATGAACACGTTTCTGGCACGTCTGAGATGTGGTTCCAGCCGGCCCGACAGGTGTTTCCGCAGTGTCCGCCAAGCGGTTCTGGCGTAGTTGGCAGGTGATTTTGGCATGACTGGCAGGTGGTTCCAGCAAGCCTGGCAGGTGATTCCAAAGTGTTCACCAACTGGTTGTGGCGTAGCCGGCAGGTGATTTTTGCGTGATCGGCAGGTGGTTCTGGCGAGTCGAGCAGGTGGTTCCGGCGTGCTCGGCAGGTGCTTCCGGGCTCATTGGCACGTGGGTCTGGCATATCTGAGAGGTGGTTCCGGCATGCCCGGCAGGTGATTCCGGAGTGTTCGCCAAGTGTTTCCGGCGTAGCCGGCAGGTGATTTTGCATGTCCAGCGGTCGTTCCGGCGGGTTGAGCTGGTGGTTCCGGCGTGTCCGGCAGGTGGTTCCGGTCTGTCCGGTAGGTGGTTCTGTGGTGTCCGGCACGAGGTTCAGTCTGAGAGGCTGTGCCGGCATGCCCCTCACGTGATTCCGGCTTGTCCCCGAAGTGGTGCTGGTGTAGCGGGCAGGTGATTTTGGCGTGTCCGGCAGGTGGTTCAGGCGAGTTGAGCAGGTGGTTGCGACGTGCTCGGCAGGTGCTTCCGGCGTCTCCGGCACGTGTTTCTGGCACATCTGACTGGTGGTTCCGGCATGCCCAAAAGTTGATTCCGGTCTGTCCGGTAGGTGGTTCCGGCGTCCACGGCACGTGGTTGTCGTCCGTCTCAGAGGTGGTTGCGTATGCCCAACAGGTGATTCCGGACTGTCCGCCACGTGCTTCTGGCACGTCTGAGAGGTGGTTCCAACATGGCCGGCAGGTCATTTCGGAGAGTCGTCCAAGTGGTTCTGGCGTAGCCCGCAGTTGATTTTGGCGTGTCCGGCAGGTGGTTCCGCCGTGCTCGGCAGGTGGTTCAGGCATGGCCGTCACGTGGTTCCAGTCTGTCCAGGACGTGTTTCCAGCTTCTCCGGCAGGTGGTTCTGGTACGTCTGAGAGGTGGTTCCGCCATGGCTGGCAGGTGATCCCGGACTGTCCCCCAGGTGGTTCTGGCATAGCCAGCAGTTGATATTGGCCTGTCCGGCAGGTGGTCACAGCGAGTCGAACAGGTGGCTCCGGCGTTCTTGGTAGGTGGTTCCGGTCTGTCCGGTAGGTGTTTCCGGCGTGTCTGGCACGTGCTTCCGGCACGTCTGAGAGGTGGTGCCGACATGCGCGGCACGTGATTCCGGAGTGTCCGCCAGGTGGTTCTGGCTTACCCGGCAGGTGATTTTGGCGTGTCCGGCAGGTGTTTCTGGCGAGTCGAGCAGGTGGCTCCGGCATGCTCGGCAGGTGCTTCCGGCGTCTCCGGCACTTGGTTCTGGTGTGTCTGAGAGCTGGTTCCGGCATGTCCGGCAGATGATTCCGGAGTGTCCGCCAAGTGGTTCTGGCATACCCAGCAGGTGATTTTGGCGTGTCAGGGAGGTGGTACCGGTGAGTCGAGCAGGTGGTTCCGGCGTGCTCAGCAGGTGGTTCAGGCGGTTCTGGCAGGTGGTATCCGTCTGTTCGGGGTGTGGTTCCAGCATCTCATGAACACGTTTCTGGCACGTCTGAGATGTGGTTCCAGCCGGCCCGACAGGTGTTTCCGCAGTGTCCGCCAAGCGGTTCTGGCGTAGTTGGCAGGTGATTTTGGCATGACTGGCAGGTGGTTCCAGCAAGCCTGGCAGGTGATGCCAAAGTGTTCACCAACTGGTTGTGGCGTAGCCGGCAGGTGATTTTTGCGTGATCGGCAGGTGGTTATGGCGAGTCGAGCAGGTGGTTCCGGCGTGCTCGGCTGGTGCTTCCGGGGTCATTGGCACGGGGTTCTGGCATGTCTGAGAGGTGGTTCCTGCATGCCCGGCAAGTGATTCCGGAGTGTTCGCCAAGTGGTTCTGGCATAGTCGGCAGGTGATTTTGGCATGTCCGGCAGGTGGTTCAGGCGAGTTGAGCAGGTGGTTCCAACGTGCTTGGCAGGTGCTTCCGGCGTCTCCGGCACGTGTTTCTGGCACATCTGACGGATGGTTCCGGCATGCCCAAAGGTTGATTCTGGTCTGTCCGGTAGGTGGTTCCGGCGTGCACGGCACGTGGTTCTGGTACGTCTCAGAGGTGGTTGCGCATGCCCAACAGGTGATTCCGGACTGTCCGCCACATGGTTCTGGCACGTCTGAGAGGTGGTTCCGGCATGCCCGGCAGGTCATCCCGGAGAGTCCTCCAAGTGGTTCTGGCATAACACGCAGGTGATTTTGGCGTGTCTGGCAGGTTGTTCCGTTGTGCTTGGCAGGTGGTTCAGGCTTGGCCGGCAGGTGGTTCGAGACTGTCCAGGACGTGTTTCCAGCTTCTCCGGCAGGTGGTTCTGGTACGTCTGAGAGGTGGTTCCGCCATGGCTGGCAGGTGATTCCGGACCGTCCCCCAGGTGGTTCTGGCATAGCCAGCAGTTGATATTGGCCTGTCCGGCAGGTGGTTCCAGCGAGTCGAACAGGTGGCTCCGGCGTGCTCGGCAGGTGGTTCCGGTCTGTCTGGTAGGGGATTCCGGCGTGTCCGGCACGTGCTTCCGGCACGTCTGAGAGGTGGTTCCGGCATGCGCGACAGGTGATTTCGGAGTGTCCGCCAGGTGGTTCTGGCGTACCCGGCAGGGGATTTTGGCGTGTCCGGCAGGTGTTTCTGGCGAGTCGAGCAGGTGGCTCCGGCATGCTCGGCAGGTGCTTCCGGCGTCTCCGGCATGTGGTTCTGGTGTGTCTGAGAGCTGGTTCCGGCATGTCCGGCAGATGATTCCGGAGTGTCCGCTAAGTGGTTCTGGCATACCCGGCTGGTGATTTGGGCATGTCAGGTAGCTGGTTCCGGCGAGTCGAGCAGGTGGCTCCGGCGTGCTCGGCAGCTTGTTCAGACGGGTCTGGCAGGTGTTTTCCGTCTGTTCGTGGTTTGGTTCCAGCATCTCATGCACACGGTTCTGGCACGTCTGAGATGTGGTTCCGGCCGGCCCGACAGGTGTTTCCACAGTGTCCGCCAAGTGGTACTGGCGTAGTTGGCAGGTGATTTTGGCATGACCGGCAGGTGGTTCCAGCAAGCCCGGCAGGTGATTCCGAAGTGTTCCCCAACTGGTTGTGGCGTAGCCGGCATGTGATTTTTGCGTGTCCGGCAGGTGGTTCTGGCGAGTCGAGCAGGTGGTTCCTGTTGCTCGGCAGGTGCTTCCGGGGTCATTGGCACGTGGTTCTGGCATATCTGAGAGGTGGTTCCGGCATGCCCAGCAGGTGATTCCGGAGTGTTCGCCAAGTGTTTGCGGCGTAGCCGGCAGGTGATTTTGCATGTCCAGCGGTCGTTCCGGCGGGTCGAGCTGGTGGTTCCGGCGTGTCCGGCAGGTGGTTCCGGTCTGTCCGGCAGGTGGTTCTGTGGTGTCCGGCACGAGGTTCAGTCTGAGAGGCTGTGCCGGCATGCCCCTCACGTGATTCCGGCTTGTCCCCGAAGTGGTGCTGGTGTAGCGGGCAGGTGATTTTGGCGTGTCCGGCGGGTGGTTCAGGCGAGTTGAGCAGGTGGTTGCGACGTGCTCGGCAGGTGCATCCGGCGTCTCCGGCACGTGTTTCTGGCACATCTGACTGGTGGTTCCGGCATGCCCAAAAGTTGATTCCGGTCTGTCCGGTAGGTGGTTCCGGCGTGCACGGCACGTGGTTCTGGTATGTCTCACAGGTGGTTGCGTATGCCCAACAGGTGATTCCGGACTGTCCGCCACGTGCTTCTGGCACGTCTGAGAGGTGGTTCCAACATGCCCGGCAGGTCATTTCGGAGAGTCGTCCAAGTGGTTCTGGCGTAGCCCGCAGGTGATTCCGGCGTGTCCGGCACGTGCTTCCGGCACGTCTGAGAGGTGGTTCCGGCATGCGCGACAGGTGATTCCGGAGTGTCCGACAGATGGTTCCGGCGTACCCGGCAGGTGATTTTGGCGTGTCCGGCAGGTGTTTCTGGCGAGTCGAGCAGGTGGCTCCGGCATGCTCGGCAGGTGCTTCCGGCGTCTCCGGCACGTGGTTCTGGTGTGTCTGAGAGCTGGTTCCGGCATGTCCGGCAGATGATTCCGGAGTGTCCGCCAAGTGGTTCTGGCATACCCGGCTGGTGATTTGGGCATGTCAGGTAGGTGGCTCCGGCGTGCTCGGCATGTTGTTCAGACGGGTCTGGCAGGTGTTTTCCGTCTGTTCGGGGTGTGGTTCCAGCATCTCATGCACATGGTTCTGGCACGTCTGAGATGTGGTTCCGGCCGGCCCGACAGGTGTTTCCACAGTGTCCGCCAAGTGGTACTGGCGTAGTTGGCAGGTGATTTTGGCATGACCTGCAGGTGGTTCCAGCAAGCCCGGCAGGTGATTCCGAAGTGTTCCCCAACTGGTTGTGGAGTAGCCGGCAGGTGATTTTTGCGTGTCCGGCAGGTGGTTCTGGCGAGTGGAGCAGGTGGTTCCGGCGTGCTAGGCAGGTGCTTCCGGGCTCATTGGCTCGTGGTTCTGGCATATCTGAGAGGTGGATCCGGCATGCCCGGCAGGTGATTCCGGAGTGTTCGCCAGTGTTTCCGGCGGAGCCGGCAGGTGATTTTGCATGTCCAGCGGTCGTTCCGGCGGGTCGAGCCGGTGGTTCCGGCGTGTCCGGCAGGTGGTTCCGGTCTGTCCGGCAGGTGGTTCTGTGGTGACCGGCACGAGGTTCAGTCTGAGAGGCTGTGCCGGCATGCAACTCACGTGATTCCGGCTTGTCCCCGAAGTGGTGCTGGTGTAGCAGGCAGATGATTTTGGCGTGTCCGGCAGGTGGTTTAGGCGAGTTGAGCAGGTGGTTGCGACATTCTCGGCAGGTGCTTCCGGCGTCTCCGGCACGTGTTTCTGGCACATCTGACTGGTGGTTCCGGCATGCCCAAAGTTGATTCCGGTCTGTCCGGTAGGTGGTTCCGGCGTGCACGGCACGTGGTTCTGGTACGTGTCAGAGGTGGTTGCGTATGCCCAACAGGTGATTCCGGACTGTCCGCCACGTGCTTCTGGCACGTCTGAGAGGTGGTTCCAACATGCCCGGCAGGTCATTTCGGAGAGTCGTCCAAGTGGTTCTGGCGTAGCCCGCAGGTGATTTTGGCGTGTCCGGCAGGTGGTTCCGCCGTGCTCGGCAGGTGGTTCAGGCATGGACGGCAGGTGGTTCCAGACTGTCCAGGACGTGTTTCCAGCTTCTCCGGCAGGTGGTTCTGGTACGTCTGAGAGGTGGTTCCGCCATGGCTGGCAGGTGATTCCGGACCGTCCCCCAGGTGGTTCTGGCATAGCCAGCAGTTGATATTGGCCTGTCCGGCAGGTGGTTCCAACGAGTTGAACAGGTGGCTCTGGCGTGCTCGGCAGGCGGTTCCGGTCTGTCCGGTAGGTGATTCCGGTGTGTCCGGCACGTGCTTCCGGCACTTCTGAGAGGTGGTTCAGGCATGCGCGACAGGCGATTTGGGAGTGTCCGCCAGGTGGTTCTGGCGTACCCGGCAGGTGATTTTGGCGTGTCCGGCAGGTGTTTCTGGCGAGTCGAGCAGGTGGCTCTGGCATGCTCGGCAGGCGCTTCCGGCGTCTCCGACATGTGGTTCTGGTGTGTCTGAGAGCTGGTTCCGGCATGTCCGGCAGATGATTCCGGAGTGTCCGCCAAGTGGTTCTGGCATACCCGGCTGGTGATTTAGGCATGTCAGGTGGGTGGTTCCGGCGAGTCGAGCAGGTGGCTCCGGCGTGCTCGGCAGGTTGTTCAGACGGGACTGGCAGGTGGTTTCCGTCTGTTCGTGGTGTGGTTCCAGCATCTCATGCACATGGTTCTGGCACGTCTGAGATGTAGTTCCGGCCGGCCCGACAGGTGTTTCCACAGTGTCCGCCAATTGGTACTGGCGTAGTTGGCAGGCGATTTTGGCATGACCGGCAGGTGGTTCCAGCAAGCCCGGCAGGTGATTCCGAAGTGTTCCCCAACTGGTTGAGGCGTACCCGGCAGGTGATTTTTGCGTGTCCGGCAGGTGGTTCTGGCGAGTCGAGCAGGTGGTTCCGGCGTGCTCGGCAGGTGCTTCCGGGCTCATTGGCACGTGGTTCTGGCATATCTGAGAGGTGGTTCCCGCATGCCCCGCAGGTGATTCCGGAGTGTTCGCCAAGTGTTTCCGGCGTAGCCGGCAGGTGATTTTGCATGTCCAGCGGTCGTTCCGGCGGGTCGAGCCGGTGGTTCCGGCGTGTCCGGCAGGTGGTTCCGGTCTGTCCGGCAGGTGGTTCTGTGGTGTCCGGCACGAGGTTCAGTCTGAGAGGCTGTGCCGGCATGCCCCTCACGTGATTCCGGCTTGTCCCCGAAGTGGTGCTGGTGTAGCGGGCAGGTGATTTTGGCGTGTCCGGCAGGTGGTTCAGGCGAGTTGAGCAGGTGGTTGCGACGTGCTCGGCAGGTGCTTCCGGCGTCTCCGGCACGTGTTTCTGGCACATCTGACTGGTGGTTCCGGCATGCCCAAAAGTTGATTCCGGTCTTTCCGTTTGGTGGTTCTGGCGTGCACGGCATGTGGTTCTGGTACGTCTCAGAGGTGGTTGCGTATGCCCAACAGGTGATTCCGGACTGTCCGCCACGTGCTTCTGGCACGTCTGAGAGGTGGTTCCAACATGCCCGGCAGGTCATTTCGGAGAGTCGTCCAAGTGGTTCTGGCGTAGCCCGCAGGTGATTTTGGCGTGTCCGGCAGGTGGTTCCGCCGTGCTCGGCAGGTGGTTCAGGCATGGCCGTCACGTGGTTCCAGTCTGTCCAGGACGTGTTTCCAGCTTCTCTGGCAGGTGGTTCTGCTACGTCTGAGAGGTGGTTCCGCCATGGCTGGCAGGTGATCCCGGACCGTCCCCCAGGTGGTTCTGGCATAGCCAGCAGTTGATATTGGCCTGTCCGGCAGGTGGTTCCAGCGAGTCGAACAGGTGGCTCCGGCGTTCTTGGCAGGTGGTTCCGGTCTGTCCGGTAGGTGTTTCCGGTGTGTCTGGAATGTGTTCCGGCACGTCTGAGAGGTGGTTCCGGCATGCGCGGCAGGTTATTCCGTAGTGTCCGCCAGGTGGTTCTGGCATACCCGGCATGTGATTTTGGCGTGTCCGGCAGGTGGTTCTGGCGAGTCGAGCAGATGGTTCCGGCGTGCTCGGCAGGTGCTTCCAGGGTCATTGGCATGTGGTTCTGGCATATCTGAGAGGTCGTTCCGGCATGCCTGGCAGGTGATTCCAGAGTGTCCGCCAAGTGTTTCCGGCGTAGCCGGCAGGTGATTTTGGCGTGTCCGGCAGGTGTTTCTGCCGAGTCGAGCAGGTGGCTCCAGCATGCTCGGCAGGTGCTTCCGGCGTCTCCGGCACTTGCTTCTGGTGTGTCTGAGAGCTGGTTCCGGCATGTCCGGCAGATGATTCCGGAGTGTACGCGAAGTGCTTCTGGCATACCCAGCAGGTGATTTTGGCGTGTCAGGGAGGTGGTACCGGTGAGTCGAGCAGGTGGTTCCGGCGTGCTCAGCAGGTAGTTCAGGCGGTTCTGGCAGGTGGTATCTGTCTGTTCGGGGTGTGGTTCCAGCATCTCATGAACACGTTTCTGGCACGTCTGAGATGTGGTTCCAGCCGGCCCGACAGGTGTTTCCGCAGTGTCCGCCAAGCGGTTCTGGCGTAGTTGGCAGGTGATTTTGGCATGACTGGCAGGTGGTTCCAGCAAGCCTGGCAGGTGATTCCAAAGTGTTCACCAACTGGTTGTGTCGTAGCCGGCAGGTGATTTTTGCGTGATCGGCAGGTGGTTCTGGCGAGTCGAGCAGGTGGTTCCGGCGTGCTCGGCTGGTGCTTCCGGGGTCATTGGCACGGGGTTCTGGCATGTCTGAGAGGTGGTTCCTGCATGCCCGGCAAGTGATTCCGGAGTGTTCGCCAAGTGGTTCTGGCATAGTCGGCAGGTGATTTTGGCATGTCCGGCAGGTGGTTCAGGCGAGTTGAGCAGGTGGTTCCAACGTGCCTGGCAGGTGCTTCTGGCGTCTCCGGCACGTGTTTCTGGCACATCTGACAGGTGGTTCCGGCATGCCCGAAAGGTGATTCCGGTCTGTCCGGTAGGTGGTTCCAGCCTGCACGGCATGTGGTTCTGGTACGTGTCAGAGGTCGTTGCGCATGCCCAACAGGTGATTCCGGACTGTCCGCCACATGGTTCTGGCACGTCTGAGAGGTGGTTCCGGCATGCCCGGCAGGTCATCCCAGAGAGTCCTCCAAGTGGTTCTGGCATAACACGCAGGTGATTTTGGCGTGTCTGGCATGTTGTTCCGTTGTGCTTGGCAGGTGGTTCAGGCTTGGCCGGCAGGTGGTTCCAGACTGTCCAGGACGTGTTTCCAGATTCTCCGACAGGTGGTTCTGGTACGTCTGAGAGGTGGTTCTGCCATGGCTGGCAGGGGATTCCGGACCGTCCCCCAGGTGGTTCTGGCATAGCCAGCAGTTGATATTGGCCTGTCCAGCAGGTGGTTCCAGCGAGTCGAACAGGTGGCTCCGGCGTGCTCGGCAGGTCGTTCCGCTCTGTCCGGTAGGTGATTCCGGCGTGTCCGGCACGTGCTTCCGGCACGTCTGAGAGGTGGTTCCGGCATGCGCGACAGGTGGTTTCGGAGTGTCCGCCAGGTGGTGCTGGCGTACCCAGCAGGTGATTTTGGCGTGTCCGGCAGGTGTTTCTGGCGAGTCGAGCAGGTGGCTCCGGCATGCTCGGCTGGTGCTTCCGGCGTCTCCGGCACGTGGTTCTGGTGTGTCTGAGAGCTGGTCCCGGCATGTCCGGCAGATGATTCCGGAGTGTCCGCCATGTGGTTCTGGCATACCCGGCTGGTGATTTGGGCATGTCAGGTAGGTGGTTCCGGCGAGTCGAGCAGGTGGCTCCGGCGTGCTCGGCAGGTTGTTCAGACGGGTCTGGCAGGTGTTTTCCGTCTGTTCGGGGTGTGGTTCCAGCATCTCATGAACACGGTTCTGGCACGTCTGAGATGTGGTTCCGGCCGGCCCGACAGGTGTTTCCACAGTGTCCGCCAAGTGGTACTGGCGTAGTTGGCAGGTGATTTTGGCATGACCGGCAGGTGGTTCCAGCAAGCCCGGCAGGTGATTCCGAAGTGTTCCCCAACTGGTTGTGGCGTAGCCGGCAGGTGATTTCTGCGTGTCCGGCAGGTGGTTCTGGCGAGTCGAGCAGGTGGTTCCAGCGTGCTCGGCAGGTGCTTCCGGGGTCATTGGCACGTGGTTCTGGCATATCTGAGAGGTGGTTCCGGCATGCACGGCAGGTGATTCCGGAGTGTCCGCCAAGTGTTTCCGGCGTAGCCGGCAGGTGATTTTGCATGTCCAGCGGTCGTTCCGGCGGGTCGAGCCGGTGGTTCCGGCGTGTCCGGCAGGTGGTTCCGGTCTGTCCGGCAGGTGGTTCTGTGGTGTCCGGCACGAGGTTCAGTCTGAGAGGCTGTGCCGGCATGCCCCTCACGTGATTCCGGCTTGTCCCCGAAGTGGTGCTGGTGTAGCGGGCAGGTGATTTTGGCGTGTCCGGCAGGTTGTTCAGGCGAGTTGAGCAGGTGGTTGCGACGTGCTCGGCAGGTGCTTCCGGCGTCTCCGGCACGTGTTTCTGGCACATCTGACTGGTGGTTCCGGCATGCCCAAAAGTTGATTCCGGTCTGTCCGGTAGGTGGTTCCGGCGTGCACGGCACGTGGTTCTGGTACGTCTCAGAGGTGGTTGCGTATGCCCAACAGGTGATTCCGGACTGTCCGCCACGTGCTTCTGGCACGTCTGAGAGGTGGTTCCAACATGCCCGGCAGGTCATTTCGGAGAGTCGTCCAAGTGGTTCTGGCGTAGCCCGCAGGTGATTTTGGCGTGTCCGGCAGGTGGTTCCGCCGTGCTCGGCAGGTGGTTCAGGCATGGCCGGCAGGTGGTTCCAGACTGTCCACGACGTGTTTCCAGCTTCTCCGGCAGGTGGTTCTGGTACGTCTGAGAGGTGGTTCCGCCATGGCTGGCAGGTGATCCCGGACTGTCCCCCAGGTGGTTCTGGCATACCCAGCAGTTGATATTGGCCTGTCCGGCAGGTGGTTCCAGCGAGTCGAACAGGTGGCTCCGGCGTTCCTGGCAGGTGGTTCCGGTCTGTCCGGTAGGTGTTTCCAGCGTGCCTGGCATGTGCTTCCGGCACGTCTGAGAGGTGGTTCCGGCATGCGCGGCAGGTGATTCCGTAGTGTCCGCCAGGTGGTTCTGGCATACCCGGCAGGTGATTTTGGCGTGTCCGGCAGGTGTTTCTGGCGAGTCGAGCAGGTGGCTCCGGCATGCTCGGCAGGTGCTTCCGGCGTCTCCGGCACTTGGTTCTGGTGTGTCTGAGAGCTGGTTCCGGCATGTCCGGCAGATGATTCCGGAGTGTCCGCCAAGTGGTTCTGGCATACCCAGCAGGTGATTTTGGCGTGTCAGGGAGGTGGTACCGGTGAGTCGAGCAGGTGGTTCCGGCGTGCTCAGCAGGTGGTTCAGGCGGTTCTGACAGGTGGTATCTGTCTGTTCGGGGTGTGGTTCCAGCATCTCATGAACACGTTTCTGGCACGTCTGAGATGTGGTTCCAGCCGGCCCGACAGGTGTTTCCGCAGTGTCCGCCAAGCGGTTCTGGCGTAGTTGGCAGGTGATTTTGGCATGACTGGCAGGTGGTTCCAGCAAGCCTGGCAGGTGATTCCAAAGTGTTCACCAACTGGTTGTGGCGTAGCCGGCAGGTGATTTTTGCGTGATCGGCAGGTGGTTCTGGCGAGTCGAGCAGGTGGTTCCGGCGTGCTCGGCTGGTGCTTCCGGGGTCATTGGCACGGGGTTCTGGCATGTCTGAGAGGTGGTTCCTGCATGCCCGGCAAGTGATTCCGGAGTGTTCGCCAAGTGGTTCTGGCATAGTCGGCAGGTGATTTTGGCATGTCCGGCAGGTGGTTCAGGCGAGTTGAGCAGGTGGTTCCAACGTGCTTGGCAGGTGCTTCCGGGGTCATTGGCACGTGCTTCCGGCACGTCTGAGAGGTGGTTCCGGCATGTGCGACAGGTGGTTTCGGAGTGTCCGCCAGGTGGTTCTGGCGTACCCGACAGGTGATTTTGGTGTGTCCGGCAGGTGTTTCTGGCGAATCGAGCAGGTGGCTCCGGCATCCTCGGCAGGTGCTTCCGGCGTCTCCGGCACTTGGTTCTGGTGTGTCTGAGAGCTGGTTCCGGCATGTCCGGCAGATGATTCCGGAGTGTCCGCCAAGTGGTTCTGGCATACCCGGCTGGTGATTTGGGCATGTCAGGTAGGTGGTTCCGGCGAGTCGAGCAGGTGGCTCCGGCGTGCTCGGCAGGTTGTTCAGACGGGTCTGGCAGGTGTTTTCCGTCTGTTCGGGGTGTGGTTCCAGCATCTCATGCACATGGTTCTGGCACGTCTGAGATGTGGTTCCGGCCGGCCCGACAGGTGTTTCCACAGTGTCCGCCAAATGGTACTGGCGTAGTTGGCAGGTGATTTTGGCATGACCGGCAGGTGGTTCCAGCAAGCCCGGCAGGTGATTCCGAAGTGTTCCCCAACTGGTTGTGGCGTAGCCGGCAGGTGATTTTTGCGTGTCCGGCAGGTGGTTCTGGCGAGTCGAGCAGGTGGTTCCTGTTGCTCGGCAGGTGCTTCCGGGGTCATTGGCACGTGGTTCTGGCATATCTGAGAGGTGGTTCCGGCATGCCCGGCAGGTGATTCCGGAGTGTTCGCCAAGTGTTTCCGGCATAGCCGGCAGGTGATTTTGCATGTCCAGCGCTCGTTCCGGCGGGTCGAGCCGGTGGTTCCGGCGTGTCCGTCAGGTGTTTCCGGTCTGTCCGCAGGTGGTTCTGTGGTGTCCGGCACGAGGTTCAGTCTGAGAGGCTGTGCCGGCATGCCCCTCACGTGATTCCGGATTGTCCTCGAAGTGGTGCTGGTGTAGCAGGCAGGTGATTTTGGCGTGTCCGGCATGTGGTTCAGGCGAGTTGAGCAGGTGGTTGCGACGTGCTCGGCAGGTGCTTCCGGCGTCTCCGGCACGTGTTTCTGGCACATCTGACTGGTGGTTCCGGCATGCCCAAAAGTTGATTCCGGTCTGTCCGGTAGGTGGTTCCGGCATGCACGGCACGTGGTTCTGGTACGTGTCAGAGGTGGTTGCGTATGCCCAACAGGTTATTCCGGACTGTCCGCCACGTGCTTCTGGCACGTCTGAGAGGGGGTTCCAACATGCCCGGCAGGTCATTTCGGAGAGTCGTCCAAGTGGTTCTGGCGTAGCCCGCAGGTGATTTTGGCGTGTCCGGCAGGTGGTTCCGCCGTGCTCGGCAGGTGGTTCAGGCATGGCCGTCACGTGGTTCCAGTCTGTCCAGGACGTGTTTCCAGCTTCTCCGGCAGGTGGTTCTGGTACGTCTGAGAGGTGGTTCCGCCATGGCTGGCAGGTGATCCCGGACTGTCCCCCAGGTGGTTCTGGCATAGCCAGCAGTTGATATTGGCCTGTCCAGCAGGTGGTTCCAGCGAGTCGAACAGGTGGCTCCGGCGTTCTTGGCAGGTGGTTCCGGTCTGTCCGGTAGGTGTTTCCGGCGTGTCCGGCACGTGCTTCCGGCACGTCTGAGAGGTGGTTCCGGCATGCGCGACAGGTGATTTCGGAGTGTCCGCCAGGTGGTTCTTGCGTACCCGGCAGGTGATTTTGGCGTGTCCGGCAGGTGTTTCTGGCGAGTCGAGCAGGTGGCTCTGGCATGCTCGGCAGGTGCTTCCGGCGTCTCCGGCACGTGGTTCAGGTGTGTCTGAGAGCTGGTTCCGGCATGTCTGGCAGATGATTATGGAGTGTCCGCCAAGTGGTTCTGGCATACCCGGCTGGTGATTTGGGCATGTCAGGTAGGTGGCTCCGGCGTGCTCGGCATGTTGTTCAGACGGGTCAGGCAGGTGTTTTCCGTCTGTTCGGGGTGTGGTTCCAGCATCTCATGCACATGGTTCTGGCACGTCTGAGATGTGGTTCCGGCCGGCCCGACAGGTGTTTCCACAGTGTCCGCCAAGTGGTACTGGCGTAGTTGGCAGGTGATTTTGGCATGACCGGCAGGTGGTTCCAGCAAGCCCGGCAGGTGATTCCGAAGTGTTCCCCAACTGGTTGTGGCGTAGCCGGCAGGTGATTTTGGCGTGTCCGACAGGTGGTTCTGGCGAGTCGAGCAGGTGGTTCCGGCATGCTCGGCAGGTGCTTCCGGCGTCTCCGGCACTTGGTTCTGGTGTGTCTGAGAGCTGGTTCCGGCATGTCCGGCAGATGATTCCGGAGTGTCCGCCAAGTGGTTCTGGCATACCCAGCAGGTGATTTTGGCGTGTCAGGGAGGTGGTACCGGTGAGTCGAGCAGGTGGTTCCGGCATGCTCAGCAGGTGGTTCCGGCGGTTCTGGCAGGTGGTATCTGTCTGTTCGGGGTGTGGTTCCAGCATCTCATGAACACGTTTCTGGCACGTCTGAGATGTGGTTCCAGCCGGCCCGACAGGTGTTTCCGCAGTGTCCGCCAAGCGGTTCTGGCGTAGTTGGCAGGTGATTTTGGCATGACTGGCAGGTGGTTCCAGCAAGCCTGGCAGGTGATTCCAAAGTGTTCACCAACTGGTTGTGGCGTAGCCGGCAGGTGATTTTTGCGTGATCGGCAGGTGGTTCTGGCGAGTTGAGCAGGTGGTTCCGGCGTGCTCGGCTGGTGCTTCCGGGGTCATTGGCACGGGGTTCTGGCATGTCCGAGAGGTGGTTCCTGCATGCCCGGCAAGTGATTCCGGAGTGTTCGCCAAGTGGTTCTGGCATAGTCGGCAGGTGATTTTGGCATGTCCGGCAGGTGGTTCAGGCGAGTTGAGCAGGTGGTTCCAACGTGCTTGGCAGGTGCTTCCGGCGTCTCCGGCACGTGTTTCTGGCACATCTGACAGGTGGTTCCGGCATGCCCGAAAGGTGATTCCGGTCTGTCCGGTAGGTGGTTCCAGCCTGCACGGCATGTGGTTCTGGTACGTCTCAGAGGTGGTTGCGAATGCCCAACAGGTGATTCCGGACTGTCCGCCACATGGTTCTGACACGTCTGAGAGGTGGTTCCGGCATGCCCGGCAGGTCATCCCAGGGAGTCCTCCAAGTGGTTCTGGCATAACACGCAGGTGATTTTGGCGTGTCTGGCAGGTTGTTCCGTTGTGCTTGGCAGGTGGTTCAGGCTTGGCCGGCAGGTGGTTCCAGACTGTCCAGGACGTGTTTCCAGCTTCTCCGGCAGGTGGTTCTGGTACGTCTGAGAGGTGGTACCGCCATGGCTGGCAGGTGATCCCTGTCTGTCCCCCAGGTGGTTCTGGCATAGCCAGCAGTTGATATTGGCCTGTCCGGCAGGTGGTTCCAGCGAGGTGAACAGGTGGCTCCGGCGTTCTTGGCAGGTGGTTCCGGTCTGTCCGGTAGGTGTTTCCGGCGTGTCCGGCACATGCTTCCGGCACGTCTGAGAGGTGGTTCCGGCATGCGCGACAGGTGATTTCGGTGTGTCCGCCAGGTGGTTCTGGCGTAAACGGAAGGTGATTTCTGCGTGTCCGGCAGGTGGTTCTGGCGAGTCGAGCAGGTGGTTCCGGCGTGCTCGGCAGGTGCTTCCGGGGTCATTGGCACGTGGTTCTGGCATATCTGAGAGGTCGTTCCGGCATGCCTGGCAGGTGATTCCAGAGTGTCCGCCAAGTGTTTCCGGCGTAGCCGGCAGGTGATTTTGGCGTGTCCGGCAGGTGTTTCTGGCGAGTCGAGCAGGTGGCTCCGGCATGCTCGGCAGGTGCTTCCGGCGTCTCCGGCACTTGGTTCTGGTGTGTCTGAGAGCTGGTTCCGGCATGTCCGGCAGATGATTCCGGAGTGTACGCCAAGTGCTTCTGGCATACCCAGCAGGTGATTTTGGCGTGTCAGGGAGGTGGTACCGGTGAGTCGAGCAGGTGGTTCCGGCGTGCTCAGCAGGTAGTTCAGGCGGTTCTGGCAGGTGGTATCCGTCTGTTCGGGGTGTGGTTCCAGCATCTCATGAACACGTTTCTGGCACGTCTGAGATGTGGTTCCAGCCGGCCCGACAGGTGTTTCCGCAGTGTCCGCCAAGCGGTTCTGGCGTAGTTGGCAGGTGATTTTGGCATGACTGGCAGGTGGTTCCAGCAAGCCTGGCAGGTGATTCCAAAGTGTTCACCAACTGGTTGTGGCGTAGCCGGCAGGTGATTTTTGCGTGATCGGCAGGTGGTTCTGGCGAGTCGAGCAGGTGGTTCCGGCGTGCTCGGCTGGTGCTTCCGGGGTCATTGGCACGGGGTTCTGGCATGTCTGAGAGGTGGTTCCTGCATGCCCGGCAAGTGATTCCGGAGTGTTCGCCAAGTGGTTCTGGCATAGTCGGCAGGTGATTTTGGCATGTCCGGCAGGTGGTTCAGGCGAGTTGAGCAGGTGGTTCCAACGTGCCTGGCAGGTGCTTCCGGCGTCTCCGGCACGTGTTTCTGGCACATCTGACAGGTGGTTCCGGCATGCCCGAAAGGTGATTCTGGTCTGTCCGGTAGGTGGTTCCAGCCTGCACGGCATGTGGTTCTGGTACGTCTCAGAGGTGGTTGCGCATGCCCAACAGGTGATTCCGGACTGTCCGCCACATGGTTCTGGCACGTCTGAGAGGTGGTTCCGGCATGCCCGGCAGGTCATCCCAGAGAGTCCTCCAAGTGGTTCTGGCATAACACGCAGGTGATTTTGGCGTGTCTGGCATGTTGTTCCGTTGTGCTTGGCAGGTGGTTCAGGCTTGGCCGGCAGGTGGTTCCAGACTGTCCAGGACGTGTTTCCAGCTTCTCCGGCAGGTGGTTCTGGTACGTCTGAGAGGTGGTTCTGCCATGGCTGGCAGGTGATTCCGGACCGTCCCCCAGGTGGTTCTGGCATAGCCAGCAGTTGATATTGGCCTGTCCGGCAGGTGGTTCCAGCGAGTCGAACAGGTGGCTCCGGCGTGCTCGGCAGGTCGTTCCGCTCTGTCCGGTAGGTGATTCCGGCGTGTCCGGCACGTGCTTCCGGCACGTCTGAGAGGTGGTTCCGGCATGCGCGACAGGTGATTTCGGAGTGTCCGGCAGGTGGTGCTGGCGTACCCAGCAGGTGATTTTGGCGTGTCCGGCAGGTGTTTCTGGCGAGTCGAGCAGGTGGCTCCGGCATGCTCGGCTGGTGCTTCCGGCGTCTCCGGCACGTGGTTCTGGTGTGTCTGAGAGCTGGTCGCGGCATGTCCGGCAGATGATTCCGGAGTGTCCGCCATGTGGTTCTGGCATACCCGGCTGGTGATTTGGGCATGTCAGGTAGGTGGTTCTGGCGAGTCGAGCAGGTGGCTCCGGCGTGCTCGGCAGGTTGTTCAGACGGGTCTGGCAGGTGTTTTCCGTCTGTTCGGGGTGTGGTTCCAGCATCTCATGCACACGGTTCTGGCACGTCTGAGATGTGGTTCTGGCCGGCCCGACAGGTGTTTCCGCAGTGTCCGCCAAGTGGTACTGGCGTAGTTGGCAGGTGATTTTGGCATGACCGACAGGTGGTTCCAGCAAGCCCGGCAGGTGATTCCGAAGTGTTCCCCAACTGGTTGTGGCGTAGCCGGCAGGTGATTTCTGCGTGTCCGGCAGGTGGTTCTGGCGAGTCGAGCAGGTGGTTCCAGCGTGCTCGGCAGGTGCTTCCGGGGTCATTGGCACGTGGTTCTGGCATATCTGAGAGGTGGTTCCGGCGTGTCCGGCAGGTGGTTCCGGTCTGTCTGGCAGGTGGGTCTGTGGTGTCCGGCACGAGGTTCAGTCTGAGAGACTGTGCCGGCATGCCCCTCACGTGATTCCGGCTTGTCCCCGAAGTGGTGCTGGTGTAGCGGGCAGGTGATTTTGGCGTGCCCGGCAGGTGGTTCAGGCGAGTTGAGCAGGTGGTTGCGACGTGCTCGGCAGGTGCTTCCGGCGTCTCCGGCACGTGTTTCTGGCACATCTGACTGGTGGTTCCGGCATGCCCAAAAGTTGATTCCGGTCTGTCCGGTAGGTGGTTCCGGCGTGCACGGCACGTGGTTCTGGTACGTGTCAGAGGTGGTTGCGTATGCCCAACAGGTGATTCCGGACTGTCCGCCACGTGCTTCAGGCACGTCTGAGAGGTGGTTCCAACATGCCCGGCAGGTCATTTCGGAGAGTCGTCCAAGTGGTTCTGGCGTAGCCCGCAGGTGATTTTGGCATGTCCGGCAGGTGGTTCAGGCGAGTTGAGCAGGTGGTTCCAACGTGCTCGGCAGGTGCTTCCGGCGTCTCCGGCACGTGTTTCTGGCACAACTGACAGGTGGTTCCGGCATGCCCGAAAGGTGATTCCGGTCTGTCCGGTAGGTGGTTCCAGCCTGCACGGCATGTGGTTCTGGTACGTCTCAGAGGTGGTTGCGCATGCCCAACAGGTGATTCCGGAATGTCCGCCACATGGTTCTGGCACGTCTGAGAGGTGGTTCCGGCATGCCCGGCAGGTCATCCCAGAGAGTCCTCCAAGTGGTTCTGGCATAACACGCAGGTGCTTTTGGCGTGTCTTTCAGGTTGTTCCGTTGTGCTTGGCAGGTGGTTCAGGCTTGGCCGGCAGGTGTTTCCAGACTGTCCACGACGTGTTTCCAGCTTCTCCGGCAGGTGGTTCTGGTACGTCTGAGATGTGGTTCCGCCATGGCTGGCAGGTGATTCCGGACCGTCCCCCAGGTGGTTCTGGCATAGCCAGCAGTTGATATTGGCCTGTCCGGCAGGTGGTTCCAGCGAGTCGAACAGGTGGCTCCGGCGTGCTCGGCAGGTGGTTCCTGTCTGTCCGGTAGGTGATTCCGGCGTGTCCGGCACGTGCTCCCGGCACGTCTGAGAGGTGGTTCCGGCATGCGCGACAGGTGGTTTCGGAGTGTCTGCCAGGTGGTTCTGGCGTACCCGGCAGGTGATTTTGGCCTGTCCGGCAGGTGTTTCTGGCGAATCGAGCAGGTGGCTCCGGCATCCTCGGCAGGGGCTTCCGGCGTCTCCGGCACGTGGTTCTGGTGTGTCTGAGAGCTGGTTCCGGCATGTCCGGCAGATGATTCCGGAGTGTCCGCCAAGTGGTTCTGGCATACCCAGCAGGTGATTTTGGCGTGTCAGGGAGGTGGTACCGGTGAGTCGAGCAGGTGGTTCCGGCGTGCTCAGCAGGTGGTTCAGGCGGTTCTGACAGGTGGTATCTGTCTGTTCGGGGTGTGGTTCCAGCATCTCATGAACACGTTTCTGGCACGTCTGAGATGTGGTTCCAGCCGGCCCGACAGGTGTTTCCGCAGTGTCCGCCAAGAGGTTCTGGCGTAGTTGGCAGGTGATTTTGGCATGACTGGCAGGTGGTTCCAGCAAGCCTGGCAGGTGATTCCAAAGTGTTCACCAACTGGTTGTGGCGTAGCCGGCAGGTGATTTTTGCGTGATCGGCAGGTGGTTCTGGCGAGTCGAGCAGGTGGTTCCGGCGTGCTCGGCTGGTGCTTCCGGGGTCATTGGCACGGGGTTCTGGCATGTCTGAGAGGTGGTTCCTGCATGCCCGGCAAGTGATTCCGGAGTGTTCGCCAAGTGGTTCTGGCATAGTCGGCAGGTGATTTTGGCATGTCCGGCAGGTGGTTCAGGCGAGTTGAGCAGGTGGTTCCAACGTGCTTGGCAGGTGCTTCCGGCGTCTCCGGCACGTGTTTCTGGCACATCTGACAGGTGGTTCCGGCATGCCCGAAAGGTGATTCCGGTCTGTCCGGTAGGTGGTTCCAGCCTGCACGGCATGTGGTTCTGGTACGTCTCAGAGGTGGTTGCGCATGCCCAACAGGTGATTCCGGACTGTCCGCCACATGCTTCTGGCACGTCTGAGAGGTGGTTCCGGCATGCCCGGCAGGTCATCCCAGAGAGTCCTCCAAGTGGTTCTGGCATAACACGCAGGTGCTTTTGGCGTGTCTTTCAGGTTGTTCCGTTGTGCTTGGCAGGTGGTTCAGGCTTGGCCGGCAGGTGGTTCCAGACTGTCCAGGACGTGTTTCCAGCTTCTCCGGCAGGTGGTTCTGGTACGTCTGAGATGTGGTTCCGCCATGGCTGGCAGGTGATTCCGGACCGTCCCCCAGGTGGTTCTGGCATAGCCAGCAGTTGATATTGGCCTGTCCGGCAGGTGGTTCCAGCGAGTCGAACAGGTGGCTCCGGCGTGCTCGGCAGGTGGTTCCGGTCTGTCCGGTAGGTGATTCCGGCGTGTCCCACACGTGCTTCCGGCACGTCTGAGAGGTGGTTCCGGCATGCGCGACAGGTGGTTTCGGAGTGTCCGCCAGGTGGTTCTGGTGTACCCGACAGGTGATTTTGGCGTGTCCGGCAGGTGTTTCTGGCGAATCGAGCAGGTGGCTCCGGCATCCTCGGCAGGGGCTTCCGGCGTCTCCGGCACTTGGTTCTGGTGTGTCTGAGAGCTGGTTCCGGCATGTCCGGCAGATGATTCCGGAGTGTCCGCCAAGTGGTTCTGGCATACCCGGCTGGTGATTTGGGCATGTCAGGTAGGTGGTTCCGGCGAGTCGAGCAGGTGGCTCCGGCGTGCTCGGCAGGTTGTTCAGACGGGTCTGGCAGGTGTTTTCCGTCTGTTCGGGGTGTGGTTCCAGCATCTCATGCACATGGTTCTGGCACGTCTGAGATGTGGTTCCGGCCGGCCCGACAGGTGTTTCCACAGTGTCTGCCAAGTGGTACTGGCGTAGTTGGCAGGTGATTTTGGCATGACCGGCAGGTGGTTCCAGCAAGCCCGGCAGGTGATTCCGAAGTGTTCCCCAACTGGTTGTGGCGTAGCCGGCAGGTGATTTTTGCGTGTCCGGCAGGTGGTTCTGGCGAGTCGAGCAGGTGGTTCCGGCGTGCTCGGCAGGTGCTTCCGGGGTCATTGGCACGTGGTTCTGGCATATCTGAGAGGTGGTTCCGGCATGCCCGGCAGGTGATTCCGGAGTGTTCGCCAAGTGTTTCCGGCATAGCCGGCAGGTGATTTTGCATGTCCAGCGGTCGTTCCCGCGGGTCGAGCCGGTGGTTCCGGCGTGTCCGGCAGGTGTTTCCGGTCTGTCCGCAGGTGGTTCTGTGGTGTCTGGCACGAGGTTCAGTCTGAGAGGCTGTGCCGGGATGCCCCTCACGTGATTCCGGATTGTCCTCGAAGTGGTGCTGGTGTAGCAGGCAGGTGATTTTGGCGTGTCCGGCATGTGGTTCAGGCGAGTTGAGCAGGTGGTTGCGACGTGCTCGGCAGGTGCTTCCGGCGTCTCCGGCACGTGTTTCTGGCACATCTGACTGGTGGTTCCGGCATGCCCAAAAGTTGATTCCGGTCTGTCCGGTAGGTGGTTCCGGCATGCACGGCACGTGGTTCTGGTACGTGTCAGAGGTGGTTGCGTATGCCCAACAGGTTATTCCGGACTGTCCGCCACGTGCTTCTGGCACGTCTGAGAGGGGGTTCCAACATGCCCGGCAGGTCATTTCGGAGAGTCGTCCAAGTGGTTCTGGCGTAGCCCGCAGGTGATTTTGGCGTGTCCGGCAGGTGGTTCCGCCGTGCTCGGCAGGTGGTTCAGGCATGGCCGTCACGTGGTTCCAGTCTGTCCAGGACGTGTTTCCAGCTTCTCCGGCAGGTGGTTCTGGTACGTCTGAGAGGTGGTTCCGCCATGGCTGGCAGGTGATCCCGGACTGTCCCCCAGGTGGTTCTGGCATAGCCAGCAGTTGATATTGGCCTGTCCAGCAGGTGGTTCCAGCGAGTCGAACAGGTGGCTCCGGCGTTCTTGGCAGGTGGTTCCGGTCTGTCCGGTAGGTGTCTCCGGCGTGTCCGGCACGTGCTTCCGGCACGTCTGAGAGGTGGTTCCGGCATGCGCGACAGGTGATTTCGGAGTGTCCGCCAGGTGGTTCTTGCGTACCCGGCAGGTGATTTTGGCGTGTCCGGCAGGTGTTTCTGGCGAGTCGAGCAGGTGGCTCTGGCATGCTCGGCAGGTGCTTCCGGCGTCTCCGGCACGTGGTTCAGGTGTGTCTGAGAGCTGGTTCCGGCATGTCTGGCAGATGATTCCGGAGTGTCCGCCAAGTGGTTCTGGCATACCCGGCTGGTGATTTGGGCATGTCAGGTAGGTGGCTCCGGCGTGCTCGGCATGTTGTTCAGACGGGTCTGGCAGGTGTTTTCCGTCTGTTCGGGGTGTGGTTCCAGCATCTCATGCACATGGTTCTGGCACGTCTGAGATGTGGTTCCGGCCGGCCCGACAGGTGTTTCCACAGTGTCCGCCAAGTGGTACTGGCGTAGTTGGCAGGTGATTTTGGCATGACCGGCAGGTGGTTCCAGCAAGCCCGGCAGGTGATTCCGAAGTGTTCGCCAACTGGTTGTGGCGTAGCCGGCAGGTGATTTTGGCGTGTCCGACAGGTGGTTCTGGCGAGTCGAGCAGGTGGTTCCGGCATGCTCGGCAGGTGCTTCCGGCGTCTCCGGCACTTGGTTCTGGTGTGTCTGAGAGCTGGTTCCGGCATGTCCGGCAGATGATTCCGGAGTGTCCGCCAAGTGGTTCTGGCATACCCAGCAGGTGATTTTGGCGTGTCAGGGAGGTGGTACCGGTGAGTCGAGCAGGTGGTTCCGGCATGCTCAGCAGGTGGTTCAGGCGGTTCTGGCAGGTGGTATCCGTCTGTTCGGGGTGTGGTTCCAGCATCTCATGAACACGTTTCTGGCACGTCTGAGATGTGGTTCCAGCCGGCCCGACAGGTGTTTCCGCAGTGTCCGCCAAGCGGTTCTGGCGTAGTTGGCAGGTGATTTTGGCATGACTGGCAGGTGGTTCCAGCAAGCCTGGCAGGTGATTCCAAAGTGTTCACCAACTGGTTGTGGCGTAGCCGGCAGGTGATTTTTGCGTGATCGGCAGGTGGTTCTGGCGAGTCGAGCAGGTGGTTCCGGCGTGCTCGGCTGGTGCTTCCGGGGTCATTGGCACGGGGTTCTGGCATGTCCGAGAGGTGGTTCCTGCATGCCCGGCAAGTGATTCCGGAGTGTTCGCCAAGTGGTTCTGGCATAGTCGGCAGGTGATTTTGGCATGTCCGGCAGGTGGTTCAGGCGAGTTGAGCAGGTGGTTCCAACGTGCCTGGCAGGTGCTTCCGGCGTCTCCGGCACGTGTTTCTGGCACATCTGACAGGTGGTTCCGGCATGCCCGAAAGGTGATTCCGGTCTGTCCGGTAGGTGGTTCCAGCCTGCACGGCATGTGGTTCTGGTACGTCTCAGAGGTGGTTGCGCATGCCCAACAGGTGATTCCGGACTGTCCGCCACATGGTTCTGGCACGTCTGAGAGGTGGTTCCGGCATGCCCGGCAGGTCATCCCAGAGAGTCCTCCAAGTGGTTCTGGCATAACACGCAGGTGATTTTGGCGTGTCTGGCAGGTTGTTCCGTTGTGCTTGGCAGGTGGTTCAGGCTTGGCCGGCAGGTGGTTCCAGACTGTCCAGGACGTGTTTCCAGCTTCTCCGGCAGGTGGTTCTGGTACGTCTGAGAGGTGGTTCTGCCATGGCTGGCAGGTGATTCCGGACCGTCCCCCAGGTGGTTCTGGCATAGCCAGCAGTTGATATTGGCCTGTCCAGCAGGTGGTTCCAGCGAGTCGAACAGGTGGCTCCGGCGTGCTCGGCAGGTCGTTCCGCTCTGTCCGGTAGGTGATTCCGGCGTGTCCGGCACGTGCTTCCGGCACGTCTGAGAGGTGGTTCCGGCATGCGCGACAGGTGATTTCGGAGTGTCCGCCAAGTGGTGCTGGCGTACCCAGCAGGTGATTTTGGCGTGTCCGGCAGGTGTTTCTGGCGAGTCGAGCAGGTGGCTCCGGCATGCTCGGCTGGTGCTTCCGGCGTCTCCGGCACGTGGTTCTGGTGTGTCTGAGAGCTGGTCCCGGCATGTCCGGCAGATGATTCCGGAGTGTCCGCCATGTGGTTCTGGCATACCCGGCTGGTGATTTGGGCATGTCAGGTAGGTGGTTCTGGCGAGTCGAGCAGGTGGCTCCGGCGTGCTCGGCAGGTTGTTCAGACGGGTCTGGCAGGTGTTTTCCGTCTGTTCGGGGTGTGGTTCCAGCATCTCATGCACACGGTTCTGGCACGTCTGAGATGTGGTTCCAGCCGGCCCGACAGGTGTTTCCGCAGTGTCCGCCAAGTGGTACTGGCGTAGTTGGCAGGTGATTTTGGCATGACCGACAGGTGGTTCCAGCAAGCC
The DNA here is from genome assembly GCF_041296265.1 of Equus caballus. Classification (NCBI taxonomy): domain Eukaryota; kingdom Metazoa; phylum Chordata; class Mammalia; order Perissodactyla; family Equidae; genus Equus; species Equus caballus. The sequence continues at coordinate 3,041,242 of NC_091706.1, read as the reverse complement.
CGGCAGGTGATTCCGAAGTGTTCCCCAACTGGTTGTGGCGTAGCCGGCAGGTGATTTTTGCGTGTCCGGCAGGTGGTTCTGGCGAGTCGAGCAGGTGGTTCCTGTTGCTCGGCAGGTGCTTCCGGGGTCATTGGCACGTGGTTCTGGCATATCTGAGAGGTGGTTCCGGCATGCCCGGCAGGTGATTCCGGAGTGTTCGCCAAGTGTTTCCGGCGTAGCCGGCAGGTGATTTTGCATGTCCAGCGGTCGTTGCGGCCTGTCGAGCCGGTGGTTCCGGCGTGTCCGGCAGGTGGTTCCGGTCTGTCCGGCAGGTGGTTCTGTGGTGTCCGGCACGAGGTTCAGTCTGAGAGGCTGTGCCGGCATGCCCCTCACGTGATTCCGGCTTGTCCCCGAAGTGGTGCTGGTGTAGCGGGCAGGTGATTTTGGCGTGTCCGGCAGGTGGTTCAGGAGAGTTGAGCAGGTGGTTCCAACGTGCTTGGCAGGTGCTTCCGGCGTCTCCGGCACGTGTTGTTGGCACATCTGACAGGTGGTTCCGGCATGCCCGAAAGGTGATTCCGGTCTGTCCGGTAGGTGGTTCCAGCCTGCACGGCATGTGGTTCTGGTACGTATCAGAGGTGGTTGCGTATGCCCAACAGGTGATTCCGGACTGTCCGCCACATGGTTCTGGCACGTCTGAGAGGTGGTTCCGGCATGCCCGGCAGGTCATCCCAGAGAGTCCTCCAAGTGGTTCTGGCATAACACGCAGGTTATTTTGGCGTGTCTGGCAGGTTGTTCCGTTGTGCTTGGCAGGTGGTTCAGGCTTGGCCGGCAGGTGGTTCCAGACTGTCCAGGACGTGTTTCCAGCTTCTCCGGCAGGTGGTTCTGGTACGTCTGAGAGGTGGTTCCGCCATGGCTGGCAGGTGATTCCGGACCGTCCCCCAGGGGGTTCTGGCATAGCCAGCAGTTGATATTGGCCTGTCCGGCAGGTGGTTCCAGCGAGTCGAACAGGTGGCTCCGGCGTTCTTGGCAGGTGGTTCCGGTCTGTCCGGTAGGTGATTCCGGCGTGTCCGGCACGTGCTTCCGGCACGTCTGAGAGGTGGTTCCGGCATGCGCGACAGGTGATTTCGGAGTGTCCGCCAGGTGGTTCTGGCGTACCCGGCAGGTGATTTTGGCGTGTCCGGCAGGTGTTTCTGGCGAGTCGAGCAGGTGGCTCCGGGATGCTCGGCAGGTGCTTCCGGCGTCTCCGGCACGTGGTTCTGGTGTGTCAGAGAGCTGGTTCCGGCATGTCCGGCAGATGATTCCGGAGTGTTCGCCAAGTGTTTCCGGCATAGCCGGCAGGTGATTTTGCATGTCCAGCGGTCGTTCTGGCGGGTCGAGCCGGTGGTTCCGGCGTGTCCGGCAGGTGGTTCCGGTCTGTCCGGCAGGTGGTTCTGTGGTGTCCGGCACGAGGTTCAGTCTGAGAGGCTGTGCCGGCATGCCCCTCACGTGATTACGGCTTGTCCCCGAAGTGGTGCTGGTGTAGCGGGCAGGTGATTTTGGCGCGCCCGACAGCTGGTTCAGGCGAGTTGAGCAGGTGGTTGCGACGTGCTCGGCAGGTGCTTCCGGCGTCTCCAGCACGTGTTTCTGGCACATCTGACTGGTGGTTCCGGCATGCCCAAAAGTTGATTCCGGTCTGTCCGGTAGGTGGTTCCGGCGTGCACGGCACGTGGTTCTGGTACGTCTCAGAGGTGGTTGCGTATGCACAACAGGTGATTCCGGACTGTCCGCCACGTGCATCTGGCACGTCTGAGAGGTGGTTCCAACATGCCCGGCAGGTCATTTCGGAGAGTCGTCCAAGTGGTTCTGGCGTAGCCCGCAGGTGATTTTGGCGTGTCCGGCAGGTGGTTCCGCCGTGCTCGGCAGGTGGTTCAGGCATGGCCGTCACGTGGTTCCAGTCTGTCCAGGACGTGTTTCCAGCTTCTCCGGCAGGTGGTTCTGGTACATCTGAGAGGTGGTTCCGCCACGGCTGGCAGGTGATCCCGGACTGTCCCCCAGGTGGTTCTGGCATAGACAGCAGTTGATATTGGCCTGTCCAGCAGGTGGTTCCAGCGAGTCGAACAGGTGGCTCTGGCGTGCTCGGCAGGTGGTTCCGGTCTGTCCGGTAGGTGATTCCGGAGTGTCCGCCAAGTGGTTCTGGAATACCTGGCTGGTGATTTGGGCATGTCAGGTAGGTGGCTCCGGCGTGCTCGGCAGGTTGTTCAGACGGGTCTGGCAGGTGTTTTCCGTCTGTTCGGGGTGTGGTTCCAGCATCTCATGCACATGGTTCTGGCACGTCTGAGATGTGGTTCCGGCCGGGCCGACAGGTGTTTCCACAGTGTCCGCCAAGTGGTACTGGCATAGTGGCAGGTGATTTTGGCATGACCGCCAGGTGGTTCCAGCAAGCCCGGCAGGTGATTCCGAAGTGTTCCCCAACTGGTTGTGGCGTAGCCGGCAGGTGATTTTTGCGTGTCCGGCAGGTGGTTCTGGCGAGTCGAGCAGGTGGTTCCGGCGTGCTCGGCAGGTGCTTCCGGGGTCATTGGCACGTGGTTCTGGCATATCTGAGAGGTGGTTCCGGCATGCCCCGCAGGTGATTCCGGAGTGTTCGCCAAGTGTTTCCGGCGTAGCCGGCAGGTGATTTTGCAAGTCCAGCGGTCGTTCCGGCGGGTCGAGCCGGTGGTTCCGGCGTGTCCGGCAGGTGGTTCCGGTCTGTCCGGCAGGTGGTTCTGTGGTGTCCGGCACGAGGGTCAGTCTGAGGGGCTGTGCCGGCATGCCCCTCACGTGATTCCGGCTTGTCCCCGAAGTGGTGCTGGTGTAGCGGGCAGGTGATTTTGGCGTGTCCGGCAGGTGTTTCAGACGAGTTGAGCAGGTGGTTGCGACGTGCTCGGCAGGTGCTTCCGGCGTCTCCGGCACGTGTTTCTGGCACATCTGACTGGTGGTTCCGGCATGCCCAAAAGTTGATTCCGGTCTGTCCGGTAGGTGGTTCCGGCGTGCACGGCACGTGGTTCTGGTGCGTCTCAGAGGTGGTTGCGTATGCCCAAGAGGTGATTCCGGACTGTCCGCCACGTGCTTCTGGCACGTCTGAGAGGTGGTTCCAACATGCCCGGCAGTTCATTTCGGAGAGTCGTCCAAGTTGTTCTGGCGTAGCCCGCAGGTGATTTTGGCGTGTCCGGCAGGTGGTTCCGCCATGCTCGGCAGGTGGTTCAGGCATGGACGTCACGTGGTTCCAGTCTGTCCAGGACGTGTTTCCAGCTTCTCCGGCAGGTGGTTCTGGTACGTCTGAGAGGTGGTTCCGCCATGGCTGGCACCTGATCCCCGACAGTCCCCCAGGTGGTTCTGGCATAGCCAGCAGTTGATATTGGCCTGTCCGGCAGGTGGTTCCAGCGAGTTGAACAGGTGGCTCCGGCGTTCTTGGCAGGTGGTTCCGGTCTGTCCGGTAGGTGTTTCCGGCGTGTCTGGCACATGCTTCCGGCACGTCTGAGAGGTGGTTCCGGCATGCGCGACAGGTGATTTCGGAGTGTCCGCCAGGTGGTTCTGGCATACCCGGCAGGTGATTTTGGCGTGTCCGGCAGGTGTTTCTGGCGAGTCGAGCAGGTGGCTCCGGCATGCTCGGCAGGTGCTTCCGGCGTCTCCGGCACTTGGTTCTGGTGTGTCTGAGAGCTGGTTCCGGCATGTCCGGCAGATGATTCCGGAGTGTCCGCCAAGTGGTTCTGGCATACCCAGCAGGTGATTTTGGCGTGTCAGGGAGGTGGTACCGGTGAGTCGAGCAGGTGGTTCCGGCGTGCTCAGCAGGTGGTTCAGGCGGTTCTGGCAGGTGGTATCCGTCTGTTCGGGGTGTGGTTCCAGCATCTCATGAACACGTTTCTGGCACGTCTGAGATGTGGTTCCAGCCGGCCCGACAGGTGTTTCCGCAGTGTCCGCCAAGCGGTTCTGGCGTAGTTGGCAGGTGATTTTGGCATGACTGGCAGGTGGTTCCAGCAAGCCTGGCAGGTGATTCCAAAGTGTTCACCAACTGGTTGTGGCGTAGCCGGCAGGTGATTTTTGCGTGATCGGCAGGTGGTTCTGGCGAGTCGAGCAGGTGGTTTCGGCGTGCTCGGCTGCTGCTTCCGGGGTCATTGGCACGGGGTTTTGGCATGTCCGAAGGTGGTTCCTGCATGCCCGGCAAGTGATTCCGGAGTGTTCGCCAAGTGGTTCTGGCATAGTCGGCAGGTGATTTTGGCATGTCCGGCAGGTGGTTCAGGCGAGTTGAGCAGGTGGTTCCAACGTGCTTGGCAGGTGCTTCCGGCGTCTCCGGCACGTGTTTCTGGCACATCTGACAGGTGGTTCCGGCATGCCCGAAAGGTGATTCCGGTCTGTCCGGTAGGTGGTTCCAGCCTGCACGGCATGTGGTTCTGGTACGTCTCAGAGGTGGTTGCGCATGCCCAACAGGTGATTCCGGACTGTCCGCCACATGGTTCTGGCACGTCTGAGAGGTGGTTCCGGCATGCCCGGCAGGTCATCCCAGAGAGTCCTCCAAGTGGTTCTGGCATAACACGCAGGTGATTTTGGCGTGTCTGGCAGGTTGTTCCGTTGTGCTTGGCAGGTGGTTCAGGCATGGCCGTCACGTGGTTCCAGTCTGTCCAGGACGTGTTTCCAGCTTCTCCGGCAGGTGCTTCTGGTACGTCTGAGAGGTGGTTCCGCCATGGCTGGCAGGTGATCCCGGACTGTCCCCCAGGTGGTTCTGGCATAGCCAGCAGTTGATATTGGCCTGTCCAGCAGGTGGTTCCAGCAAGTCGAACAGGTGGCTCCGGCGTTCTTGGCAGGTGGTTCCGGTCTGTCCGGTAGGTGTTTCCGGCGTGTCTGGCACGTGCTTCCGGCACGTCTGAGAGGTGGTTCCGGCATGCGCGGCAGGTGATACCGTAGTGTCCGCCAGGTGGTTCTGGCATACCCGGCAGGTGATTTTGGCGTGTCCGGCAGGTGTTTCTGGCGAGTCGAGCAGGTGGCTCTGGCATGCTCGGCAGGTGCTTCCGGCGTCTCCGGCACGTGGTTCTGGTGTGTCTGAGAGCTGGTTCCGGCATGTCTGGCAGATGATTCCGGAGTGTCCGCCAAGTGGTTCTGGCATACCCGGCTGGTGATTTGGGCATGTCAGGTAGGTGGCTCCGGCGTGCTCGGCATGTTGTTCAGACGGGTCAGGCAGGTGTTTTCCGTCTGTTCGGGGTGTGGTTCCAGCATCTCATGCACATGGTTCTGGCACGTCTGAGATGTGGTTCCGGCCGGCCCGACAGGTGTTTCCACAGTGTCCGCCAAGTGGTACTGGCGTAGTTGTCAGGTGATTTTGGCATGACCGGCAGGTGGTTCCAGCAAGCCCGGCAGGTGATTCCGAAGTGTTCCCCAACTGGTTGTGGTGTAGCCGGCAGGTGATTTTTGCGTGTCCGACAGGTGGTTCTGGCGAGTCGAGCAGGTGGTTCCGGCGTGCTCGGCAGGTGCTTCCGGGGTCATTGGGACGTGGTTCTGGCATATCTGAGAGGTGGTTCCGGCATGCCCGGCAGGTGATTCCGGAGTGTCCGCCAAGTGTTTCCGGCGTAGCCGGCAGGTGATTTTGGCGTGTCTGGCAGGTGTTTCTGGCGAGTCGAGCAGGTGGCTCCGGCATGCTCGGCAGTTGCTTCCGGCGTCTCCGGCACTTGGTTCTGGTGTGTCTGAGAGCTGGTTCCGGCATGTCCGGCAGATGATTCCGGAGTGTACGCCAAGTGGTTCTGGCATACCCAGCTGGTGATTTTGGCGTGTCAGGGAGGTGGTACCGGTGAGTCGAGCAGGTGGTTCCGGCGTGCTCAGCAGGTGGTTCAGGCGGTTCTGGCAGGTGGTATCCGTCTGTTCGGGGTGTGGTTCCAGCATCTCATGAACACGTTTCTGGCACGTCTGAGATGTGGTTCCCGCCGGCCCGACAGGTGTTTCCGCAGTGTCCGCCAAGCGGTTCTGGCGTAGTTGGCAGGTGATTTTGGCATGACTGGCAGGTGGTTCCAGCAAGCCTGGCAGGTGATTCCAAAGTGTTCACCAACTGGTTGTGGCGTAGCCGGCAGGTGATTTTTGCGTGTCCGGCAGGTGGTTCTGGCGAGTCGAGCAGGTGGTTCCGGCGTGCTCGGTTGGTGCTTCCGGTGTCATTGGCACGGGGTTCTGGCATATCTGAGAGGTGGTTCCGGCATGCCCGGCAGGTGATTCCGGAGTGTTCGCCAAGTGTTTCCGGCGTAGCCAGCAGGTGATTTTGCATGTCCAGCGGTCGTTCCGGCGGGTCGAGCCGGTGGTTCCGGCGTGTCCGGCAGGTGGTTCCGGTCTGTCCGGCAGGTGGTTCTGTGGTGTCCGGCACGAGGTTCAGTCTGAGAGGCTGTGCCGGCATGCCCCTCACGTGATTCCGGCTTGTCCCCGAAGTGGTGCTGGTGTAGCGGGCAGGTGATTTTGGCGTGTCCGGCAGGTGGTTCAGGCGAGTTGAGCAGGTGGTTGCGACGTGCTCGGCAGGTGCTTCCGGCGTCTCCGGCACGTGTTTCTGGCACATCTGACTGGTGGTTCCGGCATGCCCAAAAGTTGATTCCGGTCTGTCCGGTAGGTGGTTCCGGCGTGCACGGCACGTGGTTCTGGTACGTGTCAGAGGTGGTTGCGTATGCCCAACAGGTGCTTCCGGACTGTCCGCCACGTGCTTCTGGCACGTCTGAGAGGTGGTTCCAACATGCCCGGCAGGTCATTTCGGAGAGTCGTCCAAGTGGTTCTGGCGTAGCCCGCAGGTGATTTTGGCGTGTCCGGCAGGAGGTTCCGCCGTGCTCGGCAGGTGGTTCAGGCATGGCCGGCAGGTGGTTCCAGACTGTCCAGGACGTGTTTCCAGCTTCTCCGGCAGGTGGTTCTGGTACGTCTGAGAGGTGGTTCCGCCATGGCTGGCAGGTGATCCCGGACTGTCCCCCAGGTGCTTCTGGCATAGCCAGCAGTTGATATTGGCCTGTCCGGCAGGTGGTTCCAGCGAGTCGAACAGGTGGCTCCGGCGTGCTCGGCAGGTGGTTCCGGTCTGTCCGGTAGGTGATTCCGGCGTGTCCGGCACGTGCTTCCGGCACGTCTGAGAGGTGGTTCCGGCATGCGCGACTGGTGGTTTCGGAGTGTCCGCCAGGTGGTTCTGGCGTACCCGGCAGGTGATTTTGGCGTGTCCGGCAGGTGTTTCTGGCGAGTCGAGCAGGTGGCTCCGGCATGCTCGGCAGGTGCTACCGGCGTCTCCGGCACGTGGTTCTGGTGTGTCTGAGAGCTGGTTCCGGCATGTCCGGCAGATGATTCCGGAGTGTCCGCCAAGTGGTTCTGGCATACCCGGCTGGTGATTTGGGCATGTCAGGTAGGTGGTTCCAGCGAGTCGAGCAGGTGGCTCCGGCGTGCTCGGCAGGTTGTTCAGACGGGTCTGGCAGGTGTTTTCCGTCTGTTCGGGGTGTGGTTCCAGCATCTCATGCACATGGTTCTGGCACGTCTGAGATGTGGTTCCGGCCGGCCCGACAGGTGTTTCCACAGTGTCCGCCAAGTGGTACTGGCGTAGTTGGCAGGTGATTTTGGCATGACCGGCAGGTGGTTCCAGCAAGCCCGGCAGGTGATTCCGAAGTGTTCCCCAACTGGTTGTGGCGTAGCCGGCAGGTGATTTTTGCGTGTCCGGCAGGTGGTTCTGGCGAGTCGATCAGGTGGTTCCGGCGTGCTCGGCAGGTGCTTCCGGGGTCATTGGCACGTGGTTCTGGCATATCTGAGAGGTGGTTGCGGCATGCCCCGCAGGTGATTCCGGAGTGTTCGCCAAGAGTTTCCGGCGTAGCCGGCAGGTGATTTTGCATGTCCAGCGGTCGTTCCGGCGGGTCGAGCCGGTGGTTCCGGCGTGTCCGGCAGGTGGTTCCGGTCTGTCCGGCAGGTGGTTCTGTGGTGTCCGGCACGAGGTTCAGTCTGAGAGGCTGTGCCGGCATGCCCCTCACGTGATTCCGGCTTGTCCCCGAAGTGGTGCTGGTGTAGCGGGCAGGTGATTTTGGCGTGTCCGGCAGGTGGTTCAGGCGAGTTGAGCAGGTGGTTGCGACGTGCTCAGCAGGTGCTTCCGGCGTCTCCGGCACGTGTTTCTGGCACATCTGACTGGTGGTTCCGGCATGCCCACAAGTGGATTCCGGTCTGTCCGGTAGGTGGTTCCGGCGTGCACGGCACGTGGTTCTGGTGCGTCTCAGAGGTGGTTGCGTATGCCCAACAGGTGATTCCGGAATGTCCGCCACGTGCTTCTGGCACGTCTGAGAGGTGGTTCCAACATGCCCGGCAGGTCATTTCGGACACTCGTCCAAGTGGTTCTGGCGTAGCCCGCAGGTGATTTTGGCGTGTCCGGCAGGTGGTTCCGCCGTGCTCGGCATGTGGTTCAGGCATGGCCGTCACGTGATTCCAGTCTGTCCAGGACGTGTTTCCAGCTTCTCCGGCAGGTGGTTCTGGTACGTCTGAGAGGTGGTTCCGCCATGGCTGGCAGGTGATCCCGGACCGTCCCCCAGGTGGTTCTGGCATAGCCAGCAGTTGATATTGGCCTGTCCGGCAGGTGGTTCCAGCGAGTCGAACAGGTGGCTCCGGCGTTCTTGGCAGGTGGTTCCGGTCTGTCCGGTAGGTGTTTCCGGCGTGTCTGGCACGTGCTTCCGGCACGTCTGAGAGGTGGTTCCGACATGCGTGGCAGGTGATCCCGTAGTGTCCGCCAGGTGGTTCTGGCATACCCGGCAGGTGATTTTGGCGTGTCCGGCAGGTGTTTCTGGCGAGTCGAGCAGGTGGCTCCGCAGTGCGCTGCAGGTTGTTCAGACGGGTCTGGCAGGTGTTTTCCGTCTGTTCGGGAGGTGGTTCCAGCATCTCATGCACATGGTTCTGGCACGTCTGAGATGTGGTTCCGGTCGGCCCGACAGGTATTTCCACAGTGTTCGCCAAGCGGTTCTGGCGTAGTTGGCAGGTGATTTTGGCAAGACTGGCGGGTGGTTCCAGCAAGCCTGGCAGGTGATTCCAAAGTGTTCACCAACTGGTTGTGGCGTAGCCGGCAGGTGATTTTTGCGTGATCGGCAGGTGGTTCTGGCAAGTCGAGCAGGTGGTTCCGGCGTGCTCGGCTGGTGCTTCCGGGGTCATTGGCACGGGGTTCTGGCATGTCTGAGAGGTGGTTCCTGCATGCCCGGCAAGTGATTCCGGAGTGTTCGCCAAGTGGTTCTGGCATAGTCGGCAGGTGATTTTGGCATGTCCGGCAGGTGGTTCAGGCGAGTTGAGCAGGTGGTTCCAACGTGCTTGGCAGGTGCTTCCGGCGTCTCCGGCACGTGTTTCTGGCACATCTGACAGGTGGTTCCGGCATGCCCGAAAGGTGATTCCGGTCTGTCCGGTAGGTGGTTCCAGCCTGCACGGCATGTGGTTCTGGTACGTCTCAGAGATGGTTGCGCATGCCCAACAGGTGATTCCGGACTGTCCACCACATGGTTCGGTCACGTCTGAGAGGTGGTTCCGGCATGCCCTGCAGGTCATCCCAGAGAGTCCTCCAAGTGGTTCTGGCATAACACGCAGGTGATTTTGGCGTGTCTGGCAGGTTGTTCCGTTGTGCTTGGCAGGTGGTAAGGCTTGGCCGGCAGGTGGTTCCAGACTGTCCAGGACGTGTTTCCAGCTTCTCCGGCAGGTGGTTCTGGTACGTGTGAGAGGTGGTTCCGCCATGGCTGGCAGGTGATTCCGGACTGTCCCCCAGGTGGTTCTGGCATAGCCAGCAGTTGATATTGGCCTGTCCGGCACGTGGTTCGAGCGAGGCGAACAGGTGGCTCCGGCGTTCTTGGCAGGTGGTTCCGGTCTGTCCGGTAGGTGTTTCCGGCGTGTCCGGCACGTGCTTCCGGCACGTCTGAGAGGTGGTTCCGGCGTACGCGACAGGTGATTTCGGAGTGTCCGCCAGGTGGTTCTGGCGTACCCGGCAGGTGATTTTGGCGTGTCCGGCAGGTGTTTCTGGCGAGTCGAGCAGGTGGCTCCGGCATGCTCGGCAGGTGCTTCCGGCGTCTCCGGCACGTGGTTATGGTGTGTCTGAGAGCTGGTTCCAGCATGTCCGGCAGATGATTCCGGAGTGTCCGCCAAGTGGTTCTGGCATACCCGGCTGGTGATTTGGGCATGTCAGGTAGTTGGCTCCGGCGTGCTCGGCAGGTTGTTCAGACGGGTCTGGCAGGTGTTTTCCGTCTGTTCGTGGTTTGGTTCCAGCATCTCATGCACACGGTTCTGGCACGTCTGAGATGTGGTTCAGGCCGGCCCGACAGGTGTTTCCACAGTGTCCGCCAAGTGGTACTGGCGTAGTTGGCAGGTGATTTTGGCATGACCGGCAGGTGGTTCCAGCAAGCCCGGCAGGTGATTCCGAAGTGTTCCCCAACTGGTTGTGGCGTAGCCGGCAGGAGATTTCTGCGTGTCCGGCAGGTGGTTCTGGCGAGTCGAGCAGGTGGTTCCTGTTGCTCGGCAGGTGCTTCCGGGGTAATTGGCACGTGGTTCTGGCATATCTGAGAGGTGGTTCCGGCATGCCCGGCAGGTGATTCCGGAGTGTTCGCCAAGTGTTTCCGGCGTAGCCGGCAGGTGATTTTGCATGTCCAGCGGTCGTTCCGGCGGGTCGAGCCGGTGGTTCCGGCGTGTCCGGCAGGTGGTTCCGGTCTGTCCGGCAGGTGGTTCTGTGGTGTCCGGCACGAGGATCAGTCTGAGAGGCTGTGCCGGCATGCCCCTCACGTGATTCCGGCTTGTCCCCGAAGTGGTGCTGGTGTAGCGGGCAGGTGATTTTGGGGTGTCCGGCGGGTGGTTCAGGCGAGTTGAGCAGGTGGTTGCGACGTGCTCGGCAGGTGCTTCCGGCGTCTACGGCACATGTTTCTGGCACATCTGACTGGTGGTTCCGGCATGCCCAAAAGTTGATTCCGGTCTGTCCGGTAGGTGGTTCCGGCGTCCACGGCACGTGGTTCTGGTACGTCTCAGAGGTGGTTGCGTATGCCCAACAGGTGATTCCGGACTGTCCGCCACGTGCTTCTGGCACGTCTGAGAGGTGGTTCCAACATGCCCGGCAGGTCATTTCGGAGAGTCGTCCAAGTGGTTCTGGCGTAGCCCGCACGTGATTTTGGCGTGTCCGGCAGGCGGTTCCGCCGTGCTCGGCAGGTGGTTCAGGCATGGCCGTAAAGTGGTTCCAGTCTGTCCAAGAAGTGTTTCCAGCTTCTCCGGCAGGTGATTCTGGTACGTCTGAGAGGTGCTTCTGCCATGGCTGGCAGGTGATCCCGGACTGTCCCCCAGGTGGTTATGGCATAGCCAGCAGTTGATATTGGCCTGTCCGGCAGGTTCCAGCGAGTCGAACAGGTGGCTCCGGCGTTCTTGGCAGGTGGTTCCGGTCTGTCCGGTAGGTGATTCCGGCGTGTCCGGCACGTGCTTCCGGCACGTCTGAGAGGTGGTTCCGGCATGGGCGACTGGTGGTTTCGGAGTGTCCGCCAGGTGGTTCTGGCGTACCCGGCAGGTGATTTTGGCGTGTCCGGCAGGTGTTTCTGGCGAGTCGAGCAGGTGGCTCCGGCATGCTCGGCAGGTGCTTCCGGCGTCTCCGGCACTTGGTTCTGGTGTGTCTGAGAGCTGGTTCCGGCATGTCCGGCAGATGATTCCGGAGTGTCCGCCAAGTGGTTCTGGCATACCCAGCAGGTGATTTTGGCGTGTCAGGGAGGTGGTACCGGTGAGTCGAGCAGGTGGTTCCGGCGTGCTCAGCAGGTGGTTCAGGCGGTTCTGGCAGGTGGTATCCGTCTGTTCGGGGTGTGGTTCCAGCATCTCATAAACACGTTTCTGGCACGTCTGAGATGTGGTTCCAGCCGGCCCGACAGGTGTTTCCGCAGTGTCCGCCAAGCGGTTCTGGCGTAGTTGGCAGGTGATTTTGGCATGACTGGCAGGTGGTTCCAGCAAGCCTGGCAGGTGATTCCAAAGTGTTCACCAACTGGTTGTGGCGTAGCCGGCAGGTGATTTTTGCGTGATCGGCAGGTGGTTCTGGCGAGTTGAGCAGGTGGTTCCAACGTGCTTGGCAGGTGCTTCCGGCGTCTCCGGCACGTGTTTCTGGCACATCTGACAGGTGGTTCCGGCATGCCCGAAAGGTGATTCCGGTCTGTCCGGTAGGTGGTTCCAGCCTGCACGGCATGTGGTTCTGGTACGTCTCAGAGGTGGTTGCGCATGCCCAACAGGTGATTCCGGACTGTCCGCCACATGGTTCTGGCACGTCTGAGAGGTGGTTCCGGCATGCCCGGCAGGTCATCCCAGAGAGTCCTCCAAGTGGTTCTGGCATAACACGCAGGTGATTTTGGCGTGTCTGGCAGGTTGTTCCGTTGTGCTTGGCAGGTGGTTCAGGCTTGGCCGGCAGGTGGTTCCAGACTGTCCAGGACGTGTTTCCAGCTTCTCCGGCAGGTGGTTCTGGTACGTCTGAGAGGTGGTTCCGCCATGGCTGGCAGGTGATTCCGGACCGTCCCCCAGGTGGTTCTGGCACAGCCAGCAGTTGATATTGGCCTGTCCAGCAGGTGGTTCCAGCGAGTCGAACAGGTGGCTCCGGCGTGCTCGGCAGGTGGTTCCGGTCTGTCCGGTAGGTGATTCCGGCGTGTCCGGCACGTGCTTCCGGCACGTCTGAGAGGTGGTTCCGGCATGCGCGACAGGTGGTTTCGGAGTGTCCGCCAGGTGGTTCTGGCGTACCCGGCAGGTGATTTTGGCGTGTCCGGCAGGTGCTCCTGGCGAGTCGAGCAGGTGGCTCTGGCATGCTCGGCAGGTGCTTCCGGCGTCTCCGACACGTGGTTCTGGTGTGTCTGAGAGCTGGTTCCGGCATGTCCGGCAGATGATTCCTGAGTGTCCACCAAGTGGTTCTGGCATACCCGGCTGGTGATTTGGGCATGTCAGGTAGGTGGTTCCGGCGAGTCGAGCAGGTGGCTCCGCAGTGCTCGGCAGGTTGTTCAGACGGGTCTGGCAGGTGTTTTCCGTCTGTTCGGGGTGTGGTTCCAGCATCTCATGCACATGCTTCTGGCACGTCTGAGATGTGGTTCCGGCCGGCCCGACAGGTGTTTCCACAGTGTCTGCCAAGTGGTACTGGCGTAGTTGGCAGGTGATTTTGGCATGACCGGCAGGTGGTTCCAGCAATCCCAGCAGGTGATTCCGAAGTGTTCCCCAACTGGTTGTGGCGTAGCCGGCAGGTGATTTTTGCGTGTCCGGCAGGTGGTTCTGGCGAGTCGAGCAGGTGGTTCCGGCGTGCTCGGCAGGTGCTTCCGGGGTCATTGGCACGTGGTTCTGGCATATCTGAGAGGTGGTTCCGGCATGCCCGGCAGGTGATTCCGGAGTGTTCGCCAAGTGTTTCCGGCGTAGCCGGCAGGTGATTTTGCATGTCCAGCGGTCGTTCCGGCGGGTCGAGCCGGTGGTTCCGGCGTGTCCGGCAGGTGGTTCCGGTCTGTCCGGCAGGTGGTTCTGTGGTGTCCGGCACGAGGTTCAGTCTGAGAGGCTGTGCCGGCATGCCCCTCACGTGATTCCGGCTTGTCCCCGAAGTGGTGCTGGTGTAGCGGGCAGGTGATTTTGGCGTGTCCGGCAGGTGGTTCAGGCGAGTTGAGCAGGTGGTTGCGACGTGCTCGGCAGGTGCTTCCGGCGTCTCCGGCACGTGTTTCTGGCACATCTGACTGGTGGTTCCGGCATGCCCAAAAGTTGATTCCGGTCTGTCCAGTAGGTGGTTCCGGCGTGCACGGCACGTGGTTCTGGTACGTGTCAGAGGTGGTTGCGTATGCCCAACAGGTGATTCCGGACTGTCCGCCACATGCTTCTGGCACGTCTGAGAGGTGGTTCCAACATGCCCGGCAGGTCATTTCGGAGAGTCGTCCAAGTGGTTCTGGCGTAGCCCGCAGGTGATTTTGGCGTGTCCGGCAGGTGGTTCCGCCGTGCTCGGCAGGTGGTTCAGGCATGGCCGTCACGTGGTTCCAGTCTGTCCAGGACGTGTTTCCAGCTTCTCCGGCAGGTGGTTCTGGTACGTCTGAGAGGTGGTTCCGCCATGGCTGGCAGGTGATCCCGGACTGTCCCCCAGGTGGTTCTGGCATAGCCAGCAGTTGATATTGGCCTGTCCGGCAGGTGGTTCCAGCGAGTCAAACAGGTGGCTCCGGCGTTCTTGGCAGGTGGTTCCGGTCTGTCCGGTAGGTGTTTCCGGCGTGTCTGGCACGTGCTTCCGGAACGTCTGAGAGGTGGTTCCGGCATGCGCGACAGGTGATTTCGGAGTGTCCGCCAGGTGGTTCTGGCATACCCGGCAGGTGATTTTGGCGTGTCCGGCAGGTGTTTCTGGCGAGTCGAGCAGGTGGCTCCGGCATGCTCGGCAGGTGCTTCCGGCGTCTCCGGCACTTGGTTCTGGTGTGTCTGAGAGCTGGTTCCGGCATGTCCGGCAGATGATTCCGGAGTGTCCGCCAAGTGGTTCTGGCATACCCAGCAGGTGATTTTGGCGTGTCAGGGAGGTGGTACCCGTGAGTCGAGCAGGTGGTTCCGGCGTGCTCAGCAGGTGGTTCAGGCGGTTCTGGCAGGTGGTATCCGTCTGTTCGGGGTGTGGTTCCAGCATCTCATGAACACGTTTCTGGCACGTCTGAGATGTGGTTCCAGCCGGCCCGACAGGTGTTTCCGCAGTGTCCGCCAAGCGGTTCTGGCGTAGTTGGCAGGTGATTTTGGCATGACTGGCAGGTGGTTCCAGCAAGCCTGGCAGGTGATTCCAAAGTGTTCACCAACTGGTTGTGCCGTAGCCGGGGGGTGATTTTTGCGTGATCGGCAGGTGGTTCTGGCGAGTCGAGCAGGTGGTTCCGGCGTGCTCGGCTGGTGCTTCCGGGGTCATTGGCACGGGGTTCTGGCATGTCTGAGAGGTGGTTCCTGCATGCCCGGCAAGTGATTCCGGAGTGTTCGCCAAGTGGTTCTGGCATAGTCGGCAGGTGATTTTGGCATGTCCGGCAGGTGGTTCAGGCGAGTTGAGCAGGTGGTTCCAACGTGCTTGGCAGGTGCTTCCGGCGTCTCCGGCACGTGTTTCTGGCACATCTGACAGGTGGTTCCGGCATGCCCGAAAGGTGATTCCGGTCTGTCCGGTAGGTGGTTCCAGCCTGCACGGCATGTGGTTCTGGTACGTCTCAGAGGTGGTTGCGCATGCCCAACAGGTGATTCCGGACTGTCGGCCACATGGTTCTGGCACGTCTGAGAGGTGGTTCCGGCATGCTCGGCAGGTCATCCCAGAGAGTCCTCCAAGTGGTTCTGGCATAACACGCAGGTGATTTTGGCGTGTCTGGCAGGTTGTTCCGTTGTGCTTGGCAGGTGGTTCAGGCTTGGCCGGCAGGTGGTTCCAGACTGTCCAGGACGTGTTTCCAGCTTCTCCGGCAGGTGGTTCTGGTACGACTGAGAGGTGGTTCCGCCATGGCTGGCAGGTGATTCCGGACTGTCCCCCAGGTGGTTCTGGCATAGCCAGCAGTTGATATTGGCCTGTCCGGCAGGTGGTTCCAGCGAGTCGAACAGGTGGCTCTGGCGTGCTCGGCAGGTGGTTCCGGTCTGTCCGGTAGGTGATTCCGGCGTGTCCAGCACGTGCTTCCGGCACGTCTGAGAGGTGGTTCCGGCATGCGCGACAGGTGATTTCGGAGTGTCCGCCAGGTGGTTCTGGCGTACCCGGCAGGTGATTTTGGCGTGTCCGGGAGGTGTTTCTGGCGAGTCGAGCAGGTGGCTCCGGCATGCTCGGCAGGTGCTTCCGGCGTCTCCGGCACGTGGTTCTGGTGTGTCTGAGAGCTGGTTCCGGCATGTCCGGCAGATGATTCCGGAGTGTCCGCCAAGTGGTTCTGGCATACCCGGCTGGTGATTTGGGCATGTCAGGTAGGTGGTTCCGGCGAGTCGAGCAGGTGGCTCCGGCGTGCTCGGCAGGTTGTTCAGACGGGTCTGGCAGGTGTTTTCCGTCTGTTTGGGGTGTGGTTCCAGCATCTCATGCACATGGTTCTGGCACGTCTGAGATGTGGTTCCGGCCGGCCCGACAGGTGTTTCCACACTGTCCGCCAAGTGGTACTGGCGTAGTTGGCAGGTGATTTTGGCATGACCGGCAGGTGGTTCCAGCAAGCCCGGCAGGTGATTCCGAAGTGTTCCCCAACTGGTTGTGGCGTAGCCGGCAGGTGATTTTTGCGTGTCCGGCAGGTGGTTCTGGCGAGTCGAGCAGGTGGTTCCGGCGTGCTCGGCAGGTGCTTCCGGGGTCATTGGCACGTGGTTCTGGCATATCTGAGAGGTGGTTCCGGCATGCCCGGCAGGTGATTCCGGAGTGTTCGCCAAGTGTTTCCGGCGTAGCCGGCAGGTGATTTTGCATGTCCAGCGGTCGTTCCGGCGGGTCGAGCCGGTGGTTCCGGCGTGTCCGGCAGGTGGTTCCGGTCTGTCCGGCAGGTGGTTCTGTGGTGTCCGGCACGAGGTTCAGTCTGAGAGGCTGTGCCGGCATGCCCCTCACGTGATTCCGGCTTGTCCCCGAAGTGGTGCTGGTGTAGCGGGCAGGTGATTTTGGCGTGTCCGGCAGGTGGTTCAGGCGAGTTGAGCAGGTGGTTGCGACGTGCTCGGCAGGTGCTTCCGGCGTCTCCGGCACGTGTTTCTGGCACATCTGACTGGTGGTTCCGGCATGCCCAAAAGTTGATTCCGGTCTGTCCGGTAGGTGGTTCCGGCGTGCACGGCACGTGGTTCTGGTACGTCTCAGAGGTGGTTGAGTATGCCCAACAGGTGATTCCGGACTGTCCGCCATATGCTTCTGGCACGTCTGAGAGGTGGTTCCAACATGCCCGGCAGGTCATTTCGGAGAGTCGTCCAAGTGATTCCGGCGTAGCCCGCAGGTGATTTTGGCGTGTCCGGCAGGTGGTTCCGCCGTGCTCGGAAGGTGGTTCAGGCATGGCCGTCACGTGGTTCCAGTCTGTCCAGGACGTGTTTCCAGCTTCTCCGGCAGGTGGTTCTGGTATGTCTGAGAGGTGGTTCCGCCATGGCTGGCAGGTGATCCCGGACTGTCCCCCAGGTGGTTCTGGCATAGCCAGCAGTTGATATTCGCCTGTCCGGCAGGTGGTTCCAGCGAGTCGAACAGGTGGCTCCGGCGTTCTTGGCAGGTGGTTCCGGTCTGTCCGGTAGGTGTTTCCGGCGTGTCTGGCACGTGCTTCCGGCACGTCTGAGAGGTGGTTCCGGCATGCGCGACAGGTGATTTCGGAGTGTCCGCCAGGTGGTTCTGGCGTACCCGGCAGGTGATTTTGGCGTGTCCGGCAGGTGTTTCTGGCGAGTCGAGCAGGTGGCTCCGGCATGCTCGGCATGTGCTTCCGGCGTCTCCGGCACGTGGTTCTGGTGTGTCTGAGAGCTGGTTCCGGCATGTCCGGCAGATGATTCCGGAGTGTCTGCAAGTGGTTCTGGCATACCCGGCTGGTGATTTGGGCATGTCAGGTAGGTGGTTCCGGCGAGTCGAGCAGGTGGCTCCGGCGTGCTCGGCAGGTTGTTCAGACGGGTCTGGCAGGTGTTTTCCGTCTGTTCGGGGTGTGGTTCCAGCATCTCATGCACATGGTTCTGGCACGTCTGAGATGTGGTTCCGGCCGGCCCGACAGGTGTTTCCACAGTGTCTGCCAAGTGGTACTGGCGTAGTTGGCAGGTGATTTTGGCATGACCGGCAGGTGGTTCCAGCAAGGCCGGCAGGTGATTCCGAAGTGTTCCCCAACTGGTTGTGGTGTAGCCGGCAGGTGATTTTTGCGTGTCCGGCAGGTGGTTCTGGCGAGTCGAGCAGGTGGTTCCGGCGTGCTCGGCAGGTGCTTCCGGGGTCATTGGCACGTGGTTCTGGCATATCTGAGAGGTGGCTCCGGCATGCCCGGCAGGTGATTCCGGAGTGTTCGCCAAGTGTTTCCGGCGTAGCCGGCAGGTGATTTTGCATGTCCAGCGGTCGTTCCGGCGGGTCGAGCCGGTGGTTGCGGCGTGTCCGGCAGGTGGTTCCGGTCTGTCCGGCAGGTGGTTCTGTGGTGTCCGGCACGAGGTTCAGTCTGAGAGGCTGTGCCGGCATGCCCCTCACGTGATTCCGGCTTGTCCCCGAAGTGGTGCTGGTGTAGCGGGCAGGTGATTTTGGCGTGTCCGGCAGGTGGTTCAGGCGAGTTGAGCAGGTGGTTGCCACGTGCTCGGCAGGTGCTTCCGGCGTCTCCGGCACGTGTTTCTGGCACATCTGACTGGTGGTTCCGGCATGCCCAAAAGTTGATTCCGGTCTGTCCTGTAGATGGTTCCGGCGTGCACGGCACGTGGTTCTGGTACGTGTCAGAGGTGGTTGCGTATGCCCAACAGGTGATTCCGGACTGTCCGCCACGTGCTTCTGGCACATCTGAGAGGTGGTTCCAACATGCCCGGCAGGTCATTTCGGAGATTCATCCAAGTGGTTCTGGCGTAGCCCGCAGGTGATTTTGGCGTGTCCGGCAGGTGGTTCCGCCGTGCTCGGCAGGTGGTTCAGGCATGGCCGTCACGTGGTTCCAGTCTGTCCAGGACGTGTTTCCAGCTTCTCCGGCAGGTGGTTCTGGTACGTCTGAGAGGTGGTTCCGCCATGGCTGGCAGGTGATCCCGGACTGTCCCTCAGGTGGTTCTGGCATAGCCAGCAGTTGATATTGGTCTGTCCGGCAGGTGGTTCCAGCGAGTCGAACAGGTGGCTCCGGCGTTCTTGGAAGGTGGTTCCGGTCTGTCCGGTAGGTGTTTCCGGCGTGTCTGGCACGTGCTTCCGGCACGTCTGAGAGGTGGTTCCGGCATGCGCGACAGGTGATTTCGGAGTGTCCGCCAGGTGGTTCTGGCGTACCCGGCAGGTGATTTTGGCGTGTCCGGCAGATGGTTGAGGCGAGTTGAGCAGGTGGTTGCGACGTGCTCGGCAGGTGCTTCCGGCGTCTCCCGCACGTGTTTCTGGCACATCTGACTGGTGGTTCCGGCATGCCCAAAAGTTGATTCCGGTCTGTCCGGTAGGTGGTTCCGGCGTGCACGGCACGTGGTTCTGGTACGTCTCAGAGGTGGTTGCGTATGCCCAACAGGTGATTCCGGACTGTCCGCCACATGGTTCTGGCACGTCTGAGAGGTGGTTCCAACATGCCCGGCAGGTCATTTCGGAGAGTCGTCCAAGTGGTTCCGGCGTAGCCCGAAGGTGATTTTGGCGTGTCCGGCAGGTGGTTCCGCCGTGCTCGGCAGTTTGTTCAGGCATGGCCGTCACGTGGTTCCAGTCTGTCCAGGACTTGTTTCCAGCTTCTCCGGCAGGTGGTTCTGGTACGTCTGAGAGGTGGTTCCGCCATGGCTGGCAGGTGATCCCGGACTGTCCCCCATGTGGTTCTGGCATAGCCAGCAGTTGATATTGGCCTGTCCGGCAGGTGGTTCCAGCGAGTCGAACAGGTGGCTCCAGCGTTCTTGGCAGGTGGTTCCGGTCTGTCCGGTAGGTGTTTCCGGCGTGTCTGGCACGTGCTTCCGGCACGTCTGAGAGGTGGTTCCGGCATGCGCGACAGGTGAATTCGGAGTGTCCGCCAGGTGGTTCTTGCGTACCCGGCAGGTGATTTGGGCGTGTCCGGCAGGTGTTTCTGGCGAGTCGAGCAGGTGGCTCCGGCATGCTCGGCAGGTGCTTCCGGCGTCTCCGGCACTTGGTTCTGGTGTGTCTGAGAGCTGGTTCCGGCATGTCCGGCAGATGATTCCGGAGTGTCCGCCAAGTGGTTCTGGCATACCCGGCTGGTGATTTGGGCATGTCAGGTAGGTGGTTCCGGCGAGTCGAGCAGGTGGCTCCGGCGTGCTCGGCAGGTGGTTCAGGCGGTTCAGGCAGGTGGTATCCGTCTGTTCGGGGTGTGGTTCCAGCATCTCATGAACACGTTTCTGGCACGTCTGAGATGTGGTTCCAGCCGGCCCGACAGGTGTTTCCGCAGTGTCCGCCAAGTGGTTCTGGCGTAGTTGGCTGGTGATTTTGGCATGACTGGCAGGTGGTTCCAGCAAGCCTGGCAGGTGATTCCAAAGTGTTCACCAACTGGTTGTGGCGTAGCCGGCAGGTGATTTTTGCGTGATCGGCAGGTGGTTCTGGCGAGTCGAGCAGGTGGTTCCGGCGTGCTCGGCTGGTGCTTCCGGGGTCATTGGCACGGGGTTCTCGCATGTCTGAGAGGTGGTTCCTGCATGCCCGGCAAGTGATTCCGGAGTGTTCGCCAAGTGGTTCTGGCATAGTCGGCAGGTGATTTTGGCATGTCCGGCAGGTGGTTCAGGCGAGTTGAGCAGGTGGTTCCAACGTGCTTGGCAGGTGCTTCCGGCGTCTCCGGCACGTGTTTCTGGCACATCTGACAGGTGGTTCCGGCATGCCCGAAAGGTGATTCCGGTCTGTCCGGTAGGTGGTTCCAGCCTGCACGGCATGTGGTTCTGGTACGTCTCAGAGGTGGTTGTGCATGCCCAACAGGTGATTCCGGACTGTCCGCCACATGGTTCTGGCACGTCTGAGAGGTGGTTCCGGCATGCCCGGCAGGTCATCCCAGAGAGTCCTCCAAGTGGTTCTGGCATAACACGCAGGTGATTTTGGCGTGTCTGGCAGGTTGTTCCGTTGTGCTTGGCAGGTGGTTCAGGCTTGGCCGGCAGGTGGTTCCAGACTGTCCAGGACGTGTTTCCAGCTTCTCCGGCAGGTGGTTCTGGTACGTCTGAGAGGTGGTTCCGCCATGGCTGGCAGGTGATTCCGGACCGTCCCCCAGGTGGTTCTGGCATAGCCAGCAGTTGATATTGGCCTGTCCGGCAGGTGGTTCCAGCGAGTCGAACAGGTGGCTCCGGCGTGCTCGGCAGGTGGTTCCGGTCTGTCCGGTAGGTGATTCCGGCGTGTCCGGCACGTGCTTCCGGCACGTCTGAGAGGTGGTTCCGGCATGGGCGACAGGTGAATTCGGAGTGTCCGCCAGGTGGTTCTGGCGGACCAGGCAGGTGATTTTGGCGTGTCCCGCAGGTGTTTCTGGCGAGTCGAGCAGGTGGCTCCGGCATGCTCGGCAGGTGCTTCCGGCGTCTCCGGCACTTGGTTCTGGTGTGTCTGAGAGCTGGTTCCGGCATGTCCGGCAGATGATTCCGGAGTGTCCGCCAAGTGGTTCTGGCATACCCTGCAGGTGATTTTGGCGTGTCAGGGAGGTGGTACCGGTGAGTCGAGCAGGTGGTTCTGGCGTGCTCAGCAGGTGGTTCAGGCGGTTCTGGCAGGTGGTATCCGTCTGTTCGGGGTGTGGTTCCAGCATCTCATGAACACGTTTCTGGCACATCTGAGATGTGGTTCCAGCCGGCCCGACAGGTTTTTCCGCAGTGTCCGCCAAGCGGTTCTGGCGTAGTTGGCAGGTGATTTTGGCATGACTCGCAGGTGGTTCCAGCAAGCCTGGCAGGTGATTCCAAAGTGTTCACCAACTGGTTGTGGCGTAGCCGGCAGGTGATTTTTGCGTGATCGGCAGGTGGTTCTGGCGAGTCGAGCAGGTGGTTCCGGCGTGCTCGGCTGGTGCTTCCGGGGTCATTGGCACGGGGTTCTGGCATGTCTGAGAGGTGGTTCCTGCATGCCCGGCAAGTGATTCCGGAGTGTTCGCCAAGTGGTTCTGGCATAGTCGTCAGGTGATTTTGGCATGTCGGGCAGGTGGTTCAGGCGAGTTGAGCAGGTGGTTCCAACGTGCTTGGCAGGTGCTTCCGGCGTCTCCGGCACGTGTTTCTGGCACATCTGACAGGTGGTTCCGGCATGCCCGAAAGGTGATTCCGGTCTGTCCGGTAGGTGGTTCCAGCCTGCACGGTATGTGGTTCTGGTACGTCTCAGAGGTGGTTGCGCATGCCCAACAAGTGATTCCGGACTGTCCGCCACATGGTTCTGGCACGTCTGAGAGGTGGTTCCGGAATGCCCGGCAGGTCATCCCAGAGAGTCCTCCAAGTGGTTCTGGCATAACACGCAGGTGATTTTGGCGTGTCTGGCAGGTTGTTCGGTTGTGCTTGGCAGGTGGTTCAGGCTTGGCCGGCAGGTGGTTCCAGACTGTCCAGGACGTGTTTCCAGCTTCTCCGGCAGGTGGTTCTGGTACGTCTGAGAGGTGGTTCCGCCATGGCTGGCAGGTGATTCCGGACCGTCCCCCAGGTGGTTCTGGCATAGCCAGCAGTTGATATTGGCCTGTCCGGCAGGTGGTTCCAGCGAGTCGAACAGGTGGCTCTGGCGTGCTCGGCAGGTGGTTCCGGTCTGTCCGGTACGTGATTCCGGCGTGTCAGGCACGTGCTTCCGGCACGTCTGAGAGGTGGTTCCGGCATGCGCGACAGGTGATTTCGGAGTGTCCGCCAGGTGGTTCTGGCGTACCCGGCAGGTGATTTTGGCGTGTCCGGCAGGTGTTTCTGGCGAGTCGAGCAGGTGGCTCCGGCATGCTCGGCAGGTGCTTCCGGCGTCTCCGGCACGTGGTTCTGGTGTGTCTGAGAGCTGGTTCCGGCATGTCCGGCAGATGATTCCGGAGTGTCCGCCAAGTGGTTCTGGCATACCCTGCTGGTGATTTGCGCATGTCAGGTAGGTGGTTCCGGCGAGTCGAGCAGGTGGCTCCGGCGTGCTCGGCAGGTTGTTCAGACGGGACTGGCAGGTGTTTTCCGTCTGTTCGGGGTGTGGTTCCAGCATCTCATGCACATGGTTCTGGCACGTCTGAGATGTGGTTCCGGCCGGCCCGACAGGTGTTTCCACAGTGTCCGCCAAGTGGTACTGGCGTAGTTGGCAGGTGATTTTGGCATGACTGGCAGGTGGTTCCAGCAAGCCCGGCAGGTGATTCCGAAGTGTTCCCCAACTGGTTGTGGCATAGCCGGCAGGCGATTTCTGCGTGTCCGGCAGGTGGTTCTGGCGAGTAGAGCAGGTGGTTCCGGCGTGCTCGGCAGGTGCTTCCGGGGTCATTGGCACGTGGTTCTGGCATATCTGAGAGGTGGTTCCGGCATGCCCGGCAGGTGATTCCGGAGTGTCCGCCAAGTGGTTCTGGCATACCCAGCAGGTGATTTTGGCATGTCAGGGAGGTCGTACCTGTGAGTCGAGCAGGTGGTTCCGGCGTGCTCAGCAGGTGGTATCCATCTGTTCGGGGTGTGGTTCCAGCATCTCATGAACACGTTTCTGGCACGTTTGAGATGTGGTTCCAGCCAGGCCGACAGGTGTTTCCGCAGTGTCCGCCAAGCGGTTCTGGCGTAGTTGGCAGGTGATTTTGGCATGACTGGCAGGTGGTTCCAGCAAGCCTGGCAGGTGATTCCAAAGTGTTCACCAGCTCGTTGTGGCATAGCCGGGGGGTGATTTTTGCGTGATCGGCAGGTGGTTCTGGCGAGTCGAGCAGGTGGTTCCGGCGTGCTCGGCTGGTGCTTCCGGGGTCATTGGCACGGGGTTCTGGCATGTCTGAGAGGTGGTTCCTGCATGCCCGGCAAGTGATTCCGGAGTGTTCGCCAAGTGGTTCTGGCATAGTCGGCAGGTGATTTTGGCATGTCCAGCAGGTGGTTCAGGCGAGTTGAGCAGATGGTTCCAACGTGCTTGGCAGGTGCTTCCGGCGTCTCCGGCACGTGTTTCTGGCACATCTGACAGGTGGTTCCGGCATGCCCGAAAGGTGATTCCGGTCTGTCCGGTAGGTGGTTCCAGCCTGCACGGCATGTGGTTCTGGTACGTCTAAGAGGTGGTTGCGCATGCCCAACAGGTGATTCCGGACTGTCCGCCACATGGTTCTGGCACGTCTGAGAGGTGGTTCCGGCATGCCCGGCAGGTCATCCCAGAGAGTCCTCCAAGTGGTTCTGGCATAACACGCAGGTGATTTTGGCGTGTCTGGCAGGTTGTTCCGTTGTGCTTGGCAGGTGGTTCAGGCTTGTCCGGCAGGTGGTTCCAGACTGTCCAGGACGTGTTTCCAGCTTCTCCGGCAGGTGGTTCTGGTACGTCTGAGAGGTGGTTCCGCCATGGCTGGCAGGTCATCCCGGACTGTCCCCCAGGTGGTTCTGGCATAGCCAGCAGTTGATATTGGCCTGTCCGGCAGGTGGTTCCAGCGAGTCGAACAGGTGGCTCCGGCGTTCTTGGCAGGTGGTTCCGGTCTGTCCAGTAGGTGTTTCCGGCGTGTCCGGCACGTGCTTCCGGCACGTCTGAGAGGTGGTTCCGGCATGCGCGGCAGGTGATTCCGTAGTGTCCGCCAGGTGGTTCTGGCATACCCGGCAGGTGATTTTGGCGTGTCCGGCAGGTGTTTCTGGCGAGTGGAGCAGGTGGCTCCGGCATGCTCGGCAGGTGCTTCTGGCGTCTCCGGCACTTGGTTCTGGTGTGTCTGAGAGCTGGTTCCGGCATGTCCGGCAGATTATTCCGGAGTGTCCGCCAAGTGGTTCTGGCATACCCAGCAGGTGATTTTGGCGTGTCAGGGAGGTGG
This sequence comes from Equus caballus, assembly GCF_041296265.1. Taxonomy (NCBI): domain Eukaryota; kingdom Metazoa; phylum Chordata; class Mammalia; order Perissodactyla; family Equidae; genus Equus; species Equus caballus. The sequence continues at coordinate 3,016,901 of NC_091706.1, read as the reverse complement.
TACCGGTGAGTCGAGCAGGTGGTTCCGGCGTGCTCAGCAGGTGGTTCAGGCGGTTCTGGCAGGTGGTATCCGTCTGTTCGGGGTGTGGTTCCAGCATCTCATGAACACGTTTCTGGCACGTCTGAGATGTGGTTCCAGCCGGCCCGACAGGTGTTTCCGCAGTGTCCGCCAAGCGGTTCTGGCGTAGTTGGCAGGTGATTTTGGCATGACTGGCAGGTGGTTCCAGCAAGCCTGGCAGGTGATTCCAAAGTGTTCACCAACTGGTTGTGGCGTAGCCGGCAGGTGATTTTTGCGTGATCGGCAGGTGGTTCTGGCGAGTCGAGCAGGTGGTTCCGGCGTGCTCGGCTGGTGCTTCCGGGGTCATTGGCACGGGGTTCTGGCATGTCTGAGAGGTGGTTCCTGCATGCCCGGCAAGTGATTCCGGAGTGTTCGCCAAGTGGTTCTGGCATAGTCGGCAGGTGATTTTGGCATGTCTGGCAGGTGGTTCAGGCGAGTTGAGCAGGTGGTTCCAACATGCTTGGCAGGTGCTTCCGGCGTCTCCGGCACGTGTTTCTGGCACATCTGACAGGTGGTTCCGGCATGCCCGAAAGGTGATTCCGGTCTGTCCGGTAGGTGGTTCCAGCCTGCACGGCATGTGGTTCTGGTACGTCTCAGAGGTGGTTGCGCATGCCCAACAGGTGATTCCGGACTGTCCGCCACATGGTTCTGGCACGTCTGAGAGGTGGTTCCGGCATGCCCGGCAGGTCATCCCAGAGAGTCCTCCAAGTGGTTCTGGCATAACACGCAGGTGATTTTGGCGTGTCTGTCAGGTTGTTCCGTTGTGCTTGGCAGGTGGTTCAGGCTTGGCGGGCAGGTGGTTCCAGACTGTCCAGGACGTGTTTCCAGCTTCTCCGGCAGGTGGTTCTGGTACGTCTGAGAGGTGGTTCCGCCATGGCTGGCAGGTGATGCCGGACCGTCCCCCAGGTGGTTCTTTCATAGCCAGCTGTTGATATTGGCCTTTCCGGCAGGTGGTTCCAGCGAGTCGAACAGGTGGCTCCGGCGTTCTTGGCAGGTGGTTCCGGTCTGTCCAGTAGGTGTTTCCGGCGTGTCCGGCACGTGCTTCCGGCACGTCTGAGAGGTGGTTCCGGCATGCGCGGCAGGTGATTCCGTAGTGTCCGCCAGGTGGTTCTGGCCTACCCGGCAGGTGATTTTGGCGTGTCCGGCAGGTGTTTCTGGCGAGTGGAGCAGGTGGCTGGGGCATGCTCGGCAGGTGCTTCCGGCGTCTCCGGCACTTGGTTCTGGTGTGTCTGAGAGCTGGTTCCGGCATGTCCGGCAGATGATTCCGGAGTGTCCGCCAAGTGGTTCTGGCATACCCAGCAGGTGATTTTGGCGTGTCAGGGATGTGGTACCGGTGAGTCGAGCAGGTGGTTCCGGCGTGCTCAGCAGGTGGTTCAGGCGGTTCTGGCAGGTGGTATCCGTCTGTTCGGGGTGTGGTTCCAGCATCTCATGAACACGTTTCTGGCACGTCTGAGATGTGGTTCCAGCCGGCCCGACAGGTGTTTCCGCAGTGTCCGCCAAGCGGTTCTGGCGTAGTTGGCAGGTGATTTTGGCATGACTGGCAGGTGGTTCCAGCAAGCCTGGCAGGTGATTCCAAAGTGTTCACCAACTGGTTGTGGCGTAGCCGGCAGGTGATTTTTGCGTGATCGGCAGGTGGTTCTGGCGAGTCGAGCAGGTGGTTCCGGCGTGCTCGGCTGGTGCTTCCGGGGTCATTGGCATGGGGTTCTGGCATGTCTGAGAGGTGGTTCCTGCATGCCCGGCAAGTGATTCTGGAGTGTTCGCCAAGTGGTTCTGGCATAGTCGGCAGGTGATTTTGGCATGTCCGGCAGGTGGTTCAGGCGAGTTGAACAGGTGGTTCCAACGTGCTTGGCAGGTGCTTCCGGCGTCTCCGGCACGTGTTTCTGGCACATCTGACAGGTGGTTCCGGCATGCCCGAAAGGTGATTCCGGTCTGTCCGGTAGGTGGTTCCAGCCTGCACGGCATGTGGTTCTGGTACGTCTCAGAGGTGGTTGCGCATGCCCAACAGGTGATTCCGGACTGTCCGCCACATGGTTCTGGCACGTCTGAGAGGTGGTTCCGGCATGCCCGGCAGGTCATCCCAGAGAGTCCTCCAAGTGGTTCTGGCATAACACGCAGGTGATTTTGGCGTGTCAGGCAGGTTGTTCCGTTGTGCTTGGCAGGTGGTTCAGGCTTGGCGGGCAGGTGGTTCCAGACTGTCCAGGACGTGTTTCCAGCTTCTCCGGCAGGTGGTTCTGGTACGTCTGAGAGGTGGTTCCGCCATGGCTGGCAGGTGATGCCGGACCGTCCCCCAGGTGGTTCTGGCATAGCCAGCAGTTGATATTGGCCTGTCCGGCAGGTGGTTCCAGTGAGTCGAACAGGTGGCTCCGGCGTTCTTGGCAGGTGGTTCCGGTCTGTCCAGTAGGTGTTTCTGGCGTGTCCGGCACGTGCTTCCGGCACGTCTGAGAGGTGGTTCCGGCATGCGCGGCAGGTGATTCCGTAGTGTCCGCCAGGTGGTTCTGGCGTACCCGGCAGGTGATTTTGGCGTGTCCGGCTGGTGTTTCTGGCGAGTGGAGCAGGTGGCTCCGGCATGCTCGGCAGGTGCTTCCGGCGTCTCCGGCACTTGGTTCTGGTGTGTCTGAGAGCTGGTTCCGGCATGTCCGGCAGATGATTCCGGAGTGTCCGCCAAGTGGTTCTGGCATACCCAGCAGGTGATTTTGGCGTGTCAGGGAGGTGGTACCGGTGAGTCGAGCAGGTGGTTCCGGCGTGCTCAGCAGGTGGTTCAGGCGGTTCTGGCAGGTGGTATCCGTCTGTTCGGGGTGTGGTTCCAGCATCTCATGAACACGTTTCTGGCACGTCTGAGATGTGGTTCCAGCCGGCCCGACAGGTGTTTCCGCAGTGTCCACCAAGCGGTTCTGGCGTAGTTGGCAGGTGATTTTGGCATGACCGGCAGGTGGTTCCAGCAAGCCCGGCAGGTGATTCCGAAGTGTTCCCCAACTGGTTGTGGCGTAGCCGGCAGGTGATTTTTGCGTGTCCGGCATGTGGTTCTGGCGAGTCGAGCAGGTGGTTCCGGCGTGCTCGGCAGGTGCTTCCGGGTTCATTGGCACGTGGTTCTGGCATATCTGAGAGGTGGTTCCGGCATGCCCGGCAGGTGACTCCGGAGTGTTCGCCAAGTGTTTCCGGCGTAGCCGGCAGGTGATTTTGCATGTCCAGCGGTCGTTCCGGCGGGTCGAGCCGGTGGTTCCGGCGTGTCCGGCAGGTGGTTCCGGTCTGTCCGGCAGGTGGTTCTGTGGTGTCCGGCACGAGGTTCAGTCTGAGAGGCTGTGCCAGCATGCCCCTCACGTGATTCCGGCTTGTCCCCGAAGTGGTGCTGGTGTAGCGGGCAGTTGATTTTGGCGTGTCCGGCAGGTGGTTCAGGCTAGTTGAGCAGGTGGTTGCGACGTGCTCGGCAGGTGCTTCCGGCGTCTCCGGCACGTGTTTCCGGCACATCTGACTGGTGGTTCCGGCATGCCCAAAAGTTGATTCCGGTCTGTCCGGTAGGTGGTTCCGGCGTGCACGGCACGTGGTTCTGGTACGTGTCAGAGGTGGTTGCGTATGCCCAACAGGTGATTCCGGACTGTCCGCCACGTGCTTCTGGCACGTCTGAGAGGTGGTTCCAACATGCCCGGCAGGTCATTTCGGAGAGTCGTCCAAGTGGTTCTGGCGTAGCCCGCAGGTGATTTTGGCGTGTCCGGCAGGTGGATTCCGCCGTGCTCGGCAGGTGGTTCAGGCATGCCCGTCACGTGGTTCCAGTCTGTCCAGGACGTGTTTCCAGCTTCTCCGGCAGGTGGTTCTGGTACGTCTGAGAGGTGGTTCCGCCATGGCTGGCAGGTGATCCCGGACTGTCCCCCAGGTGGTTCTGGCATAGCCAGCAGTTGATATTGGCCTGTCCGGCAGGTGGTTCCAGCGAGTCGAACAGGTGGCTGCGGCGTTCTTGGCAGGTGGTTCCGGTCTGTCCGGTAGTTGTTTCCGGCGTGTCTGGCACGTGCTTCCGGCACGTCTGAGAGGTGGTTCCGGCATGCCCGGCAGGTCATCCCAGAGAGTCCTCCAAGTGGTTCTGGCATAACACGCAGGTGATTTTGGCGTGTCTGGCAGGTTGTTCCATTGTGCTTGGCAGGTGGTTCAGGCTTGGCCGGCAGGTGGTTCCAGACTGTCCAGGACGTGTTTCCAGCTTCTCCGGCAGGTGGTTCTGGTACGTCTGAGAGGTGGTTCCGCCATGGCTGGCAGGTGATTCCGGACCGTCCCCCAGGTGGTTCTGGCATAGCCAGCAGTTGATATTGGCCTGTCCGGCAGGTGGTACCAGCGAGTCGAACAGGTGGCTCCGGCGTGCTCGGCAGGTGGTTCCGGTCTGTCCGGTAGGTGTTTCCGGCGTGTCCGGCACGTGCTTCCGGCACGTCTGAGAGGTGGTTCCGGCATGCGCGACAGGTGATTTCGGAGTGTCCGCCAGGTGGTTCTGGCGTACCCGGCAGGTGATTTTGGCGTGTCCGGCAGGTGTTTCTGGCGAGTCGAGCAGGTGGCTCCGGCATGCTCGGCAGGTGCTTCCGGCGTCTCCGGCACGTGGTTCTGGTGTGTCTGAGAGCTGGTTCCGGCATGTCCGGCAGATGATTCCGGAGTGTCCGCCAAGTGGTTCTGGCATACCCGGCTGGTGATTTGGGCATGTCAGGTAGGTGGTTCCGGCAAGTCGAGCAGGTGGCTCCGGCGTGCTCGGCAGGTTGTTCAGACGGGTCTGGCAGGTGTTTTCCGTCTGTTCGGGGTGTGGTTCCAGCATCTCATGCACATGGTTCTGGCACGTCTGAGATGTGGTTCCGGCCGGCCCGACAGGTGTTTCCACAGTGTGCGCCAAGTGGTACTGGCGTAGTTGGCAGGTGATTTTGGCATGACCGGCAGGTGGTCCCAGCAAGCCCGGCAGGTGATTCCGAAGTGTTCCCCAACTGGTTGTGGCGTAGCCGGCAGGTGATTTTTGCGTGTCCGGCAGGTGGTTCTGGCGAGTCGAGCAGGTGGTTCCGGCGTGCTCGGCAGGTGCTTCCGGGGTCATTGGCACGTGGTTCTGGCATATCTGAGAGGTGGTTCCGGCATGCCCGGCAGGTGATTCCGGAGTGTTCGCCAAGTGTATCCGGCGTAGCCGGCAGGTGATTTTGCATGTCCAGCGGTCGTTCCGGCGGGTCGAGCCGGTGGTTCCGGCGTGTCCGGCAGGTGGTTCCGGTCTGTCCGGCAGGTGGCTCTGTGGTGTCCGGCACGAGGTTCAGTCTGAGAGGCTGTGCCGGCATGCCCCTCACGTGATTCCGGCTTGTCCCCGAAGTGGTGCTGGTGTAGCGGGCAGGTGATTTTGGCGTGTCCGGCAGGTGGTTCAGGCGAGTTGAGCAGGTGGTTGCGACGTGCTCGGCAGGTGCTTCCGGCGTCTCCGGCACGTGTTTCTGGCACATCTGACTGGTGGTTCCGGCATGCCCAAAAGTTGATTCCGGTCTGTCCGGTAGGTGGTTCCGGCGTGCACGGCACGTGGTTCTGGTACGTGTCAGAGGTGGTTGCGTATGCCCAACAGGTGATTCCGGACTGTCCGCCACGTGCTTCTGGCACGTCTGAGAGGTGGTTCCAACATGCCCGGCAGGTCATTTCGGAGAGTCGTCCAAGTGGTTCTGGCGTAGCCAGCAGGTGATTTGGGCGTGTCCGGCAGGTGGTTCCGCCGTGCTCGGCAGGTGGTTCAGGCATGGCCGTCACGTGGTTCCAGTCTGTCCAGGACGTGTTTCCAGCTTCTCCGGCAGGTGGTTCTGGTACGTCTGAGAGGTGGTTCCGCCATTGCTGGCAGGTGATCCCGGACTGTCCCCCAGGTGGTTCTGGCATAGCCAGCAGTTGATATTGGCCTGTCCGGCAGGTGGTTCCAGCGAGTCGAACAGGTGGCTCCGGCGTTCTTGGCAGGTGGTTCCGGTCTGTCCGGTAGGTGTTTCCGGCGTGTCCGGCACGTGCTTCCGGCACGTCTGAGAGGTGGTTCCGGCATGCGCGGCAGGTGATTTTGGCGAGATCGGCAGGTGTTTCCGGGGAGTGGAGCAGGTGGCTCCGGCATGCTCGGCAGGTGCTTCTGGCGTCTCCGGCACTTGGTTCTGGTGTGTCTGAGAGCTGGTTCCGGCATGTCCGGCAGATGATTCCGGAGTGTCCGCCAAGTGGTTCTGGCATACCCAGCAGGTGATTTTGGAGTGTCAGGGAGGTGGCACCGGTGAGTCGAGCAGGTGGTTCCGGCGTGCTCAGCAGGTGGTTCAGGCGGTTCTGGCAGGTGGTATCCGTCTGTTCGGGGTGTGGTTCCAGCATCTCATGAACACGTTTCTGGCACGTCTGAGATGTGGTTCCAGCCGGCCCGACTGTTGTTTCCGCAGTGTCCGCCAAGCGGTTCTGGCGTAGTTGGCAGGTGATTTTGGCATGACTGGCAGGTGGTTCCAGCAAGCCTGGCAGGTGATTCCAAAGTGTTCACCAACTGGTTGTGGCGTAGCCGGCAGGTGATTTTTGCGTGATCGGCAGGTGGTTCTGGCGAGTCGAGCAGGTGGTTCCGGCGTGCTCGGCTGGTGCTTCCGGGGTCATTGGCACGGGGTTCTGGCATGTCTGAGAGGTGGTTCCTGCATGCCCGGCAAGTGATTCCGGAGTGTTCGCCAAGTGGTTCTGGCATAGTCGGCAGGTGATTTTGGCATGTCCGGCAGGTGGTTCAGGCGAGTTGAGCAGGTGGTTCCAACGTGCTTGGCAGGTGCTTCCGGCGTCTCCGGCACGTGTTTCTGGCACATCTGACAGGTGGTTCCGGCATGCCCGAAAGGTGATTCCGGTCTGTCCGGTAGGTGGTTCCAGCCTGCACGGCATGTGGTTCTGGTACGTCTCAGAGGTGGTTGCGCATGCCCAACAGGTGATTCCGGACTGTCCGCCACATGGTTCTGCCACGTCTGAGAGGTGGTTCCGGCATGCCCGGCAGGTCATCCCAGAGAGTCCTCCAAGTGGTTCTGGCATAACACGCAGGTGATTTTGGCGTGTCTGGCAGGTTGTTCCGTTGTGCTTGGCAGGTGGTTCAGGCTTGGCCGGCAGGTGGTTCCAGACTGTCCAGGACGTGTTTCCAGCTTCTCCGGCAGGTGGCTCTGGTACGTCTGAGAGGTGGTTCCGCCATGGCTGGCAGGTGATTCCGGACCGTCCCCCAGGTGGTTCTGGTATAGCCAGCAGTTGATATTGGCCTGTCCGGCAGGTGGTTCGAGCGAGTCGAACAGGTGGCTCCGGCGTGCTCGGCAGGTGGTTCCGGTCTGTCCGGTAGGTGATTCCGGCGTGTCCGGCACGTGCTTCCGGCACGTCTGAGAGGTGGTTCCGGCATGCGCGACAGGTGATTTCGGAGTGTCCGCCAGGTGGTTCTGGCGTACCCGGCAGGTGATTTTGCTGGCTCCGGCATGCTCGGCAGGTGCTTCCGGCGTCTCTGGCACGTGGTTGTGGTGTGTCTGAGAGCTGGTTCCGGCATGTCTGGCAGATGATTCCGGAGTGTCCGCCAAATGGTTCTGGCATACCCGGCTGGTGATTTGGGCATGTCAGGTAGGTGGTTAAGGCGAGTCGAGCAGGTGGCTCCGGCGTGCTCGGCAGGTTGTTCAGACGGGTCTGGCAGGTGTTTTCCGTCTGTTCGGGGTGTGGTTCCAGCATCTCATGCACATGGTTCTGGCACGTCTGAGATGTGGTTCCGGCCGGCCCGACAGGTGTTTCCACAGTGTCCGCCAAGCGGTACTGGCGTAGTTGGCAGGTGATTTTGGCATGACCGGCAGGTGGTTCCAGCAAGCCTGTCAGGTGATTCCGAAGTGTTCCCCAACTGGTTGTGGCGTAGCCGGCAGGTGATTTCTGCGTGTCTGGCAGGTGGTTCTGGCGAATCGAGCAGGTGGTTCCTGTGTGCTCGGGAGGTGCTTCCGGGGTCATTGGCACGTGGTTCTGGCATATCTGAGAGGTGGTTCCGGCATGCCCGGCAGGTGATTCCGGAGTGTTCGCCAAGTGTTTCTGGCATACCCGGCAGGTGATTTTGCACGTCCAGCGGTCGTTCCGGCGGGTCGAGTCGGTGGTTCCGGCGTGTCCGGCAGGTGGTTCCGGTCTGTCCGGCAGGTGGTTCTGTGGTGTCCGGCACGAGGTTCAGTCTGAGAGGCTGTGCCGGCATGCCCCTCACGTGATTCCGGCTTGTCCCCGAAGTGGTGCTGGTGTAGCGGGCAGGTGATTTTGGCGTGTCCGGCAGGTGGTTCAGGCGAGTTGAGCAGGTGGTTGCGACGTGCTCGGCAGGTGCTTCTGGCGGCTCCAGCACGTGTTTCTGGCACATCTGACTGGTGGTTCCGGCATGCCCAAAAGTTGATTCCGGTCTGTCCGGTAGGTGGTTCCGGCGTGCACGGCACGTGGTTCTGGTACGTGTCAGAGGTGGTTGCGTATGCCCAACAGGTGATTCCGGACTGTCCGCCACGTGCTTCTGGCACGTCTGAGAGGTGGTTCCAACATGCCCGGCAGGTCATTTCGGAGAGTCGTCCAAGTGGTTCTGGCGTAGCCCGCAGGTGATTTTGGCGTGTCCGGCAGGTGGTTCTGCCGTGCTCGGCAGGTGGTTCAGGCATGGCCGTCACGTGGTTCCAGTCTGTCCAGGACGTGTTTCCAGCTTCTCCGGCAGGTGGTTCTGGTACGTCTGAGAGGTGGTTCCGCCATGGCTGGCAGGTGATCCCGGACTGTCCCCCAGGTGGTTCTGGCATAGCCAGCAGTTGATATTGGCCTGTCCGGCAGGTGGTTCCAGCGAGTCGAACAGGTGGCTCCGGCGTTCTTTGCAGGTGGTTGTGGTCTGTCCGGTAGGTGTTTCCGGCATGTCTGGCACGTGCTTCCGGCACGTCTGAGAGGTGGCTCCGGCATGCGCGGCAGGTGATTCCGCAGTGTCCGCCAGGTGGTTCTGGCATACCCGACAGGTGATTTTGGCGTGTCCGGCAGGTGTTTCTGGCGAGTCGAGCAGGTGGCTCCGGCATGCTCGGCAGGTGCTTCCGGCGTCTCCGGCACTTGGTTCTGGTGTGTCTGAGAGCTGGTTCCGGCATGTCCGGCAGATGATTCCGGAGTGTCCGCCAAGTGGTTCTGGCATACCCAGCAGGTGATTTTGGCGTGTCAGGGAGGTGGTACCGGTGAGTCGAGCAGGTGGTTCCGGCGTGCTCAGCAGGTGGTTCAGGCGGTTCTGGCAGGTGGTATCCGTCTGTTCGGGGTGTGGTTCCAGCATCTCATGAACACGTTTCTGGCACGTCTGAGATGTGGTTCCAGCCGGCCCGACAGGTGTTTCCGCAGTGTCCGCCAAGCGGTTCTGGCGTAGTTGGCAGGTGATTTTGGCATGACTGGCAGGTGGTTCCAGCAAGCCTGGCAGGTGATCCCAAAGTGTTCACCAACTGGTTGTGGCGTAGCCGGCAGGTGATTTTTGCGTGATCGGCAGGTGGTTCTGGCGAGTCGAGCAGGTGGTTCCGGCGTGCTCGGCTGGTGCTTCCGGGGTCATTGGCACGGGGTTCTGGCATGTCTGAGAGGTGGTTCCTGCATGCCCGGCAAGTGATTCCGGAGTGTTCGCCAAGTGGTTCTGGCATAGTCGGCAGGTGATTTTGGCATGTCCGGCAGGTGGTTCAGGCGAGTTGAGCAGGTGGTTCCAACGTGCTTGGCAGGTGCTTCCGGCGTCTCCGGCACGTGTTTCTGGCACATCTGACAGGTGGTTCCGGCATGCCCGAAAGGTGATTCCGGTCTGTCCGGTAGGTGGTTCCAGCCTGCACGGCATGTGGTTCTGGTACGTCTCAGAGGTGGTTGCGCATGCCCAACAGGTGATTCCGGACTGTCCGCCACATGGTTCTGGCACGTCTGAGAGGTGGTTCCGGCATGCCTGGCAGGTCATCCCAGAGAGTCCTCCAGGTGGTTCTGGCATAACACGCAGGTGATTTTGGCGTGTCTGGCAGGTTGTTCCGTTGTGCTTGGCAGGTGGTTCAGGCTTGGCCGGCAGGTGGTTCCAGACTGTCCAGGACGTGTTTCCAGCTTCTCCGGCAGGTGGTTCTGGTACGTCTGAGAGGTGGTTCCGCCATGGCTGGCAGGTGATCCCGGACCGTCCCCCAGGTGGTTCTGGCATAGCCAGCAGTTGATATTGGCCTGTCCGGCACGTGGTTCCAGCGAGTCGAACAGGTGGCTCTGGCGTGCTCGGCAGGTGGTTCCGGTCTGTCCGGTAGGTGATTCCGGCGTGTTCGGCACGTGCTTCCGGCACGTCTGAGAGGTGGTTCCGGCATGCGCGACAGGTGATTTCGGAGTGTCCGCCAGGTGGTTCTGGCCTACCCGGCAGGTGATTTTGGCGTGTCCGGCAGGTGTTTCTGGCGAGTCGAGCAGGTGGCTCCGGCATGCTCGGCAGGTGCTTCCGGCGTCTCCGGCACGTGGTTCTTGTGTGTCTGAGAGCTGGTTCCGGCATGTCCGGCAGATGATTCCGGAGTGTCCGCCAAGTGGTTCTGGCATACCCTGCTGGTGATTTGGGCATGTCAGGGAGGTGGTACCGGTGAGTCGAGCAGGTGGTTCCGGCGTGCTCAGCAGGTGGTTCAGGCGGTTCTGGCAGGTGGTATCCGTCTGTTCGGGGTGTGGTTCCAGCATCTCATGAACACGTTTCTGGCACGTCTGAGATGTGGTTCCAGCCGGCCCGACAGGTGTTTCCGCAGTGTCCACCAAGCGGTTCTGGCGTAGTTGGCAGGTGATTTTGGCATGACCGGCAGGTGGTTCCAGCAAGCCCGGCAGGTGATTCCGAAGTGTTCCCCAACTGGTTGTGGCGTAGCCGGCAGGTGATTTTTGCGTGTCCGGCAGGTGGTTCTGGCGAGTCGAGCAGGTGGTTCCGGCGTGCTCGGCAGGTGCTTCCGGGTTCATTGGCACGTGGTTCTGGCATATCTGAGAGGTGGTTCCGGCATGCCCGGCAGGTGACTCCGGAGTGTTCGCCAAGTGTTTCCAGCGTAGCCAGCAGGTGATTTTGCATGTCCAGCGGTCGTTCCGGCGGGTCGAGCCGGTGGTTCCGGCGTGTCCGGCAGGTGGTTCCGGTCTGTCCGGCAGGTGGTTCTGTTGTGTCCGGCACGAGGTTCAGTCTGAGAGGCTGTGCCGGCATGCCCCTCACGTGATTCCGGCTTGTCCCCGAAGTGGTGCTGGTGTAGCGGGCAGGTGATTTTGGCGTGTCCGGCAGGTGGTTCAGGCTAGTTGAGCAGGTGGTTGCGACGTGCTCGGCAGGTGCTTCCGGCGTCTCCGGCACGTGTTTCTGGCACATCTGACTGGTGGTTCCGGCATGCCCAAAAGTTGATTCCGGTCTGTCCGGTAGGTGGTTCCGGCGTGCACGGCACGTGGTTCTGGTACGTGTCAGAGGTGGTTGCGTATGCCCAACAGGTGATTCCGGACTGTCCGCCACGTGCTTCTGGCACGTCTGAGAGGTGGTTCCAACATGCCCGGCAGGTCATTTCGGAGAGTCGTCCAAGTGGTTCTGGCGTAGCCCGCAGGTGATTTTGGCGTGTCCGGCAGGTGGATTCCGCCGTGCTCGGCAGGTGGTTCAGGCATGCCCGTCACGTGGTTCCAGTCTGTCCAGGACGTGTTTCCAGCTTCTCCGGCAGGTGGTTCTGGTACGTCTGAGAGGTGGTTCCGCCATGGCTGGCAGGTGATCCCGGACTGTCCCCCAGGTGGTTCTGGCATAGCCAGCAGTTGATATTGGCCTGTCCGGCAGGTGGTTCCAGCGAGTCGAACAGGTGGCTGCGGCGTTCTTGGCAGGTGGTTCCGGTCTGTCCGGTAGTTGTTTCCGGCGTGTCTGGCACGTGCTTCCGGCACGTCTGAGAGGTGGTTCCGGCATGCCCGGCAGGTCATCCCAGAGAGTCCTCCAAGTGGTTCTGGCATAACACGCAGGTGATTTTGGCGTGTCTGGCAGGTTGTTCCATTGTGCTTGGCAGGTGGTTCAGGCTTGGCCGGCAGGTGGTTCCAGACTGTCCAGGACGTGTTTCCAGCTTCTCCGGCAGGTGGTTCTGGTACGTCTGAGAGGTGGTTCCGCCATGGCTGGCAGGTGATTCCGGACCGTCCCCCAGGTGGTTCTGGCATAGCCAGCAGTTGATATTGGCCTGTCCGGCAGGTGGTACCAGCGAGTCGAACAGGTGGCTCCGGCGTGCTCGGCAGGTGGTTCCGGTCTGTCCGGTAGGTGATTCCGGCGTGTCCGGCACGTGCTTCCGGCACGTCTGAGAGGTGGTTCCGGCATGCGCGACAGGTGATTTCGGAGTGTCCGCCAGGTGGTTCTGGCGTACCCGGCAGGTGATTTTGGCGTGTCCGGCAGGTGTTTCTGGCGAGTCGAGCAGGTGGCTCCGGCATGCTCGGCAGGTGCTTCCGGCGTCTCCGGCACGTGGTTCTGGTGTGTCTGAGAGCTGGTTCCGGCATGTCCGGCAGATGATTCCGGAGTGTCCGCCAAGTGGTTCTGGCATACCCGGCTGGTGATTTGGGCATGTCAGGTAGGTGGTTCCGGCAAGTCGAGCAGGTGGCTCCGGCGTGCTCGGCAGGTTGTTCAGACGGGTCTGGCAGGTGTTTTCCGTCTGTTCGGGGTGTGGTTCCAGCATCTCATGCACATGGTTCTGGCACGTCTGAGATGTGGTTCCGGCCGGCCCGACAGGTGTTTCCACAGTGTGCGCCAAGTGGTACTGGCGTAGTTGGCAGGTGATTTTGGCATGACCGGCAGGTGGTCCCAGCAAGCCCGGCAGGTGATTCCGAAGTGTTCCCCAACTGGTTGTGGCGTAGCCGGCAGGTGATTTTTGCGTGTCCGGCAGGTGGTTCTGGCGAGTCGAGCAGGTGGTTCCGGCGTGCTCGGCAGGTGCTTCCGGGGTCATTGGCACGTGGTTCTGGCATATCTGAGAGGTGGTTCCGGCATGCCCGGCAGGTGATTCCGGAGTGTTCGCCAAGTGTATCCGGCGTAGCCGGCAGGTGATTTTGCATGTCCAGCGGTCGTTCCGGCGGGTCGAGCCGGTGGTTCCGGCGTGTCCGGCAGGTGGTTCCGGTCTGTCCGGCAGGTGGCTCTGTGGTGTCCGGCACGAGGTTCAGTCTGAGAGGCTGTGCCGGCATGCCCCTCACGTGATTCCGGCTTGTCCCCGAAGTGGTGCTGGTGTAGCGGGCAGGTGATTTTGGCGTGTCCGGCAGGTGGTTCAGGCGAGTTGAGCAGGTGGTTGCGACGTGCTCGGCAGGTGCTTCCGGCGTCTCCGGCACGTGTTTCTGGCACATCTGACTGGTGGTTCCGGCATGCCCAAAAGTTGATTCCGGTCTGTCCGGTAGGTGGTTCCGGCGTGCACGGCACGTGGTTCTGGTACGTGTCAGAGGTGGTTGCGTATGCCCAACTGGTGATTCCGGACTGTCCGCCACGTGCTTCTGGCACGTCTGAGAGGTGGTTCCAACATGCCCGGCAGGTCATTTCGGAGAGTCGTCCAAGTGGTTCTGGCGTAGCCAGCAGGTGATTTGGGCGTGTCCGGCAGGTGGTTCCGCCGTGCTCGGCAGGTGGTTCAGGCATGGCCGTCACGTGGTTCCAGTCTGTCCAGGACGTGTTTCCAGCTTCTCCGGCAGGTGGTTCTGGTACGTCTGAGAGGTGGTTCCGCCATTGCTGGCAGGTGATCCCGGACTGTCCCCCAGGTGGTTCTGGCATAGCCAGCAGTTGATATTGGCCTGTCCGGCAGGTGGTTCCAGCGAGTCGAACAGGTGGCTCCGGCGTTCTTGGCAGGTGGTTCCGGTCTGTCCGGTAGGTGTTTCCGGCGTGTCCGGCACGTGCTTCCGGCACGTCTGAGAGGTGGTTCCGGCATGCGCGGCAGGTGATTCCGTAGTGTCCGCCAGGTGGTTCTGGCATACCCGGCAGGTGATTTTGGCGAGATCGGCAGGTGTTTCCGGGGAGTGGAGCAGGTGGCTCCGGCATGCTCGGCAGGTGCTTCTGGCGTCTCCGGCACTTGGTTCTGGTGTGTCTGAGAGCTGGTTCCGGCATGTCCGGCAGATGATTCCGGAGTGTCCGCCAAGTGGTTCTGGCATACCCAGCAGGTGATTTTGGAGTGTCAGGGAGGTGGCACCGGTGAGTCGAGCAGGTGGTTCCGGCGTGCTCAGCAGGTGGTTCAGGCGGTTCTGGCAGGTGGTATCCGTCTGTTCGGGGTGTGGTTCCAGCATCTCATGAACACGTTTCTGGCACGTCTGAGATGTGGTTCCAGCCGGCCCGACTGTTGTTTCCGCAGTGTCCGCCAAGCGGTTCTGGCGTAGTTGGCAGGTGATTTTGGCATGACTGGCAGGTGGTTCCAGCAAGCCTGGCAGGTGATTCCAAAGTGTTCACCAACTGGTTGTGGCGTAGCCGGCAGGTGATTTTTGCGTGATCGGCAGGTGGTTCTGGCGAGTCGAGCAGGTGGTTCCGGCGTGCTCGGCTGGTGCTTCCGGGGTCATTGGCACGGGGTTCTGGCATGTCTGAGAGGTGGTTCCTGCATGCCCGGCAAGTGATTCCGGAGTGTTCGCCAAGTGGTTCTGGCATAGTCGGCAGGTGATTTTGGCATGTCCGGCAGGTGGTTCAGGCGAGTTGAGCAGGTGGTTCCAACGTGCTTGGCAGGTGCTTCCGGCGTCTCCGGCACGTGTTTCTGGCACATCTGACAGGTGGTTCCGGCATGCCCGAAAGGTGATTCCGGTCTGTCCGGTAGGTGGTTCCAGCCTGCACGGCATGTGGTTCTGGTACGTCTCAGAGGTGGTTGCGCATGCCCAACAGGTGATTCCGGACTGTCCGCCACATGGTTCTGCCACGTCTGAGAGGTGGTTCCGGCATGCCCGGCAGGTCATCCCAGAGAGTCCTCCAAGTGGTTCTGGCATAACACGCAGGTGATTTTGGCGTGTCTGGCAGGTTGTTCCGTTGTGCTTGGCAGGTGGTTCAGGCTTGGCCGGCAGGTGGTTCCAGACTGTCCAGGACGTGTTTCCAGCTTCTCCGGCAGGTGGCTCTGGTACGTCTGAGAGGTGGTTCCGCCATGGCTGGCAGGTGATTCCGGACCGTCCCCCAGGTGGTTCTGGTATAGCCAGCAGTTGATATTGGCCTGTCCGGCAGGTGGTTCGAGCGAGTCGAACAGGTGGCTCCGGCGTGCTCGGCAGGTGGTTCCGGTCTGTCCGGTAGGTGATTCCGGCGTGTCCGGCACGTGCTTCCGGCACGTCTGAGAGGTGGTTCCGGCATGCGCGACAGGTGATTTCGGAGTGTCCGCCAGGTGGTTCTGGCGTACCCGGCAGGTGATTTTGCTGGCTCCGGCATGCTCGGCAGGTGCTTCCGGCGTCTCTGGCACGTGGTTGTGGTGTGTCTGAGAGCTGGTTCCGGCATGTCTGGCAGATGATTCCGGAGTGTCCGCCAAATGGTTCTGGCATACCCGGCTGGTGATTTGGGCATGTCAGGTAGGTGGTTAAGGCGAGTCGAGCAGGTGGCTCCGGCGTGCTCGGCAGGTTGTTCAGACGGGTCTGGCAGGTGTTTTCCGTCTGTTCGGGGTGTGGTTCCAGCATCTCATGCACATGGTTCTGGCACGTCTGAGATGTGGTTCCGGCCGGCCCGACAGGTGTTTCCACAGTGTCCGCCAAGCGGTACTGGCGTAGTTGGCAGGTGATTTTGGCATGACCGGCAGGTGGTTCCAGCAAGCCTGTCAGGTGATTCCGAAGTGTTCCCCAACTGGTTGTGGCGTAGCCGGCAGGTGATTTCTGCGTGTCTGGCAGGTGGTTCTGGCGAATCGAGCAGGTGGTTCCTGTGTGCTCGGGAGGTGCTTCCGGGGTCATTGGCACGTGGTTCTGGCATATCTGAGAGGTGGTTCCGGCATGCCCGGCAGGTGATTCCGGAGTGTTCGCCAAGTGTTTCCGGCATACCCGGCAGGTGATTTTGCACGTCCAGCGGTCGTTCCGGCGGGTCGAGTCGGTGGTTCCGGCGTGTCCGGCAGGTGGTTCCGGTCTGTCCGGCAGGTGGTTCTGTGGTGTCCGGCACGAGGTTCAGTCTGAGAGGCTGTGCCGGCATGCCCCTCACGTGATTCCGGCTTGTCCCCGAAGTGGTGCTGGTGTAGCGGGCAGGTGATTTTGGCGTGTCCGGCAGGTGGTTCAGGCGAGTTGAGCAGGTGGTTGCGACGTGCTCGGCAGGTGCTTCTGGCGGCTCCAGCACGTGTTTCTGGCACATCTGACTGGTGGTTCCGGCATGCCCAAAAGTTGATTCCGGTCTGTCCGGTAGGTGGTTCCGGCGTGCACGGCACGTGGTTCTGGTACGTGTCAGAGGTGGTTGCGTATGCCCAACAGGTGATTCCGGACTGTCCGCCACGTGCTTCTGGCACGTCTGAGAGGTGGTTCCAACATGCCCGGCAGGTCATTTCGGAGAGTCGTCCAAGTGGTTCTGGCGTAGCCCGCAGGTGATTTTGGCGTGTCCGGCAGGTGGTTCTGCCGTGCTCGGCAGGTGGTTCAGGCATGGCCGTCACGTGGTTCCAGTCTGTCCAGGACGTGTTTCCAGCTTCTCCGGCAGGTGGTTCTGGTACGTCTGAGAGGTGGTTCCGCCATGGCTGGCAGGTGATCCCGGACTGTCCCCCAGGTGGTTCTGGCATAGCCAGCAGTTGATATTGGCCTGTCCGGCAGGTGGTTCCAGCGAGTCGAACAGGTGGCTCCGGCGTTCTTTGCAGGTGGTTGTGGTCTGTCCGGTAGGTGTTTCCGGCATGTCTGGCACGTGCTTCCGGCACGTCTGAGAGGTGGCTCCGGCATGCGCGGCAGGTGATTCCGCAGTGTCCGCCAGGTGGTTCTGGCATACCCGACAGGTGATTTTGGCGTGTCCGGCAGGTGTTTCTGGCGAGTCGAGCAGGTGGCTCCGGCATGCTCGGCAGGTGCTTCCGGCGTCTCCGGCACTTGGTTCTGGTGTGTCTGAGAGCTGGTTCCGGCATGTCCGGCAGATGATTCCGGAGTGTCCGCCAAGTGGTTCTGGCATACCCAGCAGGTGATTTTGGCGTGTCAGGGAGGTGGTACCGGTGAGTCGAGCAGGTGGTTCCGGCGTGCTCAGCAGGTGGTTCAGGCGGTTCTGGCAGGTGGTATCCGTCTGTTCGGGGTGTGGTTCCAGCATCTCATGAACACGTTTCTGGCACGTCTGAGATGTGGTTCCAGCCGGCCCGACAGGTGTTTCCGCAGTGTCCGCCAAGCGGTTCTGGCGTAGTTGGCAGGTGATTTTGGCATGACTGGCAGGTGGTTCCAGCAAGCCTGGCAGGTGATCCCAAAGTGTTCACCAACTGGTTGTGGCGTAGCCGGCAGGTGATTTTTGCGTGATCGGCAGGTGGTTCTGGCGAGTCGAGCAGGTGGTTCCGGCGTGCTCGGCTGGTGCTTCCGGGGTCATTGGCACGGGGTTCTGGCATGTCTGAGAGGTGGTTCCTGCATGCCCGGCAAGTGATTCCGGAGTGTTCGCCAAGTGGTTCTGGCATAGTCGGCAGGTGATTTTGGCATGTCCGGCAGGTGGTTCAGGCGAGTTGAGCAGGTGGTTCCAACGTGCTTGGCAGGTGCTTCCGGCGTCTCCGGCACGTGTTTCTGGCACATCTGACAGGTGGTTCCGGCATGCCCGAAAGGTGATTCCGGTCTGTCCGGTAGGTGGTTCCAGCCTGCACGGCATGTGGTTCTGGTACGTCTCAGAGGTGGTTGCGCATGCCCAACAGGTGATTCCGGACTGTCCGCCACATGGTTCTGGCACGTCTGAGAGGTGGTTCCGGCATGCCTGGCAGGTCATCCCAGAGAGTCCTCCAGGTGGTTCTGGCATAACACGCAGGTGATTTTGGCGTGTCTGGCAGGTTGTTCCGTTGTGCTTGGCAGGTGGTTCAGGCTTGGCCGGCAGGTGGTTCCAGACTGTCCAGGACGTGTTTCCAGCTTCTCCGGCAGGTGGTTCTGGTACGTCTGAGAGGTGGTTCCGCCATGGCTGGCAGGTGATCCCGGACCGTCCCCCAGGTGGTTCTGGCATAGCCAGCAGTTGATATTGGCCTGTCCGGCACGTGGTTCCAGCGAGTCGAACAGGTGGCTCTGGCGTGCTCGGCAGGTGGTTCCGGTCTGTCCGGTAGGTGATTCCGGCGTGTTCGGCACGTGCTTCCGGCACGTCTGAGAGGTGGTTCCGGCATGCGCGACAGGTGATTTCGGAGTGTCCGCCAGGTGGTTCTGGCCTACCCGGCAGGTGATTTTGGCGTGTCCGGCAGGTGTTTCTGGCGAGTCGAGCAGGTGGCTCCGGCATGCTCGGCAGGTGCTTCCGGCGTCTCCGGCACGTGGTTCTTGTGTGTCTGAGAGCTGGTTCCGGCATGTCCGGCAGATGATTCCGGAGTGTCCGCCAAGTGGTTCTGGCATACCCTGCTGGTGATTTGGGCATGTCAGGGAGGTGGTACCGGTGAGTCGAGCAGGTGGTTCCGGCGTGCTCAGCAGGTGGTTCAGGCGGTTCTGGCAGGTGGTATCCGTCTGTTCGGGGTGTGGTTCCAGCATCTCATGAACACGTTTCTGGCACGTCTGAGATGTGGTTCCAGCCGGCCCGACAGGTGTTTCCGCAGTGTCCACCAAGCGGTTCTGGCGTAGTTGGCAGGTGATTTTGGCATGACCGGCAGGTGGTTCCAGCAAGCCCGGCAGGTGATTCCGAAGTGTTCCCCAACTGGTTGTGGCGTAGCCGGCAGGTGATTTTTGCGTGTCCGGCAGGTGGTTCTGGCGAGTCGAGCAGGTGGTTCCGGCGTGCTCGGCAGGTGCTTCCGGGTTCATTGGCACGTGGTTCTGGCATATCTGAGAGGTGGTTCCGGCATGCCCGGCAGGTGACTCCGGAGTGTTCGCCAAGTGTTTCCGGCGTAGCCAGCAGGTGATTTTGCATGTCCAGCGGTCGTTCCGGCGGGTCGAGCCGGTGGTTCCGGCGTGTCCGGCAGGTGGTTCCGGTCTGTCCGGCAGGTGGTTCTGTGGTGTCCGGCACGAGGTTCAGTCTGAGAGGCTGTGCCGGCATGCCCCTCACGTGATTCCGGCTTGTCCCCGAAGTGGTGCTGGTGTAGCGGGCAGGTGATTTTGGCGTGTCCGGCAGGTGGTTCAGGCTAGTTGAGCAGGTGGTTGCGACGTGCTCGGCAGGTGCTTCCGGCGTCTCCGGCACGTGTTTCCGGCACATCTGACTGGTGGTTCCGGCATGCCCAAAAGTTGATTCCGGTCTGTCCGGTAGGTGGTTCCGGCGTGCACGGCACGTGGTTCTGGTACGTGTCAGAGGTGGTTGCGTATGCCCAACAGGTGATTCCGGACTGTCCGCCACGTGCTTCTGGCACGTCTGAGAGGTGGTTCCAACATGCCCGGCAGGTCATTTCGGAGAGTCGTCCAAGTGGTTCTGGCGTAGCCCGCAGGTGATTTTGGCGTGTCCGGCAGGTGGATTCCGCCGTGCTCGGCAGGTGGTTCAGGCATGCCCGTCACGTGGTTCCAGTCTGTCCAGGACGTGTTTCCAGCTTCTCCGGCAGGTGGTTCTGGTACGTCTGAGAGGTGGTTCCGCCATGGCTGGCAGGTGATCCCGGACTGTCCCCCAGGTGGTTCTGGCATAGCCAGCAGTTGATATTGGCCTGTCCGGCAGGTGGTTCCAGCGAGTCGAACAGGTGGCTGCGGCGTTCTTGGCAGGTGGTTCCGGTCTGTCCGGTAGTTGTTTCCGGCGTGTCTGGCACGTGCTTCCGGCACGTCTGAGAGGTGGTTCCGGCATGCCCGGCAGGTCATCCCAGAGAGTCCTCCAAGTGGTTCTGGCATAACACGCAGGTGATTTTGGCGTGTCTGGCAGGTTGTTCCATTGTGCTTGGCAGGTGGTTCAGGCTTGGCCGGCAGGTGGTTCCAGACTGTCCAGGACGTGTTTCCAGCTTCTCCGGCAGGTGGTTCTGGTACGTCTGAGAGGTGGTTCCGCCATGGCTGGCAGGTGATTCCGGACCGTCCCCCAGGTGGTTCTGGCATAGCCAGCAGTTGATATTGGCCTGTCCGGCAGGTGGTTCCAGCGAGTCGAACAGGTGGCTGCGGCGTTCTTGGCAGGTGGTTCCGGTCTGTCCGGTAGTTGTTTCCGGCGTGTCTGGCACGTGCTTCCGGCACGTCTGAGAGGTGGTTCCGGCATGCCCGGCAGGTCATCCCAGAGAGTCCTCCAAGTGGTTCTGGCATAACACGCAGGTGATTTTGGCGTGTCTGGCAGGTTGTTCCATTGTGCTTGGCAGGTGGTTCAGGCTTGGCCGGCAGGTGGTTCCAGACTGTCCAGGACGTGTTTCCAGCTTCTCCGGCAGGTGGTTCTGGTACGTCTGAGAGGTGGTTCCGCCATGGCTGGCAGGTGATTCCGGACCGTCCCCCAGGTGGTTCTGGCATAGCCAGCAGTTGATATTGGCCTGTCCGGCAGGTGGTACCAGCGAGTCGAACAGGTGGCTCCGGCGTGCTCGGCAGGTGGTTCCGGTCTGTCCGGTAGGTGTTTCCGGCGTGTCCGGCACGTGCTTCCGGCACGTCTGAGAGGTGGTTCCGGCATGCGCGACAGGTGATTTCGGAGTGTCCGCCAGGTGGTTCTGGCGTACCCGGCAGGTGATTTTGGCGTGTCCGGCAGGTGTTTCTGGCGAGTCGAGCAGGTGGCTCCGGCATGCTCGGCAGGTGCTTCCGGCGTCTCCGGCACGTGGTTCTGGTGTGTCTGAGAGCTGGTTCCGGCATGTCCGGCAGATGATTCCGGAGTGTCCGCCAAGTGGTTCTGGCATACCCGGCTGGTGATTTGGGCATGTCAGGTAGGTGGTTCCGGCAAGTCGAGCAGGTGGCTCCGGCGTGCTCGGCAGGTTGTTCAGACGGGTCTGGCAGGTGTTTTCCGTCTGTTCGGGGTGTGGTTCCAGCATCTCATGCACATGGTTCTGGCACGTCTGAGATGTGGTTCCGGCCGGCCCGACAGGTGTTTCCACAGTGTGCGCCAAGTGGTACTGGCGTAGTTGGCAGGTGATTTTGGCATGACCGGCAGGTGGTCCCAGCAAGCCCGGCAGGTGATTCCGAAGTGTTCCCCAACTGGTTGTGGCGTAGCCGGCAGGTGATTTTTGCGTGTCCGGCAGGTGGTTCTGGCGAGTCGAGCAGGTGGTTCCGGCGTGCTCGGCAGGTGCTTCCGGGGTCATTGGCACGTGGTTCTGGCATATCTGAGAGGTGGTTCCGGCATGCCCGGCAGGTGATTCCGGAGTGTTCGCCAAGTGTATCCGGCGTAGCCGGCAGGTGATTTTGCATGTCCAGCGGTCGTTCCGGCGGGTCGAGCCGGTGGTTCCGGCGTGTCCGGCAGGTGGTTCCGGTCTGTCCGGCAGGTGGCTCTGTGGTGTCCGGCACGAGGTTCAGTCTGAGAGGCTGTGCCGGCATGCCCCTCACGTGATTCCGGCTTGTCCCCGAAGTGGTGCTGGTGTAGCGGGCAGGTGATTTTGGCGTGTCCGGCAGGTGGTTCAGGCGAGTTGAGCAGGTGGTTGCGACGTGCTCGGCAGGTGCTTCCGGCGTCTCTGGCACGTGTTTCTGGCACATCTGACTGGTGGTTCCGGCATGCCCAAAAGTTGATTCCGGTCTGTCCGGTAGGTGGTTCCGGCGTGCACGGCACGTGGTTCTGGTACGTGTCAGAGGTGGTTGCGTATGCCCAACAGGTGATTCCGGACTGTCCGCCACGTGCTTCTGGCACGTCTGAGAGGTGGTTCCAACATGCCCGGCAGGTCATTTCGGAGAGTCGTCCAAGTGGTTCTGGCGTAGCCAGCAGGTGATTTGGGCGTGTCCGGCAGGTGGTTCCGCCGTGCTCGGCAGGTGGTTCAGGCATGGCCGTCACGTGGTTCCAGTCTGTCCAGGACGTGTTTCCAGCTTCTCCGGCAGGTGGTTCTGGTACGTCTGAGAGGTGGTTCCGCCATTGCTGGCAGGTGATCCCGGACTGTCCCCCAGGTGGTTCTGGCATAGCCAGCAGTTGATATTGGCCTGTCCGGCAGGTGGTTCCAGCGAGTCGAACAGGTGGCTCCGGCGTTCTTGGCAGGTGGTTCCGGTCTGTCCGGTAGGTGTTTCCGGCGTGTCCGGCACGTGCTTCCGGCACGTCTGAGAGGTGGTTCCGGCATGCGCGGCAGGTGATTCCGTAGTGTCCGCCAGGTGGTTCTGGCATACCCGGCAGGTGATTTTGGCGAGATCGGCAGGTGTTTCCGGGGAGTGGAGCAGGTGGCTCCGGCATGCTCGGCAGGTGCTTCTGGCGTCTCCGGCACTTGGTTCTGGTGTGTCTGAGAGCTGGTTCCGGCATGTCCGGCAGATGATTCCGGAGTGTCCGCCAAGTGGTTCTGGCATACCCAGCAGGTGATTTTGGAGTGTCAGGGAGGTGGCACCGGTGAGTCGAGCAGGTGGTTCCGGCGTGCTCAGCAGGTGGTTCAGGCGGTTCTGGCAGGTGGTATCCGTCTGTTCGGGGTGTGGTTCCAGCATCTCATGAACACGTTTCTGGCACGTCTGAGATGTGGTTCCAGCCGGCCCGACTGTTGTTTCCGCAGTGTCCGCCAAGCGGTTCTGGCGTAGTTGGCAGGTGATTTTGGCATGACTGGCAGGTGGTTCCAGCAAGCCTGGCAGGTGATTCCAAAGTGTTCACCAACTGGTTGTGGCGTAGCCGGCAGGTGATTTTTGCGTGATCGGCAGGTGGTTCTGGCGAGTCGAGCAGGTGGTTCCGGCGTGCTCGGCTGGTGCTTCCGGGGTCATTGGCACGGGGTTCTGGCATATCTGAGAGGTGGTTCCGGCATGCCCGGCAGGTGATTCCGGAGTGTTCGCCAAGTGTTTCCGGCATACCCGGCAGGTGATTTTGCACGTCCAGCGGTCGTTCCGGCGGGTCGAGTCGGTGGTTCCGGCGTGTCCGGCAGGTGGTTCCGGTCTGTCCGGCAGGTGGTTCTGTGGTGTCCGGCACGAGGTTCAGTCTGAGAGGCTGTGCCGGCATGCCCCTCACGTGATTCCGGCTTGTCCCCGAAGTGGTGCTGGTGTAGCGGGCAGGTGATTTTGGCGTGTCCGGCAGGTGGTTCAGGCGAGTTGAGCAGGTGGTTGCGACGTGCTCGGCAGGTGCTTCTGGCGGCTCCGGCACGTGTTTCTGGCACATCTGACTGGTGGTTCCGGCATGCCCAAAAGTTGATTCCGGTCTGTCCGGTAGGTGGTTCCGGCGTGCACGGCACGTGGTTCTGGTACGTGTCAGAGGTGGTTGCGTATGCCCAACAGGTGATTCCGGACTGTCCGCCACGTGCTTCTGGCACGTCTGAGAGGTGGTTCCAACATGCCCGGCAGGTCATTTCGGAGAGTCGTCCAAGTGGTTCTGGCGTAGCCCGCAGGTGATTTTGGCGTGTCCGGCAGGTGGTTCTGCCGTGCTCGGCAGGTGGTTCAGGCATGGCCGTCACGTGGTTCCAGTCTGTCCAGGACGTGTTTCCAGCTTCTCCGGCAGGTGGTTCTGGTACGTCTGAGAGGTGGTTCCGCCATGGCTGGCAGGTGATCCCGGACTGTCCCCCAGGTGGTTCTGGCATAGCCAGCAGTTGATATTGGCCTGTCCGGCAGGTGGTTCCAGCGAGTCGAACAGGTGGCTCCGGCGTTCTTTGCAGGTGGTTGTGGTCTGTCCGGTAGGTGTTTCCGGCGTGTCTGGCACGTGCTTCCGGCACGTCTGAGAGGTGGCTCCGGCATGCGCGGCAGGTGATTCCGCAGTGTCCGCCAGGTGGTTCTGGCATACCCGACAGGTGATTTTGGCGTGTCCGGCAGGTGTTTCTGGCGAGTCGAGCAGGTGGCTCCGGCATGCTCGGCAGGTGCTTCCGGCGTCTCCGGCACTTGGTTCTGGTGTGTCTGAGAGCTGGTTCCGGCATGTCCGGCAGATGATTCCGGAGTGTCCGCCAAGTGGTTCTGGCATACCCAGCAGGTGATTTTGGCGTGTCAGGGAGGTGGTACCGGTGAGTCGAGCAGGTGGTTCCGGCGTGCTCAGCAGGTGGTTCAGGCGGTTCTGGCAGGTGGTATCCGTCTGTTCGGGGTGTGGTTCCAGCATCTCATGAACACGTTTCTGGCACGTCTGAGATGTGGTTCCAGCCGGCCCGACAGGTGTTTCCGCAGTGTCCGCCAAGCGGTTCTGGCGTAGTTGGCAGGTGATTTTGGCATGACTGGCAGGTGGTTCCAGCAAGCCTGGCAGGTGATCCCAAAGTGTTCACCAACTGGTTGTGGCGTAGCCGGCAGGTGATTTTTGCGTGATCGGCAGGTGGTTCTGGCGAGTCGAGCAGGTGGTTCCGGCGTGCTCGGCTGGTGCTTCCGGGGTCATTGGCACGGGGTTCTGGCATGTCTGAGAGGTGGTTCCTGCATGCCCGGCAAGTGATTCCGGAGTGTTCGCCAAGTGGTTCTGGCATAGTCGGCAGGTGATTTTGGCATGTCCGGCAGGTGGTTCAGGCGAGTTGAGCAGGTGGTTCCAACGTGCTTGGCAGGTGCTTCCGGCGTCTCCGGCACGTGTTTCTGGCACATCTGACAGGTGGTTCCGGCATGCCCGAAAGGTGATTCCGGTCTGTCCGGTAGGTGGTTCCAGCCTGCACGGCATGTGGTTCTGGTACGTCTCAGAGGTGGTTGCGCATGCCCAACAGGTGATTCCGGACTGTCCGCCACATGGTTCTGGCACGTCTGAGAGGTGGTTCCGGCATGCCTGGCAGGTCATCCCAGAGAGTCCTCCAGGTGGTTCTGGCATAACACGCAGGTGATTTTGGCGTGTCTGGCAGGTTGTTCCGTTGTGCTTGGCAGGTGGTTCAGGCTTGGCCGGCAGGTGGTTCCAGACTGTCCAGGACGTGTTTCCAGCTTCTCCGGCAGGTGGTTCTGGTACGTCTGAGAGGTGGTTCCGCCATGGCTGGCAGGTGATCCCGGACCGTCCCCCAGGTGGTTCTGGCATAGCCAGCAGTTGATATTGGCCTGTCCGGCACGTGGTTCCAGCGAGTCGAACAGGTGGCTCTGGCGTGCTCGGCAGGTGGTTCCGGTCTGTCCGGTAGGTGATTCCGGCGTGTTCGGCACGTGCTTCCGGCACGTCTGAGAGGTGGTTCCGGCATGCGCGACAGGTGATTTCGGAGTGTCCGCCAGGTGGTTCTGGCCTACCCGGCAGGTGATTTTGGCGTGTCCGGCAGGTGTTTCTGGCGAGTCGAGCAGGTGGCTCCGGCATGCTCGGCAGGTGCTTCCGGCGTCTCCGGCACGTGGTTCTTGTGTGTCTGAGAGCTGGTTCCGGCATGTCCGGCAGATGATTCCGGAGTGTCCGCCAAGTGGTTCTGGCATACCCTGCTGGTGATTTGGGCATGTCAGGGAGGTGGTACCGGTGAGTCGAGCAGGTGGTTCCGGCGTGCTCAGCAGGTGGTTCAGGCGGTTCTGGCAGGTGGTATCCGTCTGTTCGGGGTGTGGTTCCAGCATCTCATGAACACGTTTCTGGCACGTCTGAGATGTGGTTCCAGCCGGCCCGACAGGTGTTTCCGCAGTGTCCACCAAGCGGTTCTGGCGTAGTTGGCAGGTGATTTTGGCATGACCGGCAGGTGGTTCCAGCAAGCCCGGCAGGTGATTCCGAAGTGTTCCCCAACTGGTTGTGGCGTAGCCGGCAGGTGATTTTTGCGTGTCCGGCAGGTGGTTCTGGCGAGTCGAGCAGGTGGTTCCGGCGTGCTCGGCAGGTGCTTCCGGGTTCATTGGCACGTGGTTCTGGCATATCTGAGAGGTGGTTCCGGCATGCCCGGCAGGTGACTCCGGAGTGTTCGCCAAGTGTTTCCGGCGTAGCCAGCAGGTGATTTTGCATGTCCAGCGGTCGTTCCGGCGGGTCGAGCCGGTGGTTCCGGCGTGTCCGGCAGGTGGTTCCGGTCTTTCCGGCAGGTGGTTCTGTGGTGTCCGGCACGAGGTTCAGTCTGAGAGGCTGTGCCGGCATGCCCCTCACGTGATTCCGGCTTGTCCCCGAAGTGGTGCTGGTGTAGCGGGCAGGTGATTTTGGCGTGTCCGGCAGGTGGTTCAGGCTAGTTGAGCAGGTGGTTGCGACGTGCTCGGCAGGTGCTTCCGGCGTCTCCGGCACGTGTTTCCGGCACATCTGACTGGTGGTTCCGGCATGCCCAAAAGTTGATTCCGGTCTGTCCGGTAGGTGGTTCCGGCGTGCACGGCACGTGGTTCTGGTACGTGTCAGAGGTGGTTGCGTATGCCCAACAGGTGATTCCGGACTGTCCGCCACGTGCTTCTGGCACGTCTGAGAGGTGGTTCCAACATGCCCGGCAGGTCATTTCGGAGAGTCGTCCAAGTGGTTCTGGCGTAGCCCGCAGGTGATTTTGGCGTGTCCGGCAGGTGGATTCCGCCGTGCTCGGCAGGTGGTTCAGGCATGCCCGTCACGTGGTTCCAGTCTGTCCAGGACGTGTTTCCAGCTTCTCCGGCAGGTGGTTCTGGTACGTCTGAGAGGTGGTTCCGCCATGGCTGGCAGGTGATCCCGGACTGTCCCCCAGGTGGTTCTGGCATAGCCAGCAGTTGATATTGGCCTGTCCGGCAGGTGGTTCCAGCGAGTCGAACAGGTGGCTGCGGCGTTCTTGGCAGGTGGTTCCGGTCTGTCCGGTAGTTGTTTCCGGCGTGTCTGGCACGTGCTTCCGGCACGTCTGAGAGGTGGTTCCGGCATGCCCGGCAGGTCATCCCAGAGAGTCCTCCAAGTGGTTCTGGCATAACACGCAGGTGATTTTGGCGTGTCTGGCAGGTTGTTCCATTGTGCTTGGCAGGTGGTTCAGGCTTGGCCGGCAGGTGGTTCCAGACTGTCCAGGACGTGTTTCCAGCTTCTCCGGCAGGTGGTTCTGGTACGTCTGAGAGGTGGTTCCGCCATGGCTGGCAGGTGATTCCGGACCGTCCCCCAGGTGGTTCTGGCATAGCCAGCAGTTGATATTGGCCTGTCCGGCAGGTGGTACCAGCGAGTCGAACAGGTGGCTCCGGCGTGCTCGGCAGGTGGTTCCGGTCTGTCCGGTAGGTGTTTCCGGCGTGTCCGGCACGTGCTTCCGGCACGTCTGAGAGGTGGTTCCGGCATGCGCGACAGGTGATTTCGGAGTGTCCGCCAGGTGGTTCTGGCGTACCCGGCAGGTGATTTTGGCGTGTCCGGCAGGTGTTTCTGGCGAGTCGAGCAGGTGGCTCCGGCATGCTCGGCAGGTGCTTCCGGCGTCTCCGGCACGTGGTTCTGGTGTGTCTGAGAGCTGGTTCCGGCATGTCCGGCAGATGATTCCGGAGTGTCCGCCAAGTGGTTCTGGCATACCCGGCTGGTGATTTGGGCATGTCAGGTAGGTGGTTCCGGCAAGTCGAGCAGGTGGCTCCGGCGTGCTCGGCAGGTTGTTCAGACGGGTCTGGCAGGTGTTTTCCGTCTGTTCGGGGTGTGGTTCCAGCATCTCATGCACATGGTTCTGGCACGTCTGAGATGTGGTTCCGGCCGGCCCGACAGGTGTTTCCACAGTGTGCGCCAAGTGGTACTGGCGTAGTTGGCAGGTGATTTTGGCATGACCGGCAGGTGGTCCCAGCAAGCCCGGCAGGTGATTCCGAAGTGTTCCCCAACTGGTTGTGGCGTAGCCGGCAGGTGATTTTTGCGTGTCCGGCAGGTGGTTCTGGCGAGTCGAGCAGGTGGTTCCGGCGTGCTCGGCAGGTGCTTCCGGGGTCATTGGCACGTGGTTCTGGCATATCTGAGAGGTGGTTCCGGCATGCCCGGCAGGTGATTCCGGAGTGTTCGCCAAGTGTATCCGGCGTAGCCGGCAGGTGATTTTGCATGTCCAGCGGTCGTTCCGGCGGGTCGAGCCGGTGGTTCCGGCGTGTCCGGCAGGTGGTTCCGGTCTGTCCGGCAGGTGGCTCTGTGGTGTCCGGCACGAGGTTCAGTCTGAGAGGCTGTGCCGGCATGCCCCTCACGTGATTCCGGCTTGTCCCCGAAGTGGTGCTGGTGTAGCGGGCAGGTGATTTTGGCGTGTCCGGCAGGTGGTTCAGGCGAGTTGAGCAGGTGGTTGCGACGTGCTCGGCAGGTGCTTCCGGCGTCTCCGGCACGTGTTTCTGGCACATCTGACTGGTGGTTCCGGCATGCCCAAAAGTTGATTCCGGTCTGTCCGGTAGGTGGTTCCGGCGTGCACGGCACGTGGTTCTGGTACGTGTCAGAGGTGGTTGCGTATGCCCAACAGGTGATTCCGGACTGTCCGCCACGTGCTTCTGGCACGTCTGAGAGGTGGTTCCAACATGCCCGGCAGGTCATTTCGGAGAGTCGTCCAAGTGGTTCTGGCGTAGCCAGCAGGTGATTTGGGCGTGTCCGGCAGGTGGTTCCGCCGTGCTCGGCAGGTGGTTCAGGCATGGCCGTCACGTGGTTCCAGTCTGTCCAGGACGTGTTTCCAGCTTCTCCGGCAGGTGGTTCTGGTACGTCTGAGAGGTGGTTCCGCCATTGCTGGCAGGTGATCCCGGACTGTCCCCCAGGTGGTTCTGGCATAGCCAGCAGTTGATATTGGCCTGTCCGGCAGGTGGTTCCAGCGAGTCGAACAGGTGGCTCCGGCGTTCTTGGCAGGTGGTTCCGGTCTGTCCGGTAGGTGTTTCCGGCGTGTCCGGCACGTGCTTCCGGCACGTCTGAGAGGTGGTTCCGGCATGCGCGGCAGGTGATTCCGTAGTGTCCGCCAGGTGGTTCTGGCATACCCGGCAGGTGATTTTGGCGAGATCGGCAGGTGTTTCCGGGGAGTGGAGCAGGTGGCTCCGGCATGCTCGGCAGGTGCTTCTGGCGTCTCCGGCACTTGGTTCTGGTGTGTCTGAGAGCTGGTTCCGGCATGTCCGGCAGATGATTCCGGAGTGTCCGCCAAGTGGTTCTGGCATACCCAGCAGGTGATTTTGGAGTGTCAGGGAGGTGGCACCGGTGAGTCGAGCAGGTGGTTCCGGCGTGCTCAGCAGGTGGTTCAGGCGGTTCTGGCAGGTGGTATCCGTCTGTTCGGGGTGTGGTTCCAGCATCTCATGAACACGTTTCTGGCACGTCTGAGATGTGGTTCCAGCCGGCCCGACTGTTGTTTCCGCAGTGTCCGCCAAGCGGTTCTGGCGTAGTTGGCAGGTGATTTTGGCATGACTGGCAGGTGGTTCCAGCAAGCCTGGCAGGTGATTCCAAAGTGTTCACCAACTGGTTGTGGCGTAGCCGGCAGGTGATTTTTGCGTGATCGGCAGGTGGTTCTGGCGAGTCGAGCAGGTGGTTCCGGCGTGCTCGGCTGGTGCTTCCGGGGTCATTGGCACGGGGTTCTGGCATGTCTGAGAGGTGGTTCCTGCATGCCCGGCAAGTGATTCCGGAGTGTTCGCCAAGTGGTTCTGGCATAGTCGGCAGGTGATTTTGGCATGTCCGGCAGGTGGTTCAGGCGAGTTGAGCAGGTGGTTCCAACGTGCTTGGCAGGTGCTTCCGGCGTCTCCGGCACGTGTTTCTGGCACATCTGACAGGTGGTTCCGGCATGCCCGAAAGGTGATTCCGGTCTGTCCGGTAGGTGGTTCCAGCCTGCACGGCATGTGGTTCTGGTACGTCTCAGAGGTGGTTGCGCATGCCCAACAGGTGATTCCGGACTGTCCGCCACATGGTTCTGCCACGTCTGAGAGGTGGTTCCGGCATGCCCGGCAGGTCATCCCAGAGAGTCCTCCAAGTGGTTCTGGCATAACACGCAGGTGATTTTGGCGTGTCTGGCAGGTTGTTCCGTTGTGCTTGGCAGGTGGTTCAGGCTTGGCCGGCAGGTGGTTCCAGACTGTCCAGGACGTGTTTCCAGCTTCTCCGGCAGGTGGCTCTGGTACGTCTGAGAGGTGGTTCCGCCATGGCTGGCAGGTGATTCCGGACCGTCCCCCAGGTGGTTCTGGTATAGCCAGCAGTTGATATTGGCCTGTCCGGCAGGTGGTTCGAGCGAGTCGAACAGGTGGCTCCGGCGTGCTCGGCAGGTGGTTCCGGTCTGTCCGGTAGGTGATTCCGGCGTGTCCGGCACGTGCTTCCGGCACGTCTGAGAGGTGGTTCCGGCATGCGCGACAGGTGATTTCGGAGTGTCCGCCAGGTGGTTCTGGCGTACCCGGCAGGTGATTTTGCTGGCTCCGGCATGCTCGGCAGGTGCTTCCGGCGTCTCTGGCACGTGGTTGTGGTGTGTCTGAGAGCTGGTTCCGGCATGTCTGGCAGATGATTCCGGAGTGTCCGCCAAATGGTTCTGGCATACCCGGCTGGTGATTTGGGCATGTCAGGTAGGTGGTTCCGGCGAGTCAAACAGGTGGCTCCGGCGTGCTCGGCAGGTTGTTCAGACGGGTCTGGCAGGTGTTTTCCGTCTGTTCGGGGTGTGGTTCCAGCATCTCATGCACATGGTTCTGGCACGTCTGAGATGTGGTTCCGGCCGGCCCGACAGGTGTTTCCACAGTGTCCGCCAAGCGGTACTGGCGTAGTTGGCAGGTGATTTTGGCATGACCGGCAGGTGGTTCCAGCAAGCCTGTCAGGTGATTCCGAAGTGTTCCCCAACTGGTTGTGGCGTAGCCGGCAGGTGATTTCTGCGTGTCTGGCAGGTGGTTCTGGCGAATCGAGCAGGTGGTTCCTGTGTGCTCGGGAGGTGCTTCCGGGGTCATTGGCACGTGGTTCTGGCATATCTGAGAGGTGGTTCCGGCATGCCCGGCAGGTGATTCCGGAGTGTTCGCCAAGTGTTTCCGGCATACCCGGCAGGTGATTTTGCACGTCCAGCGGTCGTTCCGGCGGGTCGAGTCGGTGGTTCCGGCGTGTCCGGCAGGTGGTTCCGGTCTGTCCGGCAGGTGGTTCTGTGGTGTCCGGCACGAGGTTCAGTCTGAGAGGCTGTGCCGGCATGCCCCTCACGTGATTCCGGCTTGTCCCCGAAGTGGTGCTGGTGTAGCGGGCAGGTGATTTTGGCGTGTCCGGCAGGTGGTTCAGGCGAGTTGAGCAGGTGGTTGCGACGTGCTCGGCAGGTGCTTCTGGCGGCTCCAGCACGTGTTTCTGGCACATCTGACTCGTGGTTCCGGCATGCCCAAAAGTTGATTCCGGTCTGTCCGGTAGGTGGTTCCGGCGTGCACGGCACGTGGTTCTGGTACGTGTCAGAGGTGGTTGCGTATGCCCAACAGGTGATTCCGGACTGTCCGCCACGTGCTTCTGGCACGTCTGAGAGGTGGTTCCAACATGCCCGGCAGGTCATTTCGGAGAGTCGTCCAAGTGGTTCTGGCGTAGCCCGCAGGTGATTTTGGCGTGTCCGGCAGGTGGATTCCGCCGTGCTCGGCAGGTGGTTCAGGCATGCCCGTCACGTGGTTCCAGTCTGTCCAGGACGTGTTTCCAGCTTCTCCGGCAGGTGGTTCTGGTACGTCTGAGAGGTGGTTCCGCCATGGCTGGCAGGTGATCCCGGACTGTCCCCCAGGTGGTTCTGGCATAGCCAGCAGTTGATATTGGCCTGTCCGGCAGGTGGTTCCAGCGAGTCGAACAGGTGGCTGCGGCGTTCTTGGCAGGTGGTTCCGGTCTGTCCGGTAGTTGTTTCCGGCGTGTCTGGCACGTGCTTCCGGCACGTCTGAGAGGTGGTTCCGGCATGCCCGGCAGGTCATCCCAGAGAGTCCTCCAAGTGGTTCTGGCATAACACGCAGGTGATTTTGGCGTGTCTGGCAGGTTGTTCCATTGTGCTTGGCAGGTGGTTCAGGCTTGGCCGGCAGGTGGTTCCAGACTGTCCAGGACGTGTTTCCAGCTTCTCCGGCAGGTGGTTCTGGTACGTCTGAGAGGTGGTTCCGCCATGGCTGGCAGGTGATTCCGGACCGTCCCCCAGGTGGTTCTGGCATAGCCAGCAGTTGATATTGGCCTGTCCGGCAGGTGGTACCAGCGAGTCGAACAGGTGGCTCCGGCGTGCTCGGCAGGTGGTTCCGGTCTGTCCGGTAGGTGTTTCCGGCGTGTCCGGCACGTGCTTCCGGCACGTCTGAGAGGTGGTTCCGGCATGCGCGACAGGTGATTTCGGAGTGTCCGCCAGGTGGTTCTGGCGTACCCGGCAGGTGATTTTGGCGTGTCCGGCAGGTGTTTCTGGCGAGTCGAGCAGGTGGCTCCGGCATGCTCGGCAGGTGCTTCCGGCGTCTCCGGCACGTGGTTCTGGTGTGTCTGAGAGCTGGTTCCGGCATGTCCGGCAGATGATTCCGGAGTGTCCGCCAAGTGGTTCTGGCATACCCGGCTGGTGATTTGGGCATGTCAGGTAGGTGGTTCCGGCAAGTCGAGCAGGTGGCTCCGGCGTGCTCGGCAGGTTGTTCAGACGGGTCTGGCAGGTGTTTTCCGTCTGTTCGGGGTGTGGTTCCAGCATCTCATGCACATGGTTCTGGCACGTCTGAGATGTGGTTCCGGCCGGCCCGACAGGTGTTTCCACAGTGTGCGCCAAGTGGTACTGGCGTAGTTGGCAGGTGATTTTGGCATGACCGGCAGGTGGTCCCAGCAAGCCCGGCAGGTGATTCCGAAGTGTTCCCCAACTGGTTGTGGCGTAGCCGGCAGGTGATTTTTGCGTGTCCGGCAGGTGGTTCTGGCGAGTCGAGCAGGTGGTTCCGGCGTGCTCGGCAGGTGCTTCCGGGGTCATTGGCACGTGGTTCTGGCATATCTGAGAGGTGGTTCCGGCATGCCCGGCAGGTGATTCCGGAGTGTTCGCCAAGTGTATCCGGCGTAGCCGGCAGGTGATTTTGCATGTCCAGCGGTCGTTCCGGCGGGTCGAGCCGGTGGTTCCGGCGTGTCCGGCAGGTGGTTCCGGTCTGTCCGGCAGGTGGCTCTGTGGTGTCCGGCACGAGGTTCAGTCTGAGAGGCTGTGCCGGCATGCCCCTCACGTGATTCCGGCTTGTCCCCGAAGTGGTGCTGGTGTAGCGGGCAGGTGATTTTGGCGTGTCCGGCAGGTGGTTCAGGCGAGTTGAGCAGGTGGTTGCGACGTGCTCGGCAGGTGCTTCCGGCGTCTCCGGCACGTGTTTCTGGCACATCTGACTGGTGGTTCCGGCATGCCCAAAAGTTGATTCCGGTCTGTCCGGTAGGTGGTTCCGGCGTGCACGGCACGTGGTTCTGGTACGTGTCAGAGGTGGTTGCGTATGCCCAACAGGTGATTCCGGACTGTCCGCCACGTGCTTCTGGCACGTCTGAGAGGTGGTTCCAACATGCCCGGCAGGTCATTTCGGAGAGTCGTCCAAGTGGTTCTGGCGTAGCCAGCAGGTGATTTGGGCGTGTCCGGCAGGTGGTTCCGCCGTGCTCGGCAGGTGGTTCAGGCATGGCCGTCACGTGGTTCCAGTCTGTCCAGGACGTGTTTCCAGCTTCTCCGGCAGGTGGTTCTGGTACGTCTGAGAGGTGGTTCCGCCATTGCTGGCAGGTGATCCCGGACTGTCCCCCAGGTGGTTCTGGCATAGCCAGCAGTTGATATTGGCCTGTCCGGCAGGTGGTTCCAGCGAGTCGAACAGGTGGCTCCGGCGTTCTTGGCAGGTGGTTCCGGTCTGTCCGGTAGGTGTTTCCGGCGTGTCCGGCACGTGCTTCCGGCACGTCTGAGAGGTGGTTCCGGCATGCGCGGCAGGTGATTCCGTAGTGTCCGCCAGGTGGTTCTGGCATACCCGGCAGGTGATTTTGGCGAGATCGGCAGGTGTTTCCGGGGAGTGGAGCAGGTGGCTCCGGCATGCTCGGCAGGTGCTTCTGGCGTCTCCGGCACTTGGTTCTGGTGTGTCTGAGAGCTGGTTCCGGCATGTCCGGCAGATGATTCCGGAGTGTCCGCCAAGTGGTTCTGGCATACCCAGCAGGTGATTTTGGAGTGTCAGGGAGGTGGCACCGGTGAGTCGAGCAGGTGGTTCCGGCGTGCTCAGCAGGTGGTTCAGGCGGTTCTGGCAGGTGGTATCCGTCTGTTCGGGGTGTGGTTCCAGCATCTCATGAACACGTTTCTGGCACGTCTGAGATGTGGTTCCAGCCGGCCCGACTGTTGTTTCCGCAGTGTCCGCCAAGCGGTTCTGGCGTAGTTGGCAGGTGATTTTGGCATGACTGGCAGGTGGTTCCAGCAAGCCTGGCAGGTGATTCCAAAGTGTTCACCAACTGGTTGTGGCGTAGCCGGCAGGTGATTTTTGCGTGATCGGCAGGTGGTTCTGGCGAGTCGAGCAGGTGGTTCCGGCGTGCTCGGCTGGTGCTTCCGGGGTCATTGGCACGGGGTTCTGGCATGTCTGAGAGGTGGTTCCTGCATGCCCGGCAAGTGATTCCGGAGTGTTCGCCAAGTGGTTCTGGCATAGTCGGCAGGTGATTTTGGCATGTCCGGCAGGTGGTTCAGGCGAGTTGAGCAGGTGGTTCCAACGTGCTTGGCAGGTGCTTCCGGCGTCTCCGGCACGTGTTTCTGGCACATCTGACAGGTGGTTCCGGCATGCCCGAAAGGTGATTCCGGTCTGTCCGGTAGGTGGTTCCAGCCTGCACGGCATGTGGTTCTGGTACGTCTCAGAGGTGGTTGCGCATGCCCAACAGGTGATTCCGGACTGTCCGCCACATGGTTCTGCCACGTCTGAGAGGTGGTTCCGGCATGCCCGGCAGGTCATCCCAGAGAGTCCTCCAAGTGGTTCTGGCATAACACGCAGGTGATTTTGGCGTGTCTGGCAGGTTGTTCCGTTGTGCTTGGCAGGTGGTTCAGGCTTGGCCGGCAGGTGGTTCCAGACTGTCCAGGACGTGTTTCCAGCTTCTCCGGCAGGTGGCTCTGGTACGTCTGAGAGGTGGTTCCGCCATGGCTGGCAGGTGATTCCGGACCGTCCCCCAGGTGGTTCTGGTATAGCCAGCAGTTGATATTGGCCTGTCCGGCAGGTGGTTCGAGCGAGTCGAACAGGTGGCTCCGGCGTGCTCGGCAGGTGGTTCCGGTCTGTCCGGTAGGTGATTCCGGCGTGTCCGGCACGTGCTTCCGGCACGTCTGAGAGGTGGTTCCGGCATGCGCGACAGGTGATTTCGGAGTGTCCGCCAGGTGGTTCTGGCGTACCCGGCAGGTGATTTTGCTGGCTCCGGCATGCTCGGCAGGTGCTTCCGGCGTCTCTGGCACGTGGTTGTGGTGTGTCTGAGAGCTGGTTCCGGCATGTCTGGCAGATGATTCCGGAGTGTCCGCCAAATGGTTCTGGCATACCCGGCTGGTGATTTGGGCATGTCAGGTAGGTGGTTCCGGCGAGTCAAACAGGTGGCTCCGGCGTGCTCGGCAGGTTGTTCAGACGGGTCTGGCAGGTGTTTTCCGTCTGTTCGGGGTGTGGTTCCAGCATCTCATGCACATGGTTCTGGCACGTCTGAGATGTGGTTCCGGCCGGCCCGACAGGTGTTTCCACAGTGTCCGCCAAGCGGTACTGGCGTAGTTGGCAGGTGATTTTGGCATGACCGGCAGGTGGTTCCAGCAAGCCTGTCAGGTGATTCCGAAGTGTTCCCCAACTGGTTGTGGCGTAGCCGGCAGGTGATTTCTGCGTGTCTGGCAGGTGGTTCTGGCGAATCGAGCAGGTGGTTCCTGTGTGCTCGGGAGGTGCTTCCGGGGTCATTGGCACGTGGTTCTGGCATATCTGAGAGGTGGTTCCGGCATGCCCGGCAGGTGATTCCGGAGTGTTCGCCAAGTGTTTCCGGCATACCCGGCAGGTGATTTTGCACGTCCAGCGGTCGTTCCGGCGGGTCGAGTCGGTGGTTCCGGCGTGTCCGGCAGGTGGTTCCGGTCTGTCCGGCAGGTGGTTCTGTGGTGTCCGGCACGAGGTTCAGTCTGAGAGGCTGTGCCGGCATGCCCCTCACGTGATTCCGGCTTGTCCCCGAAGTGGTGCTGGTGTAGCGGGCAGGTGATTTTGGCGTGTCCGGCAGGTGGTTCAGGCGAGTTGAGCAGGTGGTTGCGACGTGCTCGGCAGGTGCTTCTGGCGGCTCCAGCACGTGTTTCTGGCACATCTGACTCGTGGTTCCGGCATGCCCAAAAGTTGATTCCGGTCTGTCCGGTAGGTGGTTCCGGCGTGCACGGCACGTGGTTCTGGTACGTGTCAGAGGTGGTTGCGTATGCCCAACAGGTGATTCCGGACTGTCCGCCACGTGCTTCTGGCACGTCTGAGAGGTGGTTCCAACATGCCCGGCAGGTCATTTCGGAGAGTCGTCCAAGTGGTTCTGGCGTAGCCCGCAGGTGATTTTGGCGTGTCCGGCAGGTGGTTCTGCCGTGCTCGGCAGGTGGTTCAGGCATGGCCGTCACGTGGTTCCAGTCTGTCCAGGACGTGTTTCCAGCTTCTCCGGCAGGTGGTTCTGGTACGTCTGAGAGGTGGTTCCGCCATGGCTGGCAGGTGATCCCGGACTGTCCCCCAGGTGGTTCTGGCATAGCCAGCAGTTGATATTGGCCTGTCCGGCAGGTGGTTCCAGCGAGTCGAACAGGTGGCTCCGGCGTTCTTTGCAGGTGGTTGTGGTCTGTCCGGTAGGTGTTTCCGGCATGTCTGGCACGTGCTTCCGGCACGTCTGAGAGGTGGCTCCGGCATGCGCGGCAGGTGATTCCGCAGTGTCCGCCAGGTGGTTCTGGCATACCCGACAGGTGATTTTGGCGTGTCCGGCAGGTGTTTCTGGCGAGTCGAGCAGGTGGCTCCGGCATGCTCGGCAGGTGCTTCCGGCGTCTCCGGCACTTGGTTCTGGTGTGTCTGAGAGCTGGTTCCGGCATGTCCGGCAGATGATTCCGGAGTGTCCGCCAAGTGGTTCTGGCATACCCAGCAGGTGATTTTGGCGTGTCAGGGAGGTGGTACCGGTGAGTCGAGCAGGTGGTTCCGGCGTGCTCAGCAGGTGGTTCAGGCGGTTCTGGCAGGTGGTATCCGTCTGTTCGGGGTGTGGTTCCAGCATCTCATGAACACGTTTCTGGCACGTCTGAGATGTGGTTCCAGCCGGCCCGACAGGTGTTTCCGCAGTGTCCGCCAAGCGGTTCTGGCGTAGTTGGCAGGTGATTTTGGCATGACTGGCAGGTGGTTCCAGCAAGCCTGGCAGGTGATCCCAAAGTGTTCACCAACTGGTTGTGGCGTAGCCGGCAGGTGATTTTTGCGTGATCGGCAGGTGGTTCTGGCGAGTCGAGCAGGTGGTTCCGGCGTGCTCGGCTGGTGCTTCCGGGGTCATTGGCACGGGGTTCTGGCATGTCTGAGAGGTGGTTCCTGCATGCCCGGCAAGTGATTCCGGAGTGTTCGCCAAGTGGTTCTGGCATAGTCGGCAGGTGTTTTTGGCATGTCCGGCAGGTGGTTCAGGCGAGTTGAGCAGGTGGTTCCAACGTGCTTGGCAGGTGCTTCCGGCGTCTCCGGCACGTGTTTCTGGCACATCTGACAGGTGGTTCCGGCATGCCCGAAAGGTGATTCCGGTCTGTCCGGTAGGTGGTTCCAGCCTGCACGGCATGTGGTTCTGGTACGTCTCAGAGGTGGTTGCGCATGCCCAACAGGTGATTCCGGACTGTCCGCCACATGGTTCTGGCACGTCTGAGAGGTGGTTCCGGCATGCCTGGCAGGTCATCCCAGAGAGTCCTCCAGGTGGTTCTGGCATAACACGCAGGTGATTTTGGCGTGTCTGGCAGGTTGTTCCGTTGTGCTTGGCAGGTGGTTCAGGCTTGGCCGGCAGGTGGTTCCAGACTGTCCAGGACGTGTTTCCAGCTTCTCCGGCAGGTGGTTCTGGTACGTCTGAGAGGTGGTTCCGCCATGGCTGGCAGGTGATCCCGGACCGTCCCCCAGGTGGTTCTGGCATAGCCAGCAGTTGATATTGGCCTGTCCGGCACGTGGTTCCAGCGAGTCGAACAGGTGGCTCTGGCGTGCTCGGCAGGTGGTTCCGGTCTGTCCGGTAGGTGATTCCGGCGTGTTCGGCACGTGCTTCCGGCACGTCTGAGAGGTGGTTCCGGCATGCGCGACAGGTGATTTCGGAGTGTCCGCCAGGTGGTTCTGGCGTACCCGGCAGGTGATTTTGGCGTGTCCGGCAGGTGTTTCTGGCGAGTCGAGCAGGTGGCTCCGGCATGCTCGGCAGGTGCTTCCGGCGTCTCCGGTACGTGGTTCTTGTGTGTCTGAGAGCTGGTTCCGGCATGTCCGGCAGATGATTCCGGAGTGTCCGCCAAGTGGTTCTGGCATACCCTGCTGGTGATTTGGGCATGTCAGGGAGGTGGTACCGGTGAGTCGAGCAGGTGGTTCCGGCGTGCTCGGCAGGTGCTTCCGGGTTCATTGGCACGTGGTTCTGGCATATCTGAGAGGTGGTTCCGGCATGCCCGGCAGGTGACTCCGGAGTGTTCGCCAAGTGTTTCCGGCGTAGCCAGCAGGTGATTTTGCATGTCCACCGGTCGTTCCGGCGGGTCGAGCCGGTGGTTCCGGCGTGTCCGGCAGGTGGTTCCGGTCTGTCCGGCAGGTGGTTCTGTGGTGTCCGGCACGAGGTTCAGTCTGAGAGGCTGTGCCGGCATGCCCCTCACGTGATTCCGGCTTGTCCCCGAAGTGGTGCTGGTGTAGCGGGCAGGTGATTTTGGCGTGTCCGGCAGGTGGTTCAGGCTAGTTGAGCAGGTGGTTGCGACGTGCTCGGCAGGTGCTTCCGGCGTCTCCGGCACGTGTTTCCGGCACATCTGACTGGTGGTTCCGGCATGCCCAAAAGTTGATTCCGGTCTGTCCGGTAGGTGGTTCCGGCGTGCACGGCACGTGGTTCTGGTACGTGTCAGAGGTGGTTGCGTATGCCCAACAGGTGATTCCGGACTGTCCGCCACGTGCTTCTGGCACGTCTGAGAGGTGGTTCCAACATGCCCGGCAGGTCATTTCGGAGAGTCGTCCAAGTGGTTCTGGCGTAGCCCGCAGGTGATTTTGGCGTGTCCGGGAGGTGGATTCCGCCGTGCTCGGCAGGTGGTTCAGGCATGCCCGTCACGTGGTTCCAGTCTGTCCAGGACGTGTTTCCAGCTTCTCCGGCAGGTGGTTCTGGTACGTCTGAGAGGTGGTTCCGCCATGGCTGGCAGGTGATCCCGGACTGTCCCCCAGGTGGTTCTGGCATAGCCAGCAGTTGATATTGGCCTGTCCGGCAGGTGGTTCCAGCGAGTCGAACAGGTGGCTGCGGCGTTCTTGGCAGGTGGTTCCGGTCTGTCCGGTAGTTGTTTCCGGCGTGTCTGGCACGTGCTTCCGGCACGTCTGAGAGGTGGTTCCGGCATGCCCGGCAGGTCATCCCAGAGAGTCCTCCAAGTGGTTCTGGCATAACACGCAGGTGATTTTGGCGTGTCTGGCAGGTTGTTCCATTGTGCTTGGCAGGTGGTTCAGGCTTGGCCGGCAGGTGGTTCCAGACTGTCCAGGACGTGTTTCCAGCTTCTCCGGCAGGTGGTTCTGGTACGTCTGAGAGGTGGTTCCGCCATGGCTGGCAGGTGATTCCGGACCGTCCCCCAGGTGGTTCTGGCATAGCCAGCAGTTGATATTGGCCTGTCCGGCAGGTGGTACCAGCGAGTCGAACAGGTGGCTCCGGCGTGCTCGGCAGGTGGTTCCGGTCTGTCCGGTAGGTGTTTCCGGCGTGTCCGGCACGTGCTTCCGGCACGTCTGAGAGGTGGTTCCGGCATGCGCGACAGGTGATTTCGGAGTGTCCGCCAGGTGGTTCTGGCGTACCCGGCAGGTGATTTTGGCGTGTCCGGCAGGTGTTTCTGGC
The DNA here is from genome assembly GCF_041296265.1 of Equus caballus. Classification (NCBI taxonomy): domain Eukaryota; kingdom Metazoa; phylum Chordata; class Mammalia; order Perissodactyla; family Equidae; genus Equus; species Equus caballus. The sequence continues at coordinate 2,977,294 of NC_091706.1, read as the reverse complement.
GAGTCGAGCAGGTGGCTCCGGCATGCTCGGCAGGTGCTTCCGGCGTCTCCGGCACGTGGTTCTGGTGTGTCTGAGAGCTGGTTCCGGCATGTCCGGCAGATGATTCCGGAGTGTCCGCCAAGTGGTTCTGGCATACCCGGCTGGTGATTTGGGCATGTCAGGTAGGTGGTTCCGGCAAGTCGAGCAGGTGGCTCCGGCGTGCTCGGCAGGTTGTTCAGACGGGTCTGGCAGGTGTTTTCCGTCTGTTCGGGGTGTGGTTCCAGCATCTCATGCACATGGTTCTGGCACGTCTGAGATGTGGTTCCGGCCGGCCCGACAGGTGTTTCCACAGTGTGCGCCAAGTGGTACTGGCGTAGTTGGCAGGTGATTTTGGCATGACCGGCAGGTGGTCCCAGCAAGCCCGGCAGGTGATTCCGAAGTGTTCCCCAACTGGTTGTGGCGTAGCCGGCAGGTGATTTTTGCGTGTCCGGCAGGTGGTTCTGGCGAGTCGAGCAGGTGGTTCCGGCGTGCTCGGCAGGTGCTTCCGGGGTCATTGGCACGTGGTTCTGGCATATCTGAGAGGTGGTTCCGGCATGCCCGGCAGGTGATTCCGGAGTGTTCGCCAAGTGTATCCGGCGTAGCCGGCAGGTGATTTTGCATGTCCAGCGGTCGTTCCGGCGGGTCGAGCCGGTGGTTCCGGCGTGTCCGGCAGGTGGTTCCGGTCTGTCCGGCAGGTGGCTCTGTGGTGTCCGGCACGAGGTTCAGTCTGAGAGGCTGTGCCGGCATGCCCCTCACGTGATTCCGGCTTGTCCCCGAAGTGGTGCTGGTGTAGCGGGCAGGTGATTTTGGCGTGTCCGGCAGGTGGTTCAGGCGAGTTGAGCAGGTGGTTGCGACGTGCTCGGCAGGTGCTTCCGGCGTCTCCGGCACGTGTTTCTGGCACATCTGACTGGTGGTTCCGGCATGCCCAAAAGTTGATTCCGGTCTGTCCGGTAGGTGGTTCCGGCGTGCACGGCACGTGGTTCTGGTACGTGTCAGAGGTGGTTGCGTATGCCCAACAGGTGATTCCGGACTGTCCGCCACGTGCTTCTGGCACGTCTGAGAGGTGGTTCCAACATGCCCGGCAGGTCATTTCGGAGAGTCGTCCAAGTGGTTCTGGCGTAGCCAGCAGGTGATTTGGGCGTGTCCGGCAGGTGGTTCCGCCGTGCTCGGCAGGTGGTTCAGGCATGGCCGTCACGTGGTTCCAGTCTGTCCAGGACGTGTTTCCAGCTTCTCCGGCAGGTGGTTCTGGTACGTCTGAGAGGTGGTTCCGCCATTGCTGGCAGGTGATCCCGGACTGTCCCCCAGGTGGTTCTGGCATAGCCAGCAGTTGATATTGGCCTGTCCGGCAGGTGGTTCCAGCGAGTCGAACAGGTGGCTCCGGCGTTCTTGGCAGGTGGTTCCGGTCTGTCCGGTAGGTGTTTCCGGCGTGTCCGGCACGTGCTTCCGGCACGTCTGAGAGGTGGTTCCGGCATGCGCGGCAGGTGATTCCGTAGTGTCCGCCAGGTGGTTCTGGCATACCCGGCAGGTGATTTTGGCGAGATCGGCAGGTGTTTCCGGGGAGTGGAGCAGGTGGCTCCGGCATGCTCGGCAGGTGCTTCTGGCGTCTCCGGCACTTGGTTCTGGTGTGTCTGAGAGCTGGTTCCGGCATGTCCGGCAGATGATTCCGGAGTGTCCGCCAAGTGGTTCTGGCATACCCAGCAGGTGATTTTGGAGTGTCAGGGAGGTGGCACCGGTGAGTCGAGCAGGTGGTTCCGGCGTGCTCAGCAGGTGGTTCAGGCGGTTCTGGCAGGTGGTATCCGTCTGTTCGGGGTGTGGTTCCAGCATCTCATGAACACGTTTCTGGCACGTCTGAGATGTGGTTCCAGCCGGCCCGACTGTTGTTTCCGCAGTGTCCGCCAAGCGGTTCTGGCGTAGTTGGCAGGTGATTTTGGCATGACTGGCAGGTGGTTCCAGCAAGCCTGGCAGGTGATTCCAAAGTGTTCACCAACTGGTTGTGGCGTAGCCGGCAGGTGATTTTTGCGTGATCGGCAGGTGGTTCTGGCGAGTCGAGCAGGTGGTTCCGGCGTGCTCGGCTGGTGCTTCCGGGGTCATTGGCACGGGGTTCTGGCATGTCTGAGAGGTGGTTCCTGCATGCCCGGCAAGTGATTCCGGAGTGTTCGCCAAGTGGTTCTGGCATAGTCGGCAGGTGATTTTGGCATGTCCGGCAGGTGGTTCAGGCGAGTTGAGCAGGTGGTTCCAACGTGCTTGGCAGGTGCTTCCGGCGTCTCCGGCACGTGTTTCTGGCACATCTGACAGGTGGTTCCGGCATGCCCGAAAGGTGATTCCGGTCTGTCCGGTAGGTGGTTCCAGCCTGCACGGCATGTGGTTCTGGTACGTCTCAGAGGTGGTTGCGCATGCCCAACAGGTGATTCCGGACTGTCCGCCACATGGTTCTGCCACGTCTGAGAGGTGGTTCCGGCATGCCCGGCAGGTCATCCCAGAGAGTCCTCCAAGTGGTTCTGGCATAACACGCAGGTGATTTTGGCGTGTCTGGCAGGTTGTTCCGTTGTGCTTGGCAGGTGGTTCAGGCTTGGCCGGCAGGTGGTTCCAGACTGTCCAGGACGTGTTTCCAGCTTCTCCGGCAGGTGGCTCTGGTACGTCTGAGAGGTGGTTCCGCCATGGCTGGCAGGTGATTCCGGACCGTCCCCCAGGTGGTTCTGGTATAGCCAGCAGTTGATATTGGCCTGTCCGGCAGGTGGTTCGAGCGAGTCGAACAGGTGGCTCCGGCGTGCTCGGCAGGTGGTTCCGGTCTGTCCGGTAGGTGATTCCGGCGTGTCCGGCACGTGCTTCCGGCACGTCTGAGAGGTGGTTCCGGCATGCGCGACAGGTGATTTCGGAGTGTCCGCCAGGTGGTTCTGGCGTACCCGGCAGGTGATTTTGCTGGCTCCGGCATGCTCGGCAGGTGCTTCCGGCGTCTCTGGCACGTGGTTGTGGTGTGTCTGAGAGCTGGTTCCGGCATGTCTGGCAGATGATTCCGGAGTGTCCGCCAAATGGTTCTGGCATACCCGGCTGGTGATTTGGGCATGTCAGGTAGGTGGTTCCGGCGAGTCGAACAGGTGGCTCCGGCGTGCTCGGCAGGTTGTTCAGACGGGTCTGGCAGGTGTTTTCCGTCTGTTCGGGGTGTGGTTCCAGCATCTCATGCACATGGTTCTGGCACGTCTGAGATGTGGTTCCGGCCGGCCCGACAGGTGTTTCCACAGTGTCCGCCAAGCGGTACTGGCGTAGTTGGCAGGTGATTTTGGCATGACCGGCAGGTGGTTCCAGCAAGCCTGTCAGGTGATTCCGAAGTGTTCCCCAACTGGTTGTGGCGTAGCCGGCAGGTGATTTCTGCGTGTCTGGCAGGTGGTTCTGGCGAATCGAGCAGGTGGTTCCTGTGTGCTCGGGAGGTGCTTCCGGGGTCATTGGCACGTGGTTCTGGCATATCTGAGAGGTGGTTCCGGCATGCCCGGCAGGTGATTCCGGAGTGTTCGCCAAGTGTTTCCGGCATACCCGGCAGGTGATTTTGCACGTCCAGCGGTCGTTCCGGCGGGTCGAGTCGGTGGTTCCGGCGTGTCCGGCAGGTGGTTCCGGTCTGTCCGGCAGGTGGTTCTGTGGTGTCCGGCACGAGGTTCAGTCTGAGAGGCTGTGCCGGCATGCCCCTCACGTGATTCCGGCTTGTCCCCGAAGTGGTGCTGGTGTAGCGGGCAGGTGATTTTGGCGTGTCCGGCAGGTGGTTCAGGCGAGTTGAGCAGGTGGTTGCGACGTGCTCGGCAGGTGCTTCTGGCGGCTCCAGCACGTGTTTCTGGCACATCTGACTCGTGGTTCCGGCATGCCCAAAAGTTGATTCCGGTCTGTCCGGTAGGTGGTTCCGGCGTGCACGGCACGTGGTTCTGGTACGTCTCAGAGTTGGTTGCGTATGCCCAACAGGTGATTCCGGACTGTCCGCCACGTGCTTCTGGCACGTCTGAGAGGTGGTTCCAACATGCCCGGCAGGTCATTTCGGAGAGTCGTCCAAGTGGTTCTGGCGTAGCCCGCAGGTGATTTTGGCGTGTCCGGCAGGTGGTTCTGCCGTGCTCGGCAGGTGGTTCAGGCATGGCCGTCACGTGGTTCCAGTCTGTCCAGGACGTGTTTCCAGCTTCTCCGGCAGGTGGTTCTGGTACGTCTGAGAGGTGGTTCCGCCATGGCTGGCAGGTGATCCCGGACTGTCCCCCAGGTGGTTCTGGCATAGCCAGCAGTTGATATTGGCCTGTCCGGCAGGTGGTTCCAGCGAGTCGAACAGGTGGCTCCGGCGTTCTTTGCAGGTGGTTGTGGTCTGTCCGGTAGGTGTTTCCGGCATGTCTGGCACGTGCTTCCGGCACGTCTGAGAGGTGGCTCCGGCATGCGCGGCAGGTGATTCCGCAGTGTCCGCCAGGTGGTTCTGGCATACCCGACAGGTGATTTTGGCGTGTCCGGCAGGTGTTTCTGGCGAGTCGAGCAGGTGGCTCCGGCATGCTCGGCAGGTGCTTCCGGCGTCTCCGGCACTTGGTTCTGGTGTGTCTGAGAGCTGGTTCCGGCATGTCCGGCAGATGATTCCGGAGTGTCCGCCAAGTGGTTCTGGCATACCCAGCAGGTGATTTTGGCGTGTCAGGGAGGTGGTACCGGTGAGTCGAGCAGGTGGTTCCGGCGTGCTCAGCAGGTGGTTCAGGCGGTTCTGGCAGGTGGTATCCGTCTGTTCGGGGTGTGGTTCCAGCATCTCATGAACACGTTTCTGGCACGTCTGAGATGTGGTTCCAGCCGGCCCGACAGGTGTTTCCGCAGTGTCCGCCAAGCGGTTCTGGCGTAGTTGGCAGGTGATTTTGGCATGACTGGCAGGTGGTTCCAGCAAGCCTGGCAGGTGATCCCAAAGTGTTCACCAACTGGTTGTGGCGTAGCCGGCAGGTGATTTTTGCGTGATCGGCAGGTGGTTCTGGCGAGTCGAGCAGGTGGTTCCGGCGTGCTCGGCTGGTGCTTCCGGGGTCATTGGCACGGGGTTCTGGCATGTCTGAGAGGTGGTTCCTGCATGCCCGGCAAGTGATTCCGGAGTGTTCGCCAAGTGGTTCTGGCATAGTCGGCAGGTGATTTTGGCATGTCCGGCAGGTGGTTCAGGCGAGTTGAGCAGGTGGTTCCAACGTGCTTGGCAGGTGCTTCCGGCGTCTCCGGCACGTGTTTCTGGCACATCTGACAGGTGGTTCCGGCATGCCCGAAAGGTGATTCCGGTCTGTCCGGTAGGTGGTTCCAGCCTGCACGGCATGTGGTTCTGGTACGTCTCAGAGGTGGTTGCGCATGCCCAACAGGTGATTCCGGACTGTCCGCCACATGGTTCTGGCACGTCTGAGAGGTGGTTCCGGCATGCCTGGCAGGTCATCCCAGAGAGTCCTCCAGGTGGTTCTGGCATAACACGCAGGTGATTTTGGCGTGTCTGGCAGGTTGTTCCGTTGTGCTTGGCAGGTGGTTCAGGCTTGGCCGGCAGGTGGTTCCAGACTGTCCAGGACGTGTTTCCAGCTTCTCCGGCAGGTGGTTCTGGTACGTCTGAGAGGTGGTTCCGCCATGGCTGGCAGGTGATCCCGGACCGTCCCCCAGGTGGTTCTGGCATAGCCAGCAGTTGATATTGGCCTGTCCGGCACGTGGTTCCAGCGAGTCGAACAGGTGGCTCTGGCGTGCTCGGCAGGTGGTTCCGGTCTGTCCGGTAGGTGATTCCGGCGTGTTCGGCACGTGCTTCCGGCACGTCTGAGAGGTGGTTCCGGCATGCGCGACAGGTGATTTCGGAGTGTCCGCCAGGTGGTTCTGGCCTACCCGGCAGGTGATTTTGGCGTGTCCGGCAGGTGTTTCTGGTGAGTCGAGCAGGTGGCTCCGGCATGCTCGGCAGGTGCTTCCGGCGTCTCCGGCACGTGGTTCTTGTGTGTCTGAGAGCTGGTTCCGGCATGTCCGGCAGATGATTCCGGAGTGTCCGCCAAGTGGTTCTGGCATACCCTGCTGGTGATTTGGGCATGTCAGGTAGGTGGTTCCGGTGAGTCGAGCAGGTGGCTCCGGCGTGCTCGGCAGGTTGTTCAGACGGTTCTGGCAGGTGTTTTCCGTCTGTTCGGGGTGTGGTTCCAGCATCTCATGCACATGGTTCTGGCACGTCTGAGATGTGGTTCCGGCCGGCCCGACAGGTGTTTCCACAGTGTCCGCCAAGTGGTACTGGCGTAGTTGGCAGGTGATTTTGGCATGACCGGCAGGTGGTTCCAGCAAGCCCGGCAGGTGATTCCAAAGTGTTCACCAACTGGTTGTGGCGTAGCCAGCAGGTGATTTCTGCGTTTCCAGCAGGTGGTTCTGGAGAGTCGAGCAGGTGGTTCCGGCGTGCTCGGCAGGTGCTTCCGGGGTCATTGGCACGTGGTTCTGGCATATCTGAGAGGTGGTTCCGGCATGCCCGGCAGGTGATTCCGGAGTGTTCGCCAAGTGTTTCCGGCGTAGCCGGCAGGTGATTTTGCATGTCCAGCGGTCGTTCCGGCGGGTCGAGCCGGTGGTTCCGGCGTGTCCGGCAGGTGGTTCCGGTCTGTCCGGCAGGTGGTTCTGTGGTGTCCGGCACGAGGTTCAGTCTGAGAGGCTGTGCCGGCATGCCCCTCACGTGATTCCGGCTTGTCCCCGAAGTGGTGCTGGTGTAGCGGGCAGGTGATTTTGGCGTGTCCGGCAGGTGGTTCAGGCGAGTTGAGCAGGTGGTTGCGACGTGCTCGGCAGGTGCTTCCGGCGTCTCCGGCACGTGTTTCTGGCACATCTGACTGGTGGTTCCGGCATGCCCAAAAGTTGATTCCGGTCTGTCCGGTAGGTGGTTCCGGCGTGCACGGCACGTGGTTCTGGTACGTCTCAGAGGTGGTTGCGTATGCCCAACAGGTGATTCCGGACTGTCCGCCACGTGCATCTGGCACGTCTGAGAGGTGGTTCCAACATGCCCGGCATGTCATTTCGGAGAGTCGTCCAAGTGGTTCTGGCGTAGCCCGCAGGTGATTTTGGCGTGTCTGGCAGGTGGTTCCGCCATGCTCGGCAGGTGGTTCAGGCATGGCCGTCACGTGGTTCCAGTCTGTCCAGGACGTGTTTCCAGCTTCTCCGGCAGGTGGTTCTGGTACGTCTGAGAGGTGGTTCCGCCATGGCTGGCAGGTGATCCCGGACTGTCCCACAGGTGGTTCTGGCATAGCCAGCAGTAGATATTGGCCTGTCCGGCAGGTGGTTCCAGCGAGTCGAACAGGTGGCTCCGGCGTTCTTGGCATGTGGTTCCGGTCTGTCCGGTAGGTGTTTCCGGCGTGTCTGGCACGTGCTTCCGGCACGTCTGAGAGGTGGTTCCGGCATGCGCGACAGGTGATTTCGGAGTGTCCGCCAGGTGGTTCTGGCATACCCGGCAGGTGATTTTGGCGTGTCCGGCAGGTGTTTCTGGCGAGTGGAGAAGGTGGCTCCGGCATGCTCGGCAGGTGCTTCTGGCGTCTCCGGCACTTGGTTCTGGTGTGTCTGAGAGCTGGTTCCGGCATGTCCGGCAGATGATTCCGGAGTGTCCGCCAAGTGGCTCTGTCATACCCAGCAGGTGATTTTGGCGTGTCAGGGATGTGGTACCGGTGAGTCGAGCAGGTGGTTCCTGCGTGCTCAGCAGGTGGTTCAGGCGGTTCTGGCAGGTGGTATCCGTCTGTTCGGGGTGTGGTTCCAGCATCTCATGAACACGTTTCTGGCACGTCTGAGATGTGGTTCCAGCCGGCCCGACAGGTGTTTCCACAGTGTCCGCCAAGTGGTACTGGCGTAGTTGGCAGGTGATTTTGGCATGACCGGCAGGTGGTTCCAGCAAGCCCGGCAGGTGATTCCGAAGTGTTCCCCAACTGGTTGTGGCGTAGCCGGCAGGTGATTTTTGCGTGTCCGGCAGGTGGTTCTGGCGAGTCGAGCAGGTGGTTCCGGCGTGCTCGGCAGGTGCTTCCGGGGTCATTGGCACGTGGTTGTGGCATATCTGAGAGGTGGTTCCGGCATGCCCGGCAGGTGATTCCGGAGTGTTCGCCAAGTGTTTCCGGCGTAGCCGGCAGGTGATTTTGCATGTCCAGCGGTCGTTCCGGCGGGTCGAGCCGGTGGTTCCGGCGTGTCCGGCAGGTGGTTCTGTGGTGTCCGGCACTAGGTTCAGTCTGAGAGGCTGTGCCGGCATGCCCCTCACGTGATTCCGGCTTGTCCCCGAAGTGGTGCTGGTGTAGCGGGCAGGTGATTTTGGCGTGTCCGGCAGGTGGTTCAGGCGAGTTGAGCAGGTGGTTGCGACGTGCTCGGCAGGTGCTTCCGGCGTCTCCGGCACGTGTTTCCGGCACATCTGACTGGTGGTTCCGGCATGCCCAAAAGTTGATTCCGGTCTGTCTGGTAGGTGGTTCCAGCGTGCACGGCACGTGGTTCTGGTACGTGTCAGAGGTGGTTGCGTATGCCCAACAGGTGATTCCGGACTATCCGCCACGTGCTTCTGGCACGTCTGAGAGGTGGTTCCAACATGCCCGGCAGGTCATTTCGGAGAGTCGTCCAAGTGGTTCTGGCGTGGCCCGCAGGTGATTTTGGCGTGTCCGGCAGGTGGTTCCGCCGTGCTCGGCAGGTGGTTCAGGCATGGCCGTCACGTGGTTCCAGTCTGTCCAGGACGTGTTTCCAGCTTCTCCGGCAGGTGGTTCTGGTACGTCTGAGAGGTGGTTCCGCCATGGCTGGCAGGTGATCCCGGACTGTCCCCCAGGTGGTTCTGGCATAGCCAGCAGTTGATATTGGCCTGTCCGGCAGGTGGTTCCAGCGAGTCGAACAGGTGGCTGCGGCGTTCTTGGCAGGTGGTTCCGGTCTGTCCGGTAGTTGTTTCCGGCGTATCTGGCACGTGCTTCCGGCACGTCTGAGAGGTGGTTCCAGCATGCCCGGCAGGTCATCCCAGAGAGTCCTCCAAGTGGTTCTGGCATAACACGCAGGTGATTTTGGCGTGTCTGGCAGGTTGTTCCCTTGTGCTTGGCAGGTGGTTCAGGCTTGGCCGGCAGGTGGTTCCAGACTGTCCAGGACGTGTTTCCAGCTTCTCCGGCAGGTGGTTCTGGTACGTCTGAGAGGTGGTTCCGCCATGGCTGGCAGGTCATTCCGGACCGTCCCCCAGGTGGTTCTGGCATAGCCAGCAGTTGATATTGGCCTGTCCGGCAGGTGGTTGCAGCGAGTCGAACAGGTGGCTCAGGCGTGCTCGGCAGGTGGTTCCGGTCTGTCCGGTAGGTGATTCCGGCATGTCCGGCACGTGCTTCCGGCACGTCTGAGAGGTGGTTCCGGCATGCGCGACAGGTGATTTCGGAGTGTCCGCCAGGTGGTTATGGCGTACCCGGCAGGTGATTTTGGCGTGTCCGTCAGGTGTTTCTGGCGAGTCGAGCAGGTGGCTCCGGCATGCTCGGCAGGTGCTTCCGGCGTCTCCGGCACGTGGTTCTGGTGTGTCTGAGAGCTGGTTCCGGCATGTCCGGCAGATGATTCCGGAGTGTCCGCCAAGTGGTTCTGGCATACCCAGCAGGTGATTTTGGCGTGTCAGCGATGGGGTACCGGTGAGTCGAGCAGGTGGTTCCGGCGTGCTCAGCAGGTGGTTCAGGCGGTTCTGGCAGGTGGTATCCGTCTGTTCGGGGTGTGGTTCCAACATCTCATGAACACGTTTCTGGCACGTCTGAGATGTGGTTCCAGCCGGCCCGACAGGTGTTTCCGCAGTGTCCGCCAAGCGGTTCTGGCGTAGTTGGCAGGTGATTTTGGCATGACTGGCAGGTGGTTCCAGCAAGCCTGGCAGGTGATCCCAAAGTGTTCACCAACTGGTTGTGGCGTAGCCGGCAGGTGATTTTTGCGTGATCGGCAGGTGGTTCTGGCGAGTCGAGCAGGTGGTTCCGGCGTGCTCGGCTGGTGCTTCCGGGGTCATTGGCACGGGGTTCTGGCATGTCTGAGAGGTGGTTCCTGCATGCCCGGCAAGTGATTCCGGAGTGTTCGCCAAGTGGTTCTGGCATAGTCGGCAGGTGATTTTGGCATGTCCGGCAGGTGGTTCAGGCGAGTTGAGCAGGTGGTTCCAACGTGCTTGGCAGGTGCTTCCGGCGTCTCCGGCACGTGTTTCTGGCACATCTGACAGGTGGTTCCGGCATGCCCGAAAGGTGATTCCGGTCTGTCCGGTAGGTGGTTCCAGCCTGCACGGCATGTGGTTCTGGTACGTCTCAGAGGTGGTTGCGCATGCCCAACAGGTGATTCCGGACTGTCCGCCACATGGTTCTGGCACGTCTGAGAGGTGGTTCCGGCATGCCCGGCAGGTCATCCCAGAGAGTCCTCCAAGTGGTTCTGGCATAACACGCAGGTGATTTTGGCGTGTCTGGCAGGTTGTTCCGTTGTGCTTGGCAGGTGGTTCAGGCTTGTCCGGCAGGTGGTTCCAGACTGTCCAGGACGTGTTTCCAGCTTCTCCGGCAGGTGGTTCTGGTACGTCTGAGAGGTGGTTCCGCCATGGCTGGCAGGTGATCCCGGACCGTCCCCCAGGTGGTTCTGGCATAGCCAGCAGTTGATATTGGCCTGTCCGGCAGGTGGTTCCAGCGAGTCGAACAGGTGGCTCCGGCGTTCTTGGCAGGTGGTTCCGGTCTGTCCAGTAGGTGTTTCCGGCGTGTCCGGCACGTGCTTCCGGCACGTCTGAGAGGTGGTTCCGGCATGCGCGGCAGGTGATTCCGTAGTGTCCGCCAGGTGGTTCTGGCGTACCCGGCAGGTGATTTTGGCGTGTCCAGCAGGTGTTTCTGGCGAGTGGAGCAGGTGGCTCCGGCATGCTCGGCAGGTGCTTCTGGCGTCTCCGGCACTTGGTTCTGGTGTGTCTGAGAGCTGGTTCCGGCATGTCCGGCAGATGATTCCGGAGTGTCCGCCAAGTGGTTCTGGCATACCCAGCAGGTGATTTTGGCGTGTCAGGGATGTGGTACCAGTGAGTCGAGCAGGTGGTTCCAGCGTGCTCAGCAGGTGGTTCAGGCGGTTCTGGCAGTTGGTATCCGTCTGTTCGGGGTGTGGTTCCAGCATCTCATGAACACGTTTCTGGCACGTCTGAGATGTGGTTCCAGCCGGCCCGACAGGTGTTTCCGCAGTGTCCGCCAAGCGGTTCTGGCGTAGTTGGCAGGTGATTTTGGCATGACTGGCAGGTGGTTCCAGCAAGCCTGGCAGGTGATCCCAAAGTGTTCACCAACTGGTTGTGTCGTAGCCGGCAGGTGATTTTTGCGTGATCGGCAGGTGGTTCTGGCGAGTCGAGCAGGTGGTTCCGGCGTGCTCGGCTGGTGCTTCCGGGGTCATTGGCACGGGGTTCTGGCATGTCTGAGAGGTGGTTCCTGCATGCCCGGCAAGTGATTCCGGAGTGTTCGCCAAGTGGTTCTGGCATAGTCGGCAGGTGATTTTGGCATGTCCGGCAGGTGGTTCAGGCGAGTTGAGCTGGTGGTTCCAACGTGCTTGGCAGGTGCTTCCGGCCTCTCCGGCACGTGTTTCTGGCACATCTGACAGGTGGTTCCGGCATGCCCGAAAGGTGATTCCGGTCTGTCCGGTAGGTGGTTCCAGCCTGCACGGCATGTGGTTCTGCTACATCTCAGAGGTGGTTGCGCATGCCCAACAGGTGATTCCGGACTGTCCGCCACATGGTTCTGGCACGTCTGAGAGGTGGTTCCGGCATGCCCGGCAGGTCATCCCAGAGAGTCCTCCAAGTGGTTCTGGCATAACAGGCAGGTGATTTTGGCGTGTCTGGCAGGTTGTTCCGTTGTGCTTGGCAGGTGGTTCAGGCTTGGCCGGCAGGTGGTTCCAGACTGTCCAGGACGTGTTTCCAGCTTCTCCGGCAGGTGGTTCTGGTACGTCTGAGAGGTGGTTCCGCCATGGCTGGCAGGTGATTCCGGACCGTCCCCCAGGTGGTTCTGGCATAGCCAGCAGTTGATATTGGCCTGTCCGGCAGGTGGTTCCAGCGAGTCGAACAGGTGGCTCCGGCGTGCTCGGCAGGTGGTTCCGGTCTGTCCGGTAGGTGATTCCGGCGTGTCCGGCACGTGCTTCCGGCACGTCTGAGAGGTGGTTCCGGCATGCGCGGCAGGTGATTCCGTAGTGTCCGCCAGGTGGTTCTGGCGTACCCGGCAGGTGATTTTGGCGTGTCCGGCAGGTGTTTCTGGCGAGTGGAGCAGGTGGCTCCGGCATGCTCGGCAGGTGCTTCCGGCGTCTCCGGCACTTGGTTCTGGTGTGTCTGAGAGCTGGTTCCGGCATGTCCGGCAGATGATTCCGGAGTGTCCGCCAAGTGGTTCTGGCATACCCAGCAGGTGATTTTGGCGTGTCAGGGAGGTGGTACCGGTGAGTCGAGCAGGTGGTTCCGGCGTGCTCAGCAGGTGGTTCAGGCGGTTCTGGCAGGTGGTATCCGTCTGTTCGGGTTGTGGTTCCAGCATCTCATGAACACGTTTCTGGCACATCTGAGATGTGGTTCCAGCCGGCCCGACAGGTGTTTCCGCAGTGTCCGCCAAGCGGTTCTGGCGTAGCCGGCAGGTGATTTTTGCGTGATCGGCAGGTGGTTCTGGCGAGTCGAGCAGGTGCTTCCGGCGTGCTCGGCTGGTGCTTCCGGGGTCATTGGCACGGGGTTCTGGCATGTCTGAGAGGTGGTTCCTGCATGCCCGGCAAGTGATTCCGGAGTGTTCGCCAAGTGGTTCTGGCATAGTCGGCAGGTGATTTCGGCATGTCCGGCAGGTGGTTCAGGCGAGTTGAGCAGGTGGTTGCGACGTGCTCGGCAGGTGCTTCCGGCATCTCCGGCACGTGTTTCTGGCACATCTGACTGGTGGTTCCGTCATGCCCAAAAGTTGATTCCGGTCTGTCCGGTAGGTGGTTCCGGCGTGCACGGCACGTGGTTCTGGTACGTGTCAGAGGTGGTTGCGTATGCCCAACAGGTGATTCCGGACTGTCCGCCACGTGCTTCTGGCACGTCTGAGAGGTGGTTCCAACATGCCCGGCAGGTCATTTCGGAGAGTCGTCCAAGTGGTTCTGGCGTAGCCCGCAGGTGATTTTGGCGTGTCCGGCAGGTGGTTGCGCCGTGCTCGGCAGGTGGTTCAGGCATGGCCGTCACGTGGTTCCAGTCTGTCCAGGACGTGTTTCCAGCTTCTCCGGCAGGTGGTTCTGGTACGTCTGAGAGGTGGTTCCGCCATGGCTGGCAGGTGATCCCGGACCGTCCCCCAGGTGGTTCTGGCATAGCCAGCAGTTGATATTGGCCTGTACGGCAGGTGGTTCCAGCGAGTCGAACAGGTGGCTCCGGCGTTCTTGGCAGGTGGTTCCGGTCTGTCCAGTAGGTGTTTCCGGCGTGTCCGGCACATGCTTCCGGCACGTCTGAGAGGTGGTTCCGGCATGCGCGGCAGGTGATTCCGTAGTGTCCGCCAGGTGGTTCTGGCGTACCCGGCAGGTGATTTTGAGGTGTCCAGCAGGTGTTTCTGGCGAGTGGAGCAGGTGGCTCCGGCATGCTCGGCAGGTGCTTCTGGCGTCTCCGGCACTTGGTTCTGGTGTGTCTGAGAGCTGGTTCCGGCATGTCCGGCAGATGATTCCGGAGTGTCCGCCAAGTGGTTCTGGCATACCCAGCAGGTGATTTTGGCGTGTCAGGGATGTGGTACCGGTGAGTCGAGCAGGTGGTTCCGGCGTGCTCAGCAGGTGGTTCAGGCGGTTCTGGCAGTTGGTATCCGTCTGTTCGGGGTGTGGTTCCAGCATCTCATGAACACGTTTCTGGCACGTCTGAGATGTGGTTCCAGCCGGCCCGACAGGTGTTTCCGCAGTGTCCACCAAGCGGTTCTGGCGTAGTTGGCAGGTGATTTTGGCATGACTGGCAGGTGGTTCCAGCAAGCCTGGCAGGTGATTCCAAAGTGTTCACCAACTGGTTGTGGCGTAGCCGGCAGGTGATTTTTGCGTGATCGGCAGGTGGTTCTGGCGAGTCGAGCAGGTGGTTCCAGCGTGCTCGGCTGGTGCTTCCGGGGTCATTGGCACGGGGTTCTGGCATGTCTGAGAGGTGGTTCCTGCATGCCCGGCAAGTGATTCCGGAGTGTTCGCCAAGTGGTTCTGGCATAGTCGGCAGGTGATTTTGGCATGTCCGGCAGGTGGTTCAGGCGAGTTGAGCAGGTGGTTCCAACGTGCTTGGCAGGTGCTTCCGGCGTCTCCGGCACGTGTTTCTGGCACATCTGACAGGTGGTTCCGGCATGCCCGAAAGGTGATTCCGGTCTGTCCGGTAGGTGGTTCCAGCCTGCACGGCATGTGGTTCTGGTACGTCTCAGAGGTGGTTGCGCATGCCCAACAGGTGATTCCGGACTGTCCGCCACATGGTTCTGGCACGTCTGAGAGGTGGTTCCGGCATGCCCGGCAGGTCATCCCAGAGAGTCCTCCAAGTGGTTCTGGCATAACACGCAGGTGATTTTGGCGTGTCTGGCAGGTTGTTCCGTTGTGCTTGGCAGGTGGTTCAGGCTTGGCCGGCAGGTGGTTCCAGACTGTCCAGGACGTGTTTCCAGCTTCTCCGGCAGGTGGTTCTGGTACGTCTGAGAGGTGGTTCCGCCATGGCTGGCAGGTGATTCCGGACCGTCCCCCAGGTGGTTCTGGCATAGCCAGCAGTTGATATTGGCCTGTCCGGCAGGTGGTTCGAGCGAGTCGAACAGGTGGCTCCGGCGTGCTCGGCAGGTGGTTCCGGTCTGTCCGGTAGGTGATTCCGGCGTGTCCGGCACGTGCTTCCGGCACGTCTGAGAGGTGGTTCCGGCATGCGCGGCAGGTGATTCCGTAGTGTCCGCCAGGTGGTTCTGGCGTACCCGGCAGGTGATTTTGGCGTGTCCGGCAGGTGTTTCTGGCGAGTCGAGCAGGTGGCTCCGGCATGCTCGGCAGGTGCTTCCGGCGTCTCCGGCACTTGGTTCTGGTGTGTCTGAGAGCTGGTTCCGGCATGTCCGGCAGATGATTCCGGAGTGTCCGCCAAGTGGTTCTGGCATACCCAGCAGGTGATTTTGGCGTGTCAGGGAGGTGGTACCGGTGAGTCGAGCAGGTGGTTCCGGCGTGCTCAGCAGGTGGTTCAGGCGGTTCTGGCAGGTGGTATCCGTCTGTTCGGGTTGTGGTTCCAGCATCTCATGAACACGTTTCTGGCACATCTGAGATGTGGTTCCAGCCGGCCCGACAGGTGTTTCCGCAGTGTCCGCCAAGCGGTTCTGGCGTAGTTGGCAGGTGATTTTGGCATGACTGGCAGGTGGTTCCAGCAATCCTGGCAGGTGATTCCAAAGTGTTCACCAACTGGTTGTGGCGTAGCCGGCAGGTGATTTTTGCGTGATCGGCAGGTGGTTCTGGCGAGTCGAGCAGGTGCTTCCGGCGTGCTCGGCTGGTGCTTCCGGGGTCATTGGCACGGGGTTCTGGCATGTCTGAGAGGTGGTTCCTGCATGCCCGGCAAGTGATTCCGGAGTGTTCGCCAAGTGGTTCTGGCATAGTCGGCAGGTGATTTTGGCATGTCCGGCAGGTGGTTCAGGCGAGTTGAGCAGGTGGTTGCGACGTGCTCGGCAGGTGCTTCCGGCATCTCCGGCACGTGTTTCTGGCACATCTGACTGGTGGTTCCGTCATGCCCAAAAGTTGATTCCGGTCTGTCCGGTAGGTGGTTCCGGCGTGCACGGCACGTGGTTCTGGTACGTGTCAGAGGTGGTTGCGTATGCCCAACAGGTGATTCCGGACTGTCCGCCACGTGCTTCTGGCACGTCTGAGAGGTGGTTCCAACATGCCCGGCAGGTCATTTCGGAGAGTCGTCCAAGTGGTTCTGGCGTAGCCCGCAGGTGATTTTGGCGTGTCCGGCAGGTGGTTGCGCCGTGCTCGGCAGGTGGTTCAGGCATGGCCGTCACGTGGTTCCAGTCTGTCCAGGACGTGTTTCCAGCTTCTCCGGCAGGTGGTTCTGGTACGTCTGAGAGGTGGTTCCGCCATGGCTGGCAGGTGATCCCAGACTGTCCCTCAGGTGGTTCTGGCATAGCCAGCAGTTGATATTGGCCTGTCCGGCAGGTGGTTCCAGCGAGTCGAACAGGTGGCTGCGGCGTTCTTGGCAGGTGGTTCCGGTCTGTCCGGTAGTTGTTTCCGGCGTGTCTGGCACGTGCTTCCGGCACGTCTGAGAGGTGGTTTCAGCATGCCCGGCAGGTCATCCCAGAGAGTCCTCCAAGTGGTTCTGGCATAACACGCAGGTGATTTTGGCGTGTCTGGCAGGTTGTTCCATTGTGCTTGGCAGGTGGTTCAGGCTTGGCCGGCAGGTGGTTCCAGACTGTCCAGGACGTGTTTCCAGCTTCTCCGGCAGGTGGTTCTGGTACGTCTGAGAGGTGGTTCCGCCATGGCTGGCAGGTCATTCCGGACCGTCCCCCAGGTGGTTCTGGCATAGCCAGCAGTTGATATTGGCCTGTCCGGCAGGTGGTTGCAGCGAGTCGAACAGGTGGCTCAGGCGTGCTCGGCAGGTGGTTCCGGTCTGTCCGGTAGGTGATTCCGGCATGTCCGGCACGTGCTTCCGGCATGTCTGAGAGGTGGTTCCGGCATGCGCGACAGGTGATTTCGGAGTGTCCGCCAGGTGGTTCTGGCGTACCCGGCAGGTGATTTTGGCGTGTCCGTCAGGTGTTTCTGGCGAGTCGAGCAGGTGGCTCCGGCATGCTCGGCAGGTGCTTCCGGCGTCTCCGGCACGTGGTTCTTGTGTGTCTGAGAGCTGGTTCCGGCATGTCCGGCAGATGATTCCGGAGTGTCCGCCAAGTGGTTCTGGCATACCCGGCTGGTGATTTGGGCATGTCAGGTAGGTGGTTCCGGCAAGTCGAGCAGGTGGCTCTGGCGTGCTCGGCAGGTTGTTCAGACGGGTGTGGCAGGTGTTTTCCGTCTGTTCGGGGTGTGGTTCCAGCATCTCATGCACATGGTTCTGGCACGTCTGAGATGTGGTTCCGGCCGGCCCGACAGGTGTTTCCACAGTGTGCGCCAAGTGGTACTGGCGTAGTTGGCAGGTGATTTTGGCATGACCGTCAGGTGGTTCCAGCAAGCCCGGCAGGTGATTCCGAAGTGTTCCCCAACTGGTTGTGGCGTAGCCGGCAGGTGATTTTTGCGTGTCCGGCAGGTGGTTCTGGCGAGTCGAGCAGGTGGTTCCGGCGTGCTCGGCAGGTGCTTCCGGGGTCATTGGCACGTGGTTCTGGCATATCTGAGAGGTGGTTCCGGCATGCCCGGCAGGTGATTCCGGAGTGTTCGCCAAGTGTTTCCGGCGTAGCCGGCAGGTGATTTTGCATGTCCAGCGGTCGTTCCGGCGGGTCGAGCCATTGGTTCCGGCGTGTCCGGCAGGTGGTTCCGGTCTGTCCGGCAGGTGGTTCTGTGGTGTCCGGCACGAGGTTCAGTCTGAGAGGCTGTGCCGGCATGCCCCTCACGTGATTCCGGCTTGTCCCCGAAGTGGTGCTGGTTTAGAGGGCAGGTGGTTCAGGCGAGTTGAGCAGGTGGTTGCGACGTGCTCGGCAGGTGCTTCCGGCATCTCCGGCACGTGTTTCTGGCACATCTGACTGGTGGTTCCGTCATGCCCAAAAGTTGATTCCGGTCTGTCCGGTAGGTGGTTCCGGCGTGCACGGCACGTGGTTCTGGTACGTGTCAGAGGTGGTTGCGTATGCCCAACAGGTGATTCCGGACTGTCCGCCACGTGCTTCTGGCACGTCTGAGAGGTGGTTCCAACATGCCCGGCAGGTCATTTCGGAGAGTCGTCCAAGTGGTTCTGGCATAGCCCGCAGGTGATTTTGGCGTGTCCGGCAGGTGGTTCCGCCGTGCTCGGCAGGTGGTTCAGGCATGGCCGTCACGTGGTTCCAGTCTGTCCAGGACGTGTTTCCAGCTTCTCCGGCAGGTGGTTCTGGTATGTCTGAGAGGTGGTTCCGCCGTGGCTGGCAGGTGATTCCGGACCGTCCCCCAGGTGGTTCTGGCATAGCCAGCAGTTGATATTGGCCTGTCCGGCAGGTGGTTCCAGCGAGTCGAACAGGTGGCTCTTGCGTGCTCGGCAGGTGGTTCCGGTCTGTCCGGTAGGTTATTCTGGCATGTCCGGCACGTGCTTCCGGCACGTCTGAGAGGTGGTTCCGGCATGCGCGGCAGGTGATTTCGGAGTGTCCGCCAGGTGGTTCTGGCGTACCCGGCAGGTGATTTTGGCGTGTCCGGCAGGTGTTTCTGGCGAGTCGAGCAGGTGGCTCCGGCATGCTCGGCAGGTGCTTCCGGCGTCTCCGGCACGTGGTTCTGGTGTGTCTGAGAGCTGGTTCCGGCATGTCCGGCAGATGATTCCGGAGTGTCCGCCAAGTGGTTCTGGCATACCCGGCTGGTGATTTGGGCATGTCAGGTAGGTGGTTCCGGCGAGTCGAGCAGGTGGCTCCGGCGTGCTCGGCAGGTTGTTCAGACGGGTCTGGCAGGTGTTTTCCGTCTGTTCGGTGTGTGGTTCCAGCATCTCATGCACATGGTTCTGGCACGTCTGAGATGTGCTTCCGGCCGGCCCAACAGGTGTTTCCACAGTGTCCGCCAAGTGGTACTGGCGTAGTTGGCAGGTGATTTTGGCATGACCGGCAGGTGGTTCCAGCAAGCCCGGCAGGTGATTCCGAAGTGTTCCCCAACTGGTTGTGGCGTAGCCGGCAGGTGATTTTTGCGTGTCCGGCAGGTGGTTCTGGCGAGTCGAGCAGGTGGTTCCGGCGTGCTCGGCAGGTGCTTCCGGGGTCATTGGCACGTGGTTCTGGCATATCTGAGAGGTGGTTCCGGCATGCCCGGCAGGTGATTCCGGAGTGTTCGCCAAGTGTTTCCGGCGTAGCCGGCAGGTGATTTTGCATGTCCAGCGGTCGTTCCGGCGGGTCGAGCCGGTGGTTCCGGCGTGTCCGGCAGGTGGTTCCGGTCTGTCCGGCAGGTGGTTCTGTGGTGTCCGGCACTAGGTTCAGTCTGAGAGGCTGTGCCGGCATGGCCCTCACGTGATTCCGGCTTGTCCCCGAAGTGGTGCTGGTGTAGCGGGCAAGTGATTTTGGCGTGTCCGGCAGGTGGTTCAGGCGAGTTGAGCAGGTGGTTGCGACGTGCTCGGCAGGTGCTTCCGGCGTCTCCGGCACGTGTTTCCGGCACATCTGACTGGTGGTTCCGGCATGCCCAAAAGTTGATTCCGGTCTGTCTGGTAGGTGGTTCCGGCGTGCACGGCACGTGGTTCTGGTACGTGTCAGAGGTGGTTGCGTATGCCCAACAGGTGATTCCGGACTATCCGCCACGTGCTTCTGGCACGTCTGAGAGGTGGTTCCAACATGCCCGGCAGGTCATTTCGGAGAGTCGTCCAAGTGGTTCTGGCGTGGCCCGCAGGTGATTTTGGCGTGTCCGGCAGGTGGTTCCGCCGTGCTCGGCAGGTGGTTCAGGCATGGCCGTCACGTGGTTCCAGTCTGTCCAGGACGTGTTTCCAGCTTCTCCGGCAGGTGGTTCTGGTACGTCTGAGAGGTGGTTCCGCCATGGCTGGCAGGTGATCCCGGACTGTCCCCCAGGTGGTTCTGGCATAGCCAGCAGCTGATATTGGCCTGTCCGGCAGGTGGTTCCAGCGAGTCGAACAGGTGGCTGCGGCGTTCTTGGCAGGTGGTTCCACTCTGTCCGGTAGTTGTTTCCGGCGTGTCTGGCACGTGCTTCCGGCACGTCTGAGAGGTGGTTCCAGCATGCCCGGCAGGTCATCCCAGAGAGTCCTCCAAGTGGTTCTGGCATAACACGCAGGTGATTTTGGCGTGTCTGGCAGGTTGTTCCATTGTGCTTGGCAGGTGGTTCAGGCTTGGCCGGCAGGTGGTTCCAGACTGTCCAGGACGTGTTTCCAGCTTCTCCGGCAGGTGGTTCTGGTACGTCTGAGAGGTGGTTCCGCCATGGCTGGCAGGTGATTCCGGACCGTCCCCCAGGTGGTTCTGGCATAGCCAGCAGTTGATATTGGCCTGTCCGGCAGGTGGTTGCAGCGAGTCGAACAGGTGGCTCAGGCGTGCTCGGCAGGTGGTTCCGGTCTGTCCGGTAGGTGATTCCGGCATGTCCGGCACGTGCTTCCGGCACGTCTGAGAGGTGGTTCCGGCATGCGCGACAGGTGATTTCGGAGTGTCCGCCAGGTGGTTCTGGCGTACCCGGCAGGTGATTTTGGCGTGTCCGGCAGGTGTTTCTGGCGAGTCGAGCAGGTGGCTCCGGCATGCTCGGCAGGTGCTTCCGGCGTCTCCGGCACGTGGTTCTGGTGTGTCTGAGAGCTGGTTCCGGCATGTCCGGCAGATGATTCCGGAGTGTCCGCCAAGTGGTTCTGGCATACCCGGCTGGTGATTTGGGCATGTCAGGTAGGTGGTTCCAGCAAGTCGAGCAGGTGGCTCCGGCGTGCTTGGCAGGTTGTTCAGACGGGTCTGGCAGGTGTTTTCCGTCTGTTCGGGGTGTGGTTCCAGCATCTCATGCACATGGTTCTGGCACGTCTGAGATGTGGTTCCGGCCGGCCCGACAGGTGTTTCCACAGTGTGCGCCAAGTGGTACTGGCGTAGTTGGCAGGTGATTTTGGCATGACCGGCAGGTGGTTCCAGCAAGCCCGGCAGGTGATTCCGAAGTGTTCCCCAACTGGTTGTGGCGTAGCCGGCAGGTGATTTTTGCGTGTCCGGCAGGTGGTTCTGGCGAGTCGAGCAGGTGGTTCCGGCGTGCTCGGCAGGTGCTTCCGGGGTCATTGGCACGTGGTTCTGGCATATCTGAGAGGTGGTTCCGGCATGCCCGGCAGGTGATTCCGGAGTGTTCGCCAAGTGTTTCCGGCGTAGCCGGCAGGTGATTTTGCATGTCCAGCGGTCGTTCCGGCGGGTCGAGCCGGTGGTTCCGGCGTGTCCGGCAGGTGGTTCCGGTCTGTCCGGCAGGTGGTTCTGTGGTGTCCGGCACGAGGTTCAGTCTGAGAGGCTGTGCCGGCATGCCCCTCACGTGATTCCGGCTTGTCCCCGAAGTGGTGCTGGTGTAGAGGGCAGGTGGTTCAGGCGAGTTGAGCAGGTGGTTGCGACGTGCTCGGCAGGTGCTTCCGGCATCTCCGGCACGTGTTTCTGGCACATCTGACTGGTGGTTCCGGCATGCCCAAAAGTTGATTCCGGTCTGTCCGGTAGGTGGTTCCGGCGTGCACGGCACGTGGTTCTGGTACGTCTCAGAGGTGGTTGCGTATGCCCAACAGGTGATTCCGGACTGTCCGCCACGTGCTTCTGGCACGTCTGAGAGGTGGTTCCAACATGCCCGGCAGGTCATTTCGGAGAGTCGTCCAAGTGGTTCTGGCGTAGCCCGCAGGTGATTTTGGCGTGTCCGGCAGGTGGTTCCGGCGTGTCCGGCAGGTGGTTCCGGTCTGTCCGGCAGGTGGTTCTGTGGTGTCCGGCACGAGGTTCAGTCTGAGAGGCTGTGCCGGCATGCCCCTCACGTGATTCCGGCTTGTCCCCGAAGTGGTGCTGGTGTAGAGGGCAGGTGGTTCAGGCGAGTTGAGCAGGTGGTTGCGACGTGCTCGGCAGGTGCTTCCGGCATCTCCGGCACGTGTTTCTGGCACATCTGACTGGTGGTTCCGGCATGCCCAAAAGTTGATTCCGGTCTGTCCGGTAGGTGGTTCCGGCGTGCACGGCACGTGGTTCTGGTACGTGTCAGAGGTGGTTGCGTATGCCCAACAGGTGATTCCGGACTGTCCGCCACGTGCTTCTGGCACGTCTGAGAGGTGCTTCCGGCATGCCCGGCAGGTCATCCCAGAGAGTCCTCCAAGTGGTTCTGGCATAACACGCAGGTGATTTTGGCGTGTCCGGCAGGTGGTTCCGCCGTGCTCGGCAGGTGGTTCAGGCTTGTCCGGCAGGTGGTTCCAGACTGTCCAGGACGTGTTTCCAGCTTCTCCGGCAGGTGGTTCTGGTACGTCTGAGAGGTGGTTCCGCCATGGCTGGCAGGTGATCCCGGACCGTCCCCCAGGTGGTTCTGGCATAGCCAGCAGTTGATATTGGCCTGTCCGGCAGGTGGTTCCAGCGAGTCGAACAGGTGGCTCCGGCGTTCTTGGCAGGTGGTTCCGGTCTGTCCAGTAGGTGTTTCCGGCGTGTCCGGCACGTGCTTCCGGCACGTCTGAGAGGTGGTTCCGGCATGCGCGGCAGGTGATTCCGTAGTGTCCGCCAGGTGGTTCTGGCGTACCCGGCAGGTGATTTTGGCGTGTCCGGCAGGTGTTTCTGGCGAGTGGAGCAGGTGGCTCCGGCATGCTCGGCAGGTGCTTCCGGCGTCTCCGGCACTTGGTTCTGGTGTGTCTGAGAGCTGGTTCCGGCATGTCCGGCAGATGATTCCGGAGTGTCCGCCAAGTGGTTCTGGCATACCCAGCAGGTGATTTTGGCGTGTCAGGGAGGTGGTACCGGTGAGTCGAGCAGGTGGTTCCGGCGTGCTCAGCAGGTGGTTCAGGCGGTTCTGGCAGGTGGTATCCGTCTGTTCGGGTTGTGGTTCCAGCATCTCATGAACACGTTTCTGGCACATCTGAGATGCGGTTCCAGCCGGCCCGACAGGTGTTTCCGCAGTGTCCGCCAAGCGGTTCTGGCGTAGTTGGCAGGTGATTTTGGCATGACTGGCAGGTGGTTCCAGCAATCCTGGCAGGTGATTCCAAAGTGTTCACCAACTGGTTGTGGCGTAGCCGGCAGGTGATTTTTGCGTGATCGGCAGGTGGTTCTGGCGAGTCGAGCAGGTGGTTCCGGCGTGCTCGGCTGGTGCTTCCGGGGTCATTGGCACGGGGTTCTGGCATGTCTGAGAGGTGGTTCCTGCATGCCCGGCAAGTGATTCCGGAGTGTTCGCCAAGTGGTTCTGGCATAGTCGGCAGGTGATTTTGGCATGTCCGGCAGGTGGTTCAGGCGAGATGAGCAGGTGGTTCCAACGTGCTTGGCAGGTGCTTCCGGCGTCTCCGGCACGTGTTTCTGGCACATCTGACAGGTGGTTCCGGCATGCCCGAAAGGTGATTCCGGTCTGTCCGGTAGGTGGTTCCAGCCTGCACGGCATGTGGTTCTGGTACGTCTCAGAGGTGGTTGCGCATGCCCAACAGGTGATTCCGGACTGTCCACCACATGGTTCTGGCACGTCTGAGAGGTGGTTCCGGCATGCCCGGCAGGTCATCCCAGAGAGTCCTCCAAGTGGTTCTGGCATAACACGCAGGTGATTTTGGCGTGTCTTACAGGTTGTTCCGTTGTGCTTGGCAGGTGGTTCAGGCATGGCCGTCACGTGGTTCCAGTCTGTCCAGGACGTGTTTCCAGCTTCTCCGGCAGGTGGTTCTGGTACGTCTGAGAGGTGGTTCCGCCATGGCTGGCAGGTGATCCCGGACTGTCCCTCAGGTGGTTCTGGCATAGCCAGCAGTTGATATTGGCCTGTCCGGCAGGTGGTTCCAGCGAGTCGAACAGGTGGCTCCGGCGTGCTCGGCAGGTGGTTCCGGTCTGTCCGGTAGGTGATTCCGGCGTGTCCGGCACGTGCTTCCGGCACGTCTGAGAGGTGGTTCCGGCATGCGCGACAGGTGATTTCGGAGTGTCCGCCAGGTGGTTCTGGCGTACCCGGCAGGTGATTTTGGCGTGTCCGGCAGGTGTTTCTGGCGAGTCGAGCAGGTGGCTCCGGCATGCTCGGCAGGTGCTTCCGGCGTCTCCGGCACGTGGTTCTGGTGTGTCTGAGAGCTGGTTCCGGCATGTCCGGCAGATGATTCCGGAGTGTCCGCCAAGTGGTTCTGGCATACCCGGCTGGTGATTTGGGCATGTCAGGTAGGTGGTTCCGGCGAGTCGAGCAGGTGGCTCCGGCGTGCTCGGCAGGTTGTTCAGACGGGTCTGGCAGGTGTTTTCCGTCTGTTCGGGGTGTGGTTCCAGCATCTCATGCACATGGTTCTGGCACGTCTGAGATGTGCTTCCGGCCGGCCCGACAGGTGTTTCCACAGTGTCCGCCAAGTGGTACTGGCGTAGTTGGCAGGTGATTTTGGCATGACCGGCAGGTGGTTCCAGCAAGCCCGGCAGGTGATTCCGAAGTGTTCCCCAACTGGTTGTGGCGTAGCCGGCAGGTGATTTTTGCGTGTCCGGCAGGTGGTTCTGGCGAGTCGAGCAGGTGGTTCCGGCGTGCTCGGCAGGTGCTTCCGGGGTCATTGGCACGTGGTTCTGGCATATCTGAGAGGTGGTTCCGGCATGCCTGGCAGGTGATTCCGGAGTGTTCGCCAAGTGTTTCCGGCGTAGCCGGCAGGTGATTTTGCATGTCCAGCGGTCGTTCCGGCGGGTCGAGCCGGTGGTTCCGGCGTGTCCGGCAGGTGGTTCCGGTCTGTCCGGCAGGTGGTTCTGTGGTGTCCGGCACGAGGTTCAGTCTGAGAGGCTGTGCCGGCATGCCCCTCACGTGATTCCGGCTTGTCCCCGAAGTTGTGCTGGTGTAGAGGGCAGGTGGTTCAGGCGAGTTGAGCAGGTGGTTGCGACGTGCTCGGCAGGTGCTTCCGGCATCTCCGGCACGTGTTTCTGGCACATCTGACTGGTGGTTCCGGCATGCCCAAAAGTTGATTCCGGTCTGTCCGGTAGGTGGTTCCAGCGTGCACGGCACGTGGTTCTGGTACGTGTCAGAGGTGGTTGCGTATGCCCAACAGGTGATTCCGGACTGTCCGCCACGTGCTTCTGGCACGTCTGAGAGGTGGTTCCAACATGCCCGGCAGGTCATTTCGGAGAGTCGTCCAAGTGGTTCTGGCGTAGCCCGCAGGTGATTTTGGCATGTCCGGCAGGTGGTTCCGCCGTGCTCGGCAGGTGGTTCAGGCATGGCCGTCACGTGGTTCCAGTCTGTCCAGGACGTGTTTCCAGCTTCTCCGGCAGGTGGTTCTGGTACGTCTGAGAGGTGGTTCCGCCATGGCTGGCAGGTGATCCCGGACTGTCCCTCAGGTGGTTCTGGCATAGCCAGCAGTTGATATTGGCCTGTCCGGCAGGTGGTTCCAGCGAGTCGAACAGGTGGCTCCGGCGTTCTTGGCAGGTGGTTCCGGTCTGTCCGGTAGTTGTTTCCGGCGTGTCTGGCACGTGCTTCCGGCCCGTCTGAGAGGTGGTTCCGGCATGCCCGGCAGGTCATCCCAGAGAGTCCTCCAAGTGGTTCTGGCATAACACGCAGGTGATTTTGGCGTGTCTGGCAGGTTGTTCCGTTGTGCTTGGCAGGTGGTTCAGGCTTGGCCGGCAGGTGGTTCCAGACTGTCCAGGACGTGTTTCCAGCTTCTCCGGCAGGTGGT
Organism: Equus caballus; assembly: GCF_041296265.1. Taxonomy (NCBI): domain Eukaryota; kingdom Metazoa; phylum Chordata; class Mammalia; order Perissodactyla; family Equidae; genus Equus; species Equus caballus. The sequence continues at coordinate 2,952,069 of NC_091706.1, read as the reverse complement.
TCTGGTACGTCTGAGAGGTGGTTCCGCCGTGGCTGGCAGGTGATTCCGGACCGTCCCCCAGGTGGTTCTGGCATAGCCAGCAGTTGATATTGGCCTGTCCGGCAGGTGGTTCCAGCGAGTCGAACAGGTGGCTCTTGCGTGCTCGGCAGGTGGTTCCGGTCTGTCCGGTAGGTGATTCTGGCATGTCCGGCACGTGCTTCCGGCACGTCTGAGAGGTGGTTCCGGCATGCGCGACAGGTGATTTCGGAGTGTCCGCCAGGTGGTTCTGGCGTACCCGGCAGGTGATTTTGGCGTGTCCGGCAGGTGTTTCTGGCGAGTCGAGCAGGTGGCTCCGGCATGCTCGGCAGGTGCTTCCGGCGTCTCCGGCACGTGGTTCTGGTGTGTCTGAGAGCTGGTTCCGGCATGTCCGGCAGATGATTCCGGAGTGTCCGCCAAGTGGTTCTGGCATACCCGGCTGGTGATTTGGGCATGTCAGGTAGGTGGTTCCGGCGAGTCGAGCAGGTGGCTCCGGCGTGCTCGGCAGGTTGTTCAGACGGGTCTGGCAGGTGTTTTCCGTCTGTTCGGTGTGTGGTTCCAGCATCTCATGCACATGGTTCTGGCACGTCTGAGATGTGCTTCCGGCCGGCCCAACAGGTGTTTCCACAGTGTCCGCCAAGTGGTACTGGCGTAGTTGGCAGGTGATTTTGGCATGACCGGCAGGTGGTTCCAGCAAGCCCGGCAGGTGATTCCGAAGTGTTCCCCAACTGGTTGTGGCGTAGCCGGCAGGTGATTTTTGCGTGTCCGGCAGGTGGTTCTGGCGAGTCGAGCAGGTGGTTCCGGCGTGCTCGGCAGGTGCTTCCGGGGTCATTGGCACGTGGTTGTGGCATATCTGAGAGGTGGTTCCGGCATGCCCGGCAGGTGATTCCGGAGTGTTCGCCAAGTGTTTCCGGCGTAGCCGGCAGGTGATTTTGCATGTCCAGCGGTCGTTCCGGCGGGTCGAGCCGGTGGTTCCGGCGTGTCCGGCAGGTGGTTCCGGTCTGTCCGGCAGGTGGTTCTGTGGTGTCCGGCACGAGGTTCAGTCTGAGAGGCTGTGCCGGCATGCCCCTCACGTGATTCCGGCTTGTCCCCGAAGTGGTGCTGGTGTAGCGGGCAGGTGATTTTGGCGTGTCCGGCAGGTGGTTCAGGCGAGTTGAGCAGGTGGTTGCGACGTGCTCGGCAGGTGCTTCCGGCGTCTCCGGCACGTCTTTCCGGCACATCTGACTGGTGGTTCCGGCATGCCCAAAAGTTGATTCCGGTCTGTCTGGTAGGTGGTTCCGGCGTGCACGGCACGTGGTTCTGGTACGTGTCAGAGGTGGTTGCGTATGCCCAACAGGTGATTCCGGACTATCCGCCACGTGCTTCTGGCACGTCTGAGAGGTGGTTCCAACATGCCCGGCAGGTCATTTCGGAGAGTCGTCCAAGTGGTTCTGGCGTGGCCCGCAGGTGATTTTGGCGTGTCCGGCAGGTGGTTCCGCCGTGCTCGGCAGGTGGTTCAGGCATGGCCGTCACGTGGTTCCAGTCTGTCCAGGACGTGTTTCCAGCTTCTCCGGCAGGTGGTTCTGGTACGTCTGAGAGGTGGTTCCGCCATGGCTGGCAGGTGATCCCGGACTGTCCCCCAGGTGGTTCTGGCATAGCCAGCAGTTGATATTGGCCTGTCCGGCAGGTGGTTCCAGCGAGTCGAACAGGTGGCTGCGGCGTTCTTGGCAGGTGGTTCCGGTCTGTCCGGTAGTTGTTTCCGGCGTATCTGGCACGTGCTTCCGGCACGTCTGAGAGGTGGTTCCAGCATGCCCGGCAGGTCATCCCAGAGAGTCCTCCAAGTGGTTCTGGCATAACACGCAGGTGATTTTGGCATGTCTGGCAGGTTGTTCCATTGTGCTTGGCAGGTGGTTCAGGCTTGGCCGGCAGGTGGTTCCAGACTGTCCAGGACGTGTTTCCAGCTTCTCCGGCAGGTGGTTCTGGTACGTCTGAGAGGTGGTTCCGCCATGGCTGGCAGGTGATTCCGGACCGTCCCCCAGGTGGTTCTGGCATAGCCAGCAGTTGATATTGGCCTGTCCGGCAGGTGGTTGCAGCGAGTCGAACAGGTGGCTCAGGCGTGCTCGGCAGGTGGTTCCGGTCTGTCCGGTAGGTGATTCCGGCATGTCCGGCACGTGCTTCCGGCATGTCTGAGAGGTGGTTCCGGCATGCGCGACAGGTGATTTCGGAGTGTCCGCCAGGTGGTTCTGGCGTACCCGGCAGGTGATTTTGGCGTGTCCGTCAGGTGTTTCTGGCGAGTCGAGCAGGTGGCTCCGGCATGCTCGGCAGGTGCTTCCGGCGTCTCCGGCACGTGGTTCTGGTGTGTCTGAGAGCTGGTTCCGGCATGTCCGGCAGATGATTCCGGAGTGTCCGCCAAGTGGTTCTGGCATACCCGGCTGGTGATTTGGGCATGTCAGGTAGGTGGTTCCGGCAAGTCGAGCAGGTGGCTCCGGCGTGCTCGGCAGGTTGTTCAGACGGGTCTGGCAGGTGTTTTCCGTCTGTTCGGGGTGTGGTTCCAGCATCTCATGCACATGGTTCTGGCACGTCTGAGATGTGGTTCCGGCCGGCCCGACAGGTGTTTCCACAGTGTCCGCCAAGTGGTACTGGCGTAGTTGGCAGGTGATTTTGGCATGACCGGCAGGTGGTTCCAGCAAGCCCGGCAGGTGATTCCGAAGTGTTCCCCAACTGGTTGTGGCGTAGCCGGCAGGTGATTTTTGCGTGTCCGGCAGGTGGTTCTGGCGAGTCGAGCAGGTGGTTCAGGCGTGCTCGGCAGGTGCTTCCGGGGTCATTGGCACGTGGTTCTGGCATATCTGAGAGGTGGTTCCGGCATGCCCGGCAGGTGATTCCGGAGTGTTCGCCAAGTGTTTCCGGCGTAGCCGGCAGGTGATTTTGCATGTCCAGCGGTCGTTCCGGCGGGTCGAGCCGGTGGTTCCGGCGTGTCCGGCGTGTGGTTCCGGTCTGTCCGGCAGGTGGTTCTGTGGTGTCCGGCACGAGGTTCAGTCTGAGAGGCTGTGCCGGCATGCCCCTCACGTGATTCCGGCTTGTCCCCGAAGTGGTGCTGGTGTAGAGGGCAGGTGGTTCAGGCGAGTTGAGCAGGTGGTTGCGACGTGCTCGGCAGGTGCTTCCGGCATCTCCGGCACGTGTTTCTGGCACATCTGACTGGTGGTTCCGGCATGCCCAAAAGTTGATTCCGGTCTGTCCGGTAGGTGGTTCCGGCGTGCACGGCACGTGGTTCTGGTACGTGTCAGAGGTGGTTGCGTATGCCCAACAGGTGATTCCGGACTGTCCGCCACGTGCTTCTGGCACGTCTGAGAGGTGGTTCCAACATGCCCGGCAGGTCATTTCGGAGAGTCGTCCAAGTGGTTCTGGCGTAGCCCGCAGGTGATTTTGGCGTGTCCGGCAGGTGGTTCCGCCGTGCTCGGCAGGTCGTTCAGGCATGGCCGTCACGTGGTTCCAGTCTGTCCAGGACGTGTTTCCAGGTTCTCCGGCAGGTGGTTCTGGTACGTCTGAGAGGTGGTTCCGCCATGGCTGGCAGGTGATCCCGGACTGTCCCCCAGGTGGTTCTGGCATAGCCAGCAGTTGATATTGGCCTGTCCGGCAGGTGGTTCCAGCGAGCCGAACAGGTGGCTCTGGCGTTCTTGGCAGGTGGTTCCGGTCTGTCCGGTAGTTGTTTCCGGGCTGTCTGGCACGTGCTTCCGGCACGTGTGAGATGTGGTTCCGGCATGCCCGGCAGGTCATCCCAGAGAGTCCTCCAAGTGGTTCTGGCATAACACGCAGGTGATTTTTTCATGTCTGGCAGGTTGTTCCGTTGTGCTTGGCAGGTGGTTCAGGCTTGGCCGGCAGGTGGTTCGAGTCTGTCCAGGACGTGTTTCCAGCTTCTCCGGCTGGTGGTTCTGGTACGTCTGAGAGGTGGTTCCGCCTTGGCTGGCAGGTGATCCCGGACTGTCCCCCAGGTGGTTCTGGCATAGCCAGCAGTTGATATTGGCCTGTCCGGCAGGTGGTTCCAGCGAGTCGAACAGTTGGCTCCGGCGTTCTTGGCAGGTGGTTCCGGTCTGTCCGGTAGGTGTTTCCGGCGTGTCCGGCACGTGCTTCCGGCACGTCTGAGAGGTGGTTCCGGCATGCGCGGCAGGTGATTCCGTAGTGTCCGCCAGGTGGTTCTGGCATACCCGGCAGGTGATTTTGGCGAGTCCGGCAGGTGTTTCCGGCGAGTTGAGCTGGTGGCTCCGGCATGCTCGGCAGGTGCTTCTGGCGTCTCCGGCACTTGGTTCTGGTGTGTCTGAGAGCTGGTTCCGGCATGTCCGGCAGATGATTCCGGAGTGTCCGCCAAGTGGTTCTGGCATACCCAGCAGGTGATTTTGGCGTGTCAGGGAGGTGGCACCGGTGAGTCGAGCAGGTGGTTCCGGCGTGCTCAGCAGGTGGGTCAGGCGGTTATGGAAGGTGGTATCCGTCTGTTCGGGGTGTGGTTCCAGCATCTCATGAACACGTTTCTGGCACGTCTGAGATGTGGTTCCAGCCGGCCCGACAGGTGTTTCCACAGTGTCCGCCAAGCGGTTCTGGCGTAGTTGGCAGGTGATTTTGGCATGAGTGGCAGGTGGTTCCAGCAAGCCTGGCAGGTGATTCCAAAGTGTTCACCAACTGGTTGTGGCGTAGCCGGCAGGTGATTTTTGCGTGATCGGCAGGTGGTTCTGGCGAGTCGAGCAGGTGGTTCCGGCGTGCTCGGCTGGTGCTTCCGGGGTCATTGGCACGGGGTTCTGGCATGTCTGAGAGGTGGTTCCTGCATGCCCGGCAAGTGATTCCGGAGTGTTCGCCAAGTGGTTCTGGCATAGTCGGCAGGTGATTTTGGCATGTCCGGCAGGTGGTTCAGGCGAGTTGAGCAGGTGGTTCCAACGTGCTTGGCAGGTGCTTCCGGCGTCTCCGGCACGTGTTTCTGGCACATCTGACAGGTGGTTCCGGCATGCCCGAAAGGTGATTCCGGTCTGTCCGGTAGGTGGTTCCAGCCTGCACGGCATGTGGTTCTGGTACGTCTCAGAGGTGGTTGCGCATGCCCAACAGGTGATTCCGGACTGTCCGCCACATGGTTCTGGCACGTCTGAGAGGTGGTTCCGGCATGCCCGGCAGGTCATCCCAGAGAGTCCTCCAAGTGGTTCTGGCATAACACGCAGGTGATTTTGGCGTGTCTGGCAGGTTGTTCCGTTGTGCTTGGCAGGTGGTTCAGGCTTGGCCGGCAGGTGGTTCCAGACTGTCCAGGACGTGTTTCCAGCTTCTCCGGCAGGTGGTTCTGGTACGTCTGAGAGGTGGTTCCGCCATGGCTGGCAGGTGATTCCGGACCGTCCCCCAGGTGGTTCTGGCATAGCCAGCAGTTGATATTGGCCTGTCCGGCAGGTGGTTCCAGCGAGTCGAACAGGTGGCTCTGGCGTGCTCGGCAGGTGGTTCCGGTCTGTCCGGTAGGTGATTCCGGCATGTCCAGCACGTGCTTCCGGCACGTCTGAGAGGTGGTTCCGGCATGCGCGACAGGTGATTTCGGAGTGTCCGCCAGGTGGTTCTGGCGTACCCGGCAGGTAATTTTGGCGTGTCCGGCAGGTGTTTCTGGCGAGTCGAGCAGGTGGCTCCGGCATGCTCGGCAGGTGCTTCCGGCGTCTCCGGCACGTGGTTCTGGTGTGTCTGAGAGCTGGTTCCGGCATGTCCGGCAGATGATTCCGGAGTGTCCGCCAAGTGGTTCTGGCATACCCGGCTGGTGATTTGGGCATGTCAGGTAGGTGGTTCCGGCAAGTCGAGCAGGTGGCTCCTGCGTGCTCGGCAGGTTGTTCAGACGGGTCTGGCAGGTGTTTTCCGTCTGTTCGGGGTGTGGTTCCAGCATCTCATGCACATGGTTCTGGCACGTCTGAGATGTGGTTCCGGCCGGCCCGACAGGTGTTTCCACAGTGTCCGCCAAGTGGTACTGGCGTAGTTGGCAGGTGATTTTGGCATGACCGGCAGGTGGTTCCAGCAAGCCCGGCAGGTGATTCCAAAGTGTTCCCCAACTGGTTGTGGCGTAGCCGGCAGGTGATTTTTGCGTGTCCGGCAGGTGGTTCTGGCGAGTCGAGCAGGTGGTTCCGGCGTGCTCGGCAGGTGCTTCCGGGGTCATTGGCACGTGGTTCTGGCATATCTGAGAGGTGGTTCCGGCATGCCCGGCAGGTGATTCCGGAGTGTTCGCCAAGTGTTTCCGGCGTAGCCGGCAGGTGATTTTGCATGTCCAGCGGTCGTTCCGGCGGGTAGAGCCGGTGGTTCCGGCGTGTCCGGCAGGTGGTTCCGGTCTGTCCGGCAGGTGGTTCTGTGGTGTCCGGCACGAGGTTCAGTCTGAGAGGCTGTGCCGGCATGCCCCTCACGTGATTCCGGCTTGTCCCCGAAGTGGTGCTGGTGTAGCGGGCAGGTGGTTCAGGCGAGTTGAGCAGGTGGTTGCGACGTGCTCGGAAGGTGCTTCCGGCATCTCCGGCACGTGTTTCTGGCACATCTGACTGGTGGTTCCGGCATGCCCAAAAGTTGATTCCGGTCTGTCCGGTAGGTGGTTCCGGCGTGCACGGCACGTGGTTCTGGTACGTGTCAGAGGTGGTTGCGTATGCCCAACAGGTGATTCCGGACTGTCCGCCACGTGCTTCTGGCACGTCTGAGAGGTGGTTCCAACATGCCCGGCAGGTCATTTCGGAGAGTCGTCCAAGTGGTTCTGGCGTAGCCCGCAGGTGATTTTGGCGTGTCCGGCAGGTGGTTCCGCCGTGCTCGGCAGGTGGTTCAGGCATGGCCGTCACGTGGTTCCAGTCTGTCCAGGACGTGTTTCCAGCTTCTCCGGCAGGTGGTTCTGGTACGTCTGAGAGGTTGTTCCGCCATGGCTGGCAGGTGATCCCGGACTGTCCCCCAGGTGGTTCTGGCATAGACAGCAGTTGATATTGGCCTCTCCGGCAGGTGGTTCCAGCGAGTCGAACAGGTGGCTGCGGCGTTCTTGGCAGGTGGTTCCGGTCTGTCCGGTAGTTGTTTCCGGCGTGTCTGGCACGTGCTTCCGGCACGTCTGAGAGGTGGTTCCGGCATGCCCGGCAGGTCATCCCAGAGAGTCCTCCAAGTGGTTCTGGCATAACACGCAGGTGATTTTGGCATGTCTGGCAGGTTGTTCCGTTGTGCTTGGCAGGTGGTTCAGGCTTGGCCGGCAGGTGGTTCCAGACTGTCCAGGACGTGTTTCCAGCTTCTCCGGCAGGTGGTTCTGGTACGTCTGAGAGGTGGTTCCGCCATGGCTGGCAGGTGATTCCGGACCGTCCCCCAGGTGGTTCTGGCATAGCCAGCAGTTGATATTGGCCTGTCCGGCAGGTGGTTCCAGCGAGTCGAACAGGTGGCTCTGGCGTGCTCAGCAGGTGGTTCCGGTCTGTCCGGTAGGTGATTCCGGCATGTCCGGCACGTGCTTCCGGCACGTCTGAGAGGTGGTTCCGGCATGCGCGACAGGTGATTTCGGAGTGTCCGCCAGGTGGTTCTGGCGTACCCGGCAGGTGATTTTGGCGTGTCCGGCAGGTGTTTCTGGCGAGTCGAGCAGGTGGCTCCGGCATGCTCGGCAGGTGCTTCCGGCGTCTCCGGCACGTGGTTCCGGTGTGTCTGAGAGCTGGTTCCGGCATGTCCGGCAGATGATTCCGGAGTGTCCGCCAAGTGGTTCTGGCATACCCGGCTGGTGATTTGGGCATGTCAGGTAGGTGGTTCCGGCGAGTCGAGCAGGTGGCTCCGGCGTTCTCGGCAGGTTGTTCAGACGGGTCTGGCAGGTGTTTTCCGTCTGTTCGGGGTGTGGTTCCAGCATCTCATGCACATGGTTCTGGCACGTCTGAGATGTGGTTCCGGCTGGCCCGACAGGTGTTTCCACAGTGTCCGCCAAGCGGTGCTGGCGTAGTTGGCAGGTGATTTTGGCATGACCGGCAGGTGGTTCCAGCAAGCCCGGCAGGTGATTCCGAAGTGTTCCCCAACTGGTTGTGGCGTAGCCGGCAGGTGATTTTTGCGTGTCCGGCAGGTGGTTCTGGCGAGTCGAGCAGGTGGTTCCGGCGTGCTCGGCAGGTGCTTCCGGGGTCATTGGCACGTGGTTCTGGCATATCTGAGAGGTGGTTCCGGCATGCCCGGCAGGTGATTCCGGAGTGTTCGCCAAGTGTTTCCGGCGTAGCCGGCAGGTGATTTTGCATGTCCAGCGGTCGTTCCGGCGGGTCGAGCCGGTGATTCCGGCGTGTGCGGCAGGTGGTTCCGGTCTGTCCGGCAGGTGGTTCTGTGGTGTCCGGCACGAGGTTCAGTCTGAGAGGCTGTGCCGGCATGCCCCTCACGTGATTCCGGCTTGTCCCCGAAGTGGTGCTGGTGTAGCGGGCAGGTGATTTTGGCGTGTCCGGCAGGTGGTTCAGGCGAGTTGAGCAGGTGGTTGCAACGTGCTCGGCAGGTGCTTCCGGGGTCTCCGGCACGTGTTTCCGGCACATCTGACTGGTGGTTCCGGCATGCCCAAAAGTTGATTCCGGTCTGTCCGGTAGGTGGTTCCGGCGTGCACGGCACGTGGTTCTGGTACGTGTCAGAGGTGGTTGCGTATGCCCAACAGGTGATTCCGGACTGTCCGCCACGTGCTTCTGGCACGTCTGATAGGTGGTTCCAACATGCCCGGCAGGTCATTTCGGAGAGTCGTCCAAGTGGTTCTGGCGTAGCCCGCAGGTGATTTTGGCGTGTCCGGCAGGTGGTTCTGCCGTGCTCGGCAGGTGGTTCAGGCATGGCCGTCACGTGGTTCCAGTCTGTCCAGGACGTGTTTCCAGCTTCTCCGGCAGGTGGTTCTGGTACGTCTGAGAGGTGGTTCCGCCATGGCTGGCAGGTGATCCCGGACTGTCCCCCAGGTGGTTCTGGCATAGCCAGCAGTTGATATTGGCCTGTGCGGCAGGCGGTTCCAGAGAGTCGAACAAGTGGCTCCGGCATTCTTGGCAGGTGGTTGTGGTCTGTCCGGTAGGTGTTTCCGGCGTGTCCGGCACGTGCTTCCGGCACGTCTGAGAGGTGGTTCCGGCATGCGGGGCAGGTGATTCCGTAGTGTCCGCCAGGTGGTTCTGGCATACCCGACAGGTGATTTTGGCGTGTCTGGCAGGTTGTTCCGTTGTGCTTGGCAGGTGGTTCAGGCTTGGCCGGCAGGTGGTTCCAGACTTTCGAGGACGTGTTTCCAGCTTCTCCGGCAGGTGGCTCTGGTACGTCTGAGAGGTGGTTCCGCCATGGCTGGCACGTGATTCCGGACCGTCCCCCAGGTGGTTCTGGTATAGCCAGCAGTTGATATTGGCCTGTCCGGCAGGTGGTTCCAGCGAGTCGAACAGGTGGCTCCGGCGTGCTCGGCACGTGGTTCCGGTCTGTCTGGTAGGTGATTCCGGCGTCTCCGGAACGTGCTTCCGGCACGTCTGAGAGGTGGTTCCGGCATGCGCGACAGGTGATTTCGGAGTGTCCGCCAGGTTGTTCTGGTGTACCCGGCAGGTGATTTTGCTGGCTCCGGCATGCTCGGCAGGTGCTTCCGGCGTCTCTGGCACGTGGTTGTGGTGTGTCTGAGAGCTGGTTCCGGCATGTCTGGCAGATGATTCCGGAGTGTCCGCCAAATGGTTCTGGCATACCCGGCTGGTGATTTGGGCATGTCAGGTAGGTGGTTCCGGCGAGTCGAACAGGTGGCTCCGGCGTGCTCGGCAGGTTGTTCAGACGGGTCTGGCAGGTGTTTTCCGTCTGTTCGGGGTGTGGTTCCAGCATCTCATGCACATGGTTCTGGCACGTCTGAGATGTGGTTCCGGCCGGCCCGACAGGTGTTTCCACAGTGTCCGCCAAGCGGTACTGGCGTAGTTGGCAGGTGATTTTGGCATGACCGGCAGGTGGTTCCAGCAAGCCTGGCAGGTGATTCCGAAGTGTTCCCAACTGGTTGTGGCGTAGCCGGCAGGTGATTTCTGCGTGTCTGGCAGGTGGTTCTGGTGAATCGAGCAGGTGGTTCCTGTGTGCTCGGCAGGTGCTTCCGGGGTCATTGGCACGTGGTTCTGGCATATCTGAGAGGTGGTTCCGGCATGCCCGGCAGGTGATTCCGGAGTGTTCGCCAAGTGTTTCCGGCATACCCGGCAGGTGATTTTGCACGTCCAGCGGTCGTTCCGGCGGGTCGAGTCGGTGGTTCCGGCGTGTCCGGCAGGTGGTTCCGGTCTGTCCGGCAGGTGGTTCTGTGGTGTCCGGCACGAGGTTCAGTCTGAGAGGCTGTGCCGGCATGCCCCTCACGTGATTCCGGCTTGTCCCCGAAGTGGTGCTGGTGTAGCGGGCAGGTGATTTTGGCGTGTCCGGCAGGTGGTTCAGGCGAGTTGAGCAGGTGGTTGCGACGTGCTCGGCAGGTGCTTCTGGCGGCTCCGGCACGTGTTTCTGGCACATCTGACTGGTGGTTCCGGCATGCCCAAAAGTTGATTCCGGTCTGTCCGGTAGGTGGTTCCGGCGTGCACGGCACGTGGTTCTGGTACGTGTCAGAGGTGGTTGCGTATGCCCAACAGGTGATTCCGGACTGTCCGCCACGTGCTTCTGGCACGTCTGAGAGGTGGTTCCAACATGCCCGGCAGGTCATTTCGGAGAGTCGTCCAAGTGGTTCTGGCGTAGCCCGCAGGTGATTTTGGCGTGTCCGGCAGGTGGTTGCGCCGTGCTCGGCAGGTGGTTCAGGCATGGCCGTCACGTGGTTCCAGTCTGTCCAGGACGTGTTTCCAGCTTCTCCGGCAGGTGGTTCTGGTACGTCTGAGAGGTGGTTCCGCCATGGCTGGCAGGTGATCCCGGACTGTCCCCCAGGTGGTTCTGGCATAGCCAGCAGTTGATATTGGCCTGTCCGGCAGGTGGTTCCAGCGAGTCGAACAGGTGGCTCCGGCGTTCTTGGCAGGTGGTTGTGGTCTGTCCGGTAGGTGTTTCCGGCGTGTCTGGCACGTGCTTCCGGCACGTCTGAGAGGTGGTTCCGGCATGCACGGCAGGTGATTCCGTAGTGTCCGCCAGGTGGTTCTGGCATACCCGACAGGTGATTTTGGCGTGTCCGTCAGGTGTTTCTGGCTAGTCGAGCAGGTGGCTCCGGCATGCTCGGCAGGTGCTTCCGGCATCTCCGGCACTTGGTTCTGGTGTGTCTGAGAGCTGGTTCCAGCATGTCCGGCAGATGATTCCGGAGTGTCCGCCAAGTGGTTCTGGCATACCCAGCAGGTGATTTTGGCGTGTCAGGGAGGTGGTACCGGTGAGTCGAGCAGGTGGTTCCGGCGTGCTCTGCAGGTGGTTCAGGCGGTTCTGGCAGGTGGTATCCGTCTGTTCGGGGTGTGGTTCCAGCATCTCATGAACACGTTTCTGGCACGTCTGAGATGTGGTTCCAGCCGGCCCGACAGGTGTTTCCGCAGTGTCCGCCAAGCGGTTCTGGCGTAGTTGGCAGGTGATTTTGGCATGACCGGCAGGTGGTTCCAGCAAGCCTGGCAGGTGATTCCAAAGTGTTCACCAACTGGTTGTGGCGTAGCCGGCAGGTGATTTTTGCGTGATCGGCAGGTGGTTCTGGCGAATCGAGCAGGTGGTTCCGGCGTGCTCGGCTGGTGCTTCCGGGGTCATTGGCACGGGGTTCTGGCATGTCTGAGAGGTGGTTCCTGCATGCCCGGCAAGTGATTCCGGAGTGTTCGCCAAGTGGTTCTGGCATAGTCGGCAGGTGATTTTGGCATGTCCGGCAGGTGGTTCAGGCGAGTTGAGCAGGTGGTTCCAACGTGCTTGGCAGGTGCTTCCGGCGTCTCCGGCACGTGTTTCTGGCACATCTGACAGGTGGTTCCGGCATGCCCGAAAGGTGATTCCGGTCTGTCCGGTAGGTGGTTCCAGCCTGCACGGCATGTGGTTCTGGTACGTCTAAGAGGTGGTTGCGCATGCCCAACAGGTGATTCCGGACTGTCCGCCACATGGTTCTGGCACGTCTGAGAGGTGGTTCCGGCATGCCCGGCAGGTCATCCCAGAGAGTCCTCCAAGTGGTTCTGGCATAACACGCAGGTGATTTTGGCGTGTCTGGCAGGTTGTTCCGTTGTGCTTGGCAGGTGGTTCAGGCTTGGCCGGAAGGTGGTTCCAGACTGTCCAGGACGTGTTTCCAGCTTCTCCGGCAGGTGGTTCTGGTACGTCTGAGAGGTGGTTCCGCCATGGATGGCAGGTGATCCCGGACCGTCCCCCAGGTGGTTCTGGCATAGCCAGCAGTTGATATTGGCCTGTCCGGCACGTGGTTCCAGCGAGTCGAACAGGTGGCTCCGGCGTGCTCGGCAGGTGGTTCCGGTCTGTCCGGTAGGTGATTCCGGCGTGTCCGGCACGTGCTTCCGGCACGTCTGAGAGGTGGTTCCGGCATGCACGACAGGTGATTCCGTAGTGTCCGCCAGGTGGTTCTGGCGTACCCGGCAGGTGATTTTGGCGTGTCCGGCAGGTGTTTCTGGCGAGTCGAGCAGGTGGCTCCGGCATGCTCGGCAGGTGCTTCCGGCGTCTCCGGCACGTGGTTCTTGTGTGTCTGAGAGCTGGTTCCGGCATGTCCGGCAGATGATTCCGGAGTGTCCGCCAAGTGGTTCTGGCATACCCTGCTGGTGATTTGGGCATGTCAGGTAGGTGGTTCCGGCGAGTCGAGCAGGTGGCTCCGGCATGCTCGGCAGGTTGTTCAGACGGGTCTGGCAGGTATTTTCCGTCTGTTCGGGGTGTGGTTCCAGCATCTCATGCACATGGTTCTGGCACGTCTGAGATGTGGTTCCGGCCGGCCCGACAGGTGTTTCCACAGTGTCCGCCAAGTGGTACTGGCGTAGTTGGCAGGTGAATTTGGCATGACCGGCAGGTGGTTCCAGCAAGCCCGGCAGGTGATTCCAAAGTGTTCCCCAACTGGTTGTGGCGTAGCCAGCAGGTGATTTCTGCGTGTCCAGCAGGTGGTTCTGGCGAGTCGAGCAGGTGGTTCCGGCGTGCTCGGCAGGTGCTTCCGGGGTCATTGGCACGTGGTTCTGGCATATCTGAGAGGTGGTTCCGGCATGCCCGGCAGGTGATTCTGGAGTGTTCGCCAAGTGTTTCCAGGGTAGCCGGCAGGTGATTTTGCATGTCCAGCGGTCGTTCCGGCGGCTCGAGCCGGTGGTTCCGGCGTGTCCGGCAGGTGGTTCCGGTCTGTCCGGCAGGTGGTTCTGTGGTGTCCGGCACGAGGTTCAGTCTGAGAGGCTGTGCCGGCATGCCCCTCACGTGATACCCGCTTGTCCCCGAAGTGGTGCTGGTGTAGCGGGCAGGTGATTTTGGCGTGTCCGGCAGGTGGTTCAGGCGAGTTGAGCAGGTGGTTGCGACGTGCTCGGCAGGTGCTTCCGGCGTCTCCGGCACGTGTTTCTGGCACATCTGACTGGTGGTTCCGGCATGCCCAAAAGTTGATTCCGGTCTGTCCGGTAGGTGGTTCCGGCGTGCACGGCACGTGGTTCTGGTACGTGTCAGAGGTGGTTGCGTATGCCCAACAGGTGATTCCGGACTGTCCGCCACGTGCTTCTGGCACGTCTGAGAGGTGGTTCCAACATGCCCGGCAGGTCATTTCGGAGAGTCGTCCAAGTGGTTCTGGCGTAGCCCGCAGGTGATTTTGGCGTGTCCGGCAGGTGGTTGCGCCGTGCTCGGCAGGTGGTTCAGGCATGGCCGTCACGTGGTTCCAGTCTGTCCAGGACGTGTTTCCAGCTTCTCCGGCAGGTGGTTCTGGTACGTCTGAGAGGTGGTTCCGCCATGGCTGGCAGGTGATCCCGGACTGTCCCCCAGGTGGTTCTGGCATAGCCAGCAGTTGATATTGGCCTGTCCGGCAGGTGGTTCCAGCGAGTCGAACAGGTGGCTCCGGCGTTCTTGGCAGGTGGTTGTGGTCTGTCCGGTAGGTGTTTCCGGCGTGTCTGGCACGTGCTTCCGGCACGTCTGAGAGGTGGTTCCGGCATGCACGGCAGGTGATTTCGTAGTGTCCGCCAGGTGGTTCTGGCATACCCGACAGGTGATTTTGGCGTGTCCGGCAGGTGTTTCTGGCTAGTCGAGCAGGTGGCTCCGGCATGCTCGGCAGGTGCTTCCGGCGTCTCCGGCACTTGGTTCTGGTGTGTCTGAGAGCTGGTTCCAGCATGTCCGGCAGATGATTCCGGAGTGTCCGCCAAGTGGTTCTGGCATACCCAGCAGGTGATTTTGGCGTGTCAGGGAGGTGGTACCGGTGAGTCGAGCAGGTGGTTCCGGCGTGCTCAGCAGGTGGTTCAGGCGGTTCTGGCAGGTGGTAACCGTCTGTTCGGGGTGTGGTTCCAGCATCTCATGAACACGTTTCTGGCACGTCTGAGATGTGGTTCCAGCCGGCCCGACAGGTGTTTCCGCAGTGTCCGCCAAGCGGTTCTGGCGTAGTTGGCAGGTGATTTTGGCATGACCGGCAGGTGGTTCCAGCAAGCCTGGCAGGTGATTCCAAAGTGTTCACCAACTGGTTGTGGCGTAGCCGGCAGGTGATTTTTGCGTGATCGGCAGGTGGTTCTGGCGAATCGAGCAGGTGGTTCCGGCGTGCTCGGCTGGTGCTTCCGGGGTCATTGGCACGGGGTTCTGGCATGTCTGAGAGGTGGTTCCTGCATGCCCGGCAAGTGATTCCGGAGTGTTCGCCAAGTGGTTCTGGCATAGTCGGCAGGTGATTTTGGCATGTCCGGCAGGTGGTTCAGGCGAGTTGAGCAGGTGGTTCCAACGTGCTTGGCAGGTGCTTCCGGCGTCTCCGGCACGTGTTTCTGGCACATCTGACAGGTGGTTCCGGCATGCCCGAAAGGTGATTCCGGTCTGTCCGGTAGGTGGTTCCAGCCTGCACGGCATGTGGTTCTGGTACGTCTAAGAGGTGGTTGCGCATGCCCAACAGGTGATTCCGGACTGTCCGCCACATGGTTCTGCCACGTCTGAGAGGTGGTTCCGGCATGCCCGGCAGGTCATCCCAGAGAGTCCTCCAAGTGGTTCTGGCATAACACGCAGGTGATTTTGGCGTGTCTGGCAGGTTGTTCCGTTGTGCTTGGCAGGTGGTTCAGGCTTGTCCGGCAGGTGGTTCCAGACTGTCCAGGACGTGTTTCCAGCTTCTCCGGCAGGTGGTTCTGGTACGTCTGAGAGGTGGTTCCGCCATGGCTGGCAGGTGATCCCGGACCGTCCCCCAGGTGGTTCTGGCATAGCCAGCAGTTGATATTGGCCTGTCCGGCACGTGGTTCCAGCGAGTCGAACAGGTGGCTCCGGCGTGCTCGGCAGGTGGTTCCGGTCTGTCCGGTAGGTGATTCCGGCGTGTCCGGCACGTGCTTCTGGCACGTCTGAGAGGTGGTTCCGGCATGCGCGACAGGTGATTTCGGAGTATCCGCCAGGTGGTTCTGGCGTACCCGGCAGGTGATTTTGGCGTGTCCGGCAGGTGTTTCTGGCGAGTCGAGCACGTGGCTCCGGCATGCTCGGCAGGTGCTTCCGGCGTCTCCGGCACGTGGTTCTGGTGTGTCTGAGAGCTGGTTCCGGCATGTCCGGCAGATGATTCCGGAGTGTCCGCCAAGTGGTTCTGGCATACCCTGCTGGTGATTTGGGCATGTCAGGTAGGTGGTTCCGGCGAGTCGAGCAGGTGGCTCCGGCGTGCTCGGCAGGTTGTTCAGACGGGTCTGGCAGGTGTTTTCCGTCTGTTCGGGGTGTGGTTCCAGCATCTCATGCACATGGTTCTGGCACGTCTGAGATGTGGTTCCGGCCGGCCCGACAGGTGTTTCCACAGTGTCCGCCAAGTGGTACTGGCGTAGTTGGCAGGTGATTTTGGCATGACCGGCAGGTGGTTCCAGCAAGCCCGGCAGGTGATTCCAAAGTGTTCCCCAACTGGTTGTGGCGTAGCCAGCAGGTGATTTCTGCGTGTCCAGCAGGTGGTTCTGGCGAGTCGAGCAGGTGGTTCCGGCGTGCTCGGCAGGTGCTTCCGGGGTCATTGGCACGTGGTTCTGGCATATCTGAGAGGTGGTTCCGGCATGCCCGGCAGGTGATTCCGGAGTGTTCGCCAAGTGTTTCCGGCGTAGCCGGCAGGTGATTTTGCATGTCCAGCGGTCGTTCCGGCGGGTCGAGCCGGTGGTTCCGGCGTGTCCGGCAGGTGGTTCCGGTCTGTCCGGCAGGTGGTTCTGTGGTGTCCGGAACGAGGTTCAGTCTGAGAGGCTGTGCCGGCATGCCCCTCACGTGATTCCGGCTTGTCCCCGAAGTGGTGCTGGTGTAGCGGGCAGGTGATTTTGGCGTGTCCGGCAGGTGGTTCAGGCGAGTTGAGCAGGTGGTTGCGACGTGCTCGGCAGGTGCTTCCGGCGTCTCCGGCACGTGTTTCTGGCACATCTGACTGGTGGTTCCGGCATGCCCAAAAGTTGATTCCGGTCTGTCCGGTAGGTGGTTCCGGCGTGCACGGCACGTGGTTCTGGTACGTGTCAGAGGTGGTTGCGTATGCCCAAAAGGTGATTCCGGACTGTCCGCCACGTGCTTCTGGCACGTCTGAGAGGTGGTTCCAACATGCCCGGCAGGTCATTTCGGAGAGTTGTCCAAGTGGTTCTGGCGTAGCCCGCAGGTGATTTTGGCGTGTCTGGCAGGTGGTTCCGCCATGCTCGGCAGGTCGTTCAGGCATGGCCGTCACGTGGTTCCAGTCTGTCCAGGACGTGTTTCCAGCTTCTCCGGCAGGTGGTTCTGGTACGTCTGAGAGGTGGTTCCGCCATGGCTGGCAGGTGATCCCGGACTGTCCCCCAGGTGGTTCTGGCATAGCCAGCAGTTGATATTGGCCTGTCCGGCAGGTGGTTCCAGCGAGTCGAACAGGTGGCTCCGGCGTTCTTGGCAGGTGGTTGTGGTCTGTCCGGTAGGTGTTTCCGGCGTGTCTGGCACGTGCTTCCGGCACGTCTGAGAGGTGGTTCCGGCATGCGCGACTGGTGATTTCGGAGTGTCCGCCAGGTGGTTCTGGCATACCCTGCAGGTGATTTTGGCGTGTCCGGCAGGTGTTTCTGGCGAGTCGAGCAGGTGGCTCCGGCATGCTCGGCAGGTGCTTCCGGCGTCTCCGGCACGTGGTTCTGGTGTGTCTGAGAGCTGGTTCCGGCATGTCCGGCAGATGATTCCGGAGTGTCCGCCAAGTGGTTCTGGCATACCCAGCAGGTGATCTTGGAGTGTCAGGGAGGTGGTACCGGTGAGTCGAGCAGGTGGTTCCGGCGTGCTCAGCAGGTGGTTCAGGCGGTTCTGGCAGGTGGTATCCGTCTTTTCGGGGTGTGGTTCCAGCATCTCATGAACACGTTTCTGGCACGTCTGAGATGTGGTTCCAGCCGGCCCGACAGGTGTTTCCGCAGTGTCCGCCAAGCGGTTCTGGCGTAGTTGGCAGGTGATTTTGGCATGACTGGCAGGTGGTTCCAGCAAGCCTGGCAGGTGATTCCAAAGTGTTCACCAACTGGTTGTGGCGTAGCCGGCAGGTGATTTTTGCGTGATCGGCAGGTGGTTCTGGCGAGTCGAGCAGGTGGTTCCGGCGTGCTCGGCTGGTGCTTCCGGGGTCATTGGCACGGGGTTCTGGCATGTCTGAGAGGTGGTTCCTGCATGCCCGGCAAGTGATTCCGGAGTGTTCGCCAAGTGGTTCTGGCATAGTCGGCAGGTGATTTTGGCATGTCCGGCAGGTGGTTCAGGCGAGTTGAGCAGGTGGTTCCAACGTGCTTGGCAGGTGCTTCCGGCGTCTCCGGCACGTGTTTCTGGCACATCTGACAGGTGGTTCCGGCATGCCCGAAAGGTGATTCCGGTCTGTCCGGTAGGTGGTTCCAGCCTGCACGGCATGTGGTTCTGGTACGTCTCAGAGGTGGTTGCGCATGCCCAACAGGTGATTCCGGACTGTCCGCCACATGGTTCTGGCACGTCTGAGAGGTGCTTCCGGCATGCACGGCAGGTCATCCCAGAGAGTCCTCCAAGTGGTTCTGGCATAACAGGCAGGTGATTTTGGCGTGTCTGGCAGGTTGTTCCGTTGTGCTTGGCAGGTGGTTCAGGCTTGGCCGGCAGGTGGTTCCAGACTGTCCAGGACGTGTTTCCAGCTTCTCCGGCAGGTGGTTCTGGTACGTCTGAGAGGTGGTTCCGCCATGGCTGGCAGGTGATTCCGGACCGTCCCCCAGGTGGTTCTGGCATAGCCAGCAGTTGATATTGGCCTGTCCGGCAGGTGGTTCCAGCGAGTCGAACAGGTGGCTCTGGCGTGCTCGGCAGGTGGTTCCGGTCTGTCCGGTAGGTGATTCCGGCGTGTCCGGCACGTGCCTCCGGCAAGTCTGAGAGTAGGTTCCGGCATGCGCGACAGGTGCTTTCGGAGTGTCCGCCAGGTGGTTCTGGCGTACCCGGCAGGTGATTTTGGCGTGTCCGGCAGGTGTTTCTGGCGAGTCGAGCAGGTGGCTCCGGCATGCTCGGCAGGTGCTTCCGGGGTCTCCGGCACGTGGTTCTGGTGTGTCTGAGAGCTGGTTCCGGCATGTCCGGCAGATGATTCCGGAGTGTCCGCCAAGTGGTTCTGGCATACCCAGCTGGTGATTTGGGCATGTCAGGTAGGTGGTTCCGGCGAGTCGAGCAGGTGGCTCCGGCGTGCTCGGCAGGTTGTTCAGACGGGTCTGGCAGGTGTTTTCCGTCTTTTCGGGGTGTGGTTCCAGCATCTCATGCACATGGTTCTGGCGCGTCTGAGATGTAGTTCCGGCCGGCCCGACAGGTGTTTCCACAGTGTCCGCCAAGTGGTACTGGCGTAGTTGGCAGGTGATTTTGGCATGACCGGCAGGTGGTTCCAGCAAGCCCGGCAGGTGATTCCGAAGTGTTCCCCAACTGGTTGTGGCGTAGCCGGCAGGTGATTTCTGCGTGTCCGGAGGTGGTTCTGGCGAGTCGAGCAGGTGGTTCAGGCGTGCTCGGCAGGTGCTTCTGGGGTCATTGGCACATGGTTCTGGCATATCTGAGAGGTGGTTCCGGCATGCCCGGCAGGTGATTCCGGAGTGTTCGCCAAGTGTTTCCGGCGTAGCCGGCAGGTGATTTTGCATGTCCAGCGGTCGTTCCGGCGGGTCGAGCCGGTGGTTCCGGCGTGTCTGGCAGGTGTTTCCGGTCTGTCCGGCAGGTGGTTCTGTGGTGTCCGGCACGAGGTTCAGTCTGAGAGGCTGTGCCGGCATGCCCCTCACGTGATTCCGGCTTGTCCCCGAAGTGGTGCTGGTGTAGCGGGCAGGTGATTTTGGCGTGTCCGGCAGGTGGTTCAGGCGAGTTGAGCAGGTGGTTGCGACGTGCTCGGCAGGTGCTTCCGGCGTCTCCGGCACGTGTTTCTGGCACATCTGACTGGTGGTTCCGGCATGCCCAAAAGTTGATTCCGGTCTGTCCGGTAGGTGGTTCCGGCGTGCACGGCACGTGGTTCTGGTACGTGTCAGAGGTGGTTGCGTATGCCCAACAGGTGATTCCGGACTGTCCGCCACGTGCTTCTGGCACGTCTGAGAGGTGGTTCCAACATGCCCGGCAGGTCATTTCGGAGAGTCGTCCAAGTGGTTCTGGCGTAGCCCGCAGGTGATTTTGGCGTGTCCGGCAGGTGGTTCCGCCGTGCTCGGCAGGTGGTTCAGGCATGGCCGTCACGTGGTTCCAGTCTGTCCAGGACGTGTTTCCAGCTTCTCCGGCAGGTGGTTCTGGTACGTCTGAGAGGTGGTTCCGCCATGGCTGGCAGGTGATCCCGGACCGTCCCCGAGGTGGTTCTGGCATAGCCAGCAGTTGATATTGGCCTGTCTGGCAGGTGGTTCCAGCGAGTCGAACAGGTGGCTCCGGCGTTCTTGGCAGGTGGTTCCGGTCTGTCCGGTAGGTGTTTCCGGCGTGTCTGGCACGTGCTTCCGGCACGTCTGAGAGGTGGTTCCGGCATGCGCGACAGGTGATTTCGGAGTGTCCGCCAGGTGGTTCTGGCGTACCCGGCAGGTGATTTTGGCGTGTCCGGCAGGTGTTTCTGGCGAGTCGAGCAGGTGGCTCCGGCATGCTCGGCAGGTGCTTCCGGCGTCTCCGGCACTTGGTTCTGGTGTGTCTGAGAGCTGGTTCCGGCATGTCCGGCAGATGATTCCGGAGTGTCCGCCAAGTGATTCTGGCATAGCCAGCAGGTGATTTTGGCATGTCATGGAGGTGGTACCGGTGAGTCGAGCAGGTGGTTCCGGCGTGCTCAGCAGGTGGTATCCGTCTGTTCGGGGTGTGGTTCCAGCATCTCATGAACACGTTTCTGGCACGTCTGAGATGTGGTTCCAGCCGGCCCGACAGGTGTTTCCGCAGTGTCCGCCAAGCGGTTCTGGCGTAGTTGGCAGGTGATTTTGGCATGACTGGCAGGTGGTTCCAGCAAGCCTGGCAGGTGATTCCAAAGTGTTCACCAACTGGTTGTGGCGTAGCCGGCAGGTGATTTTTGCGTGATCGGCAGGTGCTTCTGGCGAGTCGAGCAGGTGGTTCCGGCGTGCTCGGCTGGTGCTTCCGGGGTCATTGGCACGGGGTTCTGGCACGTCTGAGAGGTGGTTCCGCCATGGCTGGCAGGTGATCCCGGACTGTCCCCCAGGTGGGTCTGGCATAGCCAGCAGTTGATATTGGCCTGTCCGGCAGGTGGTTCCAGCGAGTCGAACAGGTGGCTCCGGCATTCTTGGCAGGTGGTTGTGGTCTGTCCGGTAGGTGTTTCCGGCGTGTCCGGCACGTGCTTCCGGCACGTCTGAGAGGTGGTTCTGGCATGCGCGACAGGTGATTTCGGAGTGTCCGCCAGGTGGTTCTGGCGTACCCGGCAGGTGATTTTGGCGTGTCCGGCATGTGTTTCTGGCGAGTCGAGCACGTGGCTCCGGCATGCTCGGCAGGTGCTTCCGGCGTCTCCGGCACGTGGTTCTGGTGTGTCTGAGAGCTGGTTCCGGCATGTCCGGCAGATGATTCCGGAGTGTCCGCCAAGTGGTTCTGGCATACCCGGCTGGTGATTTGGGCATGTCAGGTAGGTGGTTCCGGCGAGTCGAGCAGGTGGCTCCGGCGTGCTCGGCAGGTTGTTCAGACGGGTCTGGCAGGTGTTTTCCGTCTGTTCGGGGTGTGGTTCCAGCATCTCATGCACATGGTTCTGGCACGTCTGAGATGTGGTTCCGGCCGGCCCGACAGGTGTTTCCACAGTGTCCGCCAAGTGGTACTGGCGTAGTTGGCAGGTGATTTTGGCATGACCGGCAGGTGGTTCCAGCAAGCCCGGCAGGTGATTCCGAAGTGTTCCCCAACTGGTTGTGGCGTAGCCGGCAGGTGATTTTTGCGTGTCCGGCAGGTGGTTCTGGCGAGTCGAGCAGGTGGTTCCGGCGTGCTCGGCAGGTGCTTCCGGGGTCATTGGCACGTGGTTCTGGCATATCTGAGAGGTGGTTCCGGCATGCCCGGCAGGTGATTCCGGAGTGTTCGCCAAGTGTTTGTGGCGTAGCCGGCAGGTGGTTTTGCATGTCCAGCGGTCGTTCCGGCGGGTCGAGCCGGTGGTTCCGGCGTGTCCGGCAGGTGGTTCCGGTCTGTCCGGCAGGTGGTTCTGTGGTGTCCGGCACGAGGTTCAGTCTGAGAGGCTGTGCCGGCATGCCCCTCACGTGATTCCGGCTTGTCCCCGAAGTGGTGCTGGTGTAGCGGGCAGGTGATTTTGGCGTGTCCGGCAGGTGGTTCAGGCGAGTTGAGCAGGTGGTTGCGACGTGCTCGGCAGGTGCTTCCGGCGTCTCCGGCACGTGTTTCTGGCACATCTGACTGGTGGTTCCGGCATGCCCAAAAGTTGATTCCGGTCTGTCCGGTAGGTGGTTCCGGCGTGCACGGCACGTGGTTCTGGTACGTGTCAGAGGTGGTTGCGTATGCCCAACAGGTGATTCCGGACTGTCCGCCACGTGCTTCTGGCACGTCTGAGAGGTGGTTCCAACATGCCCGGCAGGTCATTTCGGAGAGTCGTCCAAGTGCTTCTGGCGTAGCCCGCAGGTGATTTTGGCGTGTCCGGCAGGTGGTTCCGCCGTGCTCGGCAGGTGGTTCAGGCATGGCCGTCACGTGGTTCCAGTCTGTCCAGGACGTGTTTCCAGCTTCTCCGGCAGGTGGTTCTGGTACGTCTGAGAGGTGGTTCCGCCATGGCTGGCAGGTGATCCTGGACTGTCCCCTAGGTGGTTCTGGCATAGCCAGCAGTTGATATTGGCCTGTCCGGCAGGTGGTTCCAGCGAGTCGAACAGGTGGCTCCGGCATTCTTGGCAGGTGGTTCCGGTCTGTCCGGTAGGTGTTTCCGGCGTGTCCGGCACGTGCTTCCGGCACGTCTGAGAGGTGGTTCCGGCATGCGTGGCAGGTGATTCCGTAGTGTCCGCCAGGTGGTTCTGGCATGCCCGGCAGGTGATTTTTGCGTGTCCGGCAGGTGTTTCCGGCGACTGGAGCAGGTGGCTCCGGCATGCTCGGCCGGTGCTTCTGGCGTCTCCGGCACTTGGTTCTGATGTGTCTGAGAGCTGGTTCCGGCATGTCCGGCAGATGATTCCGGAGTGTCCGCCAAGTGGTTCTGGCATACCCAGCAGGTGATTTTGGCGTGTCAGGGAGGTGGTACCGGTGAGTCGAGCAGGTGGTTCCGGCGTGCTCAGCAGGTGGTTCAGGCGGTTCTGGCAGGTGGTATCCGTCTGTTCGGGGTGTGGTTCCAGCATCTCATGAACACGTTTCTGGCACGTCTGAGATGTGGTTCCAGCCGGCCCGACAGGTGTTTCCGCAGTGTCCGCCAAGCGGTTCTGGCGTAGTTGGCAGGTGATTTTGGCATGACTGGCAGGTGGTTCCAGCAAGCCTGGCAGGTGATTCCAAAGTGTTCACCAACTGGTTGTGGCGTAGCCGGCAGGTGATTTTTGCGTGATCGGCAGGTGGTTCTGGCGAGTCGAGCAGGTGGTTCCGGCGTGCTCGGCTGGTGCTTCCGGGGTCATTGGCACGGGGTTCTGGCATGTCTGAGAGGTGGTTCCTGCATGCCCGGCAAGTGATTCCGGAGTGTTCGCCAAGTGGTTCTGGCATAGTCGGCAGGTGATTTTGGCATGTCCGGCAGGTGGTTCAGGCGAGTTGAGCAGGTGGTTCCAACGTGCTTGGCAGGTGCTTCCGGCGTCTCCGGCACGTGTTTCTGGCACATCTGACAGGTGGTTCCGGCATGCCCGAAAGGTGATTCCGGTCTGTCCGGTAGGTGGTTCCAGCCTGCACGGCATGTGGTTCTGGTACGTCTCAGAGGTGGTTGCGCATGCCCAACAGGTGATTCCGGACTGTCCGCCACATGGTTCTGGCACGTCTGAGAGGTGCTTCCGGCATGCCCGGCAGGTCATCCCAGAGAGTCCTCCAAGTGGTTCTGGCATAACACGCAGGTGATTTTGGCGTGTCTGGCAGGTTGTTCCGTTGTGTTTGGCAGGTGGTTCAGGCTTGGCCGGCAGGTGGTTCCAGACTGTCCAGGACGTGTTTCCAGCTTCTCCGGCAGGTGGTTCTGGTACGTCTGAGAGGTGGTTCCGCCATGGCTGGCAGGTGATTCCGGACCAGCCCCCAGGAGGTTCTGGCATAGCCAGCAGTTGATATTGGCCTGTCCGGCAGGTGGTTCCAGCGAGTCGAACAGGTGGCTCCGGCGTGCTCGGCAGGTGGTTCCAATCTGTCCGGTAGGTGATTCCGGCGTGTCCGGCACGTGCTTCCGGCACGTCTGAGAGGTGGTTCCGGCATGCGCGACAGGTGAATTCGGAGTGTCCGCCAGGTGGTTCTGGCGTACCCGGCAGGTGATTTTGGCGTGTCCGGCAGGTGGTTCTGTGGTGTCCGGCACGAGGTTCAGTCTGAGAGGCTGTGCCGGCATGCCCCTCACGTGATTCCGGCTTGTCCCCGAAGTGGTGCTGGTGTAGCGGGCAGGTGATTTTGGCGTGTCCGGCAGGTGGTTCAGGCGAGTTGAGCAGGTGGTTGCGACGTGCTCGGCAGGTGCTTCCGGCGTCTCCGGCACGTGTTTCTGGCACATCTGACTGGTGGTTCCGTCATGCCCAAAAGTTGATTCCGGTCTGTCCGGTAGGTGGTTCCGGCGTGCACGGCACGTGGTTCTGGTACGTCTCAGAGGTGGTTGCGTATGCCCAACAGGTGATTCCGGACTGTCCGCCACGTGCTTCTGGCACGTCTGAGAGGTGGTTCCAACATGCCCGGCAGGTCATTTCGGAGAGTCGTCCAAGTGGTTCTGGCGTAGCCCGCAGGTGATTTTGGCGTGTCCGGCAGGTGGTTCCGCCGTGCTCGGCAGGTGGTTCAGGCATGGCCGTCACGTGGTTCCAGTCTGTCCAGGACGTGTTTCCAGCTTCTCCGGCAGGTGGTTCTGGTATGTCTGAGAGGTGGTTCCGCCATGGCTGGCAGGTGATCCCGGACTGTCCCCCAGGTGGTTCTGGCATAGCCAGCAGTTGATATTGGCCTGTCCGGCAGGTGGTTCCAGCGAGTCGAACAGGTGGCTCCGGCATTCTTGGCAGGTGGTTGTGGTCTGTCCGGTAGGTGTTTCCGGCGTGTCCGGCACGTGCTTCCGGCACGTCTGAGAGGTGGTTCCGGCATGCGCGACTGGTGATTTCGGAGTGTCCGCCAGGTGGTTCTGGCGTACCCGGCAGGTGATTTTGGCGTGTCCGGCATGTGTTTCTGGCGAGTCGAGCACGTGGCTCCGGCATGCTCGGCAGGTGCTTCCGGCGTCTCCGGCACGTGGTTCTGGTGTGTCTGAGAGCTGGTTCCGGCATGTCCGGCAGATGATTCCGGAGTGTCCGCCAAGTGGTTCTGGCATACCCGGCTGGTGATTTGGGCATGTCAGGTAGGTGGTTCCGGCGAGTCGAGCAGGTGGCTCCGGCGTGCTCGGCAGGTTGTTCAGACGGGTCTGGCAGGTGTTTTCCGCCTGTTCGGGGTGTGGTTCCAGCATCTCATGCACATGGTTCTGGCACGTCTGAGATGTGGTTCCGGCCGGCCCGACAGGTGTTTCCACAGTGTCCGCCAAGCGGTACTGGCGTAGTTGGCAGGTGATTTTGGCATGACCGGCAGGTGGTTCCATCAAGCCCGGCAGGTGATTCCGAAGTGTTCCCAACTGGTTGTGGCGTAGCCGGCAGGTGATTTCTGCGTGTCTGGCAGGTGGTTCTGGTGAATCGAGCAGGTGGTTCCTGTGTGCTCGGCAGGTGCTTCCGGGGTCATTGGCACGTGGTTCTTGCATATCTGAGAGGTGGTTCCGGCATGCCCGGCAGGTGATTCCGGAGTGTTCGCGAAGTGTTTCCGGCATACCCGGCAGGTGATTTTGCACGTCCAGCGGTCGTTCCGGCGGGTCGAGTCGGTGGTTCCGGCGTGTCCGGCAGGTGGTTCCGGTCTGTCCGGCAGGTGGTTCTGTGGTGTCCGGCACGAGGTTCAGTCTGAGAGGCTGTGCCGGCATGCCCCTCACGTGATTCCGGCTTGTCCCCGAATTGGTGCTGGTGTAGCGGGCAGGTGATTTTGGCGTGTCCGGCAGGTGGTTCAGGCGAGTTGAGCAGGTGGTTGCGACGTGCTCGGCAGGTGCTTCTGGCGGCTCCGGCACGTGTTTCTGGCACATCTGACTGGTGGTTCCGGCATGCCCAAAAGTTGATTCCGGTCTGTCCGGTAGGTGGTTCCGGCGTGCACGGCACGTGGTTCTGGTACGTGTCAGAGGTGGTTGCGTATGCCCAACAGGTGATTCCGGACTGTCCGCCACGTGCTTCTGGCACGTCTGAGAGGTGGTTCCAACATGCCCGGCAGGTCATTTCGGAGAGTCGTCCAAGTGGTTCTGGCGTAGCCCGCAGGTGATTTTGGCGTGTCCGGCAGGTGGTTGCGCCGTGCTCGGCAGGTGGTTCAGGCATGGCCGTCACGTGGTTCCAGTCTGTCCAGGACGTGTTTCCAGCTTCTCCGGCAGGTGGTTCTGGTACGTCTGAGAGGTGGTTCCGCCATGGCTGGCAGGTGATCCCGGACTGTCCCCCAGGTGGTTCTGGCATAGCCAGCAGTTGATATTGGCCTGTCCGGCAGGTGGTTCCAGCGAGTCGAACAGGTGGCTCCGGCGTTCTTGGCAGGTGGTTGTAGTCTGTCCGGTAGGTGTTTCCGGCGTGTCTGGCACGTGCTTCCGGCACGTCTGAGAGGTGGTTCCGGCATGCACGGCAGGTGATTCCGTAGTGTCCGCCAGGTGGTTCTGGCATACCCGACAGGTGATTTTGGCGTGTCCGTCAGGTGTTTCTGGCTAGTCGAGCAGGTGGCTCCGGCATGCTCGGCAGGTGCTTCCGGCGTCTCCGGCACTTGGTTCTGGTGTGTCTGAGAGCTGGTTCCAGCATGTCCGGCAGATGATTCCGGAGTGTCCGCCAAGTGGTTCTGGCATACCCAGCAGGTGATTTTGGCGTGTCAGGGAGGTGGTACCGGTGAGTCGAGCAGGTGGTTCCGGCGTGCTCAGCAGGTGGTTCAGGCGGTTCTGGCAGGTGGTATCCGTCTGTTCGGGGTGTGGTTCCAGCATCTCATGAACACGTTTCTGGCACGTCTGAGATGTGGTTCCAGCCGGCCCGACAGGTGTTTCCGCAGTGTCCGCCAAGCGGTTCTGGCGTAGTTGGCAGGTGATTTTGGCATGACCGGCAGGTGGTTCCAGCAAGCCTGGCAGGTGATTCCAAAGTGTTCACCAACTGGTTGTGGCGTAGCCGGCAGGTGATTTTTGCGTGATCGGCAGGTGGTTCTGGCGAATCGAGCAGGTGGTTCCGGCGTGCTCGGCTGGTGCTTCCGGGGTCATTGGCACGGGGTTCTGGCATGTCCGAGAGGTGGTTCCTGCATGCCCGGCAAGTGATTCCGGAGTGTTCGCCAAGTGGTTCTGGCATAGTCGGCAGGTGATTTTGGCATGTCCGGCAGGTGGTTCAGGCGAGTTGAGCAGGTGGTTCCAACGTGCTTGGCAGGTGCTTCCGGCGTCTCCGGCACGTGTTTCTGGCACATCTGACAGGTGGTTCCGGCATGCCCGAAAGGTGATTCCGGTCTGTCCGGTAGGTGGTTCCAGCCTGCACGGCATGTGGTTCTGGTACGTCTAAGAGGTGGTTGCGCATGCCCAACAGGTGATTCCGGACTGTCCGCCACATGGTTCTGGCACGTCTGAGAGGTGGTTCCGGCATGCCCGGCAGGTCATCCCAGAGAGTCCTCCAAGTGGTTCTGGCATAACACGCAGGTGATTTTGGCGTGTCTGGCAGGTTGTTCCGTTGTGCTTGGCAGGTGGTTCAGGCTTGACCGGCAGGTGGTTCCAGACTGTCCAGGACGTGTTTCCAGCTTCTCCGGCAGGTGGTTCTGGTACGTCTGAGAGGTGGTTCCGCCAGGGCTGGCAGGTGATCCCGGACCGTCCCCCAGGTGGTTCTGGCATAGCCAGCAGTTGATATTGGCCTGTCCGGCAGGTGGTTCCAGCGAGTCGAACAGGTGGCTCCGGCGTGCTCGGCAGGTGGTTCCGGTCTGTCCGGTAGGTGATTCCGGCGTGTCCGGCACGTGCTTCCGGCACGTCTGAGAGGTGGTTCCGGCATGCGCGACAGGTGATTTCGGAGTGTCCGCCAGGTGGTTCTGGCGTACCCGGCATGTGATTTTGGCGTGTCCGGCAGGTGTTTCTGGCGAGTCGAGCAGGTGGCTCCGGCATGCTCGGCAGGTTGTTCAGACGGGTCTGGCAGGTGTTTTCCGTCTGTTCGGGGTGTGGTTCCAGCATCTCATGCACATGGTTCTGGCACGTCTGAGATGTGGTTCCGGCCGGCCCGACAGGTGTTTCCACAGTGTCCGCCAAGTGGTACTGGCGTAGTTGGCAGGTGAATTTGGCATGACCGGCAGGTGGTTCCAGCAAGCCCGGCAGGTGATTCCAAAGTGTTCCCGAACTGGTTGTGGCGTAGCCAGCAGGTGATTTCTGCGTGTCCAGCAGGTGGTTCTGGCGAGTCGAGCAGGTGGTTCCGGCGTGCTCGGCAGGTGCTTCCGGGGTCATTGGCACGTGGTTCTGGCATATCTGAGAGGTGGTTCCGGCATGCCCGGCAGGTGATTCAGGAGTGTTCGCCAAGTGTTTCCGGCGTAGCCGGCAGGTGATTTTGCATGTCCAGCGGTCGTTCCGGCGGGTCGAGCCGGTGGTTCCGGCGTGTCCGGCAGGTGGTTCCGGTCTGTCCGGCAGGTGGTTCTGTGGTGTCCGGAACGAGGTTCAGTCTGAGAGGCTGTGCCGGCATGCCCCTCACGTGATTCCGGCTTGTCCCCGAAGTGGTGCTGGTGTAGCGGGCAGGTGATTTTGGCGTGTCCGGCAGGTGGTTCAGGCGAGTTGAGCAGGTGGTTGCGACGTGCTCGGCAGGTGCTTCCGGCGTCTCCGGCACGTGTTTCTGGCACATCTGACTGGTGGTTCCGGCATGCCCAAAAGTTGATTCCGGTCTGTCCGGTAGGTGGTTCCGGCGTGCACGGCACGTGGTTCTGGTACGTGTCAGAGGTGGTTGCGTATGCCCAACAGGTGATTCCGGACTGTCCGCCACGTGCTTCTGGCACGTCTGAGAGGTGGTTCCAACATGCCCGGCAGGTCATTTCGGAGAGTCGTCCAAGTGGTTCTGGCGTAGCCCGCAGGTGATTTTGGCGTGTACGGCAGGTGGTTCCGCCGTGCTCGGCAGGTCGTTCAGGCATGGCCGTCACGTGGTTCCAGTCTGTCCAGGACGTGTTTCCAGCTTCTCCGGCAGGTGGTTCAGGTACGTCTGAGAGGTGGTTCCGCCATGGCTGGGAGGTGATCCCGGACTGTCCCCCAGGTGGTTCTGGCATAGCCAGCAGTTGATATTGGCCTGTCCGGCAGGTGGTTCCAGCAAGTCGAACAGGTGGCTCCGGCGTTCTTGGCAGGTGGTTCCGGTCTGTCCGGTAGGTGTTTCCGGCGTGTCCGGCACGTGCTTCCGGCACGTCTGAGAGGTGGTTCCGGCATGCGCGGCAGGTGATTCCGTAGTGTCCGCCAGGTGGTTCTGGCATAACCGGCAGGTGATTTTGGCCAGTCCGGCAGGTGTTTCCGGCGAGTGGAGCAGGTGGCTCCGGCATGCTCGGCAGGTGCTTCTGGCGTCTCCGGCACTTGGTTCTGGTGTGTCTGAGAGCTGGTTCCGGCATGTCCGGCAGATGATTCCGGAGTGTCCGCCAAGTGGTTCTGGCATACCCAGCAGGTGATTTTGGCGTGTCAGGGAGGTGGTACCGGTGAGTCGAGCAGGTGGTTCCGGCGTGCTCAGCAGGTGGTTCAGGCGGTTCTGGCAGGTGGTATCCGTCTGTTCGGGGTGTGGTTCCAGCATCTCATGAACACGTTTCTGGCACGTCTGAGATGTGGTTCCAGCCGGCCCGACAGGTGTTTCCGCAGTGTCCGCCAAGCGGTTCTGGCGTAGTTGGCAGGTGATTTTGGCATGACCGGCAGGTGGTTCCAGCAAGCCTGGCAGGTGATTCCAAAGTGTTCACCAACTGGTTGTGGCGTAGCCGGCAGGTGATTTTTGCGTGATCGGCAGGTGGTTCTGGCGAGTCGAGCAGGTGGTTCCGGCGTGCTCGGCTGGTGCTTCCGGGGTCATTGGCACGGGGTTCTGGCATGTCTGAGAGGTGGTTCCTGCATGCCCGGCAAGTGATTCCGGAGTGTTCGCCAAGTGGTTCTGGCATAGTCAGCAGGTGATTTTGGCATGTCCAGCAGGTGGTTCAGGCGAGTTGAGCAGGTGGTTCCAACGTGCTTGGCAGGTGCTTCCGGCGTCTCCGGCACGTGTTTCTGGCACATCTGACAGGTGGTTCCGGCATGCCCGAAAGGTGATTCCGGTCTGTCCGGTAGGTGGTTCCAGCCTGCACGGCATGTGGTTCTGGTACGTCTCAGAGGTGGTTGCGCATGCCCAACAGGTGATTCCGGACTGTCCGCCACATGGTTCTGGCACGTCTGAGAGGTGGTTCCGGCATGCCCGGCAGGTCATCCCAGAGAGTCCTCCAAGTGGTTCTGGCATAACACGCAGGTGATTTTGGCGTGTCTGGCAGGTTGTTCCGTTGTGCTTGGCAGGTGGTTCAGGCTTGGCCGGCAGGTGGTTCCAGACTGTCCTGGACGTGTTTCCAGCTTCTCCGGCAGGTGGCTCTGGTACGTCTGAGAGGTGGTTCCGCCATGGCAGGCAGGTGATTCCGGACCGTCCCCCAGGTGGTTCTGGTATAGCCAGCAGTTGATATTGGCATGTCCGGCAGGTGGTTCCAGCGAGTCGAACAGGTGGCTCCGGCGTGCTCGGCAGGTGGTTCCGGTCTGTCCGGTAGGTGATTCCGGCGTGTCCGGCACGTGCTTCCGGCACGTCTGAGAGGTGGTTCCGGCATGCGCGACAGGTGATTTCGGAGTGTCCGCCAGGTGGTTCTGGCGTACCCGGCAGGTGATTTTGGCGTGTCCGGCAGGTGTTTCTGGCGAGTCGAGCAGGTGGCTCCGGCATGCTCGGCAGGTGCTTCCGGCGTCTCCGGCACGTGGTTCTGGTGTGTCTGAGAGCTGGTTCCGGCATGTCCGGCAGATGATTCCGGAGTGTCCGCCAAGTGGTTCTGGCATACCCTGCTGGTGATTTGGGCATGTCAGGTAGGTGGTTCCGGCGAGTCGAGCAGGTGGCTCCGGCGTGCTCGGCAGGTTGTTCAGACGGGTCTGGCAGGTGTTTTCCGTCTGTTCGGGGTGTGGTTCCAGCATCTCATGCACATGGTTCTGGCACGTCTGAGATGTGGTTCCGGCCGGCCCGACAGGTGTTTCCACAGTGTCCGCCAAGTGGTACTGGCGTAGTTGGCAGGTGATTTTGGCATGACCGGCAGGTGGTTCCAGCAAGCCCGGCAGGTGATTCCAAAGTGTTCCCCAACTGGTTGTGGCGTAGCCAGCAGGTGATTTCTGCGTGTCCAGCAGGTGGTTCTGGCGAGTCGAGCAGGTGGTTCCGGCGTGCTCGGCAGGTGCTTCCGGGGTCATTGGCACGTGGTTCTGGCATATCTGAGAGGTGGTTCCGGCATGCCCGGCAGGTGATTCCGGAGTGTTCGCCAAGTGTTTCCGGCGTAGCCGGCAGGTGATTTTGCATGTCCAGCGGTCGTTCCGGCGGGTCGAGCCGGTGGTTCCGGCGTGTCCGGCAGGTGGTTCCGGTCTGTCCGGCAGGTGGTTCTGTGGTGTCCGGCACGAGGTTCAGTCTGAGAGGCTGTGCCGGCATGCCCCTCACGTGATTCCGGCTTGTCCCCGAAGTGGTGCTGGTGTAGCGGGCAGGTGATTTTGGCGTGTCCGGCAGGTGGTTCAGGCGAGTTGAGCAGGTGGTTGCGACGTGCTCGGCAGGTGCTTCCGGCGTCTCCGGCACGTGTTTCTGGCACATCTGACTGGTGGTTCCGGCATGCCCAAAAGTTGATTCCGGTCTGTCCGGTAGGTGGTTCCGGCGTGCACGGCACGTGGTTCTGGTACGTGTCAGAGGTGGTTGCGTATGCCCAACAGGTGATTCCGGACTGTCCGCCACGTGCTTCTGGCACGTCTGAGAGGTGGTTCCAACATGCCCGGCAGGTCATTTCGGAGAGTCGTCCAAGTGGTTCTGGCGTAGCCCGCAGGTGATTTTGGCGTGTCTGGCAGGTGGTTCCGCCATGCTCGGCAGGTCGTTCAGGCATGGCCGTCACGTGGTTCCAGTCTGTCCAGGACGTGTTTCCAGCTTCTCCGGCAGGTGGTTCTGGTACGTCTGAGAGGTGGTTCCGCCATGGCTGGCAGGTGATCCCGGACTGTCCCCCAGGTGGTTCTGGCATAGCCAGCAGTTGATATTGGCCTGTCCGGCAGGTGGTTCCAGCGAGTCGAACAGGTGGCTCCGGCGTTCTTGGCAGGTGGTTGTGGTCTGTCCGGTAGGTGTTTCCGGCGTGTCTGGCACGTGCTTCCGGCACGTCTGAGAGGTGGTTCCGGCATCCGCGGCAGGTGATTCCGTAGTGTCCGCCAGGTGGTTCTGGCATACCCGACAGGTGATTTTGGCGTGTCCGGCAGGTGTTTCTGGCTAGTCGAGCAGGTGGCTCCGGCATGCTCGGCAGATGATTCCGGAGTGTCCGCCAAGTGGTTCTGGCATACCCTGCTGGTGATTTGGGCATGTCAGGTAGGTGGTTCCGGCGAGTCGAGCAGGTGGCTCCGGCGTGCTCGGCAGGTTGTTCAGACGGGTCTGGCAGGTGTTTTCCGTCTGTTCGGGGTGTGGTTCCAGCATCTCATGCACATGGTTCTGGCACGTCTGAGATGTGGTTCCGGCCGGCCCGACAGGTGTTTCCACAGTGTCCGCCAAGTGGTACTGGCGTAGTTGGCAGGTGATTTTGGCATGACCGGCAGGTGGTTCCAGCAAGCCCGGCAGGTGATTCCAAAGTGTTCCCCAACTGGTTGTGGCGTAGCCAGCAGGTGATTTCTGCGTGTCCAGCAGGTGGTTCTGGCGAGTCGAGCAGGTGGTTCCGGCGTGCTCGGCAGGTGCTTCCGGGGTCATTGGCACGTGGTTCTGGCATATCTGAGAGGTGGTTCCGGCATGCCCGGCAGGTGATTCCGGAGTGTTCGCCAAGTGTTTCCGGCGTAGCCGGCAGGTGATTTTGCATGTCCAGCGGTCGTTCCGGCGGGTCGAGCCGGTGGTTCCGGCGTGTCCGGCAGGTGGTTCCGGTCTGTCCGGCAGGTGGTTCTGTGGTGTCCGGCACGAGGTTCAGTCTGAGAGGCTGTGCCGGCATGCCCCTCACGTGATTCCGGCTTGTCCCCGAAGTGGTGCTGGTGTAGCGGGCAGGTGATTTTGGCGTGTCCGGCAGGTGGTTCAGGCGAGTTGAGCAGGTGGTTGCGACGTGCTCGGCAGGTGCTTCCGGCGTCTCCGGCACGTGTTTCTGGCACATCTGACTGGTGGTTCCGGCATGCCCAAAAGTTGATTCCGGTCTGTCCGGTAGGTGGTTCCGGCGTGCACGGCACGTGGTTCTGGTACGTGTCAGAGGTGGTTGCGTATGCCCAACAGGTGATTCCGGACTGTCCGCCACGTGCTTCTGGCACGTCTGAGAGGTGGTTCCAACATGCCCGGCAGGTCATTTCGGAGAGTCGTCCAAGTGGTTCTGGCGTAGCCCGCAGGTGATTTTGGCGTGTCTGGCAGGTGGTTCCGCCATGCTCGGCAGGTCGTTCAGGCATGGCCGTCACGTGGTTCCAGTCTGTCCAGGACGTGTTTCCAGCTTCTCCGGCAGGTGGTTCTGGTACGTCTGAGAGGTGGTTCCGCCATGGCTGGCAGGTGATCCCGGACTGTCCCCCAGGTGGTTCTGGCATAGCCAGCAGTTGATATTGGCCTGTCCGGCAGGTGGTTCCAGCGAGTCGAACAGGTGGCTCCGGCGTTCTTGGCAGGTGGTTGTGGTCTGTCCGGTAGGTGTTTCCGGCGTGTCCGGCACGTGCTTCCGGCACGTCTGAGAGGTGGTTCCGGCATGCGCGGCAGGTGATTCCGTAGTGTCCGCCAGGTGGTTCTGGCATAACCGGCAGGTGATTTTGGCCAGTCCGGCAGGTGTTTCCGGCGAGTGGAGCAGGTGGCTCCGGCATGCTCGGCAGGTGCTTCTGGCGTCTCCGGCACTTGGTTCTGGTGTGTCTGAGAGCTGGTTCCGGCATGTCCGGCAGATGATTCCGGAGTGTCCGCCAAGTGGTTCTGGCATACCCAGCAGGTGATTTTGGCGTGTCAGGGAGGTGGTACCGGTGAGTCGAGCAGGTGGTTCCGGCGTGCTCAGCAGGTGGTTCAGGCGGTTCTGGCAGGTGGTATCCGTCTGTTCGGGGTGTGGTTCCAGCATCTCATGAACACGTTTCTGGCACGTCTGAGATGTGGTTCCAGCCGGCCCGACAGGTGTTTCCGCAGTGTCCGCCAAGCGGTTCTGGCGTAGTTGGCAGGTGATTTTGGCATGACCGGCAGGTGGTTCCAGCAAGCCTGGCAGGTGATTCCAAAGTGTTCACCAACTGGTTGTGGCGTAGCCGGCAGGTGATTTTTGCGTGATCGGCAGGTGGTTCTGGCGAGTCGAGCAGGTGGTTCCGGCGTGCTCGGCTGGTGCTTCCGGGGTCATTGGCACGGGGTTCTGGCATGTCTGAGAGGTGGTTCCTGCATGCCCGGCAAGTGATTCCGGAGTGTTCGCCAAGTGGTTCTGGCATAGTCAGCAGGTGATTTTGGCATGTCCAGCAGGTGGTTCAGGCAAGTTGAGCAGGTGGTTCCAACGTGCTTGGCAGGTGCTTCCGGCGTCTCCGGCACGTGTTTCTGGCACATCTGACAGGTGGTTCCGGCATGCCCGAAAGGTGATTCCGGTCTGTCCGGTAGGTGGTTCCAGCCTGCACGGCATGTGGTTCTGGTACGTCTCAGAGGTGGTTGCGCATGCCCAACAGGTGATTCCGGACTGTCCGCCACATGGTTCTGGCACGTCTGAGAGGTGGTTCCGGCATGCCCGGCAGGTCATCCCAGAGAGTCCTCCAAGTGGTTCTGGCATAACACGCAGGTGATTTTGGCGTGTCTGGCAGGTTGTTCCGTTGTGCTTGGCAGGTGGTTCAGGCTTGGCCGGCAGGTGGTTCCAGACTGTCCTGGACGTGTTTCCAGCTTCTCCGGCAGGTGGCTCTGGTACGTCTGAGAGGTGGTTCCGCCATGGCAGGCAGGTGATTCCGGACCGTCCCCCAGGTGGTTCTGGTATAGCCAGCAGTTGATATTGGCATGTCCGGCAGGTGGTTCCAGCGAGTCGAACAGGTGGCTCCGGCGTGCTCGGCAGGTGGTTCCGGTCTGTCCGGTAGGTGATTCCGGCGTGTCCGGCACGTGCTTCCGGCACGTCTGAGAGGTGGTTCCGGCATGCGCGACAGGTGATTTCGGAGTGTCCGCCAGGTGGTTCTGGCGTACCCGGCAGGTGATTTTGGCGTGTCCGGCAGGTGTTTCTGGCGAGTCGAGCAGGTGGCTCCGGCATGCTCGGCAGGTGCTTCCGGCGTCTCCGGCACGTGGTTCTGGTGTGTCTGAGAGCTGGTTCCGGCATGTCCGGCAGATGATTCCGGAGTGTCCGCCAAGTGGTTCTGGCATACCCTGCTGGTGATTTGGGCATGTCAGGTAGGTGGTTCCGGCGAGTCGAGCAGGTGGCTCCGGCGTGCTCGGCAGGTTGTTCAGACGGGTCTGGCAGGTGTTTTCCGTCTGTTCGGGGTGTGGTTCCAGCATCTCATGCACATGGTTCTGGCACGTCTGAGATGTGGTTCCGGCCGGCCCGACAGGTGTTTCCACAGTGTCCGCCAAGTGGTACTGGCGTAGTTGGCAGGTGATTTTGGCATGACCGGCAGGTGGTTCCAGCAAGCCCGGCAGGTGATTCCAAAGTGTTCCCCAACTGGTTGTGGCGTAGCCAGCAGGTGATTTCTGCGTGTCCAGCAGGTGGTTCTGGCGAGTCGAGCAGGTGGTTCCGGCGTGCTCGGCAGGTGCTTCCGGGGTCATTGGCACGTGGTTCTGGCATATCTGAGAGGTGGTTCCGGCATGCCCGGCAGGTGATTCCGGAGTGTTCGCCAAGTGTTTCCGGCGTAGCCGGCAGGTGATTTTGCATGTCCAGCGGTCGTTCCGGCGGGTCGAGCCGGTGGTTCCGGCGTGTCCGGCAGGTGGTTCCGGTCTGTCCGGCAGGTGGTTCTGTGGTGTCCGGCACGAGGTTCAGTCTGAGAGGCTGTGCCGGCATGCCCCTCACGTGATTCCGGCTTGTCCCCGAAGTGGTGCTGGTGTAGCGGGCAGGTGATTTTGGCGTGTCCGGCAGGTGGTTCAGGCGAGTTGAGCAGGTGGTTGCGACGTGCTCGGCAGGTGCTTCCGGCGTCTCCGGCACGTGTTTCTGGCACATCTGACTGGTGGTTCCGGCATGCCCAAAAGTTGATTCCGGTCTGTCCGGTAGGTGGTTCCGGCGTGCACGGCACGTGGTTCTGGTACGTGTCAGAGGTGGTTGCGTATGCCCAACAGGTGATTCCGGACTGTCCGCCACGTGCTTCTGGCACGTCTGAGAGGTGGTTCCAACATGCCCGGCAGGTCATTTCGGAGAGTCGTCCAAGTGGTTCTGGCGTAGCCCGCAGGTGATTTTGGCGTGTCTGGCAGGTGGTTCCGCCATGCTCGGCAGGTCGTTCAGGCATGGCCGTCACGTGGTTCCAGTCTGTCCAGGACGTGTTTCCAGCTTCTCCGGCAGGTGGTTCTGGTACGTCTGAGAGGTGGTTCCGCCATGGCTGGCAGGTGATCCCGGACTGTCCCCCAGGTGGTTCTGGCATAGCCAGCAGTTGATATTGGCCTGTCCGGCAGGTGGTTCCAGCGAGTCGAACAGGTGGCTCCGGCGTTCTTGGCAGGTGGTTGTGGTCTGTCCGGTAGGTGTTTCCGGCGTGTCTGGCACGTGCTTCCGGCACGTCTGAGAGGTGGTTCCGGCATCCGCGGCAGGTGATTCCGTAGTGTCCGCCAGGTGGTTCTGGCATACCCGACAGGTGATTTTGGCGTGTCCGGCAGGTGTTTCTGGCTAGTCGAGCAGGTGGCTCCGGCATGCTCGGCAGATGATTCCGGAGTGTCCGCCAAGTGGTTCTGGCATACCCTGCTGGTGATTTGGGCATGTCAGGTAGGTGGTTCCGGCGAGTCGAGCAGGTGGCTCCGGCGTGCTCGGCAGGTTGTTCAGACGGGTCTGGCAGGTGTTTTCCGTCTGTTCGGGGTGTGGTTCCAGCATCTCATGCACATGGTTCTGGCACGTCTGAGATGTGGTTCCGGCCGGCCCGACAGGTGTTTCCACAGTGTCCGCCAAGTGGTACTGGCGTAGTTGGCAGGTGATTTTGGCATGACCGGCAGGTGGTTCCAGCAAGCCCGGCAGGTGATTCCAAAGTGTTCCCCAACTGGTTGTGGCGTAGCCAGCAGGTGATTTCTGCGTGTCCAGCAGGTGGTTCTGGCGAGTCGAGCAGGTGGTTCCGGCGTGCTCGGCAGGTGCTTCCGGGGTCATTGGCACGTGGTTCTGGCATATCTGAGAGGTGGTTCCGGCATGCCCGGCAGGTGATTCCGGAGTGTTCGCCAAGTGTTTCCGGCGTAGCCGGCAGGTGATTTTGCATGTCCAGCGGTCGTTCCGGCGGGTCGAGCCGGTGGTTCCGGCGTGTCCGGCAGGTGGTTCCGGTCTGTCCGGCAGGTGGTTCTGTGGTGTCC
Organism: Equus caballus; assembly: GCF_041296265.1. Lineage (NCBI taxonomy): Eukaryota > Metazoa > Chordata > Mammalia > Perissodactyla > Equidae > Equus > Equus caballus. The sequence goes on along the minus strand of NC_091706.1, from coordinate 2,914,999 downwards.
GGCACGAGGTTCAGTCTGAGAGGCTGTGCCGGCATGCCCCTCACGTGATTCCGGCTTGTCCCCGAAGTGGTGCTGGTGTAGCGGGCAGGTGATTTTGGCGTGTCCGGCAGGTGGTTCAGGCGAGTTGAGCAGGTGGTTGCGACGTGCTCGGCAGGTGCTTCCGGCGTCTCCGGCACGTGTTTCTGGCACATCTGACTGGTGGTTCCGGCATGCCCAAAAGTTGATTCCGGTCTGTCCGTTAGGTGGTTCCGGCGTGCACGGCACGTGGTTCTGGTACGTGTCAGAGGTGGTTGCGTATGCCCAACAGGTGATTCCGGACTGTCCGCCACGTGCTTCTGGCACGTCTGAGAGGTGGTTCCAACATGCCCGGCAGGTCATTTCGGAGAGTCGTCCAAGTGGTTCTGGCATAGCCCACAGGTGATTTTGGCGTGTCCGGCAGGTGGTTCCGCCGTGCTCGGCAGGTGGTTCAGGCATGGCCGTCACGTGGTTCCAGTCTGTCCAGGACGTGTTTCCAGCTTCTCCGGCAGGTGGTTCTGGTACGTCTGAGAGGTGGCTCCGCCATGGCTGGCAGGTGATCCCGGACCGTCCCCCAGGTGGTTCTGGCATAGCCAGCAGTTGATATTGGCCTGTCCAGCAGGTGGTTCCAGCGAGTCGAACAGGTGGCTCCGGCGTTCTTGGCAGGTGGTTCCGGTCTGTCCGGTAGGTGTTTCCGGCGTGTCTGGCACGTGCTTCCGGCATGCGCGGCAGGTGATTCCGTAGTGTCCGCCAGGTGGTTCTGGCATACCCGGCAGGTGATTTTGGCGTGGCCGGCAGGTGTTTCTGGCGAGTCGAGCAGGTGGCTCCGGCATGCTCGGCAGGTGCTTCCGGCGTCTCCGGCACTTGGTTCTGGTGTGTCTGAGAGCTGGTTCCGGCATGTCCGGCAGATGATTCCGGAGTGTCCGCCAAGTGGTTCTGGCATACCCAGCAGGTGATTTTGGCGTGTCAGGGAGGTGGTACCGGTGAGTCGAGCAGGTGGTTCCGGCGTGCTCGGCAGTTGGTTCAGGCGGTTCTGGCAGGTGGTATCCGTCTGTTCGGGGTGTGGTTCCAGCATCTCATGAACACGTTTCTGGCACGTCTGAGATGTGGTTCCAGCCGGCCCGACAGGTGTTTCCGCAGTGTCCGCCAAGCGGTTCTGGCGTAGTTGGCAGGTGATTTTGGCATGACTGGCAGGTGGTTCCAGCAAGCCTGGCAGGTGATTCCAAAGTGTTCACCAACTGGTTGTGGCGTAGCCGGCAGGTGATTTTTGCGTGATCGGCAGGTGGTTCTGGCGAGTCGAGCAGGTGGTTCCGGCGTGCTCGGCTGGTGCTTCCGGGGTCATTGGCACGGGGTTCTGGCATGTCTGAGAGGTGGTTCCTGCATGCCCGGCAAGTGATTCCGGAGTGTTCGCCAAGTGGTTCTGGCATAGTCGGCAGGTGATTTTGGCATGTCCGGCAGGTGGTTCAGGCGAGTTGAGCAGGTGGTTCCAACGTGCTTGGCAGGTGCTTCCGGAGTCTCCGGCACGTGTTTCTGGCACATCTGACAGGTGGTTCCGGCATGCCCGAAAGGTGATTCCGGTCTGTCCGGTAGGTGGTTCGAGCCTGCACGGCATGTGGTTCTGGTACGTCTCAGAGGTGGTTGCGCATACCCAACTGGTGATTCCGGTCTGTCCGCCACATGGTTCTGGCACGTCTGAGAGGTGGTTCCGGCATGCCCGGCAGGTCATCCCAGAGAGTCCTCCAAGTGGTTCTGGCATAACACGCAGGTGATTTTGGCGTGTCTGGCAGGTTGTTCCGTTGTGCTTGGCAGGTGGTTCAGGCTTGGCCGGCAGGTGGTTCCAGACTGTCCAGGACGTGTTTCCAGCTTCTCCGGCAGGTGGTTCTGGTACGTCTGAGAGGTGGTTCCGCCATGGCTGGCAGGTGATTCCGGACCGTCCCCCAGGTGGTTCTGGCATAGCCAGCAGTTGATATTGGCCTGTCCGGCAGGTGGTTCCAGCGAGTCGAACAGGTGGCTCCGGCGTGCTCGGCAGGTGGTTCCGGTCTGTCCGGTAGGTGATTCCGGCGTGTCCTGCACGTGCTTCCGGCACGTCTGAGAGGTGGTTCCGGCATGCGCGACAGGTGATTTCGGAGTGTCCGCCAGGTGGTTCTGGCGTACCCGGCAGGTGATTTTGGCCTGTCCGGCAGGTGTTTCTGGCGAGTCGAGCAGGTGGCTCCGGCATGCTCGGCAGGTGCTTCCGGCGTCTCCGGCACGTGGTTCTGGTGTGTCTGAGAGCTGGTTCCGGCATGTCCGGCAGATGATTCCGGAGTGTCCGCCAAGTGGTTCTGGCATACCCGGCTGGTGATTTGGGCATGTCAGGTAGTGGTTCCGGCGAGTCGAGCAGGTGGCTCCGGCGTGCTCGGCAGGTTGTTCAGACGGGTCTGGCAGGTGTTTTCCGTCTGTTCGGGGTGTGGTTCCAGCATCTCATGCACATGGTTCTGGCACGTCTGAGATGTGGTTCCGGCAGGCCCGACAGGTGTTTCCACAGTGTCCGCCAAGTGGTACTGGCGTAGTTGGCAGGTGATTTTGGCATGACCGGCAGGTGGTTCCAGCAAGCCCGGCAGGTGATTCCGAAGTGTTCCCCAACTGGTTGTGGCGTAGCCGGCAGGTGATTTTTGAGTGTCCGGCAGGTGGTTCTGGCGAGTCGAGCAGGTGGTTCCGGCGTGCTCGGCAGGTGCTTCCGGGGTCATTGGCACGTGGTTCTGGCATATCCGAGAGGTGGTTCCGGCATGCCCGGCAGGTGATTCCGGAGTGTTCGCCAAGTGTTTCCGGCGTAGGCGACAGGTGATTTTGCATGTCCAGCGGTCGTTGCGGCGGGTCGAGCCGGTGGTTGCGGCGTGTCCGGCAGGTGGTTCCGGTCTGTCCGGCAGGTGGTTCTGTGGTGTCCGACACGAGGTTCAGTCTGAGAGGCTGTGCCGGCATGCCCCTCACGTGATTCCGGCTTGTCCCCGAAGTGGTGCTGGTGTAGCGGGCAGGTGATTTTGGCGTGTCCGGCAGGTGGTTCAGGCGAGTTGAGCAGGTGGTTGCGACGTGCTCGGCAGGTGCTTCCGGCGTCTCCGGCACGTGTTTCTGGCACATCTGACTGGTGGTTCCGGCATGCCCAAAAGTTGATTCCGGTCTGTCCGGTAGGTGGTTCCGGCGTGCACGGCACGTGGTTCTGGTACGTCTCAGAGGTGGTTGCGTATGCCCAACAGGTGATTCCGGACTGTCCGCCACGATCTTCTGGCACGTCTGAGAGGTGGTTCCAACATGCCCGGCAGGTCATTTCGGAGAGTCGTCCAAGTGGTTCTGGCGTAGCCCGCAGGTGATTTTGGCGTGTCCGGCAGGTGGTTCAGCCGTGCTCGGCATGTGCTTCAGGCATGGCCGTCACGTGGTTCCAGTCTGTCCAGGACGTGTTTCCAGCTTCTCCGGCAGGTGGTTCTGGTACGTCTGAGAGGTGGTTCCGCCATGGCTGGCAGGTGATCCCGGACTGTCCCCCAGGTGGTTCTGGCATTGCAAGCAGTTGATATTGGCCTGTCCGGCAGGTGGTTCCAGCGAGTCGAACAGGTGGCTCCGGCGCTCTTGGCAGGTGGTTCCGGTCTGTCCGGTAGGTGTTTCCGGCGTGTCCGGCACGTGCTTCCGGCACGTCTGAGAGGTGGTTCCGGCATGCGCGGCAGGTGATTCCGTAGTGTCCGCCAGGTGGTTCTGGCATACCCGGCAGGTGATTTTTGCGTGTCCGGCAGGTGGTTCTGGCGACTGGAGCAGGTGGCTCCGGCATGCTCGGCAGGTGCTTCCGGCGTCTCCGGCACTTGGTTCTGGTGTGTCTGAGAGCTGGTTCCGGCATGTCTGGCAGATGATTCCGGAGTGTCCGCCAAGTGGTTCTGGCATACCCAGCAGGTGATTTTGGCGTGTCAGGGAGGTGGTACCTGTGAGTCGAGCAGGTGGTTCCGGCGTGCTCAGCAGGTGGTTCAGGCGGTTCTGGCAGGTGGTATCCGTCTGTTCGGGGTGTGGTTCCAGCATCTCATGAACACGTTTCTGGCACGTCTGAGATGTGGTTCCAGCCGGCCCGACAGGTGTTTCCGCAGTGTCCGCCAAGCGGTTCTGGCGTAGTTGGCAGGTGATTTTGGCATGACTGGCAGGTGGTTCCAGCAAGCCTGGCAGGTGATTCCAAAGTGTTCACCAACTGGTTGTGGCGTAGCCGGCAGGTGATTTTTGCGTGATCGGCAGGTGGTTCTGGCGAGTCGAGCAGGTGGTTCCGGCGTGCTCGGCTGGTGCTTCCGGGGTCATTGGCACGGGGTTCTGGCATGTCTGAGAGGTGGTTCCTGCATGCCCGGCAAGTGATTCCGGAGTGTTCGCCAAGTGGTTCTGGCATAGTCGGCAGGTGATTTTGGCATGTCCGGCAGGTGGTTCAGGCGAGTTGAGCAGGTGGTTCCAACGTGCTTGGCAGGTGCTTCCGGAGTCTCCGGCACGTGGTTCTGGCACATCTGACAGGTGGTTCCGGCATGCCCGAAAGGTGATTCCGGTCTGTCCGGTAGGTGGTTCCAGCCTGCACGGCATGTGGTTCTGGTACGTCTCAGAGGTGGTTGCGCATGCCCAACAGGTGATTCCGGACTGTCCGCCACATGGTTCTGGCACGTCTGAGAGGTGGTTCCGCCATGGCTGGCAGGTGATTCCGGACCGTCCCCCAGGTGGTTCTGGCATAGCCAGCAGTTGATATTGGCCTGTCCGGCAGGTGGTTCCAGCGAGTCGAACAGGTGGCTCCGGCGTGCTCGGCAGGTGGTTCCGGTCTGTCCGGTAGGTGATTCCGGCGTGTCCGGCACGTGCTTCCGGCACGTCTGAGAGGTGGTTCCGGCATGCGCGACAGGTGATTTCGGAGTGTCCGCCAGGTGGTTCTGGCGTACCCGGCAGGTGATTTTGGCCTGTCCGGCAGGTGTTTCTGGCGAGTCGAGCAGGTGGCTCCGGCATGCTCGGCAGGTGCTTCCGGCGTCTCCGGCACGTGGTTCTGGTGTGTCTGAGAGCTGGTTCCGGCATGTCCGGCAGATGATTCCGGAGTGTCCGCCAAGTGGTTCTGGCATACCCGGCTGGTGATTTGGGCATGTCAGGTAGGTGGTTCCGGCGAGTCGAGCAGGTGGCTCCGGCGTGCTCGGCAGGTTGTTCAGACGGGTCTGGCAGGTGTTTTCCGTCTGTTCGGGGTGTGGTTCCAGCATCTCATGCACATGGTTCTGGCACGTCTGAGATGTGGTTCCGGCAGGCCCGACAGGTGTTTCCACAGTGTCCGCCAAGTGGTACTGGCGTAGTTGGCAGGTGATTTTGGCATGACCGGCAGGTGGTTCCAGCAAGCCCGGCAGGTGATTCCGAAGTGTTCCCCAACTGGTTGTGGCGTAGCCGGCAGGTGATTTTTGAGTGTCCGGCAGGTGGTTCTGGCGAGTCGAGCAGGTGGTTCCGGCGTGCTCGGCAGGTGCTTCCGGGGTCATTGGCACGTGGTTCTGGCATATCCGAGAGGTGGTTCCGGCATGCCCGGCAGGTGATTCCGGAGTGTTCGCCAAGTGTTTCCGGCGTAGGCGACAGGTGATTTTGCATGTCCAGCGGTCGTTGCGGCGGGTCGAGCCGGTGGTTGCGGCGTGTCCGGCAGGTGGTTCCGGTCTGTCCGGCAGGTGGTTCTGTGGTGTCCGGCACGAGGTTCAGTCTGAGAGGCTGTGCCGGCATGCCCCTCACGTGATTCCGGCTTGTCCCCGAAGTGGTGCTGGTGTAGCGGGCAGGTGATTTTGGCGTGTCCGGCAGGTGGTTCAGGCGAGTTGAGCAGGTGGTTGCGACGTGCTCGGCAGGTGCTTCCGGCGTCTCCGGCACGTGTTTCTGGCACATCTGACTGGTGGTTCCGGCATGCCCAAAAGTTGATTCCGGTCTGTCCGGTAGGTGGTTCCGGCGTGCACGGCACGTGGTTCTGGTACGTCTCAGAGGTGGTCGCGTATGCCCAACAGGTGATTCCGGACTGTCCGCCACGATCTTCTGGCACGTCTGAGAGGTGGTTCCAACATGCCCGGCAGGTCATTTCGGAGAGTCGTCCAAGTGGTTCTGGCGTAGCCCGCAGGTGATTTTGGCGTGTCCGGCAGGTGGTTCAGCCGTGCTCGGCATGTGCTTCAGGCATGGCCGTCACGTGGTTCCAGTCTGTCCAGGACGTGTTTCCAGCTTCTCCGGCAGGTGGTTCTGGTACGTCTGAGAGGTGGTTCCGCCATGGCTGGCAGGTGATCCCGGACTGTCCCCCAGGTGGTTCTGGCATTGCAAGCAGTTGATATTGGCCTGTCCGGCAGGTGGTTCCAGCGAGTCGAACAGGTGGCTCCGGCGCTCTTGGCAGGTGGTTCCGGTCTGTCCGGTAGGTGTTTCCGGCGTGTCCGGCACGTGCTTCCGGCACGTCTGAGAGGTGGTTCCGGCATGCGCGGCAGGTGATTCCGTAGTGTCCGCCAGGTGGTTCTGGCATACCCGGCAGGTGATTTTTGCGTGTCCGGCAGGTGTTTCTGGCGACTGGAGCAGGTGGCTCCGGCATGCTCGGCAGGTGCTTCCGGCGTCTCCGGCACTTGGTTCTGGTGTGTCTGAGAGCTGGTTCCGGCATGTCTGGCAGATGATTCCGGAGTGTCCGCCAAGTGGTTCTGGCATACCCAGCAGGTGATTTTGGCGTGTCAGGGAGGTGGTACCTGTGAGTCGAGCAGGTGGTTCCGGCGTGCTCAGCAGGTGGTTCAGGCGGTTCTGGCAGGTGGTATCCGTCTGTTCGGGGTGTGGTTCCAGCATCTCATGAACACGTTTCTGGCACGTCTGAGATGTGGTTCCAGCCGGCCCGACAGGTGTTTCCGCAGTGTCCGCCAAGCGGTTCTGGCGTAGTTGGCAGGTGATTTTGGCATGACTGGCAGGTGGTTCCAGCAAGCCTGGCAGGTGATTCCAAAGTGTTCACCAACTGGTTGTGGCGTAGCCGGCAGGTGATTTTTGCGTGATCGGCAGGTGGTTCTGGCGAGTCGAGCAGGTGGTTCCGGCGTGCTCGGCTGGTGCTTCCGGGGTCATTGGCACGGGGTTCTGGCATGTCTGAGAGGTGGTTCCTGCATGCCCGGCAAGTGATTCCGGAGTGTTCGCCAAGTGGTTCTGGCATAGTCGGCAGGTGATTTTGGCATGTCCGGCAGGTGGTTCAGGCGAGTTGAGCAGGTGGTTCCAACGTGCTTGGCAGGTGCTTCCGGAGTCTCCGGCACGTGGTTCTGGCACATCTGACAGGTGGTTCCGGCATGCCCGAAAGGTGATTCCGGTCTGTCCGGTAGGTGGTTCCAGCCTGCACGGCATGTGGTTCTGGTACGTCTCAGAGGTGGTTGCGCATGCCCAACAGGTGATTCCGGACTGTCCGCCACATGGTTCTGGCACGTCTGAGAGGTGGTTCCGCCATGGCTGGCAGGTGATTCCGGACCGTCCCCCAGGTGGTTCTGGCATAGCCAGCAGTTGATATTGGCCTGTCCGGCAGGTGGTTCCAGCGAGTCGAACAGGTGGCTCCGGCGTGCTCGGCAGGTGGTTCCGGTCTGTCCGGTAGGTGATTCCGGCGTGTCCGGCACGTGCTTCCGGCACGTCTGAGAGGTGGTTCCGGCATGCGCGACAGGTGATTTCGGAGTGTCCGCCAGGTGGTTCTGGCGTACCCGGCAGGTGATTTTGGCCTGTCCGGCAGGTGTTTCTGGCGAGTCGAGCAGGTGGCTCCGGCATGCTCGGCAGGTGCTTCCGGCGTCTCCGGCACGTGGTTCTGGTGTGTCTGAGAGCTGGTTCCGGCATGTCCGGCAGATGATTCCGGAGTGTCCGCCAAGTGGTTCTGGCATACCCGGCTGGTGATTTGGGCATGTCAGGTAGGTGGTTCCGGCGAGTCGAGCAGGTGGCTCCGGCGTGCTCGGCAGGTTGTTCAGACGGGTCTGGCAGGTGTTTTCCGTCTGTTCGGGGTGTGGTTCCAGCATCTCATGCACATGGTTCTGGCACGTCTGAGATGTGGTTCCGGCAGGCCCGACAGGTGTTTCCACAGTGTCCGCCAAGTGGTACTGGCGTAGTTGGCAGGTGATTTTGGCATGACCGGCAGGTGGTTCCAGCAAGCCCGGCAGGTGATTCCGAAGTGTTCCCCAACTGGTTGTGGCGTAGCCGGCAGGTGATTTTTGAGTGTCCGGCAGGTGGTTCTGGCGAGTCGAGCAGGTGGTTCCGGCGTGCTCGGCAGGTGCTTCCGGGGTCATTGGCACGTGGTTCTGGCATATCCGAGAGGTGGTTCCGGCATGCCCGGCAGGTGATTCCGGAGTGTTCGCCAAGTGTTTCCGGCGTAGGCGACAGGTGATTTTGCATGTCCAGCGGTCGTTGCGGCGGGTCGAGCCGGTGGTTGCGGCGTGTCCGGCAGGTGGTTCCGGTCTGTCCGGCAGGTGGTTCTGTGGTGTCCGGCACGAGGTTCAGTCTGAGAGGCTGTGCCGGCATGCCCCTCACGTGATTCCGGCTTGTCCCCGAAGTGGTGCTGGTGTAGCGGGCAGGTGATTTTGGCGTGTCCGGCAGGTGGTTCAGGCGAGTTGAGCAGGTGGTTGCGACGTGCTCGGCAGGTGCTTCCGGCGTCTCCGGCACGTGTTTCTGGCACATCTGACTGGTGGTTCCGGCATGCCCAAAAGTTGATTCCGGTCTGTCCGGTAGGTGGTTCCGGCGTGCACGGCACGTGGTTCTGGTACGTCTCAGAGGTGGTCGCGTATGCCCAACAGGTGATTCCGGACTGTCCGCCACGATCTTCTGGCACGTCTGAGAGGTGGTTCCAACATGCCCGGCAGGTCATTTCGGAGAGTCGTCCAAGTGGTTCTGGCGTAGCCCGCAGGTGATTTTGGCGTGTCCGGCAGGTGGTTCAGCCGTGCTCGGCATGTGCTTCAGGCATGGCCGTCACGTGGTTCCAGTCTGTCCAGGACGTGTTTCCAGCTTCTCCGGCAGGTGGTTCTGGTACGTCTGAGAGGTGGTTCCGCCATGGCTGGCAGGTGATCCCGGACTGTCCCCCAGGTGGTTCTGGCATTGCAAGCAGTTGATATTGGCCTGTCCGGCAGGTGGTTCCAGCGAGTCGAACAGGTGGCTCCGGCGCTCTTGGCAGGTGGTTCCGGTCTGTCCGGTAGGTGTTTCCGGCGTGTCCGGCACGTGCTTCCGGCACGTCTGAGAGGTGGTTCCGGCATGCGCGGCAGGTGATTCCGTAGTGTCCGCCAGGTGGTTCTGGCATACCCGGCAGGTGATTTTTGCGTGTCCGGCAGGTGTTTCTGGCGACTGGAGCAGGTGGCTCCGGCATGCTCGGCAGGTGCTTCCGGCGTCTCCGGCACTTGGTTCTGGTGTGTCTGAGAGCTGGTTCCGGCATGTCTGGCAGATGATTCCGGAGTGTCCGCCAAGTGGTTCTGGCATACCCAGCAGGTGATTTTGGCGTGTCAGGGAGGTGGTACCTGTGAGTCGAGCAGGTGGTTCCGGCGTGCTCAGCAGGTGGTTCAGGCGGTTCTGGCAGGTGGTATCCGTCTGTTCGGGGTGTGGTTCCAGCATCTCATGAACACGTTTCTGGCACGTCTGAGATGTGGTTCCAGCCGGCCCGACAGGTGTTTCCGCAGTGTCCGCCAAGCGGTTCTGGCGTAGTTGGCAGGTGATTTTGGCATGACTGGCAGGTGGTTCCAGCAAGCCTGGCAGGTGATTCCAAAGTGTTCACCAACTGGTTGTGGCGTAGCCGGCAGGTGATTTTTGCGTGATCGGCAGGTGGTTCTGGCGAGTCGAGCAGGTGGTTCCGGCGTGCTCGGCTGGTGCTTCCGGGGTCATTGGCACGGGGTTCTGGCATGTCTGAGAGGTGGTTCCTGCATGCCCGGCAAGTGATTCCGGAGTGTTCGCCAAGTGGTTCTGGCATAGTCGGCAGGTGATTTTGGCATGTCCGGCAGGTGGTTCAGGCGAGTTGAGCAGGTGGTTCCAACGTGCTTGGCAGGTGCTTCCGGCGTCTCCGGCACGTGTTTCTGGCACATCTGACAGGTGGTTCCGGCATGCCCGAAAGGTGATTCCGGTCTGTCCGGTAGGTGGTTCCAGCCTGCACGGCATGTGGTTCTGGTACGTCTCAGAGGTGGTTGCGTATGCCCAACAGGTGATTCCGGACTGTCCGCCACATGGTTCTGGCACGTCTGAGAGGTGGTTCCGGCATGCCCGGCAGGTCATCCCAGAGAGCCCTCCAAGTGGTTCTGGCATAGCACGCAGTTGATTTTGGCGTGTCTGGCAGGTTGTTCCGTTGTGCTTGGCAGGTGGTTCAGGCTTGGCCGGCAGGTGGTTCCAGACTGTCCTGGACGTGTTTCCAGCTTCTCCGGCAGGTGGCTCTGGTACGTCTGAGAGGTGGTTCCGCCATGGCAGGCAGGTGATTCCGGACCGTCCCCCAGGTGGTTCTGGTATAGCCAGCAGTTGATATTGGCATGTCCGGCAGGTGGTTCCAGCGAGTCGAACAGGTGGCTCCGGCGTGCTCGGCAGGTGGTTCCGGTCTGTCCGGTAGGTGATTCCGGCGTGTCCGGCACGTGCTTCCGGCACGTCTGAGAGGTGGTTCCGGCATGCGCGACAGGTGATTTCGGAGTGTCCGCCAGGTGGTTCTGGCGTACCCGGCAGGTGATTTTGGCGTGTCCGGCAGGTGTTTCTGGCGAATCGAGCAGGTGGCTCCGGCATGCTCGGCAGGTGCTTCCGGCGTCTCCGGCACGTGGTTCTGGTGTGTCTGAGAGCTGGTTCCGGCATGTCCGGCAGATGATTCCGGAGTGTCCGCCAAGTGGTTCTGGCATACCCTGCTGGTGATTTGGGCATGTCAGGTAGGTGGTTCCGGCGAGTCGAGCAGGTGGCTCCGGCGTGCTCGGCAGGTTGTTCAGACGGGTCTGGCAGGTGTTTTCCGTCTGTTCGGGGTGTGGTTCCAGCATCTCATGCACATGGTTCTGGCACGTCTGAGATGTGGTTCCGGCCGGCCCGACAGGTGTTTCCACAGTGTCCGCCAAGTGGTACTGGCGTAGTTGGCAGGTGATTTTGGCATGACCGGCAGGTGGTTCCAGCAAGCCCGGCAGGTGATTCCAAAGTGTTCCCCAACTGGTTGTGGCGTAGCCAGCAGGTGATTTCTGCGTGTCCAGCAGGTGGTTCTGGCGAGTCGAGCAGGTGGTTCCGGCGTGCTCGGCAGGTGCTTCCGGGGTCATTGGCACGTGGTTCTGGCATATCTGAGAGGTGGTTCCGGCATGCCCGGCAGGTGATTCCGGAGTGTTCGCCAAGTGTTTCCGGCGTAGCCGGCAGGTGATTTTGCATGTCCAGCGGTCGTTCCGGCGGGTCGAGCCGGTGGTTCCGGCGTGTCCGGCAGGTGGTTCCGGTCTGTCCGGCAGGTGGTTCTGTGGTGTCCGGCACGAGGTTCAGTCTGAGAGGCTGTGCCGGCATGCCCCTCACGTGATTCCGGCTTGTCCCCGAAGTGGTGCTGGTGTAGCGGGCAGGTGATTTTGGCGTGTCCGGCAGGTGGTTCAGGCGAGTTGAGCAGGTGGTTGCGACGTGCTCGGCAGGTGCTTCCGGCGTCTCCGGCACGTGTTTCTGGCACATCTGACTGGTGGTTCCGGCATGCCCAAAAGTTGATTCCGGTCTGTCCGGTAGGTGGTTCCGGCGTGCACGGCACGTGGTTCTGGTACGTGTCAGAGGTGGTTGCGTATGCCCAACAGGTGATTCCGGACTGTCCGCCACGTGCTTCTGGCACGTCTGAGAGGTGGTTCCAACATGCCCGGCAGGTCATTTCGGAGAGTCGTCCAAGTGGTTCTGGCGTAGCCCGCAGGTGATTTTGGCGTGTCTGGCAGGTGGTTCCGCCATGCTCGGCAGGTCGTTCAGGCATGGCCGTCACGTGGTTCCAGTCTGTCCAGGACGTGTTTCCAGCTTCTCCGGCAGGTGGTTCTGGTACGTCTGAGAGGTGGTTCCGCCATGGCTGGCAGGTGATCCCGGACTGTCCCCCAGGTGGTTCTGGCATAGCCAGCAGTTGATATTGGCCTGTCCGGCAGGTGGTTCCAGCGAGTCGAACAGGTGGCTCCGGCGTTCTTGGCAGGTGGTTGTGGTCTGTCCGGTAGGTGTTTCCGGCGTGTCTGGCACGTGCTTCCGGCACGTCTGAGAGGTGGTTCCGGCATCCGCGGCAGGTGATTCCGTAGTGTCCGCCAGGTGGTTCTGGCATACCCGACAGGTGATTTTGGCGTGTCCGGCAGGTGTTTCTGGCTAGTCGAGCAGGTGGCTCCGGCATGCTCGGCAGGTGCTTCCGGCGTCTCCGGCACTTGGTTCTGGTGTGTCTGAGAGCTGGTTCCGGCATGTCCGGCAGATGATTCCGGAGTGTCCGCCAAGTGGTTCTGGCATACCCAGCAGGTGATTTTGGCGTGTCAGGGAGGTGGTACCGGTGAGTCGAGCAGGTGGTTCCGGCGTGCTCAGCAGGTGGTTCAGGCGGTTCTGGCAGGTGGTATCCGTCTGTTCGGGGTGTGGTTCCAGCATCTCATGAACACGTTTCTGGCACGTCTGAGATGTGGTTCCAGCCGGCCCGACAGGTGTTTCCGCAGTGTCCGCCAAGCGGTTCTGGCGTAGTTGGCAGGTGATTTTGGCATGACCGGCAGGTGGTTCCAGCAAGCCTGGCAGGTGATTCCAAAGTGTTCACCAACTGGTTGTGGCGTAGCCGGCAGGTGATTTTTGCGTGATCGGCAGGTGGTTCTGGCGAGTCGAGCAGCTGGTTCCGGCGTGCTCGGCTGGTGCTTCCGGGGTCATTGGCACGGGGTTCTGGCATGTCTGAGAGGTGGTTCCTGCATGCCCGGCAAGTGATTCCGGAGTGTTCGCCAAGTGGTTCTGGCATAGTCGGCAGGTGATTTTGGCATGTCCGGCAGGTGGTTCAGGCGAGTTGAGCAGGTGGTTCCAACGTGCTTGGCAGGTGCTTCCGGCGTCTCCGGCACGTGTTTCTGGCACATCTGACAGGTGGTTCCGGCATGCCCGAAAGGTGATTCCGGTCTGTCCGGTAGGTGGTTCCAGCCTGCACGGCATGTGGTTCTGGTACGTCTCAGAGGTGGTTGCGCATGCCCAACAGGTGATTCCGGACTGTCCGCCACATGGTTCTGGCACGTCTGAGAGGTGGTTCCGGCATGCCCGGCAGGTCATCCCAGAGAGTCCTCCAAGTGGTTCTGGCATAACACGCAGGTGATTTTGGCGTGTCTGGCAGGTTGTTCCGTTGTGCTTGGCAGGTGGTTCAGGCTTGGCCGGCAGGTGGTTCCAGACTGTCCTGGACGTGTTTCCAGCTTCTCCGGCAGGTGGCTCTGGTACGTCTGAGAGGTGGTTCCGCCATGGCAGGCAGGTGATTCCGGACCGTCCCCCAGGTGGTTCTGGTATAGCCAGCAGTTGATATTGGCATGTCCGGCAGGTGGTTCCAGCGAGTCGAACAGGTGGCTCCGGCGTGCTCGGCAGGTGGTTCCGGTCTGTCCGGTAGGTGATTCCGGCGTGTCCGGCACGTGCTTCCGGCACGTCTGAGAGGTGGTTCCGGCATGCGCGACAGGTGATTTCGGAGTGTCCGCCAGGTGGTTCTGGCGTACCCGGCAGGTGATTTTGGCGTGTCCGGCAGGTGTTTCTGGCGAGTCGAGCAGGTGGCTCCGGCATGCTCGGCAGGTGCTTCCGGCGTCTCCGGCACGTGGTTCTGGTGTGTCTGAGAGCTGGTTCCGGCATGTCCGGCAGATGATTCCGGAGTGTCCGCCAAGTGGTTCTGGCATACCCTGCTGGTGATTTGGGCATGTCAGGTAGGTGGTTCCGGCGAGTCGAGCAGGTGGCTCCGGCGTGCTCGGCAGGTTGTTCAGACGGGTCTGGCAGGTGTTTTCCGTCTGTTCGGGGTGTGGTTCCAGCATCTCATGCACATGGTTCTGGCACGTCTGAGATGTGGTTCCGGCCGGCCCGACAGGTGTTTCCACAGTGTCCGCCAAGTGGTACTGGCGTAGTTGGCAGGTGATTTTGGCATGACCGGCAGGTGGTTCCAGCAAGCCCGGCAGGTGATTCCAAAGTGTTCCCCAACTGGTTGTGGCGTAGCCAGCAGGTGATTTCTGCGTGTCCAGCAGGTGGTTCTGGCGAGTCGAGCAGGTGGTTCCGGCGTGCTCGGCAGGTGCTTCCGGGGTCATTGGCACGTGGTTCTGGCATATCTGAGAGGTGGTTCCGGCATGCCCGGCAGGTGATTCCGGAGTGTTCGCCAAGTGTTTCCGGCGTAGCCGGCAGGTGATTTTGCATGTCCAGCGGTCGTTCCGGCTGGTCGAGCCGGTGGTTCCGGCGTGTCCGGCAGGTGGTTCCGGTCTGTCCGGCAGGTGGTTCTGTGGTGTCCGGCACGAGGTTCAGTCTGAGAGGCTGTGCCGGCATGCCCCTCACGTGATTCCGGCTTGTCCCCGAAGTGGTGCTGGTGTAGCGGGCAGGTGATTTTGGCGTGTCCGGCATTTGGTTCAGGCGAGTTGAGCAGGTGGTTGCGACGTGCTCGGCAGGTGCTTCCGGCGTCTCCGGCACGTGTTTCTGGCACATCTGACTGGTGGTTCCGGCATGCCCAAAAGTTGATTCCGGTCTGTCCGGTAGGTGGTTCCGGCGTGCACGGCACGTGGTTCTGGTACGTGTCAGAGGTGGTTGCGTATGCCCAACAGGTGATTCCGGACTGTCCGCCACGTGCTTCACGCACGTCTGAGAGGTGGTTCCAACATGCCCGGCAGGTCATTTCGGAGAGTCGTCCAAGTGGTTCTGGCGTAGCCCGCAGGTGATTTTGGCGTGTCTGGCAGGTGGTTCCGCCATGCTCGGCAGGTCGTTCAGGCATGGCCGTCACGTGGTTCCAGTCTGTCCAGGACGTGTTTCCAGCTTCTCCGGCAGGTGGTTCTGGTACGTCTGAGAGGTGGTTCCGCCATGGCTGGCAGGTGATCCCGGACTGTCCCACAGGTGGTTCTGGCATAGCCAGCAGTTGATATTGGCCTGTCCGGCACGTGGTTCCAGCGAGTCGAACAGGTGGCTCCGGCGTTCTTGGCAGGTGGTTCCAGTATGTCCGGTAGGTGTTTCCGGCGTGTCTGGCACGTGCTTCCGGCACGTCTGAGAGGTGGTTCCGGCATGCGCGACAGGTGATTTCGGAGTGTCCGCCAGGTGGTTCTGGCATACCCTGCAGGTGATTTTGGCGTGTCCGGCAGGTGTTTCTGGCGAGTCGAGCAGGTGGCTCCGGCATGCTCGGCAGGTGCTTCCGGCGTCTCCGGCACGTGGTTCTGGTGTGTCTGAGAGCTGGTTCCGGCATGTCCGGCAGATGATTCCGGAGTGTCCGCCAAGTGGTTCTGGCATACCCAGCAGGTGATCTTGGCGTGTCAGGGAGGTGGTACCGGTGAGTCGAGCAGGTGGTTCCGGCGTGCTCAGCAGGTGGTTCAGGCGGTTCTGGCAGGTGGTATCCGTCTTTTCGGGGTGTGGTTCCAGCATCTCATGAACACGTTTCTGGCACGTCTGAGATGTGGTTCCAGCCGGCCCGACAGGTGTTTCCGCAGTGTCCGCCAAGCGGTTCTGGAGTAGTTGGCAGGTGATTTTGGCATGACTGGCAGGTGGTTCCAGCAAGCCTGGCAGGTGATTCCAAAGTGTTCACCAACTCGTTGTGGCGTAGCCGGCAGGTGATTTTTGCGTGATCGGCAGGTGGTTCTGGCGAGTCGAGCAGCTGGTTCCGGCGTGCTCGGCTGGTGCTTCCGGGGTCATTGGCACGGGGTTCTGGCATGTCTGAGAGGTGGTTCCTGCATGCCCGGCAAGTGATTCCGGAGTGTTCGCCAAGTGGTTCTGGCATAGTCGGCAGGTGATTTTGGCATGTCCGGCAGGTGGTTCAGGCGAGTTGAGCAGGTGGTTCCAACGTGCTTGGCAGGTGCTTCCGGCGTCTCCGGCACGTGTTTCTGGCACATCTGAAAGGTGGTTCCGGCATGCCCGAAAGGTGATTCCGGTCTGTCCGGTAGGTGGTTCCAGCCTGCACGGCATGTGGTTCTGGTACGTCTCAGAGGTGGTTGCGCATGCCCAACAGGTGATTCCGGACTGTCCGCCACATGGTTCTGGCACGTCTGAGAGGTGCTTCCGGCACGCACGGCAGGTCATCCCAGAGAGTCCTCCAAGTGGTTCTGGCATAACACGCAGGTGATTTTGGCGTGTCTGGCAGGTTGTTCCGTTGTGCTTGGCAGGTGGTTCAGGCTTGACCGGCAGGTGGTTCCAGACTGTCCAGGACGTGTTTCCAGCTTCTCCGGCAGGTGGTTCTGGTACGTCTGAGAGGTGGTTCCGCCATGGCTGGCAGGTGATTCCGGACCGTCCCCCAGGTGGTTCTGGTATAGCCAGCAGTTGATATTGGCCTGTCCGGCAGGTGGTTCCAGCGAGTCGAACAGGTGGCTCTGGCGTGCTCGGCAGGTGGTTCCGGTCTGTCCGGTAGGTGATTCCGGCGTGTCCGGCACGTGCCTCCGGCAAGTCTGAGAGTAGGTTCCGGCATGCGCGACAGGTGATTTCGGAGTGTCCGCCAGGTGGTTCTGGCGTACCCGGCAGGTGATTTTGGCGTGTCCGGCAGGTGTTTCTGGCGAGTCGAGCAGGTGGCTCCGGCATGCTCGGCAGGTGCTTCCGGGGTCTCCGGCACGTGGTTCTGGTGTGTCTGAGAGCTGGTTCCGGCATGTCCGGCAGATGATTCCGGAGTGTCCGCCAAGTGGTTCTGGCATACCCAGCTGGTGATTTGGGCATGTCAGGTAGGTGGTTCCGGCGAGTCGAGCAGGTGGCTCCGGCGTGCTCGGCAGGTTGTTCAGACGGGTCTGGCAGGTGTTTTCCGTCTTTTCGGGGTGTGGTTCCAGCATCTCATGCACATGGTTCTGGCGCGTCTGAGATGTAGTTCCGGCCGGCCCGACAGGTGTTTCCACAGTGTCCGCCAAGTGGTACTGGCGTAGTTGGCAGGTGATTTTGGCATGACCGGCAGGTGGTTCCAGCAAGCCCGGCAGGTGATTCCGAAGTGTTCCCCAACTGGTTGTGGCGTAGCCGGCAGGTGATTTCTGCGTGTCCGGAGGTGGTTCTGGCGAGTCGAGCAGGTGGTTCAGGCGTGCTCGGCAGGTGCTTCTGGGGTCATTGGCACGTGGTTCTGGCATATCTGAGAGGTGGTTCCGGCATGCCCGGCAGGTGATTCCGGAGTGTTCGCCAAGTGTTTCCGGCGTAGCCGGCAGGTGATTTTGCATGTCCAGCGGTCGTTCCGGCGGGTCGAGCCGGTGGTTCCGGCGTGTCTGGCAGGTGGTTCCGGTCTGTCCGGCAGGTGGTTCTGTGGTGTCCGGCACGAGGTTCAGTCTGAGAGGCTGTGCCGGCATGCCCCTCTCGTGATTCCGGCTTGTCCCCGAAGTGGTGCTGGTGTAGCGGGCAGGTGATTTTGGCGTGTCCGGCAGGTGGTTCAGGCGAGTTGAGCAGGTGGTTGCGACGTGCTCGGCAGGTGCTTCCGGCGTCTCCGGCACGTGTTTCTGGCACATCTGACTGGTGGTTCCGGCATGCCCAAAAGTTGATTCCGGTCTGTCCGGTAGGTGGTTCCGGCGTGCACGGCACGTGGTTCTGGTACGTCTCAGAGGTGGTTGCGTATGCCCAACAGGTGATTCCGGACTGTCCGCCACGTGCTTCTGGCACGTCTGAGAGGTGGTTCCAACATGCCCGGCAGGTCATTTCGGAGAGTCGTCCAAGTGGTTCTGGCGTAGCCCGCAGGTGATTTTGGCGTGTCCGGCAGGTGGTTCCGCCGTGCTCGGCAGGTGGTTCAGGCATGGCCGTCACGTGGTTCCAGTCTGTCCAGGACGTGTTTCCAGCTTCTCCGGCAGGTGGTTCTGGTACGTCTGAGAGGTGGTTCCGCCATGGCTGGCAGGTGATCCCGGACCGTACCCGAGGTGGTTCTGGCATAGCCAGCAGTTGATATTGGCCTGTCTGGCAGGTGGTTCCAGCGAGTCGAACAGGTGGCTCCGGCGTTCTTGGCAGGTGGTTCCGGTCTGTCCGGTAGGTGTTTCCGGCGTGTCTGGCACGTGCTTCCGGCACGTCTGAGAGGTGGTTCCGGCATGCGCGACAGGTGATTTCGGAGTGTCCGCCAGCTGGTTCTGGCGTACCCGGCAGGTGATTTTGGCGTGTCCGGCAGGTGTTTCTGGCGAGTCGAGCAGGTGGCTCCGGCATGCTCGGCAGGTGCTTCCGGCGTCTCCGGCACTTGGTTCTGGTGTGTCTGAGAGCTGGTTCCGGCATGTCCGGCAGATGATTCCGGAGTGTCCGCCAAGTGATTCTGGCATAGCCAGCAGGTGATTTTGGCATGTCATGGAGGTGGTACCGGTGAGTCGAGCAGGTGGTTCCGGCGTGCTCAGCAGGTGGTATCCGTCTGTTCGGGGTGTGGTTCCAGCATCTCATGAACACGTTTCTGGCACGTCTGAGATGTGGTTCCAGCCGGCCCGACAGGTGTTTCCGCAGTGTCCGCCAAGCGGTTCTGGCGTAGTTGGCAGGTGATTTTGGCATGACTGGCAGGTGGTTCCAGCAAGCCTGGCAGGTGATTCCAAAGTGTTCACCAACTGGTTGTGGCGTAGCCGGCAGGTGATTTTTGCGTGATCGGCAGGTGCTTCTGGCGAGTCGAGCAGGTGGTTCCGGCGTGCTCGGCTGGTGCTTCCGGGGTCATTGGCACGGGGTTCTGGCACGTCTGAGAGGTGGTTCCGCCATGGCTGGCAGGTGATCCCGGACTGTCCCCCAGGTGGGTCTGGCATAGCCAGCAGTTGATATTGGCCTGTCCGGCAGGTGGTTCCAGCGAGTCGAACAGGTGGCTCCGGCATTCTTGGCAGGTGGTTGTGGTCTGTCCGGTAGGTGTTTCCGGCGTGTCCGGCACGTGCTTCTGGCACGTCTGAGAGGTGGTTCTGGCATGCGCGACAGGTGATTTCGGAGTGTCCGCCAGGTGGTTCTGGCGTACCCGGCAGGTGATTTTGGCGTGTCCGGCAGGTGTTTCTGGCGAGTCGAGCACGTGGCTCCGGCATGCTCGGCAGGTGCTTCCGGCGTCTCCGGCACGTGGTTCTGGTGTGTCTGAGAGCTGGTTCCGGCATGTCCGGCAGATGATTCCGGAGTGTCCGCCAAGTGGTTCTGGCATACCCAGCTGGTGATTTGGGCATGTCAGGTAGGTGGTTCCGGCGAGTCGAGCAGGTGGCTCCGGCGTGCTCGGCAGGTTGTTCAGACGGGTCTGGCAGGTGTTTTCCGTCTTTTCGGGGTGTGGTTCCAGCATCTCATGCACATGGTTCTGGCGCGTCTGAGATGTAGTTCCGGCCGGCCCGACAGGTGTTTCCACAGTGTCCGCCAAGTGGTACTGGCGTAGTTGGCAGGTGATTTTGGCATGACCGGCAGGTGGTTCCAGCAAGCCCGGCAGGTGATTCCGAAGTGTTCCCCAACTGGTTGTGGCGTAGCCGGCAGGTGATTTCTGCGTGTCCGGAGGTGGTTCTGGCGAGTCGAGCAGGTGGTTCAGGCGTGCTCGGCAGGTGCTTCTGGGGTCATTGGCACGTGGTTCTGGCATATCTGAGAGGTGGTTCCGGCATGCCCGGCAGGTGATTCCGGAGTGTTCGCCAAGTGTTTCCGGCGTAGCCGGCAGGTGATTTTGCATGTCCAGCGGTCGTTCCGGCGGGTCGAGCCGGTGGTTCCGGCGTGTCTGGCAGGTGGTTCCGGTCTGTCCGGCAGGTGGTTCTGTGGTGTCCGGCACGAGGTTCAGTCTGAGAGGCTGTGCCGGCATGCCCCTCTCGTGATTCCGGCTTGTCCCCGAAGTGGTGCTGGTGTAGCGGGCAGGTGATTTTGGCGTGTCCGGCAGGTGGTTCAGGCGAGTTGAGCAGGTGGTTGCGACGTGCTCGGCAGGTGCTTCCGGCGTCTCCGGCACGTGTTTCTGGCACATCTGACTGGTGGTTCCGGCATGCCCAAAAGTTGATTCCGGTCTGTCCGGTATGTGGTTCCGGCGTGCACGGCACGTGGTTCTGGTACGTCTCAGAGGTGGTTGCGTATGCCCAACAGGTGATTCCGGACTGTCCGCCACGTGCTTCTGGCACGTCTGAGAGGTGGTTCCAACATGCCCGGCAGGTCATTTCGGAGAGTCGTCCAAGTGGTTCTGGCGTAGCCCGCAGGTGATTTTGGCGTGTCCGGCAGGTGGTTCCGCCGTGCTCGGCAGGTGGTTCAGGCATGGCCGTCTCGTGGTTCCAGTCTGTCCAGGACGTGTTTCCAGCTTCTCCGGCAGGTGGTTCTGGTACGTCTGAGAGGTGGTTCCGCCATGGCTGGCAGGTGATCCCGGACCGTACCCGAGGTGGTTCTGGCATAGCCAGCAGTTGATATTGGCCTGTCTGGCAGGTGGTTCCAGCGAGTCGAACAGGTGGCTCCGGCGTTCTTGGCAGGTGGTTCCGGTCTGTCCGGTAGGTGTTTCCGGCGTGTCTGGCACGTGCTTCCGGCACGTCTGAGAGGTGGTTCCGGCATGCGCGACAGGTGATTTCGGAGTGTCCGCCAGCTGGTTCTGGCGTACCCGGCAGGTGATTTTGGCGTGTCCGGCAGGTGTTTCTGGCGAGTCGAGCAGGTGGCTCCGGCATGCTCGGCAGGTGCTTCCGGCGTCTCCGGCACTTGGTTCTGGTGTGTCTGAGAGCTGGTTCCGGCATGTCCGGCAGATGATTCCGGAGTGTCCGCCAAGTGATTCTGGCATAGCCAGCAGGTGATTTTGGCATGTCATGGAGGTGGTACCGGTGAGTCGAGCAGGTGGTTCCGGCGTGCTCAGCAGGTGGTATCCGTCTGTTCGGGGTGTGGTTCCAGCATCTCATGAACACGTTTCTGGCACGTCTGAGATGTGGTTCCAGCCGGCCCGACAGGTGTTTCCGCAGTGTCCGCCAAGCGGTTCTGGCGTAGTTGGCAGGTGATTTTGGCATGACTGGCAGGTGGTTCCAGCAAGCCTGGCAGGTGATTCCAAAGTGTTCACCAACTGGTTGTGGCGTAGCCGGCAGGTGATTTTTGCGTGATCGGCAGGTGCTTCTGGCGAGTCGAGCAGGTGGTTCCGGCGTGCTCGGCTGGTGCTTCCGGGGTCATTGGCACGGGGTTCTGGCACGTCTGAGAGGTGGTTCCGCCATGGCTGGCAGGTGATCCCGGACTGTCCCCCAGGTGGGTCTGGCATAGCCAGCAGTTGATATTGGCCTGTCCGGCAGGTGGTTCCAGCGAGTCGAACAGGTGGCTCCGGCATTCTTGGCAGGTGGTTGTGGTCTGTCCGGTAGGTGTTTCCGGCGTGTCCGGCACGTGCTTCTGGCACGTCTGAGAGGTGGTTCTGGCATGCGCGACAGGTGATTTCGGAGTGTCCGCCAGGTGGTTCTGGCGTACCCGGCAGGTGATTTTGGCGTGTCCGGCAGGTGTTTCTGGCGAGTCGAGCACGTGGCTCCGGCATGCTCGGCAGGTGCTTCCGGCGTCTCCGGCACGTGGTTCTGGTGTGTCTGAGAGCTGGTTCCGGCATGTCCGGCAGATGATTCCGGAGTGTCCGCCAAGTGGTTCTGGCATACCCGGCTGGTGATTTGGGCATGTCAGGTAGGTGGTTCCGGCGAGTCGAGCAGGTGGCTCCGGCGTGCTCGGCAGGTTGTTCAGACGGGTCTGGCAGGTGTTTTCCGTCTGTTCGGGGTGTGGTTCCAGCATCTCATGCACATGGTTCTGGCACGTCTGAGATGTGGTTCCGGCCGGCCCGACAGGTGTTTCCACAGTGTCCGCCAAGTGGTACTGGCGTAGTTGGCAGGTGATTTTGGCATGACCGGCAGGTGGTTCCAGCAAGCCCGGCAGGTGATTCCGAAGTGTTCCCCAACTGGTTGTGGCGTAGCCGGCAGGTGATTTTTGCGTGTCCGGCAGGTGGTTCTGGCGAGTCGAGCAGGTGGTTCCGGTGTGCTCGGCAGGTGCTTCCGGGGTCATTGGCACGTGGTTCTGGCATATCTGAGAGGTGGTTCCGGCATGCCCGGCAGGTGATTCCGGAGTGTTCGCCAAGTGTTTGTGGCGTAGCCGGCAGGTGGTTTTGCATGTCCAGCGGTCGTTCCGGCGGGTCGAGCCGGTGGTTCCGGCGTGTCCGGCAGGTGGTTCCGGTCTGTCCGGCAGGTGGTTCTGTGGTGTCCGGCACTAGGTTCAGTCTGAGAGGCTGTGCCGGCATGCCCCTCACGTGATTCCGGCTTGTCCCCGAAGTGGTGCTGGTGTAGCGGGCAGGTGATTTTGGCGTGTCCGGCAGGTGGTTCAGGCGAGTTGAGCAGGTGGTTGCGACGTGCTCGGCAGGTGCTTCCGGCGTCTCCGGCACGTGTTTCTGGCACATCTGACTGGTGGTTCCGGCATGCCCAAAAGTTGATTCCGGTCTGTCCGGTAGGTGGTTCCGGCGTGCACGGCACGTGGTTCTGGTACGTCTCAGAGGTGGTTGCGTATGCCCAACAGGTGATTCCGGACTGTCCGCCACGTGCTTCTGGCACGTCTGAGAGGTGGTTCCAACATGCCCGGCAGGTCATTTCGGAGAGTCGTCCAAGTGGTTCTGGCGTAGCCCGCAGGTGATTTTGGCGTGTCCGGCAGGTGGTTCCGCCGTGCTCGGCAGGTGGTTCAGGCATGGCCGTCACGTGGTTCCAGTCTGTCCAGGACGTGTTTCCAGCTTCTCCGGCAGGTGGTTCTGGTACGTCTGAGAGGTGGTTCCGCCATGGCTGGCAGGTGATCCTGGACTGTCCCCTAGGTGGTTCTGGCATAGCCAGCAGTTGATATTGGCCTGTCCGGCAGGTGGTTCCAGCGAGTCGAACAGGTGGCTCCGGCATTCTTGGCAGGTGGTTCCGGTCTGTCCGGTAGGTGTTTCCGGCGTGTCCGGCACGTGCTTCCGGCACGTCTGAGAGGTGGTTCCGGCATGCGCGGCAGGTGATTCCGTAGTGTCCGCCAGGTGGTTCTGGCATGCCCGGCAGGTGATTTTTGCGTGTCTGGCAGGTGTTTCCGGCGACTGGAGCAGGTGGCTCCAGCATGCTCGGCAGGTGCTTCCGGCGTCTCCGGCACTTGGTTCTGGTGTGTCTGAGAGCTGGTTCCGGCATGTCCGGCAGATGATTCCGGAGTGTCCGCCAAGTGGTTCTCGCATACCCAGCAGGTGATTTTGGCGTGTCAGGGAGGTGGTACCGGTGAGTCGAGCAGGTGGTTCCGGCGTGCTCAGCAGGTGGTTCAGGCGGTTCTGGCAGGTGGTATCCGTCTGTTCGGGGTGTGGTTCCAGCATCTCATGAACACGTTTCTGGCACGTCTGAGATGTGGTTCCAGCCGGCCCGACAGGTGTTTCCGCAGTGTCCGCCAAGCGGTTCTGGCGTAGTTGGCAGGTGATTTTGGCATGACCGGCAGGTGGTTCCAGCAAGCCTGGCAGGTGATTCCAAAGTGTTCACCAACTGGTTGTGGCGTAGCCGGCAGGTGATTTTTGCGTGATCGGCAGGTGGTTCTGGCGAGTCGAGCAGGTGGTTCCGGCGTGCTCGGCTGGTGCTTCCGGGGTCATTGGCACGGGGTTCTGGCATGTCTGAGAGGTGGTTCCTGCATGCCCGGCAAGTGATTCCGGAGTGTTCGCCAAGTGGTTCTGGCATAGTCAGCAGGTGATTTTGGCATGTCCAGCAGGTGGTTCAGGCGAGTTGAGCAGGTGGTTCCAACGTGCTTGGCAGGTGCTTCCGGCGTCTCCGGCACGTGTTTCTGGCACATCTGACAGGTGGTTCCGGCATGCCCGAAAGGTGATTCCGGTCTGTCCGGTAGGTGGTTCCAGCCTGCACGGCATGTGGTTCTGGTACGTCTCAGAGGTGGTTGCGCATGCCCAACAGGTGATTCCGGACTGTCCGCCACATGGTTCTGGCACGTCTGAGAGGTGGTTCCGGCATGCCCGGCAGGTCATCCCAGAGAGTCCTCCAAGTGGTTCTGGCATAACACGCAGGTGATTTTGGCGTGTCTGGCAGGTTGTTCCGTTGTGCTTGGCAGGTGGTTCAGGCTTGGCCGGCAGGTGGTTCCAGACTGTCCTGGACGTGTTTCCAGCTTCTCCGGCAGGTGGCTCTGGTACGTCTGAGAGGTGGTTCCGCCATGGCAGGCAGGTGATTCCGGACCGTCCCCCAGGTGGTTCTGGTATAGCCAGCAGTTGATATTGGCATGTCCGGCAGGTGGTTCCAGCGAGTCGAACAGGTGGCTCCGGCGTGCTCGGCAGGTGGTTCCGGTCTGTCCGGTAGGTGATTCCGGCGTGTCCGGCACGTGCTTCCGGCACGTCTGAGAGGTGGTTCCGGCATGCGCGACAGGTGATTTCGGAGTGTCCGCCAGGTGGTTCTGGCGTACCCGGCAGGTGATTTTGGCGTGTCCGGCAGGTGTTTCTGGCGAGTCGAGCAGGTGGCTCCGGCATGCTCGGCAGGTGCTTCCGGCGTCTCCGGCACGTGGTTCTGGTGTGTCTGAGAGCTGGTTCCGGCATGTCCGGCAGATGATTCCGGAGTGTCCGCCAAGTGGTTCTGGCATACCCTGCTGGTGATTTGGGCATGTCAGGTAGGTGGTTCCGGCGAGTCGAGCAGGTGGCTCCGGCGTGCTCGGCAGGTTGTTCAGACGGGTCTGGCAGGTGTTTTCCGTCTGTTCGGGGTGTGGTTCCAGCATCTCATGCACATGGTTCTGGCACGTCTGAGATGTGGTTCCGGCCGGCCCGACAGGTGTTTCCACAGTGTCCGCCAAGTGGTACTGGCGTAGTTGGCAGGTGATTTTGGCATGACCGGCAGGTGGTTCCAGCAAGCCCGGCAGGTGATTCCAAAGTGTTCCCCAACTGGTTGTGGCGTAGCCAGCAGGTGATTTCTGCGTGTCCAGCAGGTGGTTCTGGCGAGTCGAGCAGGTGGTTCCGGCGTGCTCGGCAGGTGCTTCCGGGGTCATTGGCACGTGGTTCTGGCATATCTGAGAGGTGGTTCCGGCATGCCCGGCAGGTGATTCCGGAGTGTTCGCCAAGTGTTTCCGGCGTAGCCGGCAGGTGATTTTGCATGTCCAGCGGTCGTTCCGGCGGGTCGAGCCGGTGGTTCCGGCGTGTCCGGCAGGTGGTTCCGGTCTGTCCGGCAGGTGGTTCTGTGGTGTCCGGCACGAGGTTCAGTCTGAGAGGCTGTGCCGGCATGCCCCTCACGTGATTCCGGCTTGTCCCCGAAGTGGTGCTGGTGTAGCGGGCAGGTGATTTTGGCGTGTCCGGCAGGTGGTTCAGGCGAGTTGAGCAGGTGGTTGCGACGTGCTCGGCAGGTGCTTCCGGCGTCTCCGGCACGTGTTTCTGGCACATCTGACTGGTGGTTCCGGCATGCCCAAAAGTTGATTCCGGTCTGTCCGGTAGGTGGTTCCGGCGTGCACGGCACGTGGTTCTGGTACGTGTCAGAGGTGGTTGCGTATGCCCAACAGGTGATTCCGGACTGTCCGCCACGTGCTTCTGGCACGTCTGAGAGGTGGTTCCAACATGCCCGGCAGGTCATTTCGGAGAGTCGTCCAAGTGGTTCTGGCGTAGCCCGCAGGTGATTTTGGCGTGTCTGGCAGGTGGTTCCGCCATGCTCGGCAGGTCGTTCAGGCATGGCCGTCACGTGGTTCCAGTCTGTCCAGGACGTGTTTCCAGCTTCTCCGGCAGGTGGTTCTGGTACGTCTGAGAGGTGGTTCCGCCATGGCTGGCAGGTGATCCCGGACTGTCCCCCAGGTGGTTCTGGCATAGCCAGCAGTTGATATTGGCCTGTCCGGCAGGTGGTTCCAGCGAGTCGAACAGGTGGCTCCGGCGTTCTTGGCAGGTGGTTGTGGTCTGTCCGGTAGGTGTTTCCGGCGTGTCTGGCACGTGCTTCCGGCACGTCTGAGACGTGGTTCCGGCATCCGCGGCAGGTGATTCCGTAGTGTCCGCCAGGTGGTTCTGGCATACCCGACAGGTGATTTTGGCGTGTCCGGCAGGTGTTTATGGCTAGTCGAGCAGGTGGCTCCGGCATGCTCGGCAGATGATTCCGGAGTGTCCGCCAAGTGGTTCTGGCATACCCTGCTGGTGATTTGGGCATGTCAGGTAGGTGGTTCCGGCGAGTCGAGCAGGTGGCTCCGGCGTGCTCGGCAGGTTGTTCAGACGGGTCTGGCAGGTGTTTTCCGTCTGTTCGGGGTGTGGTTCCAGCATCTCATGCACATGGTTCTGGCACGTCTGAGATGTGGTTCCGGCCGGCCCGACAGGTGTTTCCACAGTGTCCGCCAAGTGGTACTGGCGTAGTTGGCAGGTGATTTTGGCATGACCGGCAGGTGGTTCCAGCAAGCCCGGCAGGTGATTCCAAAGTGTTCCCCAACTGGTTGTGGCGTAGCCAGCAGGTGATTTCTGCGTGTCCAGCAGGTGGTTCTGGCGAGTCGAGCAGGTGGTTCCGGCGTGCTCGGCAGGTGCTTCCGGGGTCATTGGCACGTGGTTCTGGCATATCTGAGAGGTGGTTCCGGCATGCCCGGCAGGTGATTCCGGAGTGTTCGCCAAGTGTTTCCGGCGTAGCCGGCAGGTGATTTTGCATGTCCAGCGGTCGTTCCGGCGGGTCGAGCCGGTGGTTCCGGCGTGTCCGGCAGGTGGTTCCGGTCTGTCCGGCAGGTGGTTCTGTGGTGTCCGGCACGAGGTTCAGTCTGAGAGGCTGTGCCGGCATGCCCCTCACGTGATTCCGGCTTGTCCCCGAAGTGGTGCTGGTGTAGCGGGCAGGTGATTTTGGCGTGTCCGGCAGGTGGTTCAGGCGAGTTGAGCAGGTGGTTGCGACGTGCTCGGCAGGTGCTTCCGGCGTCTCCGGCACGTGTTTCTGGCACATCTGACTGGTGGTTCCGGCATGCCCAAAAGTTGATTCCGGTCTGTCCGGTAGGTGGTTCCGGCGTGCACGGCACGTGGTTCTGGTACGTGTCAGAGGTGGTTGCGTATGCCCAACAGGTGATTCCGGACTGTCCGCCACGTGCTTCTGGCACGTCTGAGAGGTGGTTCCAACATGCCCGGCAGGTCATTTCGGAGAGTCGTCCAAGTGGTTCTGGCGTAGCCCGCAGGTGATTTTGGCGTGTCTGGCAGGTGGTTCCGCCATGCTCGGCAGGTCGTTCAGGCATGGCCGTCACGTGGTTCCAGTCTGTCCAGGACGTGTTTCCAGCTTCTCCGGCAGGTGGTTCTGGTACGTCTGAGAGGTGGTTCCGCCATGGCTGGCAGGTGATCCCGGACTGTCCCCCAGGTGGTTCTGGCATAGCCAGCAGTTGATATTGGCCTGTCCGGCAGGTGGTTCCAGCGAGTCGAACAGGTGGCTCCGGCGTTCTTGGCAGGTGGTTGTGGTCTGTCCGGTAGGTGTTTCCGGCGTGTCTGGCACGTGCTTCCGGCACGTCTGAGAGGTGGTTCCGGCATCCGCGGCAGGTGATTCCGTAGTGTCCGCCAGGTGGTTCTGGCATACCCGACAGGTGATTTTGGCGTGTCCGGCAGGTGTTTCTGGCTAGTCGAGCAGGTGGCTCCGGCATGCTCGGCAGGTGCTTCCGGCGTCTCCGGCACTTGGTTCTGGTGTGTCTGAGAGCTGGTTCCGGCATGTCCGGCAGATGATTCCGGAGTGTCCGCCAAGTGGTTCTCGCATACCCAGCAGGTGATTTTGGCGTGTCAGGGAGGTGGTACCGGTGAGTCGAGCAGGTGGTTCCGGCGTGCTCAGCAGGTGGTTCAGGCGGTTCTGGCAGGTGGTATCCGTCTGTTCGGGGTGTGGTTCCAGCATCTCATGAACACGTTTCTGGCACGTCTGAGATGTGGTTCCAGCCGGCCCGACAGGTGTTTCCGCAGTGTCCGCCAAGCGGTTCTGGCGTAGTTGGCAGGTGATTTTGGCATGACCGGCAGGTGGTTCCAGCAAGCCTGGCAGGTGATTCCAAAGTGTTCACCAACTGGTTGTGGCGTAGCCGGCAGGTGATTTTTGCGTGATCGGCAGGTGGTTCTGGCGAGTCGAGCAGCTGGTTCCGGCGTGCTCGGCTGGTGCTTCCGGGGTCATTGGCACGGGGTTCTGGCATGTCTGAGAGGTGGTTCCTGCATGCCCGGCAAGTGATTCCGGAGTGTTCGCCAAGTGGTTCTGGCATAGTCGGCAGGTGATTTTGGCATGTCCGGCAGGTGGTTCAGGCGAGTTGAGCAGGTGGTTCCAACGTGCTTGGCAGGTGCTTCCGGCGTCTCCGGCACGTGTTTCTGGCACATCTGACAGGTGGTTCCGGCATGCCCGAAAGGTGATTCCGGTCTGTCCGGTAGGTGGTTCCAGCCTGCACGGCATGTGGTTCTGGTACGTCTCAGAGGTGGTTGCGCATGCCCAACAGGTGATTCCGGACTGTCCGCCACATGGTTTTGGCACGTCTGAGAGGTGGTTCCGGCATGCCCGGCAGGTCATCCCAGAGAGCCCTCCAAGTGGTTCTGGCATAGCACGCAGTTGATTTTGGCGTGTCTGGCAGGTTGTTCCGTTGTGCTTGGCAGGTGGTTCAGGCTTGGCCGGCAGGTGGTTCCAGACTGTCCTGGACGTGTTTCCAGCTTCTCCGGCAGGTGGCTCTGGTACGTCTGAGAGGTGGTTCCGCCATGGCAGGCAGGTGATTCCGGACCGTCCCCCAGGTGGTTCTGGTATAGCCAGCAGTTGATATTGGCATGTCCGGCAGGTGGTTCCAGCGAGTCGAACAGGTGGCTCCGGCGTGCTCGGCAGGTGGTTCCGGTCTGTCCGGTAGGTGATTCCGGCGTGTCCGGCACGTGCTTCCGGCACGTCTGAGAGGTGGTTCCGGCATGCGCGACAGGTGATTTCGGAGTGTCCGCCAGGTGGTTCTGGCGTACCCGGCAGGTGATTTTGGCGTGTCCGGCAGGTGTTTCTGGCGAATCGAGCAGGTGGCTCCGGCATGCTCGGCAGGTGCTTCCGGCGTCTCCGGCACGTGGTTCTGGTGTGTCTGAGAGCTGGTTCCGGCATGTCCGGCAGATGATTCCGGAGTGTCCGCCAAGTGGTTCTGGCATACCCTGCTGGTGATTTGGGCATGTCAGGTAGGTGGTTCCGGCAAGTCGAGCAGGTGGCTCCGGCGTGCTCGGCAGGTTGTTCAGACGGGTCTGGCAGGTGTTTTCCGTCTGTTCGGGGTGTGGTTCCAGCATCTCATGCACATGGTTCTGGCACGTCTGAGATGTGGTTCCGGCCGGCCCGACAGGTGTTTCCACAGTGTCCGCCAAGTGGTACTGGCGTAGTTGGCAGGTGATTTTGGCATGACCGGCAGGTGGTTCCAGCAAGCCCGGCAGGTGATTCCAAAGTGTTCCCCAACTGGTTGTGGCGTAGCCAGCAGGTGATTTCTGCGTGTCCAGCAGGTGGTTCTGGCGAGTCGAGCAGGTGGTTCCGGCGTGCTCGGCAGGTGCTTCCGGGGTCATTGGCACGTGGTTCTGGCATATCTGAGAGGTGGTTCCGGCATGCCCGGCAGGTGATTCCGGAGTGTTCGCCAAGTGTTTCCGGCGTAGCCGGCAGGTGATTTTGCATGTCCAGCGGTCGTTCCGGCGGGTCGAGCCGGTGGTTCCGGCGTGTCCGGCAGGTGGTTCCGGTCTGTCCGGCAGGTGGTTCTGTGGTGTCCGGCACGAGGTTCAGTCTGAGAGGCTGTGCCGGCATGCCCCTCACGTGATTCCGGCTTGTCCCCGAAGTGGTGCTGGTGTAGCGGGCAGGTGATTTTGGCGTGTCCGGCAGGTGGTTCAGGCGAGTTGAGCAGGTGGTTGCGACGTGCTCGGCAGGTGCTTCCGGCGTCTCCGGCACGTGTTTCTGGCACATCTGACTGGTGGTTCCGGCATGCCCAAAAGTTGATTCCGGTCTGTCCGGTAGGTGGTTCCGGCGTGCACGGCACGTGGTTCTGGTACGTGTCAGAGGTGGTTGCGTATGCCCAACAGGTGATTCCGGACTGTCCGCCACGTGCTTCTGGCACGTCTGAGAGGTGGTTCCAACATGCCCGGCAGGTCATTTCGGAGAGTCGTCCAAGTGGTTCTGGCGTAGCCCGCAGGTGATTTTGGCGTGTCTGGCAGGTGGTTCCGCCATGCTCGGCAGGTCGTTCAGGCATGGCCGTCACGTGGTTCCAGTCTGTCCAGGACGTGTTTCCAGCTTCTCCGGCAGGTGGTTCTGGTACGTCTGAGAGGTGGTTCCGCCATGGCTGGCAGGTGATCCCGGACTGTCCCCCAGGTGGTTCTGGCATAGCCAGCAGTTGATATTGGCCTGTCCGGCAGGTGGTTCCAGCGAGTCGAACAGGTGGCTCCGGCGTTCTTGGCAGGTGGTTGTGGTCTGTCCGGTAGGTGTTTCCGGCGTGTCTGGCACGTGCTTCCGGCACGTCTGAGAGGTGGTTCCGGCATCCGCGGCAGGTGATTCCGTAGTGTCCGCCAGGTGGTTCTGGCATACCCGACAGGTGATTTTGGCGTGTCCGGCAGGTGTTTCTGGCTAGTCGAGCAGGTGGCTCCGGCATGCTCGGCAGGTGCTTCCGGCGTCTCCGGCACTTGGTTCTGGTGTGTCTGAGAGCTGGTTCCGGCATGTCCGGCAGATGATTCCGGAGTGTCCGCCAAGTGGTTCTGGCATACCCAGCAGGTGATTTTGGCGTGTCAGGGAGGTGGTACCGGTGAGTCGAGCAGGTGGTTCCGGCGTGCTCAGCAGGTGGTTCAGGCGGTTCTGGCAGGTGGTATCCGTCTGTTCGGGGTGTGGTTCCAGCATCTCATGAACACGTTTCTGGCACGTCTGAGATGTGGTTCCAGCCGGCCCGACAGGTGTTTCCGCAGTGTCCGCCAAGCGGTTCTGGCGTAGTTGGCAGGTGATTTTGGCATGACCGGCAGGTGGTTCCAGCAAGCCTGGCAGGTGATTCCAAAGTGTTCACCAACTGGTTGTGGCGTAGCCGGCAGGTGATTTTTGCGTGATCGGCAGGTGGTTCTGGCGAGTCGAGCAGCTGGTTCCGGCGTGCTCGGCTGGTGCTTCCGGGGTCATTGGCACGGGGTTCTGGCATGTCTGAGAGGTGGTTCCTGCATGCCCGGCAAGTGATTCCGGAGTGTTCGCCAAGTGGTTCTGGCATAGTCGGCAGGTGATTTTGGCATGTCCGGCAGGTGGTTCAGGCGAGTTGAGCAGGTGGTTCCAACGTGCTTGGCAGGTGCTTCCGGCGTCTCCGGCACGTGTTTCTGGCACATCTGACAGGTGGTTCCGGCATGCCCGAAAGGTGATTCCGGTCTGTCCGGTAGGTGGTTCCAGCCTGCACGGCATGTGGTTCTGGTACGTCTCAGAGGTGGTTGCGCATGCCCAACAGGTGATTCCGGACTGTCCGCCACATGGTTCTGGCACGTCTGAGAGGTGGTTCCGGCATGCCCGGCAGGTCATCCCAGAGAGTCCTCCAAGTGGTTCTGGCATAACACGCAGGTGATTTTGGCGTGTCTGGCAGGTTGTTCCGTTGTGCTTGGCAGGTGGTTCAGGCTTGGCCGGCAGGTGGTTCCAGACTGTCCAGGACGTGTTTCCAGCTTCTCCGGCAGGTGGTTCTGGTACGTCTGAGAGGTGGTTCCGCCATGGCTGGCAGGTGATCCCGGACCGTCCCCCAGGTGGTTCTGGCATAGCCAGCAGTTGATATTGGCCTGTCCGGCACGTGGTTCCAGCGAGTCGAACAGGTGGCTCAGGCGTGCTCGGCAGGTGGTTCCGGTCTGTCCGGTAGGTGATTCCGGCGTGTCCGGCACGTGCTTCCGGCACGTCTGAGAGGTGGTTCCGGCATGCGCGACAGGTGATTTCGGAGTGTCCGCCAGGTGGTTCTGGCGTACCCGGCAGGTGATTTTGGCGTGTCCGGCAGGTGTTTCTGGCGAGTCGAGCAGGTGGCTCCGGCATGCTCGGCAGGTGCTTCCGGCGTCTCCGGCACGTGGTTCTTGTGTGTCTGAGAGTTGGTTCCGGCATGACCGGCAGATGATTCCGGAGTGTCCGCCAAGTGGTTCTGGCATACCCTGCTGGTGATTTGGGCATGTCAGGTAGGTGGTTCCGGCGAGTCGAGCAGGTGGCTCCGGCGTGCTCGGCAGGTTGTTCAGACGGGTCTGGCAGGTGTTTTCCGTCTGTTCGGGGTGTGGTTCCAGCATCTCATGCACATGGTTCTGGCACGTCTGAGATGTGGTTCCGGCCGGCCCGACAGGTGTTTCCACAGTGTCCGCCAAGTGGTACTGGCGTAGTTGGCAGGTGATTTTGGCATGACCGGCAGGTGGTTCCAGCAAGCCCGGCAGGTGATTCCAAAGTGTTCCCCAACTGGTTGTGGCGTAGCCAGCAGGTGATTTCTGCGTGTCCAGCAGGTGGTTCTGGCGAGTCGAGCAGGTGGTTCCGGCGTGCTCGGCAGGTGCTTCCGGGGTCATTGGCACGTGGTTCTGGCATATCTGAGAGGTGGTTCCGGCATGCCCGGCAGGTGATTCCGGAGTGTTCGCCAAGTGTTTCCGGCGTAGCCGGCAGGTGATTTTGCATGTCCAGCGGTCGTTCCGGCTGGTCGAGCCGGTGGTTCCGGCGTGTCCGGCAGGTGGTTCCGGTCTGTCCGGCAGGTGGTTCTGTGGTGTCCGGCACGAGGTTCAGTCTGAGAGGCTGTGCCGGCATGCCCCTCACGTGATTCCGGCTTGTCCCCGAAGTGGTGCTGGTGTAGCGGGCAGGTGATTTTGGCGTGTCCGGCAGGTGGTTCAGGCGAGTTGAGCAGGTGGTTGCGACGTGCTCGGCAGGTGCTTCCGGCGTCTCCGGCACGTGTTTCTGGCACATCTGACTGGTGGTTCCGGCATGCCCAAAAGTTGATTCCGGTCTGTCCGGTAGGTGGTTCCGGCGTGCACGGCACGTGGTTCTGGTACGTGTCAGAGGTGGTTGCGTATGCCCAACAGGTGATTCCGGACTGTCCGCCACGTGCTTCACGCACGTCTGAGAGGTGGTTCCAACATGCCCGGCAGGTCATTTCGGAGAGTCGTCCAAGTGGTTCTGGCGTAGCCCGCAGGTGATTTTGGCGTGTCTGGCAGGTGGTTCCGCCATGCTCGGCAGGTCGTTCAGGCATGGCCGTCACGTGGTTCCAGTCTGTCCAGGACGTGTTTCCAGCTTCTCCGGCAGGTGGTTCTGGTACGTCTGAGAGGTGGTTCCGCCATGGCTGGCAGGTGATCCCGGACTGTCCCACAGGTGGTTCTGGCATAGCCAGCAGTTGATATTGGCCTGTCCGGCACGTGGTTCCAGCGAGTCGAACAGGTGGCTCCGGCGTTCTTGGCAGGTGGTTCCAGTATGTCCGGTAGGTGTTTCCGGCGTGTCTGGCACGTGCTTCCGGCACGTCTGAGAGGTGGTTCCGGCATGCGCGACAGGTGATTTCGGAGTGTCCGCCAGGTGGTTCTGGCATACCCTGCAGGTGATTTTGGCGTGTCCGGCAGGTGTTTCTGGCGAGTCGAGCAGGTGGCTCCGGCATGCTCGGCAGGTGCTTCCGGCGTCTCCGGCACGTGGTTCTGGTGTGTCTGAGAGCTGGTTCCGGTCTGTCCGGTAGGTGATTCCGGCGTGTCCGGCACGTGCTTCCGGCACGTCTGAGAGGTGGTTCCGGCATGCGCGACAGGTGAATTCGGAGTGTCCGCCAGGTGGTTCTGGCGTACCCGGCAGGTGATTTTGGCGTGTCCGGCAGGTGGTTCTGTGGTGTCCGGCACGAGGTTCAGTCTGAGAGGCTGTGCCGGCATGCCCCTCACGTTATTCCGGCTTGTCCCCGAAGTGGTGCTGGTGTAGCGGGCAGGTGATTTTGGCGTGTCCGGCAGGTGGTTCAGGCGAGTTGAGCAGGTGGCTCCGGCGTGCTCGGCAGGTTGTTCAGACGGGTCTGGCAGGTGTTTTCCGTCTTTTCGGGGTGTGGTTCCAGCATCTCATGCACATGGTTCTGGCGCGTCTGAGATCTAGTTCCGGCCGGCCCGACAGGTGTTTCCACAGTGTCCGCCAAGTGGTACTGGCGTAGTTGGCAGGTGATTTTGGCATGACCGGCAGGTGGTTCCAGCAAGCCCGGCAGGTGATTCCGAAGTGTTCCCCAACTGGTTGTGGCGTAGCCGGCAGGTGATTTCTGCGTGTCCGGAGGTGGTTCTGGCGAGTCGAGCAGGTGGTTCAGGCGTGCTCGGCAGGTGCTTCTGGGGTCATTGGCACGTGGTTCTGGCATATCTGAGAGGTGGTTCCGGCATGCCCGGCAGGTGATTCCGGAGTGTTCGCCAAGTGTTTCCGGCGTAGCCGGCAGGTGATTTTGCATGTCCAGCGGTCGTTCCGGCGGGTCGAGCCGGTGGTTCCGGCGTGTCTGGCAGGTGGTTCCGGTCTGTCCGGCAGGTGGTTCTGTGGTGTCCGGCACGAGGTTCAGTCTGAGAGGCTGTGCCGGCATGCCCCTCACGTGATTCCGGCTTGTCCCCGAAGTGGTGCTGGTGTAGCGGGCAGGTGATTTTGGCGTGTCCGGCAGGTGGTTCAGGCGAGTTGAGCAGGTGGTTGCGACGTGCTCGGCAGGTGCTTCCGGCGTCTCCGGCACGTGTTTCTGGCACATCTGACTGGTGGTTCCGGCATGCCCAAAAGTTGATTCCGGTCTGTCCGGTAGGTGGTTCCGGCGTGCACGGCACGTGGTTCTGGTACGTCTCAGAGGTGGTTGCGTATGCCCAACAGGTGATTCCGGACTGTCCGCCACGTGCTTCTGGCACGTCTGAGAGGTGGTTCCAACATGCCCGGCAGGTCATTTCGGAGAGTCGTCCAAGTGGTTCTGGCGTAGCCCGCAGGTGATTTTGGCGTGTCCGGCAGGTGGTTCCGCCGTGCTCGGCAGGTGGTTCAGGCATGGCCGTCACGTGGTTCCAGTCTGTCCAGGACGTGTTTCCAGCTTCTCCGGCAGGTGGGTCTGGTACGTCTGAGAGGTGGTTCCGCCATGGCTGGCAGGTGATCCAGGACCGTCCCCGAGGTGGTTCTGGCATAGCCAGAAGTTGATATTGGCCTGTCCGGCAGGTGGTTCCAGCGAGTCGAACAGGTGGCTCCGGCGTTCTTGGCAGGTGGTTCCGGTCTGTCCGGTAGGTGTTTCCGGCGTGTCTGGCACGTGCTTCCGGCACGTCTGAGAGGTGGTTCCGGCATGCGCGACAGGTGATTTCGGAGTGTCCGACAGCTGGTTCTGGCGTACCCGGCAGGTGATTTTGGCGTGTCCGGCAGGTGTTTCTGGCGAGTCGAGCAGGTGGCTCCGGCATGCTCGGCAGGTGCTTCCGGCGTCTCCGGCACTTGGTTCTGGTGTGTCTGAGAGCTGGTTCCGGCATGTCCGGCAGATGATTCCGGAGTGTCCGCCAAGTGATTCTGGCATAGCCAGCAGGTGATTTTGGCATGTCATGGAGGTGGTACCGGTGAGTCGAGCAGGTGGTTCCGGCGTGCTCAGCTGGTGGTATCCGTCTGTTCGGGGTGTGGTTCCAGCATCTCATGAACACGTTTCTGGCACGTCTGAGATGTGGTTCCAGCCGGCCCGACAGGTGTTTCCGCAGTGTCCGCCAAGCGGTTATGGCGTAGTTGGCAGGTGATTTTGGCATGACTGGCAGGTGGTTCCAGCAAGCCTGGCAGGTGATTCCAAAGTGTTCACCAACTGGTTGTGGCGTAGCCGGCAGGTGATTTTTGCGTGATCGGCAGGTGGTTCTGGCGAGTCGAGCAGGTGGTTCCGGCGTGCTCGGCTGGTGCTTCCGGGGTCATTGGCACGGGGTTCTGGCACGTCTGAGAGGTGGTTCCGCCATGGCTGGCAGGTGATCCCGGACTGTCCCCCAGGTGGGTCTGGCATAGCCAGCAGTTGATATTGGCCTGTCCGGCAGGTGGTTCCAGCGAGTCGAACAGGTGGCTCCGGCATTCTTGGCAGGTGGTTGTGGTCTGTCCGGTAGGTGTTTCCGGCGTGTCCGGCACGTGCTTCCGGCACGTCTGAGAGGTGGTTCTGGCATGCGCGACAGGTGATTTCGGAGTGTCCGCCAGGTGGTTCTGGCGTACCCGGCAGGTGATTTTGGCGTGTCCGGCATGTGTTTCTGGCGAGTCGAGCACGTGGCTCCGGCATGCTCGGCAGGTGCTTCCGGCGTCTCCGGCACGTGGTTCTGGTGTGTCTGAGAGCTGGTTCCGGCATGTCCGGCAGATGATTCCGGAGTGTCCGCCAAGTGGTTCTGGCATACCCGGCTGGTGATTTGGGCATGTCAGGTAGGTGGTTCCGGCGAGTCGAGCAGGTGGCTCCGGCGTGCTCGGCAGGTTGTTCAGACGGGTCTGGCAGGTGTTTTCCGTCTGTTCGGGGTGTGGTTCCAGCATCTCATGCACATGGTTCTGGCACGTCTGAGATGTGGTTCCGGCCGGCCCGACAGGTGTTTCCACAGTGTCCGCCAAGCGGTACTGGCGTAGTTGGCAGGTGATTTTGGCATGACCGGCAGGTGGTTCCAGCAAGCCCGGCAGGTGATTCCGAAGTGTTCCCCAACTGGTTGTGGCGTAGCCGGCAGGTGATTTTTGCGTGTCCGGCAGGTGGTTCTGGCGAGTCGAGCAGGTGGTTCCGGCGTGCTCGGCAGGTGCTTCCGGGGTCATTGGCACGTGGTTCTGGCATATCTGAGAGGTGGTTCCTGCATGCCCGGCAAGTGATTCCGGAGTGTTCGCCAAGTGGTTCTGGCATAGTCGGCAGGTGATTTTGGCATGTCCGGCAGGTGGTTCAGGCGAGTTGAGCAGGTGGTTCCAACGTGCTTGGCAGGTGCTTCCGGCGTCTCCGGCACGTGTTTCTGGCACATCTGACAGGTGGTTCCGGCATGCCCGAAAGGTGATTCCGGTCTGTCCGGTAGGTGGTTCCAGCCTGCACGGCATGTGGTTCTGGTACGTCTCAGAGGTGGTTGCGCATGCCCAACAGGTGATTCCGGACTGTCCGCCACATGGTTCTGGCACGTCTGAGAGGTGGTTCCGGCATGCCCGGCAGGTCATCCCAGAGAGTCCTCCAAGTGGTTCTGGCATAACACGCAGGTGATTTTGGCGTGTCTGGCAGGTTGTTCCGTTGTGCTTGGCAGGTGGTTCAGGCTTGGCCGGCAGGTGGTTCCAGACTGTCCAGGACGTGTTTCCAGCTTCTCCGGCAGGTGGTTCTGGTACGTCTGAGAGGTGGTTCCGCCATGGCTGGCAGGTGATTCCGGACCAGCCCCCAGGAGGTTCTGGCATAGCCAGCAGTTGATATTGGCCTGTCCGGCAGGTGATTCCAGCGAGTCGAACAGGTGGCTCCGGCGTGCTCGGCAGGTGGTTCCAGTCTGTCCGGTAGGTGATTCCGGCGTGTCCGGCACGTGCTTCCGGCACGTCTGAGAGGTGGTTCCGGCATGCGCGACAGGTGAATTCGGAGTGTCCGCCAGGTGGTTCTGGCGTACCCGGCAGGTGATTTTGGCGTGTCCGGCAGGTGGTTCTGTGGTGTCCGGCACGAGGTTCAGTCTGAGAGGCTGTGCCGGCATGCCCCTCACGTGATTCCGGCTTGTCCCCGAAGTGGTGCTGGTGTAGCGGGCAGGTGATTTTGGCGTGTCCGGCAGGTGGTTCAGGCGAGTTGAGCAGGTGGTTGCGACGTGCTCAGCAGGTGCTTCCGGCGTCTCCGGCACGTGTTTCTGGCACATCTGACTGGTGGTTCCGGCATGCCCAAAAGTTGATTCCGGTCTGTCCGGTAGGTGGTTCCGGCGTGCACGGCACGTGGTTCTGGTACGTCTCAGAGGTGGTTGCGTATGCCCAACAGGTGATTCCGGACTGTCCGCCACGTGCTTCTGGCACGTCTGAGAGGTGGTTCCAACATGCCCGGCAGGTCATTTCGGAGAGTCGTCCAAGTGGTTCTGGCGTAGCCCGCAGGTGATTTTGGCGTGTCCGGCAGGTGGTTCCGCCGTGCTCGGCAGGTGGTTCAGGCATGGCCGTCACGTGGTTCCAGTCTGTCCAGGACGTGTTTCCAGCTTCTCCGGCAGGTGGTTCTGGTACGTCTGAGAGGTGGTTCCGCCATGGCTGGCAGGTGATCCCGGACTGTCCCCCAGGTGGTTCTGGCATAGCCAGCAGTTGATATTGGCCTGTCCGGCAGGTGGTTCCAGCGAGTCGAACAGGTGGCTCCGGCATTCTTGGCAGGTGGTTGTGGTCTGTCCGGTAGGTGTTTCCGGCGTGTCCGGCACGTGCTTCCGGCACGTCTGAGAGGTGGTTCCGGCATGCGCGACTGGTGATTTCGGAGTGTCCGCCAGGTGGTTCTGGCGTACCCGGCAGGTGATTTTGGCGTGTCCGGCATGTGTTTCTGGCGAGTCGAGCACGTGGCTCCGGCATGCTCGGCAGGTGCTTCCGGCGTCTCCGGCACGTGGTTCTGGTGTGTCTGAGAGCTGGTTCCGGCATGTCCGGCAGATGATTCCGGAGTGTCCGCCAAGTGGTTCTGGCATACCCGGCTGGTGATTTGGGCATGTCAGGTAGGTGGTTCCGGCGAGTCGAGCAGGTGGCTCCGGCGTGCTCGGCAGGTTGTTCAGACGGGTCTGGCAGGTGTTTTCCGTCTGTTCGGGGTGTGGTTCCAGCATCTCATGCACATGGTTCTGGCACGTCTGAGATGTGGTTCCGGCCGGCCCGACAGGTGTTTCCACAGTGTCCGCCAAGCGGTACTGGCGTAGTTGGCAGGTGATTTTGGCATGACCGGCAGGTGGTTCCAGCAAGCCCGGCAGGTGATTCCGAAGTGTTCCCCAACTGGTTGTGGCGTAGCCGGCAGGTGATTTTTGCGTGTCCGGCAGGTGGTTCTGGCGAGTCAAGCAGGTGGTTCCGGCGTGCTCGGCAGGTGCTTCCGGGGTCATTGGCACGTGGTTCTGGCATATCTGAGAGGTGGTTCCGGCATGCCCGGCAGGTGATTCCGGAGTGTTCGCCAAGTGTTTGTGGCGTAGCCGTCAGGTGATTTTGCATGTCCAGCGGTCGTTCCGGCGGGTCGAGCCGGTGGTTCCGGCGTGTCCGGCAGGTGGTTCCGGTCTGTCCGGCAGGTGGTTCTGTGGTGTCCGGCACTAGGTTCAGTCTGAGAGGCTGTGCCGGCATGCCCCTCACGTGATTCCGGCTTGTCCCCGAAGTGGTGCTGGTGTAGTGGGCAGGTGATTTTGGCGTGTCCGGCAGGTGGTTCAGGCGAGTTGAGCAGGTGGTTGCGACGTGCTCGGAAGGTGCTTCCAGCGTCTCCGGCACGTGTTTCTGGCACATCTGACTGGTGGTTCCGGCATGCCCAAAAGTTGATTCCGGTCTGTCCGGTAGGTGGTTCCGGCGTGCACGGCACGTGGTTCTGGTACGTCTCAGAGGTGGTTGTGTATGCCCAACAGGTGATTCCGGACTGTCCGCCACGTGCTTCTGGCACGTCTGAGAGGTGGTTCCAACATGCCCGGCAGGTCATTTCGGAGAGTCGTCCAAGTGGTTCTGGCGTAGCCCGCAGGTGATTTTGGCGTGTCCGGCAGGTGGTTCCGCCGTGCTCGGCAGGTGGTTCAGGCATGGCCTTCACGTGGTTCCAGTCTGTCCAGGACGTGTTTCCAGCTTCTCCGGCAGGTGGTTCTGGTACGTCTGAGAGGTGGTCCCGCCATGGCTGGCAGGTGATCCCGGACTGTCCCCGAGGTGGTTCTGGCATAGCCAGCAGTTGATATTGGCCTGTCCGGCAGGTGGTCACAGCGAGTCGAACAGGTGGCTCCGGCGTTCTTGGCAGGTGGTTCCGGTCTGTCCGGTAGGTGTTTCCGGCGTGTCCGGCACGTGCTTCCGGCACGTCTGCGAGGTGGTTCCGGAATGCGCGACAGGTGATTTCGGAGTGTCCGCCAGGTGGTTCTGGCGCACCCGGCAGGTGATTTTGGCGTGTCCGGCAGGTGTTTCTGGCGAGTGGAGCAGGTGGCTCCGGCATGCTCGGCAGGTGCTTCCGGCGTCTCCGGCACTTGGTTCTGGTGTGTCTGAGAGCTGGTTCCGGCATGTCCGGCAGATGATTCCGGAGTGTCCGCCAAGTGGTTCTGGCATACCCAGCAGGTGATTTTGGCGTGTCAGGGAGGTGGTACCGGTGCGTCGAGCAGGTGGCTCCGGCGTGCTCAGCAGGTGGTTCAGGCGGTTCTGGCAGGTGGTATCCGTCTGTTCGGGGTGTGGTTCCAGCATCTCATGAACACGTTTCTGGCACGTCTGAGATGTGGTTCCAGCCGGCCCGACAGGTGTTTCCGCAGTGTCCGCCAAGCGGTTCTGGCGTAGTTGGCAGGTGATTTTGGCATGACTGGCAGGTGGTTCCAGCAAGCCTGGCAGGTGATTCCAAAGTGTTCACCAACTGGTTGTGGCGTAGCCGGCAGGTGATTTTTGCGTGATCGGCAGGTGGTTCTGGCGAGTCGAGCAGGTGGTTCCGGCGTGCTCGGCTGGTGCTTCCGGGGTCATTGGCACGGGGTTCTGGCATGTCTGAGAGGTGGTTCCTGCATGCCCGGCAAGTGATTCCGGAGTGTTCGCCAAGTGGTTCTGGTATAGTCGGCAGGTGATTTTGGCATGTCCGGCAGGTGGTTCAGGCGAGTTGAGCAGGTGGTTCCAACGTGCTTGGCAGGTGCTTCCGGCGTCTCTGGCGCGTGTTTCTGGCACATCTGACAGGTGGTTCCGGCATGCCCGAAAGGTGATTCCGGTCTGTCCGGTAGGTGGGTCCAGCCTGCACGGCATGTGGTTCTGGTACGTCTCAGAGGTGGTTGCGCATGCCCAACAGGTGATTCCGGACTGTCCGCCACATGGTTCTGGCACGTCTGAGAGGTGGTTCCGGCATGCCCGGCAGGTCATCCCAGAGAGTCCTCCAAGTGGTTCTGGCATAACACGCAGGTGATTTTGGCGTGTCTGGCAGGTTGTTCCGTTGTGCTTGGCAGGTGGTTCAGGCTTGGCCGGCAGGTGGTTCCAGACTGTCCAGGACGTGTTTCCAGCTTCTCCGGCAGGTGGTTCTGGTACGTCTGAGAGGAGGTTCCGCCATGGCTGGCAGGTGATTCCGGACCGTCCCCCAGGTGGTTCTGGCATAGCCAGCAGTTGATATTGGCCTGTCCGGCAGGTGGTTCCAGCGAGTCGAACAGGTGGCTCCGGCGTTCTTGGCAGGTGGTTCCGGTCTGTCCGGTAGGTGTTTCCGGCGTGTCCGGCACGTGCTTCCGGCACGTCTGAGAGGTGGTTCCGGCATGCGCGACAGGTGATTTCGGAGTGTCCGCCAGGTGGTTGTGGTGTACCCGGCAGGTGATTTTGGCGTGTCCGGCAGGTGTTTCTGGAGAGTCGAGCAAGTGGCTCCGGCGTGATCGGCAGGTGCTTCCGGGGTCTCAGGCACGTGGTCCTGCTGTGTCTGAGAGCAGGTTCCGGCATGTCCGGCAGATGATTCCGGAGTGTCCGCCAAGTGGTTGTGGCATACCCGGCTGGTGATTTGGGCATGTCAGGTAGGTGGTTCCGGCGAGTCGAGCAGGTGGCTCCGGCGTGCTCGGCAGGTTGTTCAGACGGGTCTGGCAGGTGTTTTCCGTCTGTTCGGGGTGTGGTTCCAGCATCTCATGCACATGGTTCTGGCGCGTCTGAGATGTGGTTCCGGCCGGCCCGACAGGTGTTTCCACAGTGTCCGCCAAGTGGTACTGGCGTAGTTGGCAGGTGATTTTGGCATGACCGGCAGGTGGTTCCAGCAAGCCCGGCAGGTGATTCCGAAGTGTTCCCCAACTGGTTGTGGCGTAGCCGGCAGGTGATTTCTGCGTGTCCGGCAGGTGGTTCTGGCGAGTCGAGCAGGTGGTTCCGGCGTGCTCGGCAGGTGCTTCTGGGGTCATTGGCACGTGGTTCTGGCATATCTGAGAGGTGGTTCCGGCATGCCCGGCAGGTGATTCCGGAGTGTTCGCCAAGTGTTTCCGGCGTAGCCGGCAGGTGGTTTTGCATGTCCAGCGGTCGTTCCGGCGGGTCGAGCCGGTGGTTCCGGCGTGTCCGGCAGGTGGTTCCGGTCTGTCCGGCAGGTGGTTCTGTGGTGTCCGGCACTAGGTTCAGTCTGAGAGGCTGTGCCGGCATGCCCCTCACGTGATTCCGGCTTGTCCCCGAAGTGGTGCTGGTGTAGCGGGCAGGTGGTTTTGGCGTGTCCGGCAGGTGGTTCAGGCGAGTTGAGCAG
The DNA here is from genome assembly GCF_041296265.1 of Equus caballus. Classification (NCBI taxonomy): domain Eukaryota; kingdom Metazoa; phylum Chordata; class Mammalia; order Perissodactyla; family Equidae; genus Equus; species Equus caballus. The sequence goes on along the minus strand of NC_091706.1, from coordinate 2,872,927 downwards.
GTGGTTGCGACGTGCTCGGCAGGTGCTTCCGGCGTCTCCGGCACGTGTTTCTGGCACATCTGACTGGTGGTTCCGGGATGCCCAAAAGTTGATTCCGGTCTGTCCGGTAGGTGGTTCCGGCGTGCACGGCACGTGGTTCTGGTACGTCTCAGAGGTGGTTGCGTATGCCCAACAGGTGATTCCGGACTGTCCGCCACGTGCTTCTGGCACGTCTGAGAGGTGGTTCCAACATGCCCGGCAGGTCATTTCGGAGAGTCGTCCAAGTGGTTCTGGCGTATCCCGCAGGTGATTTTGGCGTGTCCGGCAGGTGGTTCCGCCGTGCTCGGCAGGTGGTTCAGGCATGGCCGTCACGTGGTTCCAGTCTGTCCAGGACGTGTTTCCAGCTTCTCCGGCAGGTGGTTCTGGTACGTCTGAGAGGTGGTTCCGCCATGGCTGGCAGGTGATCCCGGACTGTCCGCCAGGTGGTTCTGGCATAGCCAGCAGTTGATATTGGCCTGTCCGGCAGGTGGTTCCAGCGAGTCGAACAGGTGGCTCCGGCGTTCTTGGCAGGTGGTTCCGGTCTGTCCGGTAGGTGTTTCCGGCGTGTCCGGCACGTGCTTCCGGCACGTCTGAGAGGTGGTTCCGGCATGCGCGGCAGGTGATTCCGTAGTGTCCGCCAGGTGGTTCTGGCATACCCGGCAGGTGATTTTTGCGTGTCCGGCAGGTGTTTCTGGCGAGTAGAGCAGGTGGCTCCGGCATGCTCGGCAGGTGCTTCCGGCGTCTCCGGCACTTGGTTCTGGTGTGTCTGAGAGCTGGTTCCGGCATGTCCGGCAGATGATTCCGGATTGTCCGCCAAGTGGTTCTGGCATACCCAGCAGGTGATTTTGGCGTGTCAGAGAGGTGGTACCGGTGAGTCGAGCAGGTGGCTCCGGCGTGCTCAACAGGTGGTTCAGGCGGTTCTGGCAGGTGGTATCCGTCTGTTCGGGGTGTGGTTCCAGCATCTCATGAACACGTTTCTGGCACGTCTGAGATGTGGTTCCAGCCGGCCCGACAGGTGTTTCCGCAGTGTCCGCCAAGCGGTTCTGGCGTAGTTGGCAGGTGATTTTGGCATGACTGGCAGGTGGTTCCAACAAGCCTGGCAGGTGACCCCAAAGTGTTCACCAACTGGTTGTGGCGTAGCCGGCAGGTGATTTTTGCGTGATCGGCAGGTGGTTCTGGCGAGTCGAGCAGGTGGTTCCGGCGTGCTCGGCTGGTGCTTCCGGGGTCATTGGCACGGGGTTCTGGCATGTCTGAGAGTTGGTTGCTGCATGCCCGGCAAGTGATTCCGGAGTGTTCGCCAAGTGGTTCTGGCATAGTCGGCAGGTGATTTTGGCATGTCCGGCAGGTGGTTCAGGCGAGTTGAGCAGGTGGTTCCAACGTGCTTGGCAGGTGCTTCCGGCGTCTCCGGCACGTGTTTCTGGCACATCTGACAGGTGGTTCCGGCATGCCCGAAAGGTGATTCCGGTCTGTCCGGTAGGTGGTTCCAGCCTGCACGGCATGTGGTTCTGGTACGTCTCAGAGGTGGTTGCGCATGCCCAACAGGTGATTCCGGACTGTCCGCCACGTGCTTCTGGCACGTCTGAGAGGTGGTTCCGGCATGCCCGGCAGGTCGTCCCAGAGAGTCCTCCAAGTGGTTCTGGCATAACACGCAGGTGATTTTGGCGTGTCTGGCAGGTTGTTCCGTTGTGCTTGGCAGGTGGTTCAGGCTTGGCCGGCAGGTGGTTCCAGACTGTCCAGGACGTGTTTCCAGCTTCTCCGGCAGGTGGTTCTGGTACGTCTGAGAGGTGGTTCCGCCATGGTTGGCAGGTGATTCCGGACGGTCCCCCAGGTGGTTCTGGCATAGCCAGCAGTTGATATTGGCCTGTCCGGCAGGTGGTTCCAGCGAGTCGAACAGGTGGCTCCGGCGTGCTCGGCAGGTGGTTCCGGTCTGTCCGGTAGGTGATTCCGGCGTGTCCGGCACGTGCTTCCGGCACGTCTGAGAGGTGGTTCCGGCATGCGCGACAGGTGAATTCGGAGTGTCCGCCAGGTGGTTCTGGCGTACCCGGCAGGTGATTTTGGCGTGTCCGGCAGTTGTTTCTGGCGAGTCGAGCAGGTGGCTCCGGCATGCTCGGCAGGTGCTTCCGGCGTCTCCGGCACGTGGTTCTGGTGTGTCTGAGAGCTGGTTCCGGCATGTCCGGCAGATGATTCCGGAGTGTCCGCAAAGTGGTTCTGGCATACCCGGCTGGTGATTTGGGCATGTCAGGTAGGTGGTTCCGGCGAGTCGAGCAGGTGGCTCCGGCGTGCTCGGCAGGTTGTTCAGACGGGTCTGGCAGGTGTTTTCCGTCTGTTTGGGGTGTGGTTCCAGCATCTCATGCACATGGTTCTGGCACGTCTGAGATGTGGTTCCGGCCGGCCCGACAGGTGTTTCCACAGTGTCCGCCAAGTGGTAGTGGCGTAGTTGGCAGGTGATTTTGGCATGACCGGCAGGTGGTTCCAGCAAGCCCGGCAGGTGATTCCGAAGTGTTCCCCAACTGGTTGTGGCGTAGCCGGCAGGTGATTTTTGAGTGTCCAGCAGGTGGTTCTGGCGAGTCGAGCAGGTGGTTCCGGCGTGCTCGGCAGGTGCTTCCGGGGTCATTGGCACGTGGTTCTGGCATATCTGAGAGGTGGTTCCGGCATGCCCGGCAGGTGATTCCGGAGTGTTCGCCAAGTGTTTGTGGCGTAGCCGGCAGGTGATTTTGCATGTCCAGCGGTCGTTCCGGCGGGTCGAGCCGGTGGTTGCGGCGTGTCCGGCAGGTGGTTCCGGTCTGTCCGGCAGGTGGTTCTGTGGTGTCCGGCACGAGGTTCAGTCTGAGAGGCTGTGCCGGCATGCCCCTCACGTGATTCCGGCTTGTGCCCGAAGTGGTGCTGGTGTAGCGGGCAGGTGATTTTGGCGTGTCCGGCAGGTGGTTCAGGCGAGTTGAGCAGGTGGTTGCGACGTGCTCGGCAGGTGCTTCCAGCGTCTCCGGCACGGGTTTCTGGCACATCTGACTGGTGGTTCCGGCATGCCCAAAAGTTGATTCCGGTCTGTCCGGTAGGTGGTTCCGGCGTGCACGGCACGTGGTTCTGGTACGTCTCAGAGGTGGTTGCGTATGCCCAACAGGTGATTCCGGACTGTCCGCCACGTGCTTCTGGCACGTCTGAGAGGTGGTTCCAACATGCCCGGCAGGTCATTTCGGAGAGTCGTCCAAGTGGTTCTGGCGTAGCCCGCAGGTGATTTTGGCGTGTCCGGCAGGTGGTTCCGCCGTGCTCGGCAGGTGGTTCAGGCATGGCCTTCAAGTGGTTCCAGTCTGTCCAGGACGTGTTTCCAGCTTCTCCGGCAGGTGGTTCTGGTACGTCTGAGAGGTGGTCCCGCCATGGCTGGCAGGTGATCCCGGACTGTCCCCGAGGTAGTTCTGGCATAGCCAGCAGTTGATATTGGCCTGTCTGGCAGGTGGTTCCAGCGAGTCGAACAGGTGGCTCCGGCGTTCTTGGCAGGTGGTTCCGGGCTGTCCGGTAGGTGTTTCCGGCGTGTCTGGCACGTGCTTCCGGCACGTCTGCGAGGTGGTTCCGGCATGCGCGACAGGTGATTTCGGAGTGTCCGCCAGGTGGTTCTGGCGCACCCGGAAGGTGATTTTGGCGTGTCCGGCAGGTGTTTCTGGCGAGTCGATCAGGTGGCTCCGGCATGCTCGGCAGGTGCTTCCGGCGTCTCCGGCACTTGGTTCTGGTGTGTCTGAGAGCTGGTTCCGGCATGTCCGGCAGATGATTCCGGAGTGTCCGCCAAGTGGTTCTGGCATACCCAGCAGGTGATTTTGGCGTGTCAGGGAGGTGGTACCGGTGCGTCGAGCAGGTGGTTCCGGCGTGCTCAGCAGGTGGTTCAGGCGGTTCTGGCAGGTGGTATCCGTCTGTTCGGGGTGTGGTTCCAGCATCTCATGAACACGTTTCTGGCACGTCTGAGATGTGGTTCCAGCCGGCCCGACAGGTGTTTCCGCAGTGTCCGCCAAGCGGTTCTGGCGTAGTTGGCAGGTGATTTTGGCATGACTGGCACGTGGTTCCAGCAAGCCTGGCAGGTGATTCCAAAGTGTTCACCAACTGGTTGTGGCGTAGCCAGCATGTGATTTTTGCGTGATCGGCAGGTGGTTCTGGCGAGTCGAGCAGGTGGTTCCGGCGTGCTCGGCTGGTGCTTCCGGGGTCATTGGCACGGGGTTCTGGCATGTCTGAGAGGTGGTTCCTGCATGCCCGGCAAGTGATTCCGGAGTGTTCGCCAAGTGGTTCTGGCATAGTCGGCAGGTGATTTTGGAATGTCCGGCAGGTGGTTCAGGCGAGTTGAGCAGGTGGTTCCAACGTGCTTGGCAGGTGCTTCCGGCGTCTCCGGCACGTGTTTCTGGCACATCTGACAGGTGGTTCCGGCATGCCCGAAAGGTGATTCCGGTCTGTCCGGAAGGTGGTTCCAGCCTGCACGGCATGTGGTTCTGGTACGTCTCAGAGGTGGTTGCGCATGCCCAACAGGTGATTCCGGACTGTCTGCCACATGGTTCTGGCACGTCTGAGAGGTGGTTCCGGCATGCCCGGCAGGTCATCCCAGAGAGTCCTCCAAGTGGTTCTGGCATAACACGCAGGTGATTTTGGCGTGTCTGGCAGGTTGTTCCGTTGTGCTTGGCAGGTGGTTCAGGCTTGGCCGGCAGGTGGTTCCAGACTGTCCAGGACGTGTTTCCAGCTTCTCCGGCAGGTGGTTCTGGTACGTCTGAGAGGTGGTTCCGCCATGGCTGGCAGGTGATTCCGGACCAGCCCCCAGGAGGTTCTGGCATAGCAAGCAGTTGATATTGGCCTGTCCGGCAGGTGGTTCCAGCGAGTGGAACAGGTGGCTCCGGCGTTCTTGGCAGGTGGTTCCGGTCTGTCCGGTAGGTGTTTCCGGCGTGTCTGGCACGTGCTTCCAGCACGTCTGAGAGGTGGTTCCGGCATGCGCGGCAGGTGATTCCGTAGTGTCCGCCAGGTGGTTCTGGCGTACCCGGCAGGTGATTTTTGCGTGTCCGGCAGGTGTTTCTGGCGAGTCGAGCAGGTGGCTCCGGCATGCTCGGCAGGTGCTTCCGGCGTCTCCGGCACATAGTTCTGGTGTGTCTGAGAGCTGGTTCCGGCATGTCCGGCAGATGATTCCGGAGTGTCCCCCAAGTGGTTCTGGCATACCCGGCTGGTGATTTGGGCATGTCAGGTAGGTGGTTCCGGCGAGTCGAGCAGGTGGCTCCGGCGTGCTCGGCAGGTTGTTCAGACGGGTCTGGCAGGTGTTTTCCGTCTGTTCGGGGTGTGGTTCCAGCATCTCATGCACATGGTTCTGGCACGTCTGAGATGTGGTTCCGGCCGGCCCGACAGGTGTTTCCACAGTGTCCGCCAAGTGGTACTGGCGTAGTTGGCAGGTGATTTTGGCATGACCGGCAGGTGGTTCCAGCAAGCCCGGCAGGTGATTCCGAAGTGTTCCCCAACTGGTTGTGGCGTAGCCGGCAGGTGATTTTTGCGTGTCCGGCAGGTGGTTCTGGCGAGTCGAGCAGGTGGTTCCGGCGTGCTCGGCAGGTGCTTCCGGGGTCATTGGCACGTGGTTCTGGCATATGTGAGAGGTGGTTCCGGCATGCCCGGCACGTGATTCCGGAGTGTTCGCCAAGTGTTTCCGGTGTAGCCGGAAGGTGATTTTGCATGTCCAGCGGTCGTTCCGGCGTGTCGAGCCGGTAGTTCCGGCGTGTCCGGCAGGTGGTTCCGGTCTGTCCGGCAGGTGGTTCTGTGGTGTCCGGCACAAGGTTCAGTCTGAGAGGCTGTGCCGGCATGCCCCTCACGTGATTCCGGCTTGTCCCCGAAGTGGTGCTGGTGTAGCGGGCAGGTGATTTTGGGGTGTCTGGCAGGTGGTTCAGGCGAGTTGAGCAGGTGGTTGCGAGGTGCTCGGCAGGTGCTTCCGGCGTCTCCGGCACGTGTTTCTGGCACATCTGACTGGTGGTTCCGGCATGCCCAAAAGTTGATTCCGGTCTGTCCGGTAGGTGGTTCCGGCGTGCACGGCACGTGGTTCTGGTACGTGTCAGAGGTGGTTGCGTATGCCCAACAGGTGATTCCGGACTGTCCGCCACGTGCTTCTGGCACGTCTGAGAGGTGGTTCCAACATGCCCGGCAGGTCATTTCGGAGAGTCGTCCAAGTGGTTCTGGCGTAGCCCGCAGGTGATTTTGGCGTGTCCGGCAGGTGGTTCCGCCGTGCTCGGCAGGTGGTTCAGGCATGGCCGTCACGTGGTTCCAGTCTGTCCAGGACGTGTTTCCAGCTTCTCCGGCAGGTGGTTCTGGTACGGCTGATAGGTGGTTCCGCCATGGCTGGCAGGTGATCCCGGACTGTCCCCCAGGTGGTTCTGGCATAGCCAGCAGTTGATATTGGCCTGTCCGGCAGGTGGTTCCAGCGAGTCGAACAGGTGGCTCCGGCGTTCTTGGCAGGTGGTTCCGGTCTGTCCGGTAGGTGTTTCTGGCGTGTCCGGCACGTGCTTCCGGCACGTCTGAGAGGTGGTTCCGGCATGCGCGTCAGGTGATTCCGTAGTGTCCGCCAGGTGGTTCTGGCATACCCGGCAGGTGATTTTTGCGTGTCCGGCAGGTGTTGCTGGCGAGTGGAGCAGGTGGCTCCGGCATGCTCGGCAGGTGCTTCCGGCGTCTCCGGCACTTGGTTCTGGTGTGTCTGAGAGCTGGTTCCGGCATGTCCGGCAGATGATTCCGGAGTGTCCGCCAAGTGGTTCTGGCATACCCAGCAGGTGATTTTGGCATGTCAGGGAGGTGGTACCGGTGAGTCGAGCAGGTGGTTCCGGCGTGCTCAGCAGGTGGTTCAGGCGGTTCTGGCAGGTGGTATCCGTCTGTTCGGGGTGTGGTTCCAGCATCTCATGAACACGTTTCTGGCACGTCTGAGATGTGGTTCCAGCCGGCCCGACAGGTGTTTCCGCAGTGTCCGCCAAGCGGTTCTGGCGTAGTTGGCAGGTGATTTTGGCATGACTGGCAGGTGGTTCCAGCAAGCCTGGCAGGTGATTCCAAAGTGTTCACCAACTGGTTGTGGCGTAGCCGGCAGGTGATTTTTGCGTGATCGGCAGGTGGTTCTGGCGAGTCGAGCAGGTGGTTCCGGCGTGCTCGGCTGGTGCTTCCGGGGTCATTGGCACGGGGTTCTGGCATGTCTGAGAGGTGGTTCCTGCATGCCCGGCAAGTGATTCCGGAGTGTTCGCCAAGTGGTTCTGGCATAGTCGGCAGGTGATTTTGGCATGTCCGGCAGGTGGTTCAGGCGAGTTGAGCAGGTGGTTCCAACGTGCTTGGCAGGTGCTTCCGGCGTCTCCGGCACGTGTTTCTGGCACATCTGACAGGTGGTTCCGGCATGCCCGAAAGGTGATTCCGGTCTGTCCGGTAGGTGGTTCCAGCCTGCACGGCATGTGGTTCTGGTACGTCTCAGAGGTGGTTGTGCATGCCCAACAGGTGATTCCGGACTGTCCGCCACATGGTTCTGGCACGTCTGAGAGGTGGTTCCGGCATGCCCGGCAGGTCATCCCAGAGAGTCCTCCAAGTGGTTCTGGCATAACACGCAGGTGATTTTGGCGTGTCTGGCAGGTTGTTCCGTTGTGCTTGGCAGGTGGTTCAGGCTTGGCCGGCAGGTGGTTCCAGACTGTCCAGGACGTGTTTCCAGCTTCTCCGGCAGGTGGTTCTGGTACGTCTGAGAGGTGGTTCCGCCATGGCTGGCAGGTGATTCCGGACCAGCCCCCAGGAGGTTCTGGCATAGCAAGCAGTTGATATTGGCCTGTCCGGCAGGTGGTTCCAGCGAGTGGAACAGGTGGCTCCGGCGTTCTTGGCAGGTGGTTCCGGTCTGTCCGGTAGGTGTTTCCGGCGTGTCCGGCACGTGCTTCCGGCACGTCTGAGAGGTGGTTCCGGCATGCGCGACAGGTGATTTCGGAGTGTCCGCCAGGTGGTTGGGGCGTACCCGGCAGGTGATTTTGGCGTGTCCGGCAGGTGGTTCAGGCGAGTTGAGCAGGTGGTTGCGACGTGCTCGGCAGGTGCTTCCGGCGTCTCCGGCACGTGTTTCTGGCACATCTGACTGGTGGTTCCGGCATGCCCAAAAGTTGATTCCGGTCTGTCCGGTAGGTGGTTCCGGCGTGCACGGCACGTGGTTCTGGTACGTGTCAGAGGTGGTTGCGTATGCCCAACAGGTGATTCCGGACTGTCCGCCACGTGCTTCTGGCACGTCTGAGAGGTGGTTCCAACATGCCCGGCAGGTCATTTCGGAGAGTCGTCCAAGTGGTTCTGGCGTAGCCCGCAGGTGATTTTGGCGTGTCCGGCAGGTGGTTGCGCCGTGCTCGGCAGGTGGTTCAGGCATGGCCGTCACGTGGTTCCAGTCTGTCCAGGACGTGTTTCCAGCTTCTCCGGCAGGTGGTTCTGGTACGTCTGAGAGGTGGTTCCGCCATGGCTGGCAGGTGATCCCGGACTGTCCCCCAGGTGGTTCTGGCATAGCCAGCAGTTGATATTGGCCTGTCCGGCAGGTGGTTCCAGCGAGTCGAACAGGTGGCTCCGGCGTTCTTGGCAGGTGGTTCCGGTCTGTCCGGTAGGTGTTTCCGGCGTGTCCGGCACGTGCTTCCGGCACGTCTGAGAGGTGGTTCCGGCATGCGCGGCAGGTGATTCCGTAGTGTCCGCCAGGTGGTTCTGGCATACCCGGCAGGTGATTTTTGCGTGTCCGGCAGGTGTTTCTGGCGAGTGGAGCAGGTGGCTCCTGCATGCTCGGCAGGTGCTTCCGGCGTCTCCGGCACTTGGTTCTGGTGTGTCTGAGAGCTGGTTCCGGCATGTCCGGCAGATGATTCCGGAGTGTCCGCCAAGTGGTTCTGGCATACCCAGCAGGTGATTTTGGCGTGTCAGGGAGGTGGTACCGGTGAGTCGAGCAGGTGGTTCCGGCGTGCTCAGCAGGTGGTTCAGGCGGTTCTGGCAGGTGGTATCCGTCTGTTCGGGGTGTGGTTCCAGCATCTCATGAACACGTTTCTGGCACGTGTGAGATGTGGTTCCAGCCGGCCCGACAGGTGTTTCCGCAGTGTCCGCCAAGCGGTTCTGGCGTAGTTGGCAGGTGATTTTGGCATGACCGGCAGGTGGTTCTGGCGAGTCGAGCAGGTGGTTCCGGCGTGCTCGGCTGGTGCTTCCGGGGTCATTGGCACGGGGTTCTGGCATGTCTGAGAGGTGGTTCCTGCATGCCCGGCAAGTGATTCCGGAGTGTTCGCCAAGTGGTTCTGGCATAGTCGGCAGGTGATTTTGGCATGTCCGGCAGGTGGTTCAGGCGAGTTGAGCAGGTGGTTCCAACGTGCTTGGCAGGTGCTTCCGGCGTCTCCGGCACGTGTTTCTGGCACATCTGACAGGTGGTTCCGGCATGCCCGAAAGGTGATTCCGGTCTGTCCGGTAGGTGGTTCCAGCCTGCACGGCATGTGGTTCTGGTACGTCTCAGAGGTGGTTGCGCATGCCCAACAGGTGATTCCGGACTGTCCGCCACATGGTTTTGGCACGTCTGAGTGGTGGTTCCGGCATGCCCGGCAGGTCATCCCAGAGAGTCCTCCAAGTGGTTCTGGCATAGCACGCAGGTGATTTTGGCGTGTCTGGCAGGTTGTTCCGTTGTGCTTGGCAGGTGGTTCAGGCTTGGCCGGCAGGTGGTTCCAGACTGTCCAGGACGTGTTTCCAGCTTCTCCGGCAGGTGGTTCTGGTACGTCTGAGAGGTGGTTCCGCCATGGCTGGCAGGTGATTCCGGACCGTCCCCCAGGTGGTTCTGGCATAGCCACCAGTTGATATTGGCCTGTCCGGCAGGTGGTTCCAGCGAGTCGAACAGGTGGCTCCGGCGTGCTCGGCAGGTGGTTCCGGTCTGTCCGGTAGGTGATTCCGGCGTGTCCGGCACGTGCTTCCGGCACGTCTGAGAGGTGGTTCCGGCATGCGCGACAGGTGATTTCGGAGTGTCCGCCAGGTGGTTCTGGCGTACCCGGCAGGTGATTTTGGCGTGTCCGGCAGGTGTTTCTGGCGAGTCGAGCAGGTGACTCCGGCATGCTCGGCAGGTGCTTCCGGCGTCTCCGGCACGTGGTTCTGGTGTGTCTGAGAGCTGGTTCCGGCATGTCCGGCAGATGATTCCGGAGTGTCCGCCAAGTGGTTCTGGCATACCCGGCTGGTGATTTGGGCATGTCAGGTAGGTGGTTCCGGCGAGGCGAGCAGGTGGCTCCGGCGTGCTCGGCAGGTTGTTCAGACGGGTCTGGCAGGTGTTTTCCGTCTGTTCGGGGTGTGGTTCCAGCATCTCATGCACATGGTTCTGGCACGTCTGAGATGTGGTTCCGGCCGGCCCGACAGGTATTTCCACAGTGTCTGCCAAGTGGTACTGGCGTAGTTGGCAGGTGATTTTGGCATGACCGGCAGGTGGTTCCAGCAAGCACGGCAGGTGATTCCGAAGTGTTCCCCAACTGGTTGTGGCATAGCCGGCAGGTGATTTTTGCGTGTCCGGCAGGTGGTTCTGGAGAGTCGAGCAGGTGGTTCCGGCGTGCTCGGCAGGTGCTTCCGGGGTCATTGGCACGTGGTTCTGGCATATGTGAGAGGTGGTTCCGGCATGCCCGGCAGGTGATTCCGGAGTGTTCGCCTAGTGTTTGCGGCGTAGCCGGCAGGTGATTTTGCATGTCCAGCGGTCGTTCCGGCGGGTCGAGCCGCTGGTTCCGGCGTGTCCGGCAGGTGGTTCCGGTCTGTCCGGCAGGTGGTTCTGTGGTGTCCGGCACGAGGTTCAGTCTGAGAGGCTGTGCCGGCATGCCCCTCACGTGATTCCGGCTTGTCCCCGAAGTGGTGCTGGTGTAGCGGGCAGGTGATTTTGGCGTGTCCGGCAGGTGGTTCAGGCGAGTTGAGCAGGTGGTTGCGACGTGCTCGGCAGGTGCTTCCGGTGTCTCCGGCACGTGTTTCTGGCACATCTGACTGGTGGTGCCGGCATGCCCAAAAGTTGATTCCGGTCTGTCCGGTAGGTGGTTCCGGCGTGCACGGCACGTGGTTCTGGTACGTGTCAGAGGTGGTTGCGTATGCCCAACAGGTGATTCCGGACTGTCCGCCACGTGCTTCAGGCACGTCTGAGAGGTGGTTCCAACATGCCCGGCAGGTCATTTCGGAGAGTCGTCCAAGTGGTTCTGGCATAGCCCGCAGGTGATTTTGGCGTGTCCGGCAGGTGGTTCCGCCGTGCTCGGCAGGTGGTTCAGGCATGGCCGTCACGTGGTTCCAGTCTGTCCAGGACGTGTTTCCAGCTTCTCCGGCAGGTGGTTCTGGTACGTCTGAGAGGTGGTTCCGCCATGGCTGGCAGGTGATCCCGGACTGTCCCCGAGGTGGTTCTGGCATAGCCAGAAGTTGATATTGGCCTGTCCGGCAGGTGGTTCCAGCGAGTCGAACAGGTGGCTCCGGCGTTCTTGGCAGGTGGTTCCGGTCTGTCCGGTAGGTGTTTCCGGCGTGTCCGGCACGTGCTTCCGGCACGTCTGAGAGGTGGTTCCAGCATGCGCGGCAGGTGATTCCGTAGTGTCCGCCAGGTGGTTCTGGCATACCCGGCAGGTGATTTTGGCGTGTCCGGCAGGTGTTTCCGGCGAGTGGAGCAGGTGGCTCCGGCATGCTCGGAAGGTGCTTCCGGCGTCTCCGGCACTTGGTTCTGGTGTGTCTGAGGCTGGTTCCGGCATGTCCGGCAGATGATTCCGGAGTGTCCGCCAAGTGGTTCTGGCATACCCAGCAGGTGATTTTGGCGTGTCAGGGAGGTGGTACCGGTGAGTCGAGCAGGTGGTTCCGGCGTGCTCAGCAGGTGGTTCAGGCGGTTCTGGCAGGTGGTATCCGTCTGTTCGGGGTGTGGTTCCAGCATCTCATGAACACGTTTCTGGCACGTCTGAGATGTGGTTCCAGCCGGCCCGACAGGTGTTTCCGCAGTGTCCGCCAAGCGGTTCTGGCGTAGTTGGCAGGTGATTTTGGCATGACTGGCAGGTGGTTCCAGCAAGCCTGGCAGGTGATTCCAAAGTGTTCACCAACTGGTTGTGGCGTAGCCGGCAGGTGATTTTTGCGTGATCGGCAGGTGGTTCTGGCGAGTCGAGCAGGTGGTTCCGGCGTGCTCGGCTGGTGCTTCCGGGGTCATTGGCACGGGGTTCTGGCATGTCTGAGAGGTGGTTCCTGCATGCCCGGCAAGTGATTCCGGAGTGTTCGCCAAGTGGTTCTGGCATAGTCGGCAGGTGATTTTGGCATGTCCGGCAGGTGGTTCAGGCGAGTTGAGCAGGTGGTTCCAACGTGCTTGGCAGGTGCTTCCGGCGTCTCCGGCACGTGTTTCTGGCACATCTGACAGGTGGTTCCGGCATGCCCGAAAGGTGATTCCGGTCTGTCCGGTAGGTGGTTCCAGCCTGCACGGCATGTGGTTCTGGTACGTCTCAGAGGTGGTTGCGCATACCCAACTGGTGATTCCGGACTGTCCGCCACATGGTTCTGGCACGTCTGAGAGGTGGTTCCGGCATGCCCGGCAGGTCATCCCAGAGAGTCCACCAAGTGGTTCTGGCATAACACGCAGGTGATTTTGGCGTGTCTGGCAGGTTGTTCCGTTGTGCTTGGCAGGTGGTTCAGGCTTGGCCGGCAGGTGGTTCCAGACTGTCCAGGACGTGTTTCCAGCTTCTCCGGCAGGTGGTTCTGGTACGTCTGAGAGGTGGTTCCGCCATGGCTGGCAGGTGATTCCGGACCGTCCCCCAGGTGGTTCTGGCATAGCCAGCAGTTGATATTGGCCTGTCCGGCAGGTGGTTCCAGCGAGTCGAACAGGTGGCTCCGGCGTGCTCGGCAGGTGGTTCCGGTCTGTCCGGTAGGTGATTCCGGCGTGTCCGGCACGTGCTTCCGGCACGTCTGAGAGGTGGTTCTGGCATGCGCGACAGGTGATTTCGGAGTGTCCGCCAGGTGGTTCTGGCGTACCCGGCAGATGATTTTGGCGTGTCCGGCAGGTGTTTCTGGCGAGTCGAGCAGGTGGCTCCGGCATGCTCGGCAGGTGCTTCCGGCGTCTCCGGCACGTGGTTCTGGTGTGTCTGAGAGCTGGTTCCGGCATGTCCGGCAGATGATTCCGGAGTGTCCGCCAAGTGGTTCTGGCATACCCGGCTGGTGATTTGGGCATGTCAGGTAGGTGGTTCCGGCGAGTCGAGCAGGTGGCTCCGGCGTGCTCGGCAGGTTGTTCAGACGGGTCTGGCAGGTGTTTTCCGTCTGTTCGGGGTGTGGTTCCAGCATCTCATGCACATGGTTCTGGCACGTCTGAGATGTGGTTCCGGCAGGCCCGACAGGTGTTTCCACAGTGTCCGCCAAGTGGTACTGGCGTAGTTGGCAGGTGATTTTGGCATGACCGGCAGGTGGTTCCAGCAAGCCCGGCAGGTGATTCCGAAGTGTTCCCCAACTGGTTGTGGCGTAGCCGGCAGGTGATTTTTGAGTGTCCGGCAGGTGGTTCTGGCGAGTCGAGCAGGTGGTTCCGGCGTGCTCGGCAGGTGCTTCCGGGGTCATTGGCACGTGGTTCTGGCATATCTGAGAGGTGGTTCCGGCATGCCTGGCAGGTGATTCCGGAGTGTTCGCCAAGTGTTTCCGGCGTAGCCGACAGGTGATTTTGCATGTCCAGCGGTCGTTCCGGCGGGTCGAGCCGGTGGTTGCGGCGTGTCCGGCAGGTGGTTCCGGTCTGTCCGGCAGGTGGTTCTGTGGTGTCCGGCACGAGGTTCAGTCTGAGAGGCTGTGCCGGCATGCCCCTCACGTGATTCCGGCTTGTCCCCGAAGTGGTGCTGGTGTAGCGGGCAGGTGATTTTGGCGTGTCCGGCAGGTGGTTCAGGCGAGTTGAGCAGGTGGTTGCGACGTGCTCGGCAGGTGCTTCCGGCGTCTCCGGCACGTGTTTCTGGCACATCTGACTGGTGGTTCCGGCATGCCCAAAAGTTGATTCCGGTCTGTCCGGTAGGTGGTTCCGGCGTGCACGGCACGTGGTTCTGGTACGTGTCAGAGGTGGTTGCGTATGCCCAACAGGTGATTCCGGACTGTCCGCCACGTGCTCTGGCACGTCTGAGAGGTGGTTCCAATATGCCCGGCAGGTCATTTCGGAGTGTCGTCCAAGAGGTTCTGGCGTAGCCCACAGGTGATTTTGGCGTGTCTGGCAGGTGGTTCAGCCGTGCTCGGCAGGTCGTTCAGGCATGGCCGTCACGTGGTTCCAGTCTGTCCAGGACGTGTTTCCAGCTTCTCTGGCAGGTGGTTCTGGTACGTCTGAGAGGTGGTTCCGCCATGGCTGGCAGGTGATCCCGGACTGTCCCCCAGGTGGTTCTGGCATAGCCAGCAGTTGATATTGGCCTGTCCGGCACATGGTTCCAGCGAGTCGAACAGGTGGCTCCGGCGTTCTTGGCAGGTGGTTCCGGTCTGTCCGGTAGGTGTTTCCGGCGTGTCTGGCACGTGCTTCCGGCACGTCTGAGAGGTGGTTCCGGCATGCGCGGCAGGTGATTCCGTAGTGTCCGCCAGGTGGTTCTGGCATACCCGGCAGGTGATTTTGGCGTGTCCGGCAGGTGTTTCTGGCGAGTCGAGCACGTGGCTGCGGCATGCTCGGCACGTGCTTCCGGCGTCTCCGGCACTTGGTTCTGGTGTGTCTGAGAGCTGGTTCCGGCATGTCCGGCAGATGATTCCGGAGTGTCCGCCAAGTGGTTCTGGCATACCCAGCAGGTGATTTTGGCGTGTCAGGGAGGTGGTACCGGTGCGTCGAGCAGGTGGTTCCGGCATGCTCAACAGGTGGTTCAGGCGGTTCTGGCAGGTGGTATCCGTCTGTTCGGGGTGTGGTTCCAGCATCTCATGAACACGTTTCTGGCACGTCTGAGATGTGGTTCCAGCCGGCCCGACAGGTGTTTCCGCAGTGTCCGCCAAGCGGTTCTGGCGTAGTTGGCAGGTGATTTTGGCATGACCGGCAGGTGGTTCTGGCGAGTCGAGCAGGTGGTTCCGGCGTGCTCGGCTGGTGCTTCCGGGGTCATTGGCACGGGGTTCTGGCATGTCTGAGAGGTGGTTCCTGCATGCTCGGCAAGTGATTCCGGAGTGTTCGCCAAGTGGTTCTGGCATAGTCGGCAGGTGATTTTGGCATGTCCGGCAGGTGGTTCAGGCGAGTTGAGCAGGTGGTTCCAACGTGCTTGGCAGGTGCTTCCGGCGTCTCCGGCACGTGTTTCTGGCACATCTGACAGGTGGTTCCGGCATGCCCGAAAGGTGATTCCGGTCTGTCCGGTAGGTGGTTCCAGCCTGCACGGCATGTGGTTCTGGTACATCTCAGAGGTGGTTGCGCACGCGCAACAGGTGATTCCGGACTGTCCGCCACATGGTTCTGGCACGTCTGAGAGGTGGTTCCGGCATGCCCGGCAGGTCATCCCAGAGAGTCCTCCAAGTGGTTCTGGCATAACACGCAGGTGATTTTGGCGTGTCTGGCAGGTTGTTCCGTTGTGCTTGGCAGGTGGTTCAGGCTTGGCCGGCAGGTGGTTCCAGACTGTCCAGGACGTGTTTCCAGCTTCTCCGGCAGGTGGTTCTGGTACGTCTGAGAGGTGGTTCCGCCATGGCTGGCAGGTGATTCCGGACCGTCCCCCAGGTGGTTCTGGCATAGCCACCAGTTGATATTGGCCTGTCCGGCAGGTGGTTCCAGCGAGTCGAACAGGTGGCTCCGGCGTGCTCGGCAGGTGGTTCCGGTCTGTCCGGTAGGTGATTCCGGCGTGTCCGGCACGTGCTTCCGGCAAGTCTGAGAGGTGGTTCCGGCATGCGCGACAGGTGATTTCGGAGTGTCCGCTAGGTGGTTCTGGCGTACCCGGCAGGTGATTTTGGCGTGTCCGGCAGGTGTTTCTGGCGAGTCGAGCAAGTGGCTCCGGCATGCTCGGCAGGTGCTTCCGGCGTCTCCGGCACGTGGTTCTGGTGTGTCTTAGAGCTGGTTCCGGCATGTCCGGCAGATGATTCCGGAGTGTCCGCCAAGTGGTTCTGGCATACCCGGCTGGTGATTTGGGCATGTCAGGTAGGTGGTTCCGGCGAGTCGAGCAGGTGGCTCCGGCGTGCTCGGCAGGTTGTTCAGACGGGTCTGGCAGGTGTTTTCCGTCTGTTCGGGGTGTGGTTCCAGCATCTCATGCACATGGTTCTGGCACGTCTGAGATGTGGTTCCGGCCGGCCCGACAGGCGTTTCCACAGTGTCCGCCAAGTGGTACTGGCGTAGTTGGCAGGTGATTTTGGCATGACCGGCAGGTGGTTCCAGCAAGCCCGGCAGGTGATTCCGAAGTGTTCCCCAACTGGTTGTGGCGTAGCCGGCAGGTGATTTTTGAGTGTCCGGCAGGTGGTTCTGGCGAGTCGAGCAGGTGGTTCCGGCGTGCTCGGCAGGTGCTTCCGGGGTCATTGGCACGTGGTTCTGGCATATCTGAGAGGTGGTTCCGGCATGCCCGGCAGGTGATTCCGGAGTGTTCGCCAAGTGTTTCCGGCGTAGCCGGCAGGTGATTTTGCATGTCCAGCGGTCGTTGCGGCGGGTCGAGCCAGTGGTTGCGGCGTGTCCGGCAGGTGGTTCCGGTCTGTCCGGCAGGTGGTTCTGTGGTGTCCGGCACGAGGTTCAGTCTGAGAGGCTGTGCCGGCATGCCCCTCACGTGATTCCGGCTTGTCCCCGAAGTGGTGCTGGTGTAGCGGGCAGGTGATTTTGGCGTGTCCGGCAGGTGGTTCAGGCGAGTTGAGCAGGTGGTTGCGACGTGCTCGGCAGGTGCTTCCGGCGTCTCCGGCACGTGTTTCTGGCACATCTGACTGGTGGTTCCGGCATGCCCAAAAGTTGATTCCGGTCTGTCCGGTAGGTGGTTCCGGCGTGCACGGCACGTGGTTCTGGTACGTCTCAGAGGTGGTTGCGTATGCCCAACAGGTGATTCCGGACTGTCCGCCACGTGCTTCAGGCACGTCTGAGAGGTGGTTCCAACATGCCCGGCAGGTCATTTCGGAGAGTCGTCCAAGTGGTTCTGGAGTAGCCCGCAGGTGATTTTGGCGTGTCCGGCAGGTGGTTCCGCCGTGCTCGGCAGGTGGTTCAGGCATGGCCGTCACGTGGTTCCAGTCTGTCCAGGACGTGTTTCCAGGTTCTCCGGCAGGTGGTTCTGGTACGTCTGAGAGGTGGTTCCGCCATGGCTGGCAGGTGATCCCGGACTGTCCCCCAGGTGGTTCTGGCATAGCCAGCAGTTGATATTGGCCTGTCCGGCAGGTGGTTCCAGCGAGTCGAACAGGTGGCTCCGGCGCTCTTGGCAGGTGGTTCCGGTCTGTCCGGTAGGTGTTTCCGGCGTGTCCGGCACGTGCTTCCGGCACGTCTGAGAGGTGGTTATGGCATGCGCGTCAGGTGATTCCGTAGTGTCCGCCAGGTGGTTCTGGCATACCCGGCAGGTGATTTTTGCGTGTCCGGCAGGTGTTTCTGGCGAGTGGAGCAGGTGGCTCCGGCATGCTCGGCAGGTGCTTCCGGCGTCTCCGGCACTTGGTTCTGGTGTGTCTGAGAGCTGGTTCCGGCATGTCCGGCAGATGATTCCGGAGTGTCCGCCAAGTGGTTCTGGCATACCCAGCAGGTGATTTTGGCGTGTCAGGGAGGTGGTACCTGTGAGTCGAGCAGGTGGTTCCGGCGTGCTCAGCAGGTGGTTCAGGCGGTTCTGGCAGGTGGTATCCGTCTGTTCGGGGTGTGGTTCCAGCATCTCATGAACACGTTTCTGGCACGTCTGAGATGTGGTTCCAGCCGGCCCGACAGGTGTTTCCGCAGTGTCCGCCAAGCGGTTCTGGCGTAGTTGGCAGGTGATTTTGGCATGACTGGCAGGTGGTTCCAGCAAGCCTGGCAGGTGATTCCAAAGTGTTCACCAACTGGTTGTGGCGTAGCCGGCAGGTGATTTTTGCGTGATCGGCAGGTGGTTCTGGCGAGTCGAGCAGGTGGTTCCGGCGTGCTCGGCTGGTGCTTCCGGGGTCATTGGCACGGGGTTCTGGCATGTCTGAGAGGTGGTTCCTGCATGCCCGGCAAGTGATTCCGGAGTGTTCGCCAAGTGGTTCTGGCATAGTCGGCAGGTGATTTTGGCATGTCCGGCAGGTGGTTCAGGCGTGTTGAGCAGGTGGTTCCAACGTGCTTGGCAGGTGCTTCCGGCGTCTCCGGCACGTGTTTCTGGCACATCTGACAGGTGGTTCCGGCATGCCAGAAAGGTGATTCCGGTCTGTCCGGTAGGTGGTTCCAGCCTGCACGGCATGTGGTTCTGGTACGTCTCAGAGGTGGTTGCGCATGCCCAACAGGTGATTCCGGACTGTCCGCCACATGGTTCTGGCACGTCTGAGAGGTGGTTCCGGCATGCCCGGCAGGTCATCCCAGAGAGTCCTCCAAGTGGTTCTGGCATAACACGCAGGTGATTTTGGCGTGTCTGGCAGGTTGTTCCGTTGTGCTTGGCAGGTGGTTCAGGCTTGGCCGGCAGGTGGTTCCAGACTGTCCAGGACGTGTTTCCAGCTTCTCCGGCAGGTGGTTCTGGTACGTCTGAGAGGTGGTTCCGCCATGGCTGGCAGGTGATTCCGGACCGTCCCCCAGGTGGTTCTGGCATAGCCAGAAGTTGATATTGGCCTGTCCGGCAGGTGGTTCCAGCGAGTCGAACAGGTGGCTCCGGCGTGCTCGGCAGGTGGTTCCGGTCTGTCCGGTAGGTGATTCCGGCGTGTCCGGCACGTGCTTCCGGCACGTCTGAGAGTTGGTTCTGGCATGCGCGACAGGTGATTTCGGAGTGTCCGCCAGGTGGTTCTGGCGTACCCGGCAGGTGATTTTGGCGTGTCCGGCAGGTGTTTCTGGCGAGTCGAGCAAGTGGCTCCGGGATGCTCGGCAGGTGCTTCCGGCGTCTCCGGCACGTGGTTCTGGTGTGTCTGAGAGCTGGTTCCGGCATGTCCGGCAGATGATTCCGGAGTGTCCGCCAAGTGGTTCTGGCATACCCGGCTGGTGATTTGGGCATGTCAGGTAGGTGGTTCCGGCGAGTCGAGCAGGTGGCTCCGGCGTGCTCGGCAGGTTGTTCAGACGGGTCTGGCAGGTGTTTTCCGTCTGTTCGGGGTGTGGTTCCAGCATCTCATGCACATGGTTCTGGCACGTCTGAGATGTGGTTCCGGCCGGCCCGACAGGTGTTTCCACAGTGTCCGCCAAGTGGTACTGGCGTAGTTGGCAGGTGATTTTGGCATGACCGGCAGGTGGTTCCAGCAAGCCCGGCAGGTGATTCCGAAGTGTTCCCCAACTGGTTGTGGCGTAGCCGGCAGGTGATTTTTGCGTGTCCGGCAGGTGGTTCTGGCGAGTCGAGCAGGTGGTTCCGGCGTGCTCGGCAGGTGCTTCCGGGGTCATTGGCACGTGGTTCTGGCATATCTGAGAGGTGGTTCCGGCATGCCCGGCAGGTGATTCCGGAGTGTTCGCCAAGTGTTTCCGGCGTAGCCGACAGGTGATTTTGCATGTCCAGCGGTCGTTGCGGCGGGTCGAGCCGGTGGTTGCGGCGTGTCCGGCAGGTGGTTCCCGTCTGTCCGGCAGGTGGTTCTGTGGTGTCCGGCACGAGGTTCAGTCTGAGAGGCTGTGCCGGCATGCCCCTCACGTGATTCCGGCTTGTCCCCGAAGTGGTGCTGGTGTAGCGGGCAGGTGATTTTGGCGTGTCCGGCAGGTGGTTCAGGCGAGTTGAGCAGGTGGTTGCGACGTGCTCGGCAGGTGCTTCCGGCGTCTCCGGCACGTGTTTCTGGCACATCTGACTGGTGGTTCCGGCATGCCCAAAAGTTGATTCCGGTCTGTCCGGTAGGTGGTTCCGGCGTGCACGGCACGTGGTTCTGGTACGTCTCAGAGGTGGTTGCGTATGCCCAACAGGTGATTCCGGACTGTCCGCCACGTGCTTCTGGCACGTCTGAGAGGTGGTTCCAACATGCCCGGCAGGTCATTTCGGAGTGTCGTCCAAGAGGTTCTGGCGTAGCCCACAGGTGATTTTGGAGTGTCTGGCAGGTGGTTCCGCCGTGCTCGGCAGGTCGTTCAGCCATGGCCGTCACGTGGTTCCAGTCTGTCCAGGACGTGTTTCCAGGTTCTCCGGCAGGTGGTTCTGGTACGTCTGAGAGGTGGTTCCGCCATGGCTGGCAGGTGATCCCGGACTGTCCCCCAGGGGGTTCTGGCATAGCCAGCAGTTGATATTGGCCTGTCCGGCAGGTGGTTCCAGCGAGTCGAACAGGTGGCTCCGGTGTTCTTGGCAGGTGGTTCCGGTCTGTCCGGTAGGTGATTCCGGCGTGTCTGGCACGTGCTTCCGGCATGCGCGGCAGGATATTCCGTAGTGTCCGCCAGGTGGTTCTGGCATACCCGGCAGGTGATTTTGGCGTGTCCGGCAGGTGTTTCTGGCGAGTCGAGCAGGTGGCTCCGGCGTGCTCGGCAGGTTGTTCAGACGGGTCTGGCAGGTGTTTTCCGTCTGTTCGGGGTGTGGTTCCAGCATCTCATGCACATGGTTCTGGCACGTCTGAGATGTGGTTCCGGCCGGCCCGACAGGTGTTTCCACAGTGTCCGCCAAGTTGTACTGGCGTAGTTGTCAGGTGATTTTGGCATGACCGGCAGGTGGTTCCAGCAAACCTGGCAGGTGATTCCAAAGTGTTCACCAACTGGTTGTGGCGTAGCCGGCAGGTGATTTTTGCGTGATCGGCAGGTGGTTCTGGCGAGTCGAGCAAGTGGTTCCGGCGTGCTCGGCTGGTGCTTCCGGTGTCATTGGCACGGGGTTCTGGCATGTCTGAGAGGTGGTTCCTGCATGCCCGGCAAGTGATTCCAGAGTGTTCGCCAAGTGGTTCTGGCATAGTCGGCAGGTGATTTTGGCATGTCCGGCAGGTGGTTCAGGCGAGTTGAGCAGGTGGTTCCAACGTGCTTGGCAGGTGCTTCCGGCATCTCCGGCACGTGTTTCTGGCACATCTGACAGGTGGTTCCGGCATGCCTGAAAGGTGATTCCGGTCTGTCCGGTAGGTGGTTCCAGCCTGCACGGCATGTGGTTCTGGTACGTCTCAGAGGTGGTTGCGCATGCCCATCAGGTGATTCCGGACTGTCCGCCACATGGTTCTGGCACTTCTGAGATGTGGTTCCGTCATGCCCGCCAGGTCATCCCAGAGAGTCCTCCAAGTGGTTCTGGCATAACACGCAGGTGATTTTGGCATGTCTGGCAGGTTGTTCCGTTGTGCTTGGCAGGTGGTTCAGGCTTGGCCGGCAGGTGGTTCCAGACTGTCCAGGACGTGTTTCCAGCTTCACCGGCAGGTGGTTCTGGTACGTCTGAGAGGTGGTTCCGCCAAGGCTGGCAGGTGATTCCGGACCGTCCCCGAGGTGGTTCTGGCATAGCCAGCAGTTGATATTGGCCTGTCCGGCAGGTGGTTCCAGCGAGTCGAACAGGTGGCTCCGGCGTGCTCGACAGGTGGTTCCGGTCTGTCCGGTAGGTGATTCCGGCGTGTCCGGCACGTGCTTCCGGCACGTCTGAGAGGTGGTTCCGGCATGCGCGACAGGTGATTTCGGAGTGTCCGCCAGGTGGTTCTGGCGTACCCGGCAGGTGATTTTTGCGTGTCCGGCAGGTGTTTCTGGCGAGTGGAGCAGGTGGCTCCGGCATGCTCGGCAGGTGCTTCCGGCGTCTCCGGCACTTGGTTCTGGTGTGTCTGAGAGCTGGTTCCGGCATGTCCGGCAGATGATTCCGGAGTGTCCGCCAAGTGGTTCTGGCATACCCAGCAGGTGATTTTGGCGTGTCAGGGAGGTGGTACCGGTGAGTCGAGCAGGTGGTTCCGGCGTGCTCGGCAGGTGGTTCAGGCGGTTCTGGCAGGTGGTATCCGTCTGTTCGGGGTGTGGTTCCAGCATCTCATGAACACGTTTCTGGCACGTCTGAGATGTGGTTCCAGCCGGCCCGACAGGTGTTTCCGCAGTGTCCGCCAAGCGGTTCTGGCGTAGTTGGCAGGTGATTTTGGCATGACTGGCAGGTGGTTCCAGCAAGCCTGGCAGGTGATTCCAAAGTGTTCACCAACTGGTTGTGGCGTAGCCGGCAGGTGATTTTTGCGTGATCGGCAGGTGGTTCTGGCGAGTCGAGCAGGTGGTTCCGGCGTGCTCGGCTGGTGCTTCCGGGGTCATTGGCACGGGGTTCTGGCATGTCTGAGAGGTGGTTCCTGCATGCCCGGCAAGTGATTCCGGAGTGTTCGCCAAGTGGTTCTGGCATACTCGGCAGGTGATTTTGGCATGTCCGGCAGGTGGTTCAGGCGAGTTGAGCAGGTGGTTCCAACGTGCTTGGCAGGTGCTTCCGGCGTCTCCGGCACGTGTTTCTGGCACATCTGACAGGTGGTTCCGGCATGCCCGAAAGGTGATTCCGGTCTGTCCGGTAGGTGGTTCCAGCCTGCACGGCATGTGGTTCTGGTACGTCTCAGAGGTGGTTGCGCACGCGCAACAGGTGATTCCGGACTGTCCGCCACATGGTTCTGGCACGTCTGAGAGGTGGTTCCGGCATGCCCGGCAGGTCATCCCAGAGAGTCCTCCAAGTGGTTCTGGCATAACACGCAGGTGATTTTGGCATGTCTGGCAGGTAGTTCCGTTGTGCTTGGCAGGTGTTTCAGGCTTGGCCGGCAGGTGGTTCCAGACTGTCCAGGACGTGTTTCCAGCTTCACCGGCAGGTGGTTCTGGTACGTCTGAGAGGTGGTTCCGCCAAGGCTGGCAGGTGATTCCGGACCGTCCCCGAGGTGGTTCTGGCATAGCCAGTAGTTGATATTGGCCTGTCCGGCAGGTGGTTCCAGCGAGTCGAACAGGTGGCTCCGGCGTGCTCGACAGGTGGTTCCGGTCTGTCCGGTAGGTGATTCCGGCGTGTCCGGCACGTGCTTCCGGCACGTCTGAGAGGTGGTTCCGGCATGCGCGACAGGTGATTTCGGAGTGTCCGCCAGGTGGTTCTGGCGTACCCGGCAGGTGATTTTGGCGTGTCCGGCAGGTGTTTCTGGCGAGTCGAGCAGGTGGCTCCGGCATGCTCACCAGGTGCTTCCGGCGTCTCCGGCACGTGGTTCTGGTGTGTCTGAAAGCTGGTTCTGGCATGTCCGGCAGATGATTCCGGAGTGTCCGCCAAGTGGTTCTGGCATACCCGGCTGGTGATTTGGGCATGTCAGGTAGGTGGTTCCGGCGAGTCGAGCAGGTGGCTCCGGCGTGCTCGGCAGGTTGTTCAGACGGGTCTGGCAGGTGTTTTCCGTCTGTTCGGGGTGTGGTTCCAGCATCTCATGCACATGGTTCTGGCACGTCTGAGATGTGGTTCCGGCCGGCCCGACAGGTGTTTCCACAGTGTCCGCCAAGTGGTACTGGCGTAGTTGGCAGGTGATTTTGGCATGACCGGCAGGTGGTTCCAGCAAGCCCGGCAGGTGATTCCGAAGTGTTCCCCAACTGGTTGTGGCGTAGCCGGCAGGTGATTTTTGCGTGTCCGGCAGGTGGTTCTGGCGAGTCGAGCAGGTGGTTCCGGCGTGCTCGGCAGGTGCTTCCGGGGTAATTGGCACGTGGTTCTGGCATATCTGAGAGGTGGTTCCGGCATGCCCGGCAGGTGATTCTGGAGTGTTCGCCAAGTGTTTCCAGGGTAGCCGGCAGGTGAGTTTGCATGTCCAGCGGTCGTTCCGGCGGGTCGAGCCGGTGGTTCCGGCGTGTCCGGCAGGTGGTTCCGGTCTGTCCGGCAGGTGGTTCTGTGGTGTCCGGCACGAGGTTCAGTCTGAGAGGCTGTGCCGGCATGCCCCTCACGTGATTCCGGCTTGTCCCCGAAGTGGTGCTGGTGTAGCGGGCAGGTGATTTTGGCGTGTCCGGCAGGTGGTTCAGGCGAGTTGAGCAGGTGGTTGCGACGTGCTCGGCAGGTGCTTCCGGCGTCTCCGGCACGGGTTTCTGGCACATCTGACTGGTGGTTCCGGCATGCCCAAAAGTTGATTCCGGTCTGTCCGTTAGGTGGTTCCGGCGTGCACGGCACGTGGTTCTGGTACGTGTCAGAGGTGGTTGCGTATGCCCAACAGGTGATTCCGGACAGTCCGCCACGTGCTTCTGGCACGTCTGAGAGGTGGTTCCAACATGGCCGGCATGTCATTTCGGAGAGTCGTCCAAGTGGTTCTGGCATAGCCCACAGGTGATTTTGGCGTGTCCGGCAGGTGGTTCCGCCGTGCTCGGCAGGTGGTTCAGGCATGGCCGTCACGTGGTTCCAGTCTGTCCAGGACGTGTTTCCAGCTTCTCCGGCAGGTGGTTCTGGTACGTCTGAGAGGTGGTTCCGCCATGGCTGGCAGGTGATCCCGGACCGTCCCCCAAGTGGTTCTGGCATAGCCAGCAGTTGATATTGGCCTGTCCGGCAGGTGGTTCCAGCGAGTTGAACAGGTGGCTCCGGCGTTCTTGGCAGGTGGTTCCGGTCTGTCCGGTAGGTGTTTCGGGCGTGTCTGGCACGTGCTTCCGGCATGCGCGGCAGGTGATTCCGTAGTGTCCGCCAGGTGGTTCTGGCATACCCGGCAGGTGATTTTGGCGTGGCCGGCAGGTGTTTCTGGCGAGTCGAGCAGGTGGCTCCGGCATGCTCGGCAGGTGCTTCCGGCGTCTCCGGCACTTGGTTCTGGTGTGTCTGTGAGCTGGTTCCGGCATGTCCGGCAGATGATTCCGGAGTGTCCGCCAAGTGGTTCTGGCATACACAGCAGGTGATTTTGGCGTGTCAGGGAGGTGGTACTGGTGAGTCGAGCAGGTGGTTCCGGCGTGCTCGGCAGTTGGTTCAGGCGGTTCTGGCAGGTGGTATCCGTCTGTTCGGGGTGTGGTTCCAGCATCTCATGAACACGTTTCTGGCACGTCTGAGATGTGGTTCCAGCCGGCCCGACAGGTGTTTCCGCAGTGTCCGCCAAGCGGTTCTGGCGTAGTTGGCAGGTGATTTTGGCATGACTGGCAGGTGGTTCCAGCAAGCCTGGCAGGTGATTCCAAAGTGTTCACCAACTGGTTGTGGCGTAGCCGGCAGGTGATTTTTGCGTGATCGGCAGGTGGTTCTGGCGAGTCGAGCAGGTGGTTCCGGCGTGCTCGGCTGGTGCTTCCGGGGTCATTGGCACGGGGTTCTGGCATGTCTGAGAGGTGGTTCCTGCATGCCCGGCAAGTGATTCCGGAGTGTTCGCCAAGTGGTTCTGGCATAGTCGGCAGGTGATTTTGGCATGTCCGGCAGGTGGTTCAGGCGAGTTGAGCAGGTGGTTCCAACGTGCTTGGCAGGTGCTTCCGGCGTCTCCGGCACGTGTTTCTGGCACATCTGACAGGTGGTTCCGGCATGCCCGAAAGGTGATTCCGGTCTGTCCGGTAGGTGGTTCCAGCCTGCACGGCATGTGGTTCTGGTACGTCTCAGAGGTGGTTGCGCATGCCCAACAGGTGATTCCGGACTGTCCGCCACATGGTTCTGGCACGTCTGAGAGGTGGTTCCGGCATGCCCGGCAGGTCATCCCAGAGAGTCCTCCAAGTGGTTCTGGCATAACACGCAGGTGATTTTGGCGTGTCTGGCAAGTTGTTCCGTTGTGCTTGGCAGGTGGTTCAGGCTTGGCCGGCAGGTGGTTCCAGACTGTCCAGGACGTGTTTCCAGCTTCTCCGGCAGGTGGTTCTGGTACGTCTGAGAGGTGGTTCCGCCATGGCTGGCAGGTGATTCTGGACCGTCCCCCAGGTGGTTCTGGCATAGCCAGCAGTTGATATTGGCCTGTCCGGCAGGTGGTTCCAGCGAGTCGAACAGGTGGCTCCGGCGTGCTCGGCAGGTGGTTCCGGTCTGTCCGGTAGGTGATTCCGGCGTGTCCGGCACGTGCTTCCGGCACGTCTGAGAGGTGGTTCCGGCATGCGCGACAGGTGATTTCGGAGTGTCCGCCAGGTGGTTCTGGCGTACCCGGCAGGTGATTTTGGCGTGTCCGGCAGGTGTTTCTGGCGAGTCGAGCAGGTGGCTCCGGCATGCTCGGCAGGTGCTTCCGGCGTCTCCGGCACGTGGTTCTGGTGTGTCTGAGAGCTGGTTCCGGCATGTCCGGCAGATGATTCCGGAGTGTCCGCCAAGTAGTTCTGGCATACCCGGCTGGTGATTTGGGCATGTCAGGTAGGTGGTTCCGGCGAGTCGAGCAGGTGGCTCCGGCGTGCTCGGCAGGTTGTTCAGACGGGTCTGGCAGGTGTTTTCCGTCTGTTCGGGGTGTGGTTCCAGCATCTCATGCACATGGTTCTGGCACGTCTGAGATGTGGTTCCGGCCGGCCCGACAGGTGTTTCCACAGTGTCCGCCAAGTGGTACTGGCGTAGTTGGCAGGTGATTTTGGCATGACCGGCAGGTGGTTCCAGCAAGCCCGGCAGGTGATTCCGAAGTGTTCCCCAACTGGTTGTGGCGTAGCCGGCAGGTGATTTTTGCGTGTCCGGCAGGTGGTTCTGGCGAGTCGAGCAGGTGGTTCCGGCGTGCTCGGCAGGTGCTTCCGGGGTCATTGGCACGTGGTTCTGGCATATCTGAGAGGTGGTTCCGGCATGCCCGGCAGGTGATTCCGGAGTGTTCGCCAAGTGTTTCCGGCGTAGCCGGCAGGTGAGTTTGCATGTCCAGCGGTCGTTCCGGCGGGTCGAGCCGGTGGTTCCGGCATGTCCGGAAGGTGGTTCCGGTCTGTCCAGCAGGTGGTTCTGTGGTGTCCGGCACGAGGTTCAGTCTGAGAGGCTGTGCCGGCATGCCCCTCACGTGATTCCGGCTTGTCCCCGAAGTGGTGCTGGTGTAGCGGGCAGGTGATTTTGGCGTGTCCGGCAGGTGGTTCAGGCGAGTTGAGCAGGTGGTTGCGACGTGCTTGGCAGGTGCTTCCGGCGTCTCCGGCACGTGTTTCTGGCACATCTGACTGGTGGTTGCGGCATGCCCAAAAGTTGATTCCGGTCTGTCCGGTAGGTGGTTCCGGCGTGCACGGCACGTGGTTCTGGTACGTCTCAGAGGTGGTTGCGTATGCCCAACAGGTGATTCCGGACTGTCCGCCACGTGCTTCTGGCACGTCTGAGAGGTGGTTCCAACATGCCCGGCAGGTCATTTCGGAGAGTCGTCCAAGTGGTTCTGGCGTAGCCCGCAGGTGATTTTGGCGTGTCCGGCAGGTGGTTCCGCCGTGCTCGGCAGGTGGTTCAGGCATGGCCGTCACGTGGTTCCAGTCTGTCCAGGACGTGTTTCCAGCTTCTCCGGCAGGTGGGTCTGGTACGTCTGAGAGGTGGTTCCGCCATGGCTGGCAGGTGATCCCGGACTGTCCCCCAGGTGGTTCTGGCATAGCCAGCAGTTGATATTGGCCTGTCCGGCAGGTGGTTCCAGCGAGTCGAACAGGTGGCTCCGGTGTTCTTGGCAGGTGGTTCCGGTCTGTCCGGTAGGTGATTCCGACGTGTCTGGCACGTGTTTCCGGCATGCGCGGCAGGATATTCCGTAGTGTCCGCCAGGTGGTTCTGGCATACCCGGCAGGTGATTTTGGCGTGTCCGGCAGGTGTTTCTGGCGAGTCGAGCAGGTGGCTCCGGCGTGCTCGGCAGGTTGTTCAGACGGGTCTGGCAGGTGTTTTCCGTCTGTTCGGGGTGTGGTTCCAGCATCTCATGCACATGGTTCTGGCACGTCTGAGATGTGGTTCCGGCCGGCCCGACAGGTGTTTCCACAGTGTCCGCCAAGTTGTACTGGCGTAGTTGTCAGGTGATTTTGGCATGACCGGCAGGTGGTTCCAGCAAGCCTGGCAGGTGATTCCAAAGTGTTCACCAACTGGTTGTGGCGTAGCCCACATGTGATTTTGGCGTGTCCGGCAGGTGGTTCCGCCGTGCTCGGCAGGTGGTTCAGGCATGGCCGTCACGTGGTTCCAGTCTGTCCAGGACGTGTTTCCAGCTTCTCCGGCAGGTGGTTCTGGTACGTCTGAGAGGTGGTTCCGCCATGGCTGGCAGGTGATCCCGGACCGTCCCCCAGGTGGTTCTGGCACAGCCAGCAGTTGATATTGGCCTGTCCGGCAGGTGGTTCCAGCGAGTCGAACAGGTGGCTCCGGCGTTCTTGGCAGGTGGTTCCGGTCTGTCCGGTAGGTGTTTCCGGCGTGTCTGGCACGTGCTTCCGGCATGCGCGGCAGGTGATTCCGTAGTGTCCGCCAGGTGGTTCTGGCATACCCGGCAGGTGATTTTGGCCTGTCCGGCAGGTGTTTCTGGCGAGTCGAGCAGGTGGCTCCGGCATGCTCGGCAGGTGCTTCCGGCGTCTCCGGCACTTGGTTCTGGTGTGTCTGAGAGCTGGTTCCGGCATGTCCGGCAGATGATTCCGGAATGTCCGCCAAGTGGTTCTGGCATACCCAGCAGGTGATTTTGGCGTGTCAGGGAGGTGGTACCGGTGAGTCGAGCAGGTGGTTCCGGCGTGCTCGGCAGGTGGTTCAGGCGGTTCTGGCAGGTGGTATCCGTTTGTTCGGGGTGTGGTTCCAGCATCTCATGAACACGTTTCTGGCACGTCTGAGATGTGGTTCCAGCCGGCCCGACAGGTGTTTCCGCAGTGTCCGCCAAGCGGTTCTGGCGTAGTTGGCAGGTGATTTTGGCATGACTGGCAGGTGGTTCCAGCAAGCCTGGCAGGTGATTCCAAAGTGTTCACCAACTGGTTGTGGCGTAGCCGGCAGGTGATTTTTGCGTGATCGGCAGGTGGTTCTGGCGAGTCGAGCAGGTGGTTCCGGCGTGCTTGGCTGGTGCTTCCGGGGTCATTGGCACGGGGTTCTGGCATGTCTGAGAGGTGGTTCCTGCATGCCCGGCAAGTGATTCCGGAGTGTTCGCCAAGTGGTTCTGGCATAGTCGGCAGGTGATTTTGGCATGTCCGGCAGGTGGTTCAGGCGAGTTGAGCAGGTGGTTCCAACGTGCTTGGCAGGTGCTTCCGGCGTCTCCGGCACGTGTTTCTGGCACATCTGACAGGTGGTTCCGGCATGCCCGAAAGGTGATTCCAGTCTGTCCGGTAGGTGGTTCCAGCCTGCACGGCATGTGGTTCTGGTACGTCTCAGAGGTGGTTGCGCATGCCCAACAGGTGATTCCGGACTGTCCGCCACATGGTTCTGGCACGTCTGAGAGGTGGTTCCGGCATGCCCGGCAGGTCATCCCAGAGAGTCCTCCAAGTGGTTCTGGCATAACACGCAGGTGATTTTGGCGTGTCTGGCAGGTTGTTCCGTTGTGCTTGGCAGGTGGTTCAGGCTTGGCCGGCAGGTGGTTCCAGACTGTCCAGGACGTGTTTCCAGCTTCTCCGGCAGGTGGTTCTGGTACGTCTGAGAGGTGGTTCCGCCATGGCTGGCAGGTGATTCCGGACCGTCCCCCAGGTGGTTCTGGCATAGCCAGCAGTTGATATTGGCCTGTCCGGCAGGTGGTTCCAGCGAGTCGAACAGGTGGCTCCGGCGTGCTCGGCAGGTGGTTCCGGTCTGTCCGGTAGGTGATTCCGGCGTGTCCGGCACGTGCTTCCGGCACGTCTGAGAGGTGGTTCCGGCATGCGCGACAGGTGATTTCGGAGTGTCCGCCAGGTGGTTCTGGCGTACCCGGCAGGTGATTTTGGCGTGTCCGGCAGGTGTTTCTGGCGAGTCGAGCAGGTGGCTCCGGCATGCTCGGCAGGTGCTTCCGGCGTCTCCGGCACGTGGTTCTGGTGTGTCTGAGAGCTGGTTCCGGCATGTCCGGCAGATGATTCCGGAGTGTCCGCCAAGTGGTTCTGGCATACCCGGCTGGTGATTTGGGCATGTCAGGTAGGTGGTTCCGGCGAGTCGAGCAGGTGGCTCCGGCGTGCTCGGCAGGTTGTTCCGACAGGTCTGGCAGGTGTTTTCCGTCTGTTCGGGGTGTGGTTCCAGCATCTCATGCACATGGTTCTGGCACGTCTGAGATGTGGTTCCGGCCGGCCCGACAGGTGTTTCCACAGTGTCCGCCAAGTGGTACTGGCGTAGTTGGCAGGTGATTTTGGCATGACCGGCAGGTGGTTCCAGCAAGCCCGGCAGGTGATTCCGAAGTGTTCCCCAACTGGTTGTGGCGTAGCCGGCAGGTGATTTTTGCGTGTCTGGCAGGTGGTTCTGGCGAGTCGAGCAGGTGGTTCCGGCGTGCTCGGCAGGTGCTTCCGGGGTCATTGGCACGTGGTTCTGGCATATCTGAGAGGTGGTTCCGGCATGCCCGGCAGGTGATTCCGGAGTGTTCGCCAAGTGTTTCCGGCGTAGCCGGCAGGTGAGTTTGCATGTCCAGCGGTCGTTCCGGCGGGTCGAGCCGGTGGTTCCGGCATGTCCGGAAGGTGGTTCCGGTCTGTCCAGCAGGTGGTTCTGTGGTGTCCGGCACGAGGTTCAGTCTGAGAGGCTGTGCCGGCATGCCCCTCACGTGATTCCGGCTTGTCCCCGAAGTGGTGCTGGTGTAGCGGGCAGGTGATTTTGGCGTGTCCGGCAGGTGGTTCAGGCGAGTTGAGCAGGTGGTTGCGACGTGCTCGGCAGGTGCTTCCGGCGTCTCCGGCACGTGTTTCTGGCACATCTGACTGGTGGTTCCGGCATGCCCAAAAGTTGATTCCGGTCTGTCCGGTAGGTGGTTCCGGCGTGCACGGCACGTGGTTCTGGTACGTGTCAGAGGTGGTTGCGTATGCCCAACAGGTGATTCCGGACAGTCCGCCACGTGCTTCTGGCACGTCTGAGAGGTGGTTCCAACATGCCCGGCATGTCATTTCGGAGAGTCGTCCAAGTGGTTCTGGCATAGCCCACAGGTGATTTTGGCGTGTCCGGCAGGTGGTTCTGCCGTGCTCGGCAGGTGGTTCAGGCATGGCCGTCACGTGGTTCCAGTCTGTCCAGGACGTGTTTCCAGCTTCTCCGGCAGGTGGTTCTGGTACGTCTGAGAGGTGGTTCCGCCATGGCTGGCAGGTGATTCCGGACCGTCCCCGAGGTGGTTCTGGCATAGCCAGCAGTTGATATTGGCCTGTCCGGCAGGTGGTTCCAGCGAGTCGAACAGGTGGCTCCGGCGTGCTCGGCAGGTGGTTCCGGTCTGTCCGGTAGGTGATTCCGGCGTGTCCGGCACGTGCTTCCGGCACGTCTGAGAGGTGGTTCCGGCATGCGCGACAGGTGATTTCGGAGTGTCCGCCAGGTGGTTCTGGCGTACCCGGCAGGTGATTTTGGCGTGTCCGGCAGGTGTTTCTGGCGAGTCGAGCAGGTGGCTCCGGCATGCTCGGCAGGTGCTTCCGGCGTCTCCGGCACGTGGTTCTGGTGTGTCTGAGAGCTGGTTCCGGCATGTCCGGCAGATGATTCCGGAGTGTCCGCCAAGTGGTTCTGGCATACCCGGCTGGTGATTTGGGCATGTCAGGTAGGTGGTTCCGGCGAGTCGAGCAGGTGGCTCCGGCGTGCTCGGCAGGTTGTTCAGACGGGTCTGGCAGGTGTTTTCCGTCTGTTCGGGGTGTGGTTCCAGCATCTCATGCACATGGTTCTGGCACGTCTGAGATGTGGTTCCGGCCGGCCCGACAGGTGTTTCCACAGTGTCCGCCAAGTGGTACTGGCGTAGTTGGCAGGTGATTTTGGCATGACCGGCAGGTGGTTCCAGCAAGCCCGGCAGGTGATTCCGAAGTGTTCCCCAACTGGTTGTGGCGTAGCCGGCAGGTGATTTTTGCGTGTCCGGCAGGTGGTTCTGGCGAGTCGAGCAGGTGGTTCCGGCGTGCTCGGCAGGTGCTTCCGGGGTCATTGGCACGTGGTTCTGGCATATCTGAGAGGTGGTTCCGGCATGCCCGGCAGGTGATTCCGGAGTGTTCGCCAAGTGTTTCCGGCGTAGCCGGCAGGTGAGTTTGCATGTCCAGCGGTCGTTCCGGCGGGTCGAGCCGGTGGTTCCGGCATGTCCGGAAGGTGGTTCCGGTCTGTCCAGCAGGTGGTTCTGTGGTGTCCGGCACGAGGTTCAGTCTGAGAGGCTGTGCCGGCATGCCCCTCACGTGATTCCGGCTTGTCCCCGAAGTGGTGCTGGTGTAGCGGGCAGGTGATTTTGGCGTGTCCGGCAGGTGGTTCAGGCGAGTTGAGCAGGTGGTTGCGACGTGCTCGGCAGGTGCTTCCGGCGTCTCCGGCACGTGTTTCTGGCACATCTGACTGGTGGTTCCGGCATGCCCAAAAGTTGATTCCGGTCTGTCCGGTAGGTGGTTCCGGCGTGCACGGCACGTGGTTCTGGTACGTCTCAGAGGTGGTTGCGTATGCCCAACAGGTGATTCCGGACTGTCCGCCACGTGCTTCTGGCACGTCTGAGAGGTGGTTCCAACATGCCCGGCAGGTCATTTCGGAGAGTCGTCCAAGTGGTTCTGGCGTAGCCCGCAGGTGATTTTGGCGTGTCCGGCAGGTGGTTCCGCCGTGCTCGGCAGGTGGTTCAGGCATGGCCGTCACGTGGTTCCAGTCTGTCCAGGACGTGTTTCCAGCTTCTCCGGCAGGTGGGTCTGGTACGTCTGAGAGGTGGTTCCGCCATGGCTGGCAGGTGATCCCGGACTGTCCCCCAGGTGGTTCTGGCATAGCCAGCAGTTGATATTGGCCTGTCCGGCAGGTGGTTCCAGCGAGTCGAACAGGTGGCTCCGGTGTTCTTGGCAGGTGGTTCCGGTCTGTCCGGTAGGTGATTCCGGCGTGTCTGGCACGTGCTTCCGGCATGCGCGGCAGGATATTCCGTAGTGTCCGCCAGGTGGTTCTGGCATACCCGGCAGGTGATTTTGGCGTGTCCGGCAGGTGTTTCTGGCGAGTCGAGCAGGTGGCTCCGGCGTGCTCGGCAGGTTGTTCAGACGGGTCTGGCAGGTGTTTTCCGTCTGTTCGGGGTGTGGTTCCAGCATCTCATGGACATGGTTCTGGCACGTCTGAGATGTGGTTCCGGCCGGCCCGACAGGTGTTTCCACAGTGTCCGCCAAGTTGTACTGGCGTAGTTGTCAGGTGATTTTGGCATGACCGGCAGGTGGTTCCAGCAAGCCTGGCAGGTGATTCCAAAGTGTTCACCAACTGGTTGTGGCGTAGCCGGCAGGTGATTTTTGCGTGATCGGCAGGTGGTTCTGGCGAGTCGAGCAGGTGGTTCCGGCGTGCTCGGCTGGTGCTTCCGGGGTCATTGGCACGGGGTTCTGGCATGTCTGAGAGGTGGTTCCTGCATGCCCGGCAAGTGATTCCGGAGTGTTCGCCAAGTGGTTCTGGCATACTCGGCAGGTGCTTTTGGCATGTCCGGCAGGAGGTTCAGGCGAGTTGAGCAGGTGGTTCCAACGTGCTTGGCAGGTGCTTCCGGCATCTCCGGCACGTGTTTCTGGCACATCTGACAGGTGGTTCCGGCATGCCCGAAAGGTGATTCCGGTCTGTCCGGTAGGTGGGTCCAGCCTGCACGGCATGTGGTTCTGGTATGTCTCAGAGATGGTTGCGCATGCACAACAGGTGATTCCGGACTGTCCGCCACATGGTTCTGGCACGTCTGAGAGGTGGTTCCGTCATGCCCGGCAGGTCATCCCAGAGAGTCCTCCAAGTGGTTCTGGCATAACACGCAGGTGATTTTGGCATGTCTGGCAGGTTGTTCCGTTGTGCTTGGCAGGTGGTTCAGGCTTGGCCGGCAGGTGGTTCCAGACTGTCCAGGACGTGTTTCCAGCTTCACCGGCAGGTGGTTCTGGTACGTCTGAGAGGTGGTTCCGCCATGGCTGGCAGGTGATTCCGGACCGTCCCCGAGGTGGTTCTGGCATAGCCAGCAGTTGATATTGGCCTGTCCGGCAGGTGGTTCCAGCGAGTCGAACAGGTGGCTCCGGCGTGCTCGACAGGTGGTTCCGGTCTGTCCGGTAGGTGATTCCGGCGTGTCCGGCACGTGCTTCCGGCACGTCTGAGAGGTGGTTCCGGCATGCGCGACAGGTGATTTCGGAGTGTCCGCCAGGTGGTTCTGGCGTACCCGGCAGGTGATTTTGGCGTGTCCGGCAGGTGTTTCTGGCGAGTCGAGCAGGTGGCTCCGGCATGCTCGCCAGGTGCTTCCGGCGTCTCCGGCACGTGGTTCTGGTGTGTCTGAGAGCTGGTTCTGGCATGTCCGGCAGATGATTCCGGAGTGTCCGCCAAGTGGTTCTGGCATACCCGGCTGGTGATTTGGGCATGTCAGTTAGGTGGTTCCGGCGAGTCGAGCAGGTGGCTCCGGCGTGCTCGGCAGGTTGTTCAGACGGGTCTGGCAGGTGTTTTCCGTCTGTTCGGGGTGTGGTTCCAGCATCTCATGCACATGGTTGTGGCACGTCTGAGATGTGGTTCCGGCCGGCCCTACAGGTGTTTCCACAGTGTCCGCCAAGTGGTACTGGCGTAGTTGGCAGGTGATTTTGGCATGACCGGCAGGTGGTTCCAGCAAGCCCGGCAGGTGATTCCGAAGTGTTCCCCAACTGGTTGTGGCGTAGCCGGCAGGTGATTTTTGCGTGTCCGGCAGGTGGTTCTGGCGAGTCGAGCAGGTGGTTCCGGCGTGCTCGGCAGGTGCTTCCGGGGTCATTGGCACGTGGTTCTGGCATATCTGAGAGGTGGTTCCGGCATGCCCGGCAGGTGATTCTGGAGTGTTCGCCAAGTGTTTCCAGGGTAGCCGGCAGGTGAGTTTGCATGTCCAGCGGTCGTTCCGGCGGGTCGAGCCGGTGGTTCCGGCGTGTCCGGCAGGTGGTTCCGGTCTGTCCGGCAGGTGGTTCTGTGGTGTCCGGCACGAGGTTCAGTCTGAGAGGCTGTGCCGGCATGCCCCTCACGTGATTCCGGCTTGTCCCCGAAGTGGTGCTGGTGTAGCGGGCAGGTGATTTTGGCGTGTCCGGCAGGTGGTTCAGGCGAGTTGAGCAGGTGGTTGCGACGTGCTCGGCAGGTGCTTCCGGCGTCTCCGGCACGGGTTTCTGGCACATCTGACTGGTGGTTCCGGCATGCCCAAAAGTTGATTCCGGTCTGTCCGTTAGGTGGTTCCGGCGTGCACGGCACGTGGTTCTGGTACGTGTCAGAGGTGGTTGCGTATGCCCAACAGGTGATTCCGGACAGTCCGCCACGTGCTTCTGGCACGTCTGAGAGGTGGTTCCAACATGCCCGGCATGTCATTTCGGAGAGTCGTCCAAGTGGTTCTGGCATAGCCCACAGGTGATTTTGGCGTGTCCGGCAGGTGGTTCCGCCGTGCTCGGCAGGTGGTTCAGGCATGGCCGTCACGTGGTTCCAGTCTGTCCAGGACGTGTTTCCAGCTTCTCCGGCAGGTGGTTCTGGTACGTCTGAGAGGTGGTTCCGCCATGGCTGGCAGGTGATCCGGGACCGTCCCCCAGGTGGTTCTGGCATAGCCAGCAGTTGATATTGGCCTGTCCGGCAGGTGGTTCCAGCGAGTCGAACAGGTGGCTCCGGCGTTCTTGGCAGGTGGTTCCGGTCTGTCCGGTAGGTGTTTCCGGCGTGTCTGGCACGTGCTTCCGGCATGCGCGGCAGGTGATTCCGTAGTGTCCGCCAGGTGGTTCTGGCATACCCGGCAGGTGATTTTGGCGTGGCCGGCAGGTGTTTCTGGCGAGTCGAGCAGGTGGCTCCGGCATGCTCGGCAGGTGCTTCCGGCGTCTCCGGCACTTGGTTCTGGTGTGTCTGAGAGCTGGTTCCGGCATGTCCGGCAGATGATTCCGGAGTGTCCGCCAAGTGGTTCTGGCATACCCAGCAGGTGATTTTGGCGTGTCAGGGAGGTGGTACCGGTGAGTCGAGCAGGTGGTTCCGGCGTGCTCGGCAGGTGGTTCAGGCGGTTCTGGCAGGTGGTATCCGTCTGTTCGGGGTGTGGTTCCAGCATCTCATGAACACGTTTCTGGCACGTCTGAGATGTGGTTCCAGCCGGCCCGACAGGTGTTTCCGCAGTGTCCGCCAAGCGGTTCTGGCGTAGTTGGCAGGTGATTTTGGCATGACTGGCAGGTGGTTCCAGCAAGCCTGGCAGGTGATTCCAAAGTGTTCACCAACTGGTTGTGGCGTAGCCGGCAGGTGATTTTTGCGTGATCGGCAGGTGGTTCTGGCGAGTCGAGCAGGTGGTTCCAGCGTGCTCGGCTGGTGCTTCCGGGGTCATTGGCACGGGGTTCTGGCATGTCTGAGAGGTGGTTCCTGCATGCCCGGCAAGTGATTCCGGAGTGTTCACCGAGTGGTTCTGGCATAGTCGGCAGGTGATTTTGGCATGTCCGGCAGGTGGTTCAGGCGAGTTGAGCAGGTGGTTCCAACGTGCTTGGCAGGTGCTTCCGGCGTCTCCGGCACGTGTTTCTGGCACATCTGACAGGTGGTTCCGGCATGCCCGAAAGGTGATTCCGGTCTGTCCGGTAGGTGGTTCCAGCCTGCACGGCACGTGGTTCTGGTACGTCTCAGAGGTGGTTGCGTATGCCCAACAGGTGATTCCGGACTGTCCGCCACGTGCTTCTGGCACGTCTGAGAGGTGGTTCCAACATGCCCGGCAGGTCATTTCGGAGAGTCGTCCAAGTGGTTCTGGCGTAGCCCGCACGTGATTTTGGCGTGTCCGGCAGGTGGTTCCGCCGTGCTCGGCAGGTGGTTCAGGCATGGCCGTCACGTGGTTCCAGTCTGTCCAGGACGTGTTTCCAGCTTCTCCGGCAGGTGGGTCTGGTACGTCTGAGAGGTGGTTCCGCCATGGCTGGCAGGTGATCCCGGACTGTCCCCCAGGTGGTTCTGGCATAGCCAGCAGTTGATATTGGCCTGTCCGGCAGGTGGTTCCAGCGAGTCGAACAGGTGGCTCCGGTGTTCTTCGCAGGTGGTTCCGGTCTGTCCGGTAGGTGATTCCGGCGTGTCTGGCACGTGCTTCCGGCATGCGCGGCAGGATATTCCGTAGTGTCCGCCAGGTGGTTCTGGCATACCCGGCAGGTGATTTTGGCGTGTCCGGCAGGTGTTTCTGGCGAGTCGAGCAGGTGGCTCCGGCGTGCTCGGCAGGTTGTTCAGACGGGTCTGGCAGGTGTTTTCCGTCTGTTCGGGGTGTGGTTCCAGCATCTCATGCACATGGTTCTGGCACGTCTGAGATGTGGTTCCGGCCGGCCCGACAGGTGTTTCCACAGTGTCCGCCAAGTTGTACTGGCGTAGTTGTCAGGTGATTTTGGCATGACCGGCAGGTGGTTCCAGCAAGCCTGGCAGGTGATTCCAAAGTGTTCACCAACTGGTTGTGGCGTAGCCGGCAGGTGATTTTTGCGTGATCGGCAGGTTGTTCTGGCGAGTCGAGCAGGTGGTTCCGGCGTGCTCGGCTGGTGCTTCCGGGGTCATTGGCACGGGGTTCTGGCATGTCTGAGAGGTGGTTCCTGCATGCCCTTCAAGTGATTCCGGAGTGTTCGCCAAGTGGTTCTGGCATACTCGGCAGGTGCTTTTGGCATGTCCGGCAGGAGGTTCAGGCGAGTTGAGCAGGTGGTTCCAACGTGCTTGGCAGGTGCTTCCGGCATGTCCGGCACGTGTTTCTGGCACATCTGACAGGTGGTTCCGGCATGCCCGAAAGGTGATTCCGGTCTGTCCGGTAGGTGGGTCCAGCCTGCACGGCATGTGTTTCTGGTACGTCTCAGAGATGGTTGCGCATGCCCAACAGGTGATTCTGGACTGTCCGCCACATGGTTCTGGCACGTCTGAGAGGTGGTTCCGTCATGCCCGGCAGGTCATCCCAGAGAGTCCTCCAAGTGGTTCTGGCATAACACGCAGGTGATTTTGGCATGTCTGGCAGGTTGTTCCGTTGTGCTTGGCAGGTGGTTCAGGCTTGGCCGGCAGGTGGTTCCAGACTGTCCAGGACGTGTTTCCAGCTTCTCCGGCAGGTGGTTCTGGTACGTCTGAGAGGTGGTTCCGCCATGGCTGGCAGGTGATTCCGGACCGTCCCCGAGGTGGTTCTGGCATAGCCAGCAGTTGATATTGGCCTGTCCGGCAGGTGGTTCCAGCGAGTCGAACAGGTGGCTCCGGCGTGCTCGACAGGTGGTTCCGGTCTGTCCGGTAGGTGATTCCGGCGTGTCCGGCACGTGCTTCCGGCACGTCTGAGAGGTGGTTCCGGCATGCGCGACAGGTGATTTCGGAGTGTCCGCCAGGTGGTTCTGGCGTACCCGGCAGGTGATTTTGGCGTGTCCGGCAGGTGTTTCTGGCGAGTCGAGCAGGTCGCTCCGGCATGCTCGCCAGGTGCTTCCGGCGTCTCCGGCACGTGGTTCTGGTGTGTCTGAGAGCTGGTTCTGGCATGTCCGGCAGATGATTCCGGAGTGTCCGCCAAGTGGTTCTGGCATACCCGGCTGGTGATTTGGGCATGTCAGGTAGGTGGTTCCGGCGAGTCGAGCAGGTGGCTCCGGCGTGCTCGGCAGGTTGTTCAGACGGGTCTGGCAGGTGTTTTCCGTCTGTTCGGGGTGTGGTTCCAGCATCTCATGCACATGGTTGTGGCACGTCTGAGATGTGGTTCCAGCCGGCCCTACAGGTGTTTCCACAGTGTCCGCCAAGTGGTACTGGCGTAGTTGGCAGGTGATTTTGGCATGACCGGCAGGTGGTTCCAGCAAGCCCGGCAGGTGATTCCGAAGTGTTCCCCAACTGGTTGTGGCGTAGCCGGCAGGTGATTTTTGCGTGTCCGGCAGGTGGTTCTGGCGAGTCGAGCAGGTGGTTCCGGCGTGCTCGGCAGGTGCTTCCGGGGTCATTGGCACGTGGTTCTGGCATATCTGAGAGGTGGTTCCGGCATGCCCGGCAGGTGATTCTGGAGTGTTCGCCAAGTGTTTCCAGGGTAGCCGGCAGGTGAGTTTGCATGTCCAGCGGTCGTTCCGGCGGGTCGAGCCGGTGGTTCCGGCGTGTCCGGCAGGTGGTTCCGGTCTGTCCGGCAGGTGGTTCTGTGGTGTCCGGCACGAGGTTCAGTCTGAGAGGCTGTGCCGGCATGCCCCTCACGTGATTCCGGCTTGTCCCCGAAGTGGTGCTGGTGTAGCGGGCAGGTGATTTTGGCGTGTCCGGCAGGTGGTTCAGGCGAGTTGAGCAGGTGGTTGCGACGTGCTCGGCAGGTGCTTCCGGCGTCTCCGGCACGTGTTTCTGGCACATCTGACTGGTGGTTCCGGCATGCCCAAAAGTTGATTCCGGTCTGTCCGGTAGGTGGTTCCGGCGTGCACGGCACGTGGTTCTGGTACGTCTCAGAGGTGGTTGCGTATGCCCAACAGGTGATTCCGGACTGTCCGCCACGTGCTTCTGGCACGTCTGAGAGGTGGTTCCAACATGCCCGGCAGGTCATTTCGGAGAGTCGTCCAAGTGGTTCTGGCGTAGCCCGCAGGTGATTTTGGCGTGTCCGGCAGGTGGTTCCGCCGTGCTCGGCAGGTGGTTCAGGCATGGCCGTCACGTGGTTCCAGTCTGTCCAGGACGTGTTTCCAGCTTCTCCGGCAGGTGGGTCTGGTACGTCTGAGAGGTGGTTCCGCCATGGCTGGCAGGTGATCCCGGACTGTCCCCCAGGTGGTTCTGGCATAGCCAGCAGTTGATATTGGCCTGTCCGGCAGGTGGTTCCAGCGAGTCGAACAGGTGGCTCCGGTGTTCTTGGCAGGTGGTTCCGGTCTGTCCGGTAGGTGATTCCGGCGTGTCTGGCACGTGCTTCCGGCATGCGCGGCAGGATATTCCGTAGTGTCCGCCAGGTGGTTCTGGCATACCCGGCAGGTGATTTTGGCGTGTCCGGCAGGTGTTTCTGGCGAGTCGAGCAGGTGGCTCCGGCGTGCTCGGCAGGTTGTTCAGACGGGTCTGGCAGGTGTTTTCCGTCTGTTCGGGGTGTGGTTCCAGCATCTCATGCACATGGTTCTGGCACGTCTGAGATGTGGTTCCGGCCGGCCCGACAGGTGTTTCCACAGTGTCCGCCAAGTTGTACTGGCGTAGTTGTCAGGTGATTTTGGCATGACCGGCAGGTGGTTCCAGCAAGCCTGGCAGGTGATTCCAAAGTGTTCACCAACTGGTTGTGGCGTAGCCGGCAGGTGATTTTTGCGTGATCGGCAGGTGGTTCTGGCGAGTCGAGCAGGTGGTTCCGGCGTGCTCGGCTGGTGCTTCCGGGGTCATTGGCACGGGGTTCTGGCATGTCTGAGAGGTGGTTCCTGCATGCCCGGCAAGTGATTCCGGA
Organism: Equus caballus; assembly: GCF_041296265.1. NCBI lineage: Eukaryota > Metazoa > Chordata > Mammalia > Perissodactyla > Equidae > Equus > Equus caballus. The sequence continues at coordinate 2,832,946 of NC_091706.1, read as the reverse complement.
GTGTTCGCCAAGTGGTTCTGGCATACTCGGCAGGTGCTTTTGGCATGTCCGGCAGGAGGTTCAGGCGAGTTGAGCAGGTGGTTCCAACGTGCTTGGCAGGTGCTTCCGGCATGTCCGGCACGTGTTTCTGGCACATCTGACAGGTGGTTCCGGCATGCCCGAAAGGTGATTCCGGTCTGTCCGGTAGGTGGGTCCAGCCTGCACGGCATGTGGTTCTGGTACGTCTCAGAGATGGTTGCGCATGCACAACAGGTGATTCCGGACTGTCCGCCACATGGTTCTGGCACGTCTGAGAGGTGGTTCCGTCATGCCCGGCAGGTCATCCCAGAGAGTCCTCCAAGTGGTTCTGGCATAACACGCAGGTGATTTTGGCATGTCTGGTAGGTTGTTCCGTTGTGCTTGGCAGGTGGTTCAGGCTTGGCCGGCAGGTGGTTCCAGACTGTCCAGGACGTGTTTCCAGCTTCACCGGCAGGTGGTTCTGGTACGTCTGAGAGGTGGTTCCGCCATGGCTGGCAGGTGATTCCGGACCGTCCCCGAGGTGGTTCTGGCATAGCCAGCAGTTGATATTGGCCTGTCCGGCAGGTGGTTCCAGCGAGTCGAACAGGTGGCTCCGGCGTGCTCGACAGGTGGTTCCGGTCTGTCCGGTAGGTGATTCCGCCGTGTCCGGCACGTGCTTCCGGCACGTCTGAGAGGTGGTTCCGGCATGCGCGACAGGTGATTTCGGAGTGTCCGCCAGGTGGTTCTGGCGTACCCGGCAGGTGATTTTGGCGTGTCCGGCAGGTGTTTCTGGCAAGTCGAGCAGGTGGCTCCGGCATGCTCGGCAGGTGCTTCCGGCGTCTCCGGCACGTGGTTCTGGTGTGTCTGAGAGCTGGTTCTGGCATGTCCGGCAGATGATTCCGGAGTGTCCGCCAAGTGGTTCTGGCATACCCGGCTGGTGATTTGGGCATGTCAGTTAGGTGGTTCCGGCGAGTCGAGCAGGTGGCTCCGGCGTGCTCGGCAGGTTGTTCAGACGGGTCTGGCAGGTGTTTTCCGTCTGTTCGGGGTGTGGTTCCAGCATCTCATGCACATGGTTGTGGCACGTCTGAGATGTGGTTCCAGCCGGCCCTACAGGTGTTTCCACAGTGTCCGCCAAGTGGTACTGGCGTAGTTGGCAGGTGATTTTGGCATGACCGGCAGGTGGTTCCAGCAAGCCCGGCAGGTGATTCCGAAGTGTTCCCCAACTGGTTGTGGCGTAGCCGGCAGGTGATTTTTGCGTGTCCGGCAGGTGGTTCTGGCGAGTCGAGCAGGTGGTTCCGGCGTGCTCGGCAGGTGCTTCCGGGGTCATTGGCACGTGGTTCTGGCATATCTGAGAGGTGGTTCCGGCATGCCCGGCAGGTGATTCTGGAGTGTTCGCCAAGTGTTTCCAGGGTAGCCGGCAGGTGAGTTTGCATGTCCAGCGGTCGTTCCGGCGGGTCGAGCCGGTGGTTCCGGCGTGTCCGGCAGGTGGTTCCGGTCTGTCCGGCAGGTGGTTCTGTGGTGTCCGGCACGAGGTTCAGTCTGAGAGGCTGTGCCGGCATGCCCCTCACGTGATTCCGGCTTGTCCCCGAAGTGGTGCTGGTGTAGCGGGCAGGTGATTTTGGCGTGTCCGGCAGGTGGTTCAGGCGAGTTGAGCAGGTGGTTGCGACGTGCTCGGCAGGTGCTTCCGGCGTCTCCGGCACGGGTTTCTGGCACATCTGACTGGTGGTTCCGGCATGCCCAAAAGTTGATTCCGGTCTGTCCGTTAGGTGGTTCCGGCGTGCACGGCACGTGGTTCTGGTACGTGTCAGAGGTGGTTGCGTATGCCCAACAGGTGATTCCGGACAGTCCGCCACGTGCTTCTGGCACGTCTGAGAGGTGGTTCCAACATGCCCGGCATGTCATTTCGGAGAGTCGTCCAAGTGGTTCTGGCATAGCCCACAGGTGATTTTGGCGTGTCCGGCAGGTGGTTCTGCCGTGCTCGGCAGATGGTTCAGGCATGGCCGTCACGTGGTTCCAGTCTGTCCAGGACGTGTTTCCAGCTTCTCCGGCAGGTGGTTCTGGTACGTCTGAGAGGTGGTTCCGCCATGGCTGGCAGGTGATCCGGGACCGTCCCCCAGGTGGTTCTGGCATAGCCAGCAGTTGATATTGGCCTGTCCGGCAGGTGGTTCCAGCGAGTCGAACAGGTGGCTCCGGCGTTCTTGGCAGGTGGTTCCGGTCTGTCCGGTAGGTGTTTCCGGCGTGTCTGGCACGTGCTTCCGGCATGCGCAGCAGGTGATTCCGTAGTGTCCGCCAGGTGGTGCTGGCATACCCGGCAGGTGATTTTGGCGTGGCCGGCAGGTGTTTCTGGCGAGTCGAGCAGGTGGCTCCGGCATGCTCGGCAGGTGCTTCCGGCGTCTCCGGCACTTGGTTCTGGTGTGTCTGAGAGCTGGTTCCGGCATGTCCGGCAGATGATTCCGGAGTGTCCGCCAAGTGGTTCTGGCATACCCAGCAGGTGATTTTGGCGTGTCAGGGAGGTGGTACCGGTGAGTCGAGCAGGTGGTTCCGGCGTGCTCGGCAGGTGGTTCAGGCGGTTCTGGCAGGTGGTATCCGTCTGTTCGGGGTGTGGTTCCAGCATCTCATGAACACGTTTCTGGCACGTCTGAGATGTGGTTCCAGCCGGCCCGACAGGTGTTTCCGCAGTGTCCGCCAAGCGGTTCTGGCGTAGTTGGCAGGTGATTTTGGCATGAGTGGCAGGTGGTTCCAGCAAGCCTGGCAGGTGATTCCAAAGTGTTCACCAACTGGTTGTGGCGTAGCCGGCAGGTGATTTTTGCGTGATCGGCAGGTGGTTCTGGCGAGTCGAGCAGGTGGTTCCGGCGTGCTCGGCTGGTGCTTCCGGGGTCATTGGCACGGGGTTCTGGCATGTCTGAGAGGTGGTTCCTGCATGCCCGGCAAGTGATTCTGGAGTGGTCGCCAAGTGGTTCTGGCATAGTCGGCAGGTGATTTTGGCATGTCCGGCAGGTGGTTCAGGCGAGTTGAGCAGGTGGTTCCAACGTGCTTGGCAGGTGCTTCCGGCGTCTCCGGCACGTGTTTCTGGCACATCTGACAGGTGGTTCCGGCATGCCCGAAAGGTGATTCCGGTCTGTCCGGTAGGTGGTTCCAGCCTGCACGGCATGTGGTTCTGGTACGTCTCAGAGGTGGTTGCGCACGCGCAACAGGTGATTCCGGACTGTCCGCCACATGGTTCTGGCACGTCTGAGAGGTGGTTCCGGCATGCCCGGCAGGTCATCCCAGAGAGTCCTCCAAGTGGTTCTGGCATAACACGCAGGTGATTTTGGCGTGTCTGGCAGGTTGTTCCGTTGTGCTTGGCAGGTGGTTCAGGCTTGGCCGGCAGGTGGTTCCAGACTGTCCAGGACGTGTTTCCAGCTTCTCCGGCAGGTGGTTCTGGTACGTCTGAGAGGTGGTTCCGCCATGGCTGGCAGGTGATTCCGGACCGTCCCCCAGGTGGTTCTGGCATAGCCAGCAGTTGATATTGGCCTGTCCGGCAGGTGGTTCCAGCGAGTCGAACAGGTGGCTCCGGCGTGCTCGGCAGGTGGTTCCGGTCTGTCCGGTAGGTGATTCCGGCGTGTCCGGCACGTGCTTCCGGCACGTCTGAGAGGTGGTTCCGGCATGCGCGACAGGTGATTTCGGAGTGTCCGCCAGGTGGTTCTGGCGTACCCGGCAGGTGATTTTGGCGTGTCCGGCAGGTGTTTCTGGCGAGTCGAGCAGGTGGCTCCGGCATGCTCGGCAGGTGCTTCCGGCGTCTCCGGCACGTGGTTCTGGTGTGTCTGAGAGCTGGTTCCGGCATGTCCGGCAGATGATTCCGGAGTGTCCGCCAAGTGGTTCTGGCATACCCGGCTGGTGATTTGGGCATGTCAGGTAGGTGGTTCCGGCGAGTCGAGCAGGTGGCTCCGGCGTGCTCGGCAGGTTGTTCAGACGGGTCTGGCAGGTGTTTTCCGTCTGTTCGGGGTGTGGTTCCAGCATCTCATGCACATGGTTCTGGCACGTCTGAGATGTGGTTCCGGCCGGCCCGACAGGTGTTTCCACAGTGTCCGCCAAGTGGTACTGGCGTAGTTGGCAGGTGATTTTGGCATGACCGGCAGGTGGTTCCAGCAAGCCCGGCAGGTGATTCCGAAGTGTTCCCCAACTGGTTGTGGCGTAGCCGGCAGGTGATTTTTGCGTGTCCGGCAGGTGGTTCTGGCGAGTCGAGCAGGTGGTTCCGGCGTGCTCGGCAGGTGCTTCCGGGGTCATTGGCACGTGGTTCTGGCATATCTGAGAGGTGGTTCCGGCATGCCCGGCAGGTGATTCCGGAGTGTTCGACAAGTGTTTCCGGCGTAGCCGGCAGGTGAGTTTGCATGTCCAGCGGTCGTTCCGGCGGGTCGAGCCGGTGGTTCCGGCGTGTCCGGAAGGTGGTTCCGGTCTGTCCGGCAGGTGGTTCTGTGGTGTCCGGCACGAGGTTCAGTCTGAGAGGCTGTGCCGGCATGCCCCTCACGTGATTCCGGCTTGTCCCCGAAGTGGTGCTGGTGTAGCGGGCAGGTGATTTTGGCGTGTCCGGCAGGTGGTTCAGGCGAGTTGAGCAGGTGGTTGCGACGTGCTCGGCAGGTGCTTCCGGCGTCTCCGGCACGTGTTTCTGGCACATCTGACTGGTGGTTCCGGCATGCCCAAAAGTTGATTCCGGTCTGTCCGGTAGGTGGTTCCGGCGTGCACGGCACGTGGTTCTGGTACGTCTCAGAGGTGGTTGCGTATGCCCAACAGGTGATTCCGGACTGTCCGCCACGTGCTTCTGGCACGTCTGAGAGGTGGTTCCAACATGCCCGGCAGGTCATTTCGGAGAGTCGTCCAAGTGGTTCTGGCGTAGCCCGCAGGTGATTTTGGCGTGTCCGGCAGGTGGTTCCGCCGTGCTCGGCAGGTGGTTCAGGCATGGCCGTCACGTGGTTCCAGTCTGTCCAGGACGTGTTTCCAGCTTCTCCGGCAGGTGGGTCTGGTACGTCTGAGAGGTGGTTCCGCCATGGCTGGCAGGTGATCCCGGACTGTCCCCCAGGTGGTTCTGGCATAGCCAGCAGTTGATATTGGCCTGTCCGGCAGGTGGTTCCAGCGAGTCGAACAGGTGGCTCCGGTGTTCTTGGCAGGTGGTTCCGGTCTGTCCGGTAGGTGATTCCGGCGTGTCTGGCACGTGCTTCCGGCATGCGCGGCAGGATATTCCGTAGTGTCCGCCAGGTGGTTCTGGCATACCCGGCAGGTGATTTTGGCGTGTCCGGCAGGTGTTTCTGGCGAGTCGAGCAGGTGGCTCCGGCGTGCTCGGCAGGTTGTTCAGACGGGTCTGGCAGGTGTTTTCCGTCTGTTCGGGGTGTGGTTCCAGCATCTCATGCACATGGTTCTGGCACGTCTGAGATGTGGTTCCGGCCGGCCCGACAGGTGTTTCCACAGTGTCCGCCAAGTTGTACTGGCGTAGTTGTCAGGTGATTTTGGCATGACCGGCAGGTGGTTCCAGCAAGCCTGGCAGGTGATTCCAAAGTGTTCACCAACTGGTTGTGGCGTAGCCGGCAGGTGATTTTTGCGTGATCGGCAGGTGGTTCTGGCGAGTCGAGCAGGTGGTTCCGGCGTGCTCGGCTGGTGCTTCCGGGGTCATTGGCACGGGGTTCTGGCATGTCTGAGAGGTGGTTCCTGCATGCCCGGCAAGTGATTCCGGAGTGTTCGCCAAGTGGTTCTGGCATAGTCGGCAGGTGATTTTGGCATGTCCGGCAGGTGGTTCAGGCGAGTTGAGCAGGTGGTTCCAACGTGCTTGGCAGGTGCTTCCGGCATCTCCGGCACGTGTTTCTGGCACATCTGACAGGTGGTTCCGGCATGCCCGAAAGGTGATTCCGGTCTGTCCGGTAGGTGGGTCCAGCCTGCACGGCATGTGGTTCTGGTACGTCTCAGAGATGGTTGCGCATGCCCAACAGGTGATTCCGGACTGTCCGCCACATGGTTCTGGCACGTCTGAGAGGTGGTTCCGTCATGCCCGGCATGTCATCCCAGAGAGTCCTCCAAGTGGTTCTGGCATAACACGCAGGTGATTTTGGCGTGTCTGGCAGGTTGTTCCGTTGTGCTTGGCAGGTGGTTCAGGCTTGGCCGGCAGGTGGTTCCAGACTGTCCAGGACGTGTTTCCAGCTTCACCGGCAGGTGGTTCTGGTACGTCTGAGAGGTGGTTCCGCCATGGCTGGCAGGTGATTCCGGACCGTCCCCGAGGTGGTTCTGGCATAGCCAGCAGTTGATATTGGCCTGTCCGGCAGGTGGTTCCAGCGAGTCGAACAGGTGGCTCCGGCGTGCTCGGCAGGTGGTTCCGGTCTGTCCGGTAGGTGATTCCGGCGTGTCCGGCACGTGCTTCCGGCACGTCTGAGAGGTGGTTCCGGCATGCGCGACAGGTGATTTCGGAGTGTCCGCCAGGTGGTTCTGGCGTACCCGGCAGGTGATTTTGGCGTGTCCGGCAGGTGTTTCTGGCGAGTCGAGCAGGTGGCTCCGGCATGCTCGCCAGGTGCTTCCGGCGTCTCCGGCACGTGGTTCTGGTGTGTCTGAGAGCTGGTTCTGGCATGTCCGGCAGATGATTCTGGAGTGTCCGCCAAGTGGTTCTGGCATACCCGGCGGCTGATTTGGGCATGTCAGTTAGGTGGTTCCGGCGAGTCGAGCAGGTGGCTCCGGCGTGCTTGGCAGGTTGTTCAGACGGGTCTGGCAGGCGTTTTCCGTCTGTTCGGGGTGTGGTTCCAGCATCTCATGCACATGGTTGTGGCACGTCTGAGATGTGGTTCCGGCCGGCCCTACAGGTGTTTCCACAGTGTCCGCCAAGTGGTACTGGCGTAGTTGGCAGGTGATTTTGGCATGACCGGCAGGTGGTTCCAGCAAGCCCGGCAGGTGATTCCGAAGTGTTCCCCAACTCGTTGTGGCGTAGCCGGCAGGTGATTTTTGCGTGTCCGGCAGGTGGTTCTGGCGAGTCGAGCAGGTGGTTCCGGCGTGCTCGGCAGGTGCTTCCGGGGTCATTGGCACGTGGTTCTGGCATATCTGAGAGGTGGTTCCGGCATGCCCGGCAGGTGATTCTGGAGTGTTCGCCAAGTGTTTCCAGGGTAGCCGGCAGGTGAGTTTGCATGTCCAGCGGTCGTTCCGGCGGGTCGAGCCGGTGGTTCCGGCGTGTCCGGCAGGTGGTTCCGGTCTGTCCGGCAGGTGGTTCTGTGGTGTCCGGCACGAGGTTCAGTCTGAGAGGCTGTGCCGGCATGCCCCTCACGTGATTCCGGCTTGTCCCCGAAGTGGTGCTGGTGTAGCGGGCAGGTGATTTTGGCGTGTCCGGCAGGTGGTTCAGGCGAGTTGAGCAGGTGGTTGCGACGTGCTCGGCAGGTGCTTCCGGCATCTCCGGCACGGGTTTCTGGCACATCTGACTGGTGGTTCCGGCATGCCCAAAAGTTGATTCCGGTCTGTCCGTTAGGTGGTTCCGGCGTGCACGGCACGTGGTTCTGGTACGTGTCAGAGGTGGTTGCGTATGCCCAACAGGTGATTCCGGACAGTCCGCCACGTGCTTCTGGCACGTCTGAGAGGTGGTTCCAACATGCCCGGCATGTCATTTTGGAGAGTCGTCCAAGTGGTTCTGGCATAGCCCACAGGTGATTTTGGCGTGTCCGGCAGGTGGTTCCGCCGTGCTCGGCAGGTGGTTCAGGCATGGCCGTCACGTGGTTCCAGTCTGTCCAGGACGTGTTTCCAGCTTCTCCGGCAGGTGGTTCTGGTACGTCTGAGAGGTGGTTCCGCCATGGCTGGCAGGTGATCCGGGACCGTCCCCCAGGTGGTTCTGGCATAGCCAGCAGTTGATATTGGCCTGTCCGGCAGGTGGTTCCAGCGAGTCGAACAGGTGGCTCCGGCGTTCTTGGCAGGTGGTTCCGGTCTGTCCGGTAGGTGTTTCCGGCGTGTCTGGCACGTGCTTCCGGCATGCGCGGCAGGTGATACCGTAGTGTCCGCCAGGTGGTTCTGGCATACCCGGCAGGTGATTTTGGCGTGGCCGGCAGGTGTTTCTGGCGAGTCGAGCAGGTGGCTCCGGCATGCTCGGCAGGTGCTTCCGGCGTCTCCGGCCCTTGGTTCTGGTGTGTCTGAGAGCTGGTTCCGGCATGTCCGGCAGATGATTCCGGAGTGTCCGCCAAGTGGTTCTGGCATACCCAGCAGGTGATTTTGGCGTGTCAGGGAGGTGGTACCGGTGAGTCGAGCAGGTGGTTCCGGCGTGCTCGGCAGGTGGTTCAGGCGGTTCTGGCAGGTGGTATCCGTCTGTTCGGGGTGTGGTTCCAGCATCTCATGAACACGTTTCTGGCACGTCTGAGATGTGGTTCCAGCCGGCCCGACAGGTGTTTCCGCAGTGTCCGCCAAGCGGTTCTGGCGTAGTTGGCAGGTGATTTTGGCATGACTGGCAGGTGGTTCCAGCAAGCCTGGCAGGTGATTCCAAAGTGTTCACCAACTGGTTGTGGCGTAGCCGGCAGGTGATTTTTGCGTGATCGGCAGGTGGTTCTGGCGAGTCGAGCAGGTGGTTCCGGCGTGCTCGGCTGGTGCTTCCGGGGTCATTGGCACGGGGTTCTGGCATGTCTGAGAGGTGGTTCCTGCATGCCCGGCAAGTGATTCCGGAGTGTTCGCCAAGTGGTTCTGGCATAGTCGGCAGGTGATTTTGGCATGTCCGGCAGGTGGTTCAGGCGAGTTGAGCAGGTGGTTCCAACGTGCTTGGCAGGTGCTTCCGGCGTCTCCGGCACGTGTTTCTGGCACATCTGACAGGTGGTTCCGGCATGCCCGAAAGGTGATTCCGGTCTGTCCGGTAGGTGGTTCCAGCCTGCACGGCATGTGGTTCTGGTACGTCTCAGAGGTGGTTGCGCACGCGCAACAGGTGATTCCGGACTGTCCGCCACATGGTTCTGGCACGTCTGAGAGGTGGTTCCGGCATGCCCGGCAGGTCATCCCAGAGAGTCCTCCAAGTGGTTCTGGCATAACACGCAGGTGATTTTGGCGTGTCTGGCAGGTTGTTCCGTTGTGCTTGGCAGGTGGTTCAGGCTTGGCCGGCAGGTGGTTCCAGACTGTCCAGGACGTGTTTCCAGCTTCTCCGGCAGGTGGTTCTGGTACGTCTGAGAGGTGGTTCCGCCATGGCTGGCAGGTGATTCCGGACCGTCCCCCAGGTGGTTCTGGCATAGCCAGCAGTTGATATTGGCCTGTCCGGCAGGTGGTTCCAGCGAGTCGAACAGGTGGCTCCGGCGTGCTCGGCAGGTGGTTCCGGTCTGTCCGGTAGGTGATTCCGGCGTGTCCGGCACGTGCTTCCGGCACGTCTGAGAGGTGGTTCCGGCATGCGCGACAGGTGATTTCGGAGTGTCCGCCAGGTGGTTCTGGCGTACCCGGCAGGTGATTTTGGCGTGTCCGGCAGGTGTTTCTGGCGAGTCGAGCAGGTGGCTCCGGCATGCTCGGCAGGTGCTTCCGGCGTCTCCGGCACGTGGTTCTGGTGTGTCTGAGAGCTGGTTCCGGCATGTCCGGCAGATGATTCCGGAGTGTCCGCCAAGTGGTTCTGGCATACCCGGCTGGTGATTTGGGCATGTCAGGTAGGTGGTTCCGGCGAGTCGAGCAGGTGGCTCCGGCGTGCTCGGCAGGTGGTTCAGACGGGTCTGGCAGGTGTTTTCCGTCTGTTCGGGGTGTGGTTCCAGCATCTCATGCACATGGTTCTGGCACGTCTGAGATGTGGTTCCGGCCGGCCCGACAGGTGTTTCCACAGTGTCCGCCAAGTGGTACTGGCGTAGTTGGCAGGTGATTTTGGCATGACCGGCAGGTGGTTCCAGCAAGCCCGGCAGGTGATTCCGAAGTGTTCCCCAACTGGTTGTGGCGTAGCCGGCAGGTGATTTTTGCGTGTCCGGCAGGTGGTTCTGGCGAGTCGAGCAGGTGGTTCCGGCGTGCTCGGCAGGTGCTTCCGGGGTCATTGGCACGTGGTTCTGGCATATCTGAGAGGTGGTTCCGGCATGCCCGGCAGGTGATTCCGGAGTGTTCGCCAAGTGTTTCCGGCGTAGCCGGCAGGTGAGTTTGCATGTCCAGCGGTCGTTCCGGCGGGTCGAGCCGGTGGTTCCGGCATGTCCGGCAGGTGGTTCCGGTCTGTCCAGCAGGTGGTTCTGTGGTGTCCGGCACGAGGTTCAGTCTGAGAGGCTGTGCCGGCATGCCCCTCACGTGATTCCGGCTTGTCCCCGAAGTGGTGCTGGTGTAGCGGGCAGGTGATTTTGGCGTGTCCGGCAGGTGGTTCAGGCGAGTTGAGCAGGTGGTTGCGACGTGCTCGGCAGGTGCTTCCGGCGTCTCCGGCACGTGTTTCTGGCACATCTGACTGGTGGTTCCGGCATGCCCAAAAGTTGATTCCGGTCTGTCCGGTAGGTGGTTCCGGCGTGCACGGCACGTGGTTCTGGTACGTCTCAGAGGTGGTTGCGTATGCCCAACAGGTGATTCCGGACTGTCCGCCACGTGCTTCTGGCACGTCTGAGAGGTGGTTCCAACATGCCCGGCAGGTCATTTCGGAGAGTCGTCCAAGTGGTTCTGGCGTAGCCCGCAGGTGATTTTGGCGTGTCCGGCAGGTGGTTCCGCCGTGCTCGGCAGGTGGTTCAGGCATGGCCGTCACGTGGTTCCAGTCTGTCCAGGACGTGTTTCCAGCTTCTCCGGCAGGTGGCTCTGGTACGTCTGAGAGGTGGTTCCGCCATGGCTGGCAGGTGATCCGGGACCGTCCCCCAGGTGGTTCTGGCATAGCCAGCAGTTGATATTGGCCTGTCCGGCAGGTGGTTCCAGCGAGTCGAACAGGTGGCTCCGGCGTTCTTGGCAGGTGGTTCCGGTCTGTCCGGTAGGTGTTTCCGGCGTGTCTGGCACGTGCTTCCGGCATGCGCGGCAGGTGATACCGTAGTGTCCGCCAGGTGGTTCTGGCATACCCGGCAGGTGATTTTGGCGTGGCCGGCAGGTGTTTCTGGCGAGTCGAGCAGGTGGCTCCGGCATGCTCGGCAGGTGCTTCCGGCGTCTCCGGCCCTTGGTTCTGGTGTGTCTGAGAGCTGGTTCCGGCATGTCCGGCAGATGATTCCGGAGTGTCCGCCAAGTGGTTCTGGCATACCCAGCAGGTGATTTTGGCGTGTCAGGGAGGTGGTACCGGTGAGTCGAGCAGGTGGTTCCGGCGTGCTCGGCAGGTGGTTCAGGCGGTTCTGGCAGGTGGTATCCGTCTGTTCGGGGTGTGGTTCCAGCATCTCATGAACACGTTTCTGGCACGTCTGAGATGTGGTTCCAGCCGGCCCGACAGGTGTTTCCGCAGTGTCCGCCAAGCGGTTCTGGCGTAGTTGGCAGGTGATTTTGGCATGACCGGCAGGTGGTTCCAGCAAGCCTGGCAGGTGATTCCAAAGTGTTCACCAACTGGTTGTGGCGTAGCCGGCAGGTGATTTTTGCGTGATCGGCAGGTGGTTCTGGCGAGTCGAGCAGGTGGTTCCGGCGTGCTCGGCTGGTGCTTCCGGGGTCATTGGCACGGGGTTCTGGCATGTCTGAGAGGTGGTTCCTGCATGCCCGGCAAGTGATTCCGGAGTGTTCGCCAAGTGGTTCTGGCATAGTCGGCAGGTGATTTTGGCATGTCCGGCAGGTGGTTCAGGCGAGTTGAGCAGGTGGTTCCAACGTGCTTGGCAGGTGCTTCCGGCGTCTCCGGCACGTGTTTCTGGCACATCTGACAGGTGGTTCCGGCATGCCCGAAAGGTGATTCCGGTCTGTCCGGTAGGTGGTTCCAGCCTGCACGGCATGTGGTTCTGGTACGTCTCAGAGGTGGTTGCGCACGCGCAACAGGTGATTCCGGACTGTCCGCCACATGGTTCTGGCACGTCTGAGAGGTGGTTCCGGCATGCCCGGCAGGTCATCCCAGAGAGTCCTCCAAGTGGTTCTGGCATAACACGCAGGTGATTTTGGCATGTCTGGCAGGTTGTTCCGTTGTGCTTGGCAGGTGGTTCAGGCTTGGCCGGCAGGTGGTTCCAGACTGTCCAGGACGTGTTTCCAGCTTCTCCGGCAGGTGGTTCTGGTACGTCTGAGAGGTGGTTCCGCCATGGCTGGCAGGTGATTCCGGACCGTCCCCCAGGTGGTTCTGGCATAGCCAGCAGTTGATATTGGCCTGTCCGGCAGGTGGTTCCAGCGAGTCGAACAGGTGGCTCCGGCGTGCTCGGCAGGTGGTTCCGGTCTGTCCGGTAGGTGATTCCGGCGTGTCCGGCACGTGCTTCCGGCACGTCTGAGAGGTGGTTCCGGCATGCGCGACAGGTGATTTCGGAGTGTCCGCCAGGTGGTTCTGGCGTACCCGGCAGGTGATTTTGGCGTGTCCGGCAGGTGTTTCTGGCGAGTCGAGCAGGTGGCTCCGGCATGCTCGGCAGGTGCTTCCGGCGTCTCCGGCACGTGGTTCTGGTGTGTCTGAGAGCTGGTTCCGGCATGTCCGGCAGATGATTCCGGAGTGTCCGCCAAGTGGTTCTGGCATACCCGGCTGGTGATTTGGGCATGTCAGGTAGGTGGTTCTGGCGAGTCGAGCAGGTGGCTCCGGCGTGCTCGGCAGGTGGTTCAGACGGGTCTGGCAGGTGTTTTCCGTCTGTTCGGGGTGTGGTTCCAGCATCTCATGCACATGGTTCTGGCACGTCTGAGATGTGGTTCCGGCCGGCCCGACAGGTGTTTCCACAGTGTCCGCCAAGTGGTACTGGCGTAGTTGGCAGGTGATTTTGGCATGACCGGCAGGTGGTTCCAGCAAGCCCGGCAGGTGATTCCGAAGTGTTCCCCAACTGGTTGCGGCATAGCCGGCAGGTGATTTTTGCGTGTCCGGCAGGTGGTTCTGGCGAGTCGAGCAGGTGGTTCCGGCGTGCTCGGCAGGTGCTTCCGGGGTCATTGGCACGTGGTTCTGGCATATCTGAGAGGTGGTTCCGGCATGCCCGGCAGGTGATTCCGGAGTGTTCGCCAAGTGTTTCCGGCGTAGCCGGCAGGTGAGTTTGCATGTCCAGCGGTCGTTCCGGCGGGTCGAGCCGGTGGTTCCGGCATGTCCGGAAGGTGGTTCCGGTCTGTCCAGCAGGTGGTTCTGTGGTGTCCGGCACGAGGTTCAGTCTGAGAGGCTGTGCCGGCATGCCCCTCACGTGATTCCGGCTTGTCCCCGAAGTGGTGCTGGTGTAGCGGGCAGGTGATTTTGGCGTGTCCGGCAGGTGGTTCAGGCGAGTTGAGCAGGTGGTTGCGACGTGCTCGGCAGGTGCTTCCGGCGTCTCCGGCACGTGTTTCTGGCACATCTGACTGGTGGTTCCGGCATGCCCAAAAGTTGATTCCGGTCTGTCCGGTAGGTGGTTCCGGCGTGCACGGCACGTGGTTCTGGTACGTCTCAGAGGTGGTTGCGTATGCCCAACAGGTGATTCCGGACTGTCCGCCACGTGCTTCTGGCACGTCTGAGAGGTGGTTCCAACATGCCCGGCAGGTCATTTCGGAGAGTCGTCCAAGTGGTTCTGGCGTAGCCCGCAGGTGATTTTGGCGTGTCCGGCAGGTGGTTCCGCCGTGCTCGGCAGGTGGTTCAGGCATGGCCGTCACGTGGTTCCAGTCTGTCCAGGACGTGTTTCCAGCTTCTCCGGCAGGTGGGTCTGGTACGTCTGAGAGGTGGTTCCGCCATGGCTGGCAGGTGATCCCGGACTGTCCCCCAGGTGGTTCTGGCATAGCCAGCAGTTGATATTGGCCTGTCCGGCAGGTGGTTCCAGCGAGTCGAACAGGTGGCTCCGGTGTTCTTCGCAGGTGGTTCCGGTCTGTCCGGTAGGTGATTCCGGCGTGTCTGGCACGTGCTTCCGGCATGCGCGGCAGGATATTCCGTAGTGTCCGCCAGGTGGTTCTGGCATACCCGGCAGGTGATTTTGGCGTGTCCGGCAGGTGTTTCTGGCGAGTCGAGCAGGTGGCTCCGGCGTGCTCGGCAGGTTGTTCAGACGGGTCTGGCAGGTGTTTTCCGTCTGTTCGGGGTGTGGTTCCAGCATCTCATGCACATGGTTCTGGCACGTCTGAGATGTGGTTCCGGCCGGCCCGACAGGTGTTTCCACAGTGTCCGCCAAGTTGTACTGGCGTAGTTGTCAGGTGATTTTGGCATGACCGGCAGGTGGTTCCAGCAAGCCTGGCAGGTGATTCCAAAGTGTTCACCAACTGGTTGTGGCGTAGCCGGCAGGTGATTTTTGCGTGATCGGCAGGTGGTTCTGGCGAGTCGAGCAGGTGGTTCCGGCGTGCTCGGCTGGTGCTTCCGGGGTCATTGGCACGGGGTTCTGGCATGTCTGAGAGGTGGTTCCTGCATGCCCGGCAAGTGATTCCGGAGTGTTCGCCAAGTGGTTCTGGCATACTCGGCAGGTGCTTTTGGCATGTCCGGCAGGAGGTTCAGGCGAGTTGAGCAGGTGGTTCCAACGTGCTTGGCAGGTGCTTCCGGCATCTCCGGCACGTGTTTCTTGCACATCTGACAGGTGGTTCCGGCATGCCCGAAAGGTGATTCCGGTCTGTCCGGTAGGTGGGTCCAGCCTGCACGGCATGTGGTTCTGGTACGTCTCAGAGATGGTTGCGCATGCCCAACAGGTGATTCCGGACTGTCCGCCACATGGTTCTGGCACGTCTGAGAGGTGGTTCCGTCATGCCCGGCAGGTCATCCCAGAGAGTCCTCCAAGTGGTTCTGGCATAACACGCAGGTGATTTTGGCATGTCTGGCAGGTTGTTCCGTTGTGCTTGGCAGGTGGTTCAGGCTTGGCCGGCAGGTGGTTCCAGACTGTCCAGGACGTGTTTCCAGCTTCACCGGCAGGTGGTTCTGGTACGTCTGAGAGGTGGTTCCGCCATGGCTGGCAGGTGATTCCGGACCGTCCCCGAGGTGGTTCTGGCATAGCCAGCAGTTGATATTGGCCTGTCCAGCAGGTGGTTCCAGCGAGTCGAACAGGTGGCTCCGGCGTGCTCGACAGGTGGTTCCGGTCTGTCCGGTAGGTGATTCCGGCGTGTCCGGCACGTGCTTCCGGCACGTCTGAGAGGTGGTTCCGGCATGCGCGACAGGTGATTTCGGAGTGTCCGCCAGGTGGTTCTGGCGTACCCGGCAGGTGATTTTGGCGTGTCCGGCAGGTGTTTCTGGCGAGTCGAGCAGGTCGCTCCGGCATGCTCGCCAGGTGCTTCCGGCGTCTCCGGCACGTGGTTCTGGTGTGTCTGAGAGCTGGTTCTGGCATGTCCGGCAGATGATTCCGGAGTGTCCGCCAAGTGGTTCTGGCATACCCGGCGGCTGATTTGGGCATGTCAGGTAGGTGGTTCCGGCGAGTCGAGCAGGTGGCTCCGGCGTGCTCGGCAGGTTGTTCAGACGGGTCTGGCAGGTGTTTTCCGTCTGTTCGGGGTGTGGTTCCAGCATCTCATGCACATGGTTGTGGCACGTCTGAGATGTGGTTCCGGCCGGCCCTACAGGTGTTTCCACAGTGTCCGCCAAGTGGTACTGGCGTAGTTGGCAGGTGATTTTGGCATGACCGGCAGGTGGTTCCAGCAAGCCCGGCAGGTGATTCCGAAGTGTTCCCCAACTCGTTGTGGCGTAGCCGGCAGGTGATTTTTGCGTGTCCGGCAGGTGGTTCTGGCGAGTCGAGCAGGTGGTTCCGGCGTGCTCGGCAGGTGCTTCCGGGGTCATTGGCACGTGGTTCTGGCATATCTGAGAGGTGGTTCCGGCATGCCCGGCAGGTGATTCTGGAGTGTTCGCCAAGTGTTTCCAGGGTAGCCGGCAGGTGAGTTTGCATGTCCAGCGGTCGTTCCGGCGGGTCGAGCCGGTGGTTCCGGCGTGTCCGGCAGGTGGTTCCGGTCTGTCCGGCAGGTGGTTCTGTGGTGTCCGGCACGAGGTTCAGTCTGAGAGGCTGTGCCGGCATGCCCCTCACGTGATTCCGGCTTGTCCCCGAAGTGGTGCTGGTGTAGCGGGCAGGTGATTTTGGCGTGTCCGGCAGGTGGTTCAGGCGAGTTGAGCAGGTGGTTGCGACGTGCTCGGCAGGTGCTTCCGGCGTCTCCGGCACGGGTTTCTGGCACATCTGACTGGTGGTTCCGGCATGCCCAAAAGTTGATTCCGGTCTGTCCGTTAGGTGGTTCCGGCGTGCACGGCACGTGGTTCTGGTACGTGTCAGAGGTGGTTGCGTATGCCCAACAGGTGATTCCGGACAGTCCGCCACGTGCTTCTGGCACGTCTGAGAGGTGGTTCCAACATGCCCGGCATGTCATTTCGGAGAGTCGTCCAAGTGGTTCTGGCATAGCCCGCAGGTGATTTTGGCGTGTCCGGCAGGTGGTTCCGCCGTGCTCGGCAGGTGGTTCAGGCATGGCCGTCACGTGGTTCCAGTCTGTCCAGGACGTGTTTCCAGCTTCTCCGGCAGGTGGTTCTGGTACGTCTGAGAGGTGGTTCCGCCATGGCTGGCAGGTGATCCCGGACCGTCCCCCAGGTGGTTCTGCCATAGCCAGCAGTTGATATTGGCCTGTCCGGCAGGTGGTTCCAGCGAGTTGAACAGGTGGCTCCGGCGTTCTTGGCAGGTGGTTCCGGTCTGTCCGGTAGGTGTTTCCGGCGTGTCTGGCACGTGCTTCCGGCATTCGCGGCAGGTGATTCCGTAGTGTCCGCCAGGTGGTTCTGGCATACCCGGCAGGTGATTTTGGCGTGGCCGGCAGGTGTTTCTGGCGAGTCGAGCAGGTGGCTCCGGCATGCTCGGCAGGTGCTTCCGGCGTCTCCGGCACTTGGTTCTGGTGTGTCTGAGAGCTGGTTCCGGCATGTCCGGCATATGATTCCGGAGTGTCCGCCAAGTGGTTCTGGCATACCCAGCAGGTGATTTTGGCGTGTCAGGGAGGTGGTACCGGTGAGTCGAGCAGGTGGTTCCGGCGTGCTCAGCAGGTGGTTCAGGCGGTTCTGGCAGGTGGTATCCGTCTGTTCGGGGTGTGGTTCCAGCATCTCATGAACACGTTTCTGGCACGTCTGAGATGTGGTTCCAGCCGGCCCGACAGGTGTTTCCGCAGTGTCCGCCAAGCGGTTCTGGCGTAGTTGGCAGGTGATTTTGGCATGACTGGCAGGTGGTTCCAGCAAGCCTGGCAGGTGATTCCAAAGTGTTCACCAACTGGTTGTTGCGTAACCGGCAGGTGATTTTTGCGTGATCGGCAGGTGGTTCTGGCGAGTCGAGCAGGTGGTTCCGGCGTGCTCGGCTGGTGCTTCCGGGGTCATTGGCACGGGGTTCTGGCATGTCTGAGAGGTGGTTCCTGCATGCCCGGCAAGTGATTCCGGAGTGTTCGCCAAGTGGTTCTGGCAAAGTCGGCAGGTGATTTTGGCATGTCCGGCAGGTGGTTCAGGCGAGTTGAGCAGGTGGTTCCAACGTGCTTGGCAGGTGCTTCCGGAGTCTCCGGCACGTGTTTCTGGCACATCTGACAGGTGGTTCCGGCATGCCCGAAAGGTGATTCCGGTCTGTCCGGCAGGTGGTTCCAGCCTGCACGGCATGTGGTTCTGGTACGTCTCAGAGGTGGTTGCGCATGCCCAACAGGTGATTCCGGACTGTCCGCCACATGGTTCTGGCACGTCTGAGAGGTGGTTCCGTCATGCCCGGCAGGTCATCCCAGAGAGTCCTCCAAGTGGTTCGGGCATAACACGCAGGTGATTTTGGCGTGTCTGGCAGGTTCCGTTGTGCTTGGCAGGTGGTTCAGGCTTGGCCGGCAGGTGGTTCCAGACTGTCCAGGACGTGTTTCCAGCTTCTCCGGCAGGTGGTTCTGGTACGTCTGAGAGGTGGTTCCGCCATGGCTGGCAGGTGATTCCGGACCGTCCCCCAGGTGGTTCTGGCATAGCCAGCAGTTGATATTGGCCTGTCCGGCAGGTGGTTCCAGCGAGTCGAACAGGTGGCTCCGGCGTGCTCGGCAGGTGGTTCCGGTCTGTCCGGTAGGTGATTCCGGCGTGTCCGGCACGTGCTTCCGGCACGTCTGAGAGGTGGTTCCGGCATGCGCGACAGGTGATTTCGGAGTGTCCGCCAGGTGGTTCTGGCGTACCCGGCAGGTGATTTTGGCGTGTCCGGCAGGTGTTTCTGGCGAGTCGAGCAGGTGGCTCCGGCATGCTCGGCAGGTGCTTCCGGCGTCTCCGGCACGTGGTTCTGGTGTGTCTGAGAGCTGGTTCCGGCATGTCCGGCAGATGATTCCGGAGTGTCCGCCAAGTGGTTCTGGCATACCCGGCTGGTGATTTGGGCATGTCAGGTAGGTGGTTCCGGCGAGTCGAGCAGGTGGCTCCGGCGTGCTCGGCAGGTTGTTCAGACGGGTCTGGCAGGTGTTTTCCGTCTGTTCGGGGTGTGGTTCCAGCATCTCATGCACATGGTTCTGGCACGTCTGAGATGTGGTTCCGGCCGGCCCTACAGGTGTTTCCACAGTGTCCGCCAAGTGGTACTGGCGTAGTTGGCAGGTGATTTTGGCATGACCGGCAGGTGGTTCCAGCAAGCCCGGCAGGTGATTCCGAAGTGTTCCCCAACTGGTTGTGGCGTAGCCGGCAGGTGATTTTTGCGTGTCCGGCAGGTGGTTCTGGCGAGTCGAGCAGGTGGTTCCGGCGTGCTCGGCATGTGCTTCCGGGGTCATTGGCACGTGGTTCTGGCATATCTGAGAGGTGGTTCCGGCATGCCCGGCAGGTGATTCTGGAGTGTTCGCCAAGTGTTTCCAGGGTAGCCGGCAGGTGAGTTTGCATGTCCAGCGGTCGTTCCGGCGGGTCGAGCCGGTGGTTCCGGCGTGTCCGGCAGGTGGTTCCGGTCTGTCCGGCAGGTGGTTCTGTGGTGTCCGGCACGAGGTTCAGTCTGAGAGGCTGTGCCGGCATGCCCCTCACGTGATTCTGGCTTGTCCCCGAAGTGGTGCTGGTGTAGCGGGCAGGTGATTTTGGCGTGTCCGGCAGGTGGTTCAGGCGAGTTGAGCAGGTGGTTGCGACGTGCTCGGCAGGTGCTTCCGGCGTCTCCGGCACGTGTTTCTGGCACATCTGACTGGTGGTTCCGGCATGCCCAAAAGTTGATTCCGGTCTGTCCGGTAGGTGGTTCCGGCGTGCACGGCACGTGGTTCTGGTACGTCTCAGAGGTGGTTGCGTATGCCCAACAGGTGATTCCGGACTGTCCGCCACGTGCTTCTGGCACGTCTGAGAGGTGGTTCCAACATGCCCGGCAGGTCATTTCGGAGAGTCGTCCAAGTGGTTCTGGCGTAGCCCGCACGTGATTTTGGCGTGTCCGGCAGGTGGTTCCGCCGTGCTCGGCAGGTGGTTCAGGCATGGCCGTCACGTGGTTCCAGTCTGTCCAGGACGTGTTTCCAGCTTCTCCGGCAGGTGGTTCTGGTACGTCTGAGAGGTGGTTCCGCCATGGCTGGCAGGTGATCCCGGACCGTCCCCCAGGTGGTTCTGGCATAGCCAGCAGTTGATATTGGCCTGTCCGGCAGGTGGTTCCAGCGAGTCGAACAGGTGGCTCCGGCGTTCTTGGCAGGTGGTTCCGGTCTGTCCGGTAGGTGTTTCCGGCGTGTCTGGCACGTGCTTCCGGCATGCGCGGCAGGTGATTCCGTAGTGTCCGCCAGGTGGTTCTGGCATACCCGGCAGGTGATTTTGGCGTGGCCGGCAGGTGTTTCTGGCGAGTCGAGCAGGTGGCTCCGGCATGCTCGGCAGGTGCTTCCGGCGTCTCCGGCACTTGGTTCTGGTGTGTCTGAGAGCTGGTTCCGGCATGTCCGGCAGATGATTCCGGAGTGTCCGCCAAGTGGTTCTGGCATACCCAGCAGGTGATTTTGGCGTGTCAGGGAGGTGGTACCGGTGAGTCGAGCAGGTGGTTCCGGCGTGCTCGGCAGTTGGTTCAGGCGGTTCTGGCAGGTGGTATCCGTCTGTTCGGGGTGTGGTTCCAGCATCTCATGAACACGTTTCTGGCACGTCTGAGATGTGGTTCCAGCCGGCCCGACAGGTGTTTCCGCAGTGTCCGCCAAGCGGTTCTGGCGTAGTTGGCAGGTGATTTTGGCATGACTGGCAGGTGGTTCCAGCAAGCCTGGCAGGTGATTCCAAAGTGTTCACCAACTGGTTGTGGCGTAGCCGGCAGGTGATTTTTGCGTGATCGGCAGGTGGTTCTGGCGAGTCGAGCAGGTGGTTCCGGCGTGCTCGGCTGGTGCTTCCGGGGTCATTGGCACGGGGTTCTGGCATGTCTGAGAGGTGGTTCCTGCATGCCCGGCAAGTGATTCCGGAGTGTTCGCCAAGTGGTTCTGGCATAGTCGGCAGGTGATTTTGGCATGTCCGGCAGGTGGTTCAGGCGAGTTGAGCAGGTGGTTCCAACGTGCTTGGCAGGTGCTTCCGGCGTCTCCGGCACGTGTTTCTGGCACATCTGACAGGTGGTTCCGGCATGCCCGAAAGGTGATTCCGGTCTGTCCGGTAGGTGGTTCCAGCCTGCACGGCATGTGGTTCTGGTACGTCTCAGAGGTGGTTGCGCATGCACAACAGGTGATTCCGGACTGTCCGCCACATGGTTCTGGCACGTCTGAGAGGTGGTTCCGGCATGCCCGGCAGGTCATCCCAGAGAGTCCTCCAAGTGGTTCTGGCATAACACGCAGGTGATTTTGGCGTGTCTGGCAGGTTGTTCCGTTGTGCTTGGCAGGTGGTTCAGGCTTGGCCGGCAGGTGGTTCCAGACTGTCCAGGACGTGTTTCCAGCTTCTCCGGCAGGTGGTTCTGGTACGTCTGAGAGGTGGTTCCGCCATGGCTGGCAGGTGATTCCGGACCGTCCCCCAGGTGGTTCTGGCATAGCCAGCAGTTGATATTGGCCTGTCCGGCAGGTGGTTCCAGCGAGTCGAACAGGTGGCTCCGGCGTGCTCGGCAGGTGGTTCCGGTCTGTCCGGTAGGTGATTCCGGCGTGTCCGGCACGTGCTTCCGGCACGTCTGAGAGGTGGTTCCGGCATGCGCGACAGGTGATTTCGGAGTGTCCGCCAGGTGGTTCTGGCGTACCCGGCAGGTGATTTTGGCGTGTCCGGCAGGTGTTTCTGGCGAGTCGAGCAGGTGGCTCCGGCATGCTCGGCAGGTGCTTCCGGCGTCTCCGGCACGTGGTTCTGGTGTGTCTGAGAGCTGGTTCCGGCATGTCCGGCAGATGATTCCGGAGTGTCCGCCAAGTGGTTCTGGCATACCCGGCTGGTGATTTGGGCATGTCAGGTAGGTGGTTCCGGCGAGTCGAGCAGGTGGCTCCGGCGTGCTCGGCAGGTTGTTCAGACGGGTCTGGCAGGTGTTTTCCGTCTGTTCGGGGTGTGGTTCCAGCATCTCATGCACATGGTTCTGGCACGTCTGAGATGTGGTTCCGGCCGGCCCTACAGGTGTTTCCACAGTGTCCGCCAATTGGTACTGGCGTAGTTGGCAGGTGATTTTGGCATGACCGGCAGGTGGTTCCAGCAAGCCCGGCAGGTGATTCCGAAGTGTTCCCCAACTGGTTGTGGCGTAGCCGGCAGGTGATTTTTGCGTGTCCGGCAGGTGGTTCTGGCGAGTCGAGCAGGTGGTTCCGGCGTGCTCGGCATGTGCTTCCGGGGTCATTGGCACGTGGTTCTGGCATATCTGAGAGGTGGTTCCGGCATGCCCGGCAGGTGATTCTGGAGTGTTCGCCAAGTGTTTCCAGGGTAGCCGGCAGGTGAGTTTGCATGTCCAGCGGTCGTTCCGGCGGGTCGAGCCGGTGGTTCCGGCGTGTCCGGCAGGTGGTTCCGGTCTGTCCGGCAGGTGGTTCTGTGGTGTCCGGCACGAGGTTCAGTCTGAGAGGCTGTGCCGGCATGCCCCTCACGTGATTCTGGCTTGTCCCCGAAGTGGTGCTGGTGTAGCGGGCAGGTGATTTTGGCGTGTCCGGCAGGTGGTTCAGGCGAGTTGAGCAGGTGGTTGCGACGTGCTCGGCAGGTGCTTCCGGCGTCTCCGGCACGTGTTTCTGGCACATCTGACTGGTGGTTCCGGCATGCCCAAAAGTTGATTCCGGTCTGTCCGGTAGGTGGTTCCGGCGTGCACGG
The DNA here is from genome assembly GCF_041296265.1 of Equus caballus. NCBI lineage: Eukaryota > Metazoa > Chordata > Mammalia > Perissodactyla > Equidae > Equus > Equus caballus. Next base: position 2,810,946 of record NC_091706.1, on the reverse strand, counting down.
CACGTGGTTCTGGTACGTCTCAGAGGTGGTTGCGTATGCCCAACAGGTGATTCCGGACTGTCCGCCACGTGCTTCTGGCACGTCTGAGAGGTGGTTCCAACATGCCCGGCAGGTCATTTCGGAGAGTCGTCCAAGTGGTTCTGGCGTAGCCCGCACGTGATTTTGGCGTGTCCGGCAGGTGGTTCCGCCGTGCTCGGCAGGTGGTTCAGGCATGGCCGTCACGTGGTTCCAGTCTGTCCAGGACGTGTTTCCAGCTTCTCCGGCAGGTGGTTCTGGTACGTCTGAGAGGTGGCTCCGCCATGGCTGGCAGGTGATCCCGGACCGTCCCCCAGGTGGTTCTGGCATAGCCAGCAGTTGATATTGGCCTGTCCGGCAGGTGGTTCCAGCGAGTCGAACAGGTGGCTCCGGCGTTCTTGGCAGGTGGTTCCGGTCTGTCCGGTAGGTGTTTCCGGCGTGTCTGGCACGTGCTTCCGGCATGCGCGGCAGGTGATTCCGTAGTGTCCGCCAGGTGGTTCTGGCATACCCGGCAGGTGATTTTGGCGTGGCCGGCAGGTGTTTCTGGCGAGTCGAGCAGGTGGCTCCGGCATGCTCGGCAGGTGCTTCCGGCGTCTCCGGCACTTGGTTCTGGTGTGTCTGAGAGCTGGTTCCGGCATGTCCGGCAGATGATTCCGGAGTGTCCGCCAAGTGGTTCTGGCATACCCAGCAGGTGATTTTGGCGTGTCAGGGAGGTGGTACCGGTGAGTCGAGCAGGTGGTTCCGGCGTGCTCGGCAGTTGGTTCAGGCGGTTCTGGCAGGTGGTATCCGTCTGTTCGGGGTGTGGTTCCAGCATCTCATGAACACGTTTCTGGCACGTCTGAGATGTGGTTCCAGCCGGCCCGACAGGTGTTTCCGCAGTGTCCGCCAAGCGGTTCTGGCGTAGTTGGCAGGTGATTTTGGCATGACTGGCAGGTGGTTCCAGCAAGCCTGGCAGGTGATTCCAAAGTGTTCACCAACTGGTTGTGGCGTAGCCGGCAGGTGATTTTTGCGTGATCGGCAGGTGGTTCTGGCGAGTCGAGCAGGTGGTTCCGGCGTGCTCGGCTGGTGCTTCCGGGGTCATTGGCACGGGGTTCTGGCATGTCTGAGAGGTGGTTCCTGCATGCCCGGCAAGTGATTCCGGAGTGTTCGCCAAGTGGTTCTGGCATAGTCGGCAGGTGATTTTGGCATGTCCGGCAGGTGGTTCAGGCGAGTTGAGCAGGTGGTTCCAACGTGCTTGGCAGGTGCTTCCGGCGTCTCCGGCACGTGTTTCTGGCACATCTGACAGGTGGTTCCGGCATGCCCGAAAGGTGATTCCGGTCTGTCCGGTAGGTGGTTCCAGCCTGCACGGCATGTGGTTCTGGTACGTCTCAGAGGTGGTTGCGCATGCCCAACAGGTGATTCCGGACTGTCCGCCACATGGTTCTGGCACGTCTGAGAGGTGGTTCCGGCATGCCCGGCAGGTCATCCCAGAGAGTCCTCCAAGTGGTTCTGGCATAACACGCAGGTGATTTTGGCGTGTCTGGCAGGTTGTTCCGTTGTGCTTGGCAGGTGGTTCAGGCTTGGCCGGCAGGTGGTTCCAGACTGTCCAGGACGTGTTTCCAGCTTCTCCGGCAGGTGGTTCTGGTACGTCTGAGAGGTGGTTCCGCCATGGCTGGCAGGTGATTCCGGACCGTCCCCCAGGTGGTTCTGGCATAGCCAGCAGTTGATATTGGCCTGTCCGGCAGGTGGTTCCAGCGAGTCGAAAAGGTGGCTCCGGCGTGCTCGGCAGGTGGTTCCGGTCTGTCCGGTAGGTGATTCCGGCGTGTCCGGCACGTGCTTCCGGCACGTCTGAGAGGTGGTTCCGGCATGCGCGACAGGTGATTTCGGAGTGTCCGCCAGGTGGTTCTGGCGTACCCGGCAGGTGATTTTGGCGTGTCCGGCAGGTGTTTCTGGCGAGTCGAGCAGGTGGCTCCGGCATGCTCGGCAGGTGCTTCCGGCGTCTCCGGCACGTGGTTCTGGTGTGTCTGAGAGCTGGTTCCGGCATGTCCGGCAGATGATTCCGGAGGTTTCGCCAAGTGGTTCTGGCATACCCGGCTGGTGATTTGGGCATGTCAGGTAGGTGGTTCCGGCGAGTCGAGCAGGTGGCTCCGGCGTGCTCGGCAGGTTGTTCAGACGGGTCTGGCAGGTGTTTTCCGTCTGTTCGGGGTGTGGTTCCAGCATCTCATGCACATGGTTCTGGCACGTCTGAGATGTGGTTCCGGCCGGCCCTACAGGTGTTTCCACAGTGTCCGCCAAGTGGTACTGGCGTAGTTGGCAGGTGATTTTGGCATGACCGGCAGGTGGTTCCAGCAAGCCCGGCAGGTGATTCCGAAGTGTTCCCCAACTGGTTGTGGCGTAGCCGGCAGGTGATTTTTGCGTGTCCGGCAGGTGGTTCTGGCGAGTCGAGCAGGTGGTTCCGGCGTGCTCGGCATGTGCTTCCGGGGTCATTGGCACGTGGTTCTGGCATATCTGAGAGGTGGTTCCGGCATGCCCGGCAGGTGATTCTGGAGTGTTCGCCAAGTGTTTCCAGGGTAGCCGGCAGGTGAGTTTGCATGTCCAGCGGTCGTTCCAGCGGGTCGAGCCGGTGGTTCCGGCGTGTCCGGCAGGTGGTTCCGGTCTGTCCGGCAGGTGGTTCTGTGGTGTCCGGCACGAGGTTCAGTCTGAGAGGCTGTGCCGGCATGCCCCTCACGTGATTCTGGCTTGTCCCCGAAGTGGTGCTGGTGTAGCGGGCAGGTGATTTTGGCGTGTCCGGCAGGTGGTTCAGGCGAGTTGAGCAGGTGGTTGCGACGTGCTCGGCAGGTGCTTCCGGCGTCTCCGGCACGTGTTTCTGGCACATCTGACTGGTGGTTCCGGCATGCCCAAAAGTTGATTCCGGTCTGTCCGGTAGGTGGTTCCGGCGTGCACGGCACGTGGTTCTGGTACGTCTCAGAGGTGGTTGCGTATGCCCAACAGGTGATTCCGGACTGTCCGCCACGTGCTTCTGGCACGTCTGAGAGGTGGTTCCAACATGCCCGGCAGGTCATTTCGGAGAGTCGTCCAAGTGGTTCTGGCGTAGCCCGCACGTGATTTTGGCGTGTCCGGCAGGTGGTTCCGCCGTGCTCGGCAGGTGGTTCAGGCATGGCCGTCACGTGGTTCCAGTCTGTCCAGGACGTGTTTCCAGCTTCTCCGGCAGGTGGTTCTGGTACGTCTGAGAGGTGGCTCCGCCATGGCTGGCAGGTGATCCCGGACCGTCCCCCAGGTGGTTCTGGCATAGCCAGCAGTTGATATTGGCCTGTCCGGCAGGTGGTTCCAGCGAGTCGAACAGGTGGCTCCGGCGTTCTTGGCAGGTGGTTCCGGTCTGTCCGGTAGGTGTTTCCGGCGTGTCTGGCACGTGCTTCCGGCATGCGCGGCAGGTGATTCCGTAGTGTCCGCCAGGTGGTTCTGGCATACCCGGCAGGTGATTTTGGCGTGGCCGGCAGGTGTTTCTGGCGAGTCGAGCAGGTGGCTCCGGCATGCTCGGCAGGTGCTTCCGGCGTCTCCGGCACTTGGTTCTGGTGTGTCTGAGAGCTGGTTCCGGCATGTCCGGCAGATGATTCCGGAGTGTCCGCCAAGTGGTTCTGGCATACCCAGCAGGTGATTTTGGCGTGTCAGGGAGGTGGTACCGGTGAGTCGAGCAGGTGGTTCCGGCGTGCTCGGCAGTTGGTTCAGGCGGTTCTGGCAGGTGGTATCCGTCTGTTCGGGGTGTGGTTCCAGCATCTCATGAACACGTTTCTGGCACGTCTGAGATGTGGTTCCAGCCGGCCCGACAGGTGTTTCCGCAGTGTCCGCCAAGCGGTTCTGGCGTAGTTGGCAGGTGATTTTGGCATGAGTGGCAGGTGGTTCCAGCAAGCCTGGCAGGTGATTCCAAAGTGTTCACCAACTGGTTGTGGCGTAGCCGGCAGGTGATTTTTGCGTGATCGGCAGGTGGTTCTGGCGAGTCGAGCAGGTGGTTCCGGCGTGCTCGGCTGGTGCTTCCGGGGTCATTGGCACGGGGTTCTGGCATGTCTGAGAGGTGGTTCCTGCATGCCCGGCAAGTGATTCCGGAGTGTTCGCCAAGTGGTTCTGGCATAGTCGGCAGGTGATTTTGGCATGTCCGGCAGGTGGTTCAGGCGAGTTGAGCAGGTGGTTAAAACGTGCTTGGCAGGTGCTTCCGGCGTCTCCGGCACGTGTTTCTGGCACATCTGACAGGTGGTTCCGGCATGCCCGAAAGGTGATTCCGGTCTGTCCGGTAGGTGGTTCCAGCCTGCACAGCATGTGGTTCTGGTACGTCTCAGAGGTGGTTGCGCATGCCCAACAGGTGATTCCGGACTGTCCGCCACATGGTTCTGGCACGTCTGAGAGGTGGTTCCGGCATGCCCGGCAGGTCATCCCAGAGAGTCCTCCAAGTGGTTCTGGCATAACACGCAGGTGATTTTGGCGTGTCTGGCAGGTTGTTCCGTTGTGCTTGGCAGGTGGTTCAGGCTTGGCCGGCAGGTGGTTCCAGACTGTCCAGGACGTGTTTCCAGCTTCTCCGGCAGGTGGTTCTGGTACGTCTGAGAGGTGGTTCCGCCATGGCTGGCAGGTGATTCCGGACCGTCCCCCAGGTGGTTCTGGCATAGCCAGCAGTTGATATTGGCCTGTCCGGCAGGTGGTTCCAGCGAGTCGAACAGGTGGCTCCGGCGTGCTCGGCAGGTGGTTCCGGTCTGTCCGGTAGGTGATTCCGGCGTGTCCGGCACGTGCTTCCGGCACGTCTGAGAGGTGGTTCCGGCATGCGCGACAGGTGATTTCGGAGTGTCCGCCAGGTGGTTCTGGCGTACCCGGCAGGTGATTTTGGCGTGTCCGGCAGGTGTTTCTGGCGAGTCGAGCAGGTGGCTCCGGCATGCTCGGCAGGTGCTTCCGGCGTCTCCGGCACGTGGTTCTGGTGTGTCTGAGAGCTGGTTCCGGCATGTCCGGCAGATGATTCCGGAGTGTCCGCCAAGTGGTTCTGGCATACCCGGCTGGTGATTTGGGCATGTCAGGTAGGTGGTTCCGGCGAGTCGAGCAGGTGGCTCCGGCGTGCTCGGCAGGTTGTTCAGACGGGTCTGGCAGGTGTTTTCCGTCTGTTCGGGGTGTGGTTCCAGCATCTCATGCACATGGTTCTGGCACGTCTGAGATGTGGTTCCGGCCGGCCCGACAGGTGTTTCCACAGTGTCCGCCAAGTGGTACTGGCGTAGTTGGCAGGTGATTTTGGCATGACCGGCAGGTGGTTCCAGCAAGCCCGGCAGGTGATTCCGAAGTGTTCCCCAACTGGTTGTGGCGTAGCCGGCAGGTGATTTTTGCGTGTCCGGCAGGTGGTTCTGGCGAGTCGAGCAGGTGGTTCCGGCGTGCTCGGCAGGTGCTTCCGGGGTCATTGGCACGTGGTTCTGGCATATCTGAGAGGTGGTTCCGGCATGCCCGGCAGGTGATTCCGGAGTGTTCGACAAGTGTTTCCGGCGTAGCCGGCAGGTGAGTTTGCATGTCCAGCGGTCGTTCCGGCGGGTCGAGCCGGTGGTTCCGGCGTGTCCGGAAGGTGGTTCCGGTCTGTCCGGCAGGTGGTTCTGTGGTGTCCGGCACGAGGTTCAGTCTGAGAGGCTGTGCCGGCATGCCCCTCACGTGATTCCGGCTTGTCCCCGAAGTGGTGCTGGTGTAGCGGGCAGGTGATTTTGGCGTGTCCGGCAGGTGGTTCAGGCGAGTTGAGCAGGTGGTTGCGACGTGCTCGGCAGGTGCTTCCGGCGTCTCCGGCACGTGTTTCTGGCACATCTGACTGGTGGTTCCGGCATGCCCAAAAGTTGATTCCGGTCTGTCCGGTAGGTGGTTCCGGCGTGCACGGCACGTGGTTCTGGTACGTCTCAGAGGTGGTTGCGTATGCCCAACAGGTGATTCCGGACTGTCCGCCACGTGCTTCTGGCACGTCTGAGAGGTGGTTCCAACATGCCCGGCAGGTCATTTCGGAGAGTCGTCCAAGTGGTTCTGGCGTAGCCCGCAGGTGATTTTGGCGTGTCCGGCAGGTGGTTCCGCCGTGCTCGGCAGGTGGTTCAGGCATGGCCGTCACGTGGTTCCAGTCTGTCCAGGACGTGTTTCCAGCTTCTCCGGCAGGTGGGTCTGGTACGTCTGAGAGGTGGTTCCGCCATGGCTGGCAGGTGATCCCGGACTGTCCCCCAGGTGGTTCTGGCATAGCCAGCAGTTGATATTGGCCTGTCCGGCAGGTGGTTCCAGCGAGTCGAACAGGTGGCTCCGGTGTTCTTGGCAGGTGGTTCCGGTCTGTCCGGTAGGTGATTCCGGCGTGTCTGGCACGTGCTTCCGGCATGCGCGGCAGGATATTCCGTAGTGTCCGCCAGGTGGTTCTGGCATACCCGGCAGGTGATTTTGGCGTGTCCGGCAGGTGTTTCTGGCGAGTCGAGCAGGTGGCTCCGGCGTGCTCGGCAGGTTGTTCAGACGGGTCTGGCAGGTGTTTTCCGTCTGTTCGGGGTGTGGTTCCAGCATCTCATGCACATGGTTCTGGCACGTCTGAGATGTGGTTCCGGCCGGCCCGACAGGTGTTTCCACAGTGTCCGCCAAGTTGTACTGGCGTAGTTGTCAGGTGATTTTGGCATGACCGGCAGGTGGTTCCAGCAAGCCTGGCAGGTGATTCCAAAGTGTTCACCAACTGGTTGTGGCGTAGCCGGCAGGTGATTTTTGCGTGATCGGCAGGTGGTTCTGGCGAGTCGAGCAGGTGGTTCCGGCGTGCTCGGCTGGTGCTTCCGGGGTCATTGGCACGGGGTTCTGGCATGTCTGAGAGGTGGTTCCTGCATGCCCGGCAAGTGATTCCGGAGTGTTCGCCAAGTGGTTCTGGCATAGTCGGCAGGTGATTTTGGCATGTCCGGCAGGTGGTTCAGGCGAGTTGAGCAGGTGGTTCCAACGTGCTTGGCAGGTGCTTCCGGCATCTCCGGCACGTGTTTCTGGCACATCTGACAGGTGGTTCCGGCATGCCCGAAAGGTGATTCCGGTCTGTCCGGTAGGTGGGTCCAGCCTGCACGGCATGTGGTTCTGGTACGTCTCAGAGATGGTTGCGCATGCCCAACAGGTGATTCCGGACTGTCCGCCACATGGTTCTGGCACGTCTGAGAGGTGGTTCCGTCATGCCCGGCATGTCATCCCAGAGAGTCCTCCAAGTGGTTCTGGCATAACACGCAGGTGATTTTGGCGTGTCTGGCAGGTTGTTCCGTTGTGCTTGGCAGGTGGTTCAGGCTTGGCCGGCAGGTGGTTCCAGACTGTCCAGGACGTGTTTCCAGCTTCACCGGCAGGTGGTTCTGGTACGTCTGAGAGGTGGTTCCGCCATGGCTGGCAGGTGATTCCGGACCGTCCCCGAGGTGGTTCTGGCATAGCCAGCAGTTGATATTGGCCTGTCCGGCAGGTGGTTCCAGCGAGTCGAACAGGTGGCTCCGGCGTGCTCGGCAGGTGGTTCCGGTCTGTCCGGTAGGTGATTCCGGCGTGTCCGGCACGTGCTTCCGGCACGTCTGAGAGGTGGTTCCGGCATGCGCGACAGGTGATTTCGGAGTGTCCGCCAGGTGGTTCTGGCGTACCCGGCAGGTGATTTTGGCGTGTCCGGCAGGTGTTTCTGGCGAGTCGAGCAGGTGGCTCCGGCATGCTCGCCAGGTGCTTCCGGCGTCTCCGGCACGTGGTTCTGGTGTGTCTGAGAGCTGGTTCTGGCATGTCCGGCAGATGATTCTGGAGTGTCCGCCAAGTGGTTCTGGCATACCCGGCGGCTGATTTGGGCATGTCAGTTAGGTGGTTCCGGCGAGTCGAGCAGGTGGCTCCGGCGTGCTTGGCAGGTTGTTCAGACGGGTCTGGCAGGCGTTTTCCGTCTGTTCGGGGTGTGGTTCCAGCATCTCATGCACATGGTTGTGGCACGTCTGAGATGTGGTTCCGGCCGGCCCTACAGGTGTTTCCACAGTGTCCGCCAAGTGGTACTGGCGTAGTTGGCAGGTGATTTTGGCATGACCGGCAGGTGGTTCCAGCAAGCCCGGCAGGTGATTCCGAAGTGTTCCCCAACTCGTTGTGGCGTAGCCGGCAGGTGATTTTTGCGTGTCCGGCAGGTGGTTCTGGCGAGTCGAGCAGGTGGTTCCGGCGTGCTCGGCAGGTGCTTCCGGGGTCATTGGCACGTGGTTCTGGCATATCTGAGAGGTGGTTCCGGCATGCCCGGCAGGTGATTCTGGAGTGTTCGCCAAGTGTTTCCAGGGTAGCCGGCAGGTGAGTTTGCATGTCCAGCGGTCGTTCCGGCGGGTCGAGCCGGTGGTTCCGGCGTGTCCGGCAGGTGGTTCCGGTCTGTCCGGCAGGTGGTTCTGTGGTGTCCGGCACGAGGTTCAGTCTGAGAGGCTGTGCCGGCATGCCCCTCACGTGATTCCGGCTTGTCCCCGAAGTGGTGCTGGTGTAGCGGGCAGGTGATTTTGGCGTGTCCGGCAGGTGGTTCAGGCGAGTTGAGCAGGTGGTTGCGACGTGCTCGGCAGGTGCTTCCGGCATCTCCGGCACGGGTTTCTGGCACATCTGACTGGTGGTTCCGGCATGCCCAAAAGTTGATTCCGGTCTGTCCGTTAGGTGGTTCCGGCGTGCACGGCACGTGGTTCTGGTACGTGTCAGAGGTGGTTGCGTATGCCCAACAGGTGATTCCGGACAGTCCGCCACGTGCTTCTGGCACGTCTGAGAGGTGGTTCCAACATGCCCGGCATGTCATTTCGGAGAGTCGTCCAAGTGGTTCTGGCATAGCCCACAGGTGATTTTGGCGTGTCCGGCAGGTGGTTCCGCCGTGCTCGGCAGGTGGTTCAGGCATGGCCGTCACGTGGTTCCAGTCTGTCCAGGACGTGTTTCCAGCTTCTCCGGCAGGTGGTTCTGGTACGTCTGAGAGGTGGTTCCGCCATGGCTGGCAGGTGATCCGGGACCGTCCCCCAGGTGGTTCTGGCATAGCCAGCAGTTGATATTGGCCTGTCCGGCAGGTGGTTCCAGCGAGTCGAACAGGTGGCTCCGGCGTTCTTGGCAGGTGGTTCCGGTCTGTCCGGTAGGTGTTTCCGGCGTGTCTGGCACGTGCTTCCGGCATGCGCGGCAGGTGATACCGTAGTGTCCGCCAGGTGGTTCTGGCATACCCGGCAGGTGATTTTGGCGTGGCCGGCAGGTGTTTCTGGCGAGTCGAGCAGGTGGCTCCGGCATGCTCGGCAGGTGCTTCCGGCGTCTCCGGCCCTTGGTTCTGGTGTGTCTGAGAGCTGGTTCCGGCATGTCCGGCAGATGATTCCGGAGTGTCCGCCAAGTGGTTCTGGCATACCCAGCAGGTGATTTTGGCGTGTCAGGGAGGTGGTACCGGTGAGTCGAGCAGGTGGTTCCGGCGTGCTCGGCAGGTGGTTCAGGCGGTTCTGGCAGGTGGTATCCGTCTGTTCGGGGTGTGGTTCCAGCATCTCATGAACACGTTTCTGGCACGTCTGAGATGTGGTTCCAGCCGGCCCGACAGGTGTTTCCGCAGTGTCCGCCAAGCGGTTCTGGCGTAGTTGGCAGGTGATTTTGGCATGACTGGCAGGTGGTTCCAGCAAGCCTGGCAGGTGATTCCAAAGTGTTCACCAACTGGTTGTGGCGTAGCCGGCAGGTGATTTTTGCGTGATCGGCAGGTGGTTCTGGCGAGTCGAGCAGGTGGTTCCGGCGTGCTCGGCTGGTGCTTCCGGGGTCATTGGCACGGGGTTCTGGCATGTCTGAGAGGTGGTTCCTGCATGCCCGGCAAGTGATTCCGGAGTGTTCGCCAAGTGGTTCTGGCATAGTCGGCAGGTGATTTTGGCATGTCCGGCAGGTGGTTCAGGCGAGTTGAGCAGGTGGTTCCAACGTGCTTGGCAGGTGCTTCCGGCGTCTCCGGCACGTGTTTCTGGCACATCTGACAGGTGGTTCCGGCATGCCCGAAAGGTGATTCCGGTCTGTCCGGTAGGTGGTTCCAGCCTGCACGGCATGTGGTTCTGGTACGTCTCAGAGGTGGTTGCGCACGCGCAACAGGTGATTCCGGACTGTCCGCCACATGGTTCTGGCACGTCTGAGAGGTGGTTCCGGCATGCCCGGCAGGTCATCCCAGAGAGTCCTCCAAGTGGTTCTGGCATAACACGCAGGTGATTTTGGCGTGTCTGGCAGGTTGTTCCGTTGTGCTTGGCAGGTGGTTCAGGCTTGGCCGGCAGGTGGTTCCAGACTGTCCAGGACGTGTTTCCAGCTTCTCCGGCAGGTGGTTCTGGTACGTCTGAGAGGTGGTTCCGCCATGGCTGGCAGGTGATTCCGGACCGTCCCCCAGGTGGTTCTGGCATAGCCAGCAGTTGATATTGGCCTGTCCGGCAGGTGGTTCCAGCGAGTCGAACAGGTGGCTCCGGCGTGCTCGGCAGGTGGTTCCGGTCTGTCCGGTAGGTGATTCCGGCGTGTCCGGCACGTGCTTCCGGCACGTCTGAGAGGTGGTTCCGGCATGCGCGACAGGTGATTTCGGAGTGTCCGCCAGGTGGTTCTGGCGTACCCGGCAGGTGATTTTGGCGTGTCCGGCAGGTGTTTCTGGCGAGTCGAGCAGGTGGCTCCGGCATGCTCGGCAGGTGCTTCCGGCGTCTCCGGCACGTGGTTCTGGTGTGTCTGAGAGCTGGTTCCGGCATGTCCGGCAGATGATTCCGGAGTGTCCGCCAAGTGGTTCTGGCATACCCGGCTGGTGATTTGGGCATGTCAGGTAGGTGGTTCCGGCGAGTCGAGCAGGTGGCTCCGGCGTGCTCGGCAGGTGGTTCAGACGGGTCTGGCAGGTGTTTTCCGTCTGTTCGGGGTGTGGTTCCAGCATCTCATGCACATGGTTCTGGCACGTCTGAGATGTGGTTCCGGCCGGCCCGACAGGTGTTTCCACAGTGTCCGCCAAGTGGTACTGGCGTAGTTGGCAGGTGATTTTGGCATGACCGGCAGGTGGTTCCAGCAAGCCCGGCAGGTGATTCCGAAGTGTTCCCCAACTGGTTGTGGCGTAGCCGGCAGGTGATTTTTGCGTGTCCGGCAGGTGGTTCTGGCGAGTCGAGCAGGTGGTTCCGGCGTGCTCGGCAGGTGCTTCCGGGGTCATTGGCACGTGGTTCTGGCATATCTGAGAGGTGGTTCCGGCATGCCCGGCAGGTGATTCCGGAGTGTTCGCCAAGTGTTTCCGGCGTAGCCGGCAGGTGAGTTTGCATGTCCAGCGGTCGTTCCGGCGGGTCGAGCCGGTGGTTCCGGCATGTCCGGAAGGTGGTTCCGGTCTGTCCAGCAGGTGGTTCTGTGGTGTCCGGCACGAGGTTCAGTCTGAGAGGCTGTGCCGGCATGCCCCTCACGTGATTCCGGCTTGTCCCCGAAGTGGTGCTGGTGTAGCGGGCAGGTGATTTTGGCGTGTCCGGCAGGTGGTTCAGGCGAGTTGAGCAGGTGGTTGCGACGTGCTCGGCAGGTGCTTCCGGCGTCTCCGGCACGTGTTTCTGGCACATCTGACTGGTGGTTCCGGCATGCCCAAAAGTTGATTCCGGTCTGTCCGGTAGGTGGTTCCGGCGTGCACGGCACGTGGTTCTGGTACGTCTCAGAGGTGGTTGCGTATGCCCAACAGGTGATTCCGGACTGTCCGCCACGTGCTTCTGGCACGTCTGAGAGGTGGTTCCAACATGCCCGGCAGGTCATTTCGGAGAGTCGTCCAAGTGGTTCTGGCGTAGCCCGCAGGTGATTTTGGCGTGTCCGGCAGGTGGTTCCGCCGTGCTCGGCAGGTGGTTCAGGCATGGCCGTCACGTGGTTCCAGTCTGTCCAGGACGTGTTTCCAGCTTCTCCGGCAGGTGGCTCTGGTACGTCTGAGAGGTGGTTCCGCCATGGCTGGCAGGTGATCCGGGACCGTCCCCCAGGTGGTTCTGGCATAGCCAGCAGTTGATATTGGCCTGTCCGGCAGGTGGTTCCAGCGAGTCGAACAGGTGGCTCCGGCGTTCTTGGCAGGTGGTTCCGGTCTGTCCGGTAGGTGTTTCCGGCGTGTCTGGCACGTGCTTCCGGCATGCGCGGCAGGGGATACCGTAGTGTCCGCCAGGTGGTTCTGGCATACCCGGCAGGTGATTTTGGCGTGGCCGGCAGGTGTTTCTGGCGAGTCGAGCAGGTGGCTCCGGCATGCTCGGCAGGTGCTTCCGGCGTCTCCGGCCCTTGGTTCTGGTGTGTCTGAGAGCTGGTTCCGGCATGTCCGGCAGATGATTCCGGAGTGTCCGCCAAGTGGTTCTGGCATACCCAGCAGGTGATTTTGGCGTGTCAGGGAGGTGGTACCGGTGAGTCGAGCAGGTGGTTCCGGCGTGCTCGGCAGGTGGTTCAGGCGGTTCTGGCAGGTGGTATCCGTCTGTTCGGGGTGTGGTTCCAGCATCTCATGAACACATTTCTGGCACGTCTGAGATGTGGTTCCAGCCGGCCCGACAGGTGTTTCCGCAGTGTCCGCCAAGCGGTTCTGGCGTAGTTGGCAGGTGATTTTGGCATGAGTGGCAGGTGGTTCCAGCAAGCCTGGCAGGTGATTCCAAAGTGTTCACCAACTGGTTGTGGCGTAGCCGGCAGGTGATTTTTGCGTGATCGGCAGGTGGTTCTGGCGAGTCGAGCAGGTGGTTCCGGCGTGCTCGGCTGGTGCTTCCGGGGTCATTGGCACGGGGTTCTGGCATGTCTGAGAGGTGGTTCCTGCATGCCCGGCAAGTGATTCCGGAGTGTTCGCCAAGTGGTTCTGGCATAGTCGGCAGGTGATTTTGGCATGTCCGGCAGGTGGTTCAGGCGAGTTGAGCAGGTGGTTCCAACGTGCTTGGCAGGTGCTTCCGGCGTCTCCGGCACGTGTTTCTGGCACATCTGACAGGTGGTTCCGGCATGCCCGAAAGGTGATTCCGGTCTGTCCGGTAGGTGGTTCCAGCCTGCACGGCATGTGGTTCTGGTACGTCTCAGAGGTGGTTGCGCACGCGCAACAGGTGATTCCGGACTGTCCGCCACATGGTTCTGGCACGTCTGAGAGGTGGTTCCGGCATGCCCGGCAGGTCATCCCAGAGAGTCCTCCAAGTGGTTCTGGCATAACACGCAGGTGATTTTGGCATGTCTGGCAGGTTGTTCCGTTGTGCTTGGCAGGTGGTTCAGGCTTGGCCGGCAGGTGGTTCCAGACTGTCCAGGACGTGTTTCCAGCTTCTCCGGCAGGTGGTTCTGGTACGTCTGAGAGGTGGTTCCGCCATGGCTGGCAGGTGATTCCGGACCGTCCCCCAGGTGGTTCTGGCATAGCCAGCAGTTGATATTGGCCTGTCCGGCAGGTGGTTCCAGCGAGTCGAACAGGTGGCTCCGGCGTGCTCGGCAGGTGGTTCCGGTCTGTCCGGTAGGTGATTCCGGCGTGTCCGGCACGTGCTTCCGGCACGTCTGAGAGGTGGTTCCGGCATGCGCGACAGGTGATTTCGGAGTGTCCGCCAGGTGGTTCTGGCGTACCCGGCAGGTGATTTTGGCGTGTCCGGCAGGTGTTTCTGGCGAGTCGAGCAGGTGGCTCCGGCATGCTCGGCAGGTGCTTCCGGCGTCTCCGGCACGTGGTTCTGGTGTGTCTGAGAGCTGGTTCCGGCATGTCCGGCAGATGATTCCGGAGTGTCCGCCAAGTGGTTCTGGCATACCCGGCTGGTGATTTGGGCATGTCAGGTAGGTGGTTCTGGCGAGTCGAGCAGGTGGCTCCGGCGTGCTCGGCAGGTGGTTCAGACGGGTCTGGCAGGTGTTTTCCGTCTGTTCGGGGTGTGGTTCCAGCATCTCATGCACATGGTTCTGGCACGTCTGAGATGTGGTTCCGGCCGGCCCGACAGGTGTTTCCACAGTGTCCGCCAAGTGGTACTGGCGTAGTTGGCAGGTGATTTTGGCATGACCGGCAGGTGGTTCCAGCAAGCCCGGCAGGTGATTCCGAAGTGTTCCCCAACTGGTTGCGGCGTAGCCGGCAGGTGATTTTTGCGTGTCCGGCAGGTGGTTCTGGCGAGTCGAGCAGGTGGTTCCGGCGTGCTCGGCAGGTGCTTCCGGGGTCATTGGCACGTGGTTCTGGCATATCTGAGAGGTGGTTCCGGCATGCCCGGCAGGTGATTCCGGAGTGTTCGCCAAGTGTTTCCGGCGTAGCCGGCAGGTGAGTTTGCATGTCCAGCGGTCGTTCCGGCGGGTCGAGCCGGTGGTTCCGGCATGTCCGGAAGGTGGTTCCGGTCTGTCCAGCAGGTGGTTCTGTGGTGTCCGGCACGAGGTTCAGTCTGAGAGGCTGTGCCGGCATGCCCCTCACGTGATTCCGGCTTGTCCCCGAAGTGGTGCTGGTGTAGCGGGCAGGTGATTTTGGCGTGTCCGGCAGGTGGTTCAGGCGAGTTGAGCAGGTGGTTGCGACGTGCTCGGCAGGTGCTTCCGGCGTCTCCGGCACGTGTTTCTGGCACATCTGACTGGTGGTTCCGGCATGCCCAAAAGTTGATTCCGGTCTGTCCGGTAGGTGGTTCCGGCGTGCACGGCACGTGGTTCTGGTACGTCTCAGAGGTGGTTGCGTATGCCCAACAGGTGATTCCGGACTGTCCGCCACGTGCTTCTGGCACGTCTGAGAGGTGGTTCCAACATGCCCGGCAGGTCATTTCGGAGAGTCGTCCAAGTGGTTCTGGCGTAGCCCGCAGGTGATTTTGGCGTGTCCGGCAGGTGGTTCCGCCGTGCTCGGCAGGTGGTTCAGGCATGGCCGTCACGTGGTTCCAGTCTGTCCAGGACGTGTTTCCAGCTTCTCCGGCAGGTGGTTCTGGTACGTCTGAGAGGTGGTTCCGCCATGGCTGGCAGGTGATCCCGGACTGTCCCCCAGGTGGTTCTGGCATAGCCAGCAGTTGATATTGGCCTGTCCGGCAGGTGGTTCCAGCGAGTCGAACAGGTGGCTCCGGTGTTCTTCGCAGGTGGTTCCGGTCTGTCCGGTAGGTGATTCCGGCGTGTCTGGCACGTGCTTCCGGCATGCGCGGCAGGATATTCCGTAGTGTCCGCCAGGTGGTTCTGGCATACCCGGCAGGTGATTTTGGCGTGTCCGGCAGGTGTTTCTGGCGAGTCGAGCAGGTGGCTCCGGCGTGCTCGGCAGGTTGTTCAGACGGGTCTGGCAGGTGTTTTCCGTCTGTTCGGGGTGTGGTTCCAGCATCTCATGCACATGGTTCTGGCACGTCTGAGATGTGGTTCCGGCCGGCCCGACAGGTGTTTCCACAGTGTCCGCCAAGTTGTACTGGCGTAGTTGTCAGGTGATTTTGGCATGACCGGCAGGTGGTTCCAGCAAGCCTGGCAGGTGATTCCAAAGTGTTCACCAACTGGTTGTGGCGTAGCCGGCAGGTGATTTTTGCGTGATCGGCAGGTGGTTCTGGCGAGTCGAGCAGGTGGTTCCGGCGTGCTCGGCTGGTGCTTCCGGGGTCATTGGCACGGGGTTCTGGCATGTCTGAGAGGTGGTTCCTGCATGCCCGGCAAGTGATTCCGGAGTGTTCGCCAAGTGGTTCTGGCATACTCGGCAGGTGCTTTTGGCATGTCCGGCAGGAGGTTCAGGCGAGTTGAGCAGGTGGTTCCAACGTGCTTGGCAGGTGCTTCCGGCATCTCCGGCACGTGTTTCTTGCACATCTGACAGGTGGTTCCGGCATGCCCGAAAGGTGATTCCGGTCTGTCCGGTAGGTGGGTCCAGCCTGCACGGCATGTGGTTCTGGTACGTCTCAGAGATGGTTGCGCATGCCCAACAGGTGATTCCGGACTGTCCGCCACATGGTTCTGGCACGTCTGAGAGGTGGTTCCGTCATGCCCGGCAGGTCATCCCAGAGAGTCCTCCAAGTGGTTCTGGCATAACACGCAGGTGATTTTGGCATGTCTGGCAGGTTGTTCCGTTGTGCTTGGCAGGTGGTTCAGGCTTGGCCGGCAGGTGGTTCCAGACTGTCCAGGACGTGTTTCCAGCTTCACCGGCAGGTGGTTCTGGTACGTCTGAGAGGTGGTTCCGCCATGGCTGGCAGGTGATTCCGGACCGTCCCCGAGGTGGTTCTGGCATAGCCAGCAGTTGATATTGGCCTGTCCAGCAGGTGGTTCCAGCGAGTCGAACAGGTGGCTCCGGCGTGCTCGACAGGTGGTTCCGGTCTGTCCGGTAGGTGATTCCGGCGTGTCCGGCACGTGCTTCCGGCACGTCTGAGAGGTGGTTCCGGCATGCGCGACAGGTGATTTCGGAGTGTCCGCCAGGTGGTTCTGGCGTACCCGGCAGGTGATTTTGGCGTGTCCGGCAGGTGTTTCTGGCGAGTCGAGCAGGTCGCTCCGGCATGCTCGCCAGGTGCTTCCGGCGTCTCCGGCACGTGGTTCTGGTGTGTCTGAGAGCTGGTTCTGGCATGTCCGGCAGATGATTCCGGAGTGTCCGCCAAGTGGTTCTGGCATACCCGGCGGCTGATTTGGGCATGTCAGGTAGGTGGTTCCGGCGAGTCGAGCAGGTGGCTCCGGCGTGCTCGGCAGGTTGTTCAGACGGGTCTGGCAGGTGTTTTCCGTCTGTTCGGGGTGTGGTTCCAGCATCTCATGCACATGGTTGTGGCACGTCTGAGATGTGGTTCCGGCCGGCCCTACAGGTGTTTCCACAGTGTCCGCCAAGTGGTACTGGCGTAGTTGGCAGGTGATTTTGGCATGACCGGCAGGTGGTTCCAGCAAGCCCGGCAGGTGATTCCGAAGTGTTCCCCAACTCGTTGTGGCGTAGCCGGCAGGTGATTTTTGCGTGTCCGGCAGGTGGTTCTGGCGAGTCGAGCAGGTGGTTCCGGCGTGCTCGGCAGGTGCTTCCGGGGTCATTGGCACGTGGTTCTGGCATATCTGAGAGGTGGTTCCGGCATGCCCGGCAGGTGATTCTGGAGTGTTCGCCAAGTGTTTCCAGGGTAGCCGGCAGGTGAGTTTGCATGTCCAGCGGTCGTTCCGGCGGGTCGAGCCGGTGGTTCCGGCGTGTCCGGCAGGTGGTTCCGGTCTGTCCGGCAGGTGGTTCTGTGGTGTCCGGCACGAGGTTCAGTCTGAGAGGCTGTGCCGGCATGCCCCTCACGTGATTCCGGCTTGTCCCCGAAGTGGTGCTGGTGTAGCGGGCAGGTGATTTTGGCGTGTCCGGCAGGTGGTTCAGGCGAGTTGAGCAGGTGGTTGCGACGTGCTCGGCAGGTGCTTCCGGCGTCTCCGGCACGGGTTTCTGGCACATCTGACTGGTGGTTCCGGCATGCCCAAAAGTTGATTCCGGTCTGTCCGTTAGGTGGTTCCGGCGTGCACGGCACGTGGTTCTGGTACGTGTCAGAGGTGGTTGCGTATGCCCAACAGGTGATTCCGGACAGTCCGCCACGTGCTTCTGGCACGTCTGAGAGGTGGTTCCAACATGCCCGGCATGTCATTTCGGAGAGTCGTCCAAGTGGTTCTGGCATAGCCCGCAGGTGATTTTGGCGTGTCCGGCAGGTGGTTCCGCCGTGCTCGGCAGGTGGTTCAGGCATGGCCGTCACGTGGTTCCAGTCTGTCCAGGACGTGTTTCCAGCTTCTCCGGCAGGTGGTTCTGGTACGTCTGAGAGGTGGTTCCGCCATGGCTGGCAGGTGATCCCGGACCGTCCCCCAGGTGGTTCTGCCATAGCCAGCAGTTGATATTGGCCTGTCCGGCAGGTGGTTCCAGCGAGTTGAACAGGTGGCTCCGGCGTTCTTGGCAGGTGGTTCCGGTCTGTCCGGTAGGTGTTTCCGGCGTGTCTGGCACGTGCTTCCGGCATTCGCGGCAGGTGATTCCGTAGTGTCCGCCAGGTGGTTCTGGCATACCCGGCAGGTGATTTTGGCGTGGCCGGCAGGTGTTTCTGGCGAGTCGAGCAGGTGGCTCCGGCATGCTCGGCAGGTGCTTCCGGCGTCTCCGGCACTTGGTTCTGGTGTGTCTGAGAGCTGGTTCCGGCATGTCCGGCATATGATTCCGGAGTGTCCGCCAAGTGGTTCTGGCATACCCAGCAGGTGATTTTGGCGTGTCAGGGAGGTGGTACCGGTGAGTCGAGCAGGTGGTTCCGGCGTGCTCAGCAGGTGGTTCAGGCGGTTCTGGCAGGTGGTATCCGTCTGTTCGGGGTGTGGTTCCAGCATCTCATGAACACGTTTCTGGCACGTCTGAGATGTGGTTCCAGCCGGCCCGACAGGTGTTTCCGCAGTGTCCGCCAAGCGGTTCTGGCGTAGTTGGCAGGTGATTTTGGCATGACTGGCAGGTGGTTCCAGCAAGCCTGGCAGGTGATTCCAAAGTGTTCACCAACTGGTTGTTGCGTAACCGGCAGGTGATTTTTCCGTGATCGGCAGGTGGTTCTGGCGAGTCGAGCAGGTGGTTCCGGCGTGCTCGGCTGGTGCTTCCGGGGTCATTGGCACGGGGTTCTGGCATGTCTGAGAGGTGGTTCCTGCATGCCCGGCAAGTGATTCCGGAGTGTTCGCCAAGTGGTTCTGGCAAAGTCGGCAGGTGATTTTGGCATGTCCGGCAGGTGGTTCAGGCGAGTTGAGCAGGTGGTTCCAACGTGCTTGGCAGGTGCTTCCGGAGTCTCCGGCACGTGTTTCTGGCACATCTGACAGGTGGTTCCGGCATGCCCGAAAGGTGATTCCGGTCTGTCCGGCAGGTGGTTCCAGCCTGCACGGCATGTGGTTCTGGTACGTCTCAGAGGTGGTTGCGCATGCCCAACAGGTGATTCCGGACTGTCCGCCACATGGTTCTGGCACGTCTGAGAGGTGGTTCCGTCATGCCCGGCAGGTCATCCCAGAGAGTCCTCCAAGTGGTTCGGGCATAACACGCAGGTGATTTTGGCGTGTCTGGCAGGTTCCGTTGTGCTTGGCAGGTGGTTCAGGCTTGGCCGGCAGGTGGTTCCAGACTGTCCAGGACGTGTTTCCAGCTTCTCCGGCAGGTGGTTCTGGTACGTCTGAGAGGTGGTTCCGCCATGGCTGGCAGGTGATTCCGGACCGTCCCCCAGGTGGTTCTGGCATAGCCAGCAGTTGATATTGGCCTGTCCGGCAGGTGGTTCCAGCGAGTCGAACAGGTGGCTCCGGCGTGCTCGGCAGGTGGTTCCGGTCTGTCCGGTAGGTGATTCCGGCGTGTCCGGCACGTGCTTCCGGCACGTCTGAGAGGTGGTTCCGGCATGCGCGACAGGTGATTTCGGAGTGTCCGCCAGGTGGTTCTGGCGTACCCGGCAGGTGATTTTGGCGTGTCCGGCAGGTGTTTCTGGCGAGTCGAGCAGGTGGCTCCGGCATGCTCGGCAGGTGCTTCCGGCGTCTCCGGCACGTGGTTCTGGTGTGTCTGAGAGCTGGTTCCGGCATGTCCGGCAGATGATTCCGGAGTGTCCGCCAAGTGGTTCTGGCATACCCGGCTGGTGATTTGGGCATGTCAGGTAGGTGGTTCCGGCGAGTCGAGCAGGTGGCTCCGGCGTGCTCGGCAGGTTGTTCAGACGGGTCTGGCAGGTGTTTTCCGTCTGTTCGGGGTGTGGTTCCAGCATCTCATGCACATGGTTCTGGCACGTCTGAGATGTGGTTCCGGCCGGCCCTACAGGTGTTTCCACAGTGTCCGCCAAGTGGTACTGGCGTAGTTGGCAGGTGATTTTGGCATGACCGGCAGGTGGTTCCAGCAAGCCCGGCAGGTGATTCCGAAGTGTTCCCCAACTGGTTGTGGCGTAGCCGGCAGGTGATTTTTGCGTGTCCGGCAGGTGGTTCTGGCGAGTCGAGCAGGTGGTTCCGGCGTGCTCGGCATGTGCTTCCGGGGTCATTGGCACGTGGTTCTGGCATATCTGAGAGGTGGTTCCGGCATGCCCGGCAGGTGATTCTGGAGTGTTCGCCAAGTGTTTCCAGGGTAGCCGGCAGGTGAGTTTGCATGTCCAGCGGTCGTTCCGGCGGGTCGAGCCGGTGGTTCCGGCGTGTCCGGCAGGTGGTTCCGGTCTGTCCGGCAGGTGGTTCTGTGGTGTCCGGCACGAGGTTCAGTCTGAGAGGCTGTGCCGGCATGCCCCTCACGTGATTCTGGCTTGTCCCCGAAGTGGTGCTGGTGTAGCGGGCAGGTGATTTTGGCGTGTCCGGCAGGTGGTTCAGGCGAGTTGAGCAGGTGGTTGCGACGTGCTCGGCAGGTGCTTCCGGCGTCTCCGGCACGTGTTTCTGGCACATCTGACTGGTGGTTCCGGCATGCCCAAAAGTTGATTCCGGTCTGTCCGGTAGGTGGTTCCGGCGTGCACGGCACGTGGTTCTGGTACGTCTCAGAGGTGGTTGCGTATGCCCAACAGGTGATTCCGGACTGTCCGCCACGTGCTTCTGGCACGTCTGAGAGGTGGTTCCAACATGCCCGGCAGGTCATTTCGGAGAGTCGTCCAAGTGGTTCTGGCGTAGCCCGCAGGTGATTTTGGCGTGTCCGGCAGGTGGTTCCGCCGTGCTCGGCAGGTGGTTCAGGCATGGCCGTCACGTGGTTCCAGTCTGTCCAGGACGTGTTTCCAGCTTCTCCGGCAGGTGGTTCTGGTACGTCTGAGAGGTGGTTCCGCCATGGCTGGCAGGTGATCCCGGACCGTCCCCCAGGTGGTTCTGGCATAGCCAGCAGTTGATATTGGCCTGTCCGGCAGGTGGTTCCAGCGAGTCGAACAGGTGGCTCCGGCGTTCTTGGCAGGTGGTTCCGGTCTGTCCGGTAGGTGTTTCCGGCGTGTCTGGCACGTGCTTCCGGCATGCGCGGCAGGTGATTCCGTAGTGTCCGCCAGGTGGTTCTGGCATACCCGGCAGGTGATTTTGGCGTGGCCGGCAGGTGTTTCTGGCGAGTCGAGCAGGTGGCTCCGGCATGCTCGGCAGGTGCTTCCGGCGTCTCCGGCACTTGGTTCTGGTGTGTCTGAGAGCTGGTTCCGGCATGTCCGGCAGATGATTCCGGAGTGTCCGCCAAGTGGTTCTGGCATACCCAGCAGGTGATTTTGGCGTGTCAGGGAGGTGGTACCGGTGAGTCGAGCAGGTGGTTCCGGCGTGCTCGGCAGTTGGTTCAGGCGGTTCTGGCAGGTGGTATCCGTCTGTTCGGGGTGTGGTTCCAGCATCTCATGAACACGTTTCTGGCACGTCTGAGATGTGGTTCCAGCCGGCCCGACAGGTGTTTCCGCAGTGTCCGCCAAGCGGTTCTGGCGTAGTTGGCAGGTGATTTTGGCATGAGTGGCAGGTGGTTCCAGCAAGCCTGGCAGGTGATTCCAAAGTGTTCACCAACTGGTTGTGGCGTAGCCGGCAGGTGATTTTTGCGTGATCGGCAGGTGGTTCTGGCGAGTCGAGCAGGTGGTTCCGGCGTGCTCGGCTGGTGCTTCCGGGGTCATTGGCACGGGGTTCTGGCATGTCTGAGAGGTGGTTCCTGCATGCCCGGCAAGTGATTCCGGAGTGTTCGCCAAGTGGTTCTGGCATAGTCGGCAGGTGATTTTGGCATGTCCGGCAGGTGGTTCAGGCGAGTTGAGCAGGTGGTTCCAACGTGCTTGGCAGGTGCTTCCGGCGTCTCCGGCACGTGTTTCTGGCACATCTGACAGGTGGTTCCGGCATGCCCGAAAGGTGATTCCGGTCTGTCCGGTAGGTGGTTCCAGCCTGCACGGCATGTGGTTCTGGTACGTCTCAGAGGTGGTTGCGCATGCCCAACAGGTGATTCCGGACTGTCCGCCACATGGTTCTGGCACGTCTGAGAGGTGGTTCCGGCATGCCCGGCAGGTCATCCCAGAGAGTCCTCCAAGTGGTTCTGGCATAACACGCAGGTGATTTTGGCGTGTCTGGCAGGTTGTTCCGTTGTGCTTGGCAGGTGGTTCAGGCTTGGCCGGCAGGTGGTTCCAGACTGTCCAGGACGTGTTTCCAGCTTCTCCGGCAGGTGGTTCTGGTACGTCTGAGAGGTGGTTCCGCCATGGCTGGCAGGTGATTCCGGACCGTCCCCCAGGTGGTTCTGGCATAGCCAGCAGTTGATATTGGCCTGTCCGGCAGGTGGTTCCAGCGAGTCGAACAGGTGGCTCCGGCGTGCTCGGCAGGTGGTTCCGGTCTGTCCGGTAGGTGATTCCGGCGTGTCCGGCACGTGCTTCCGGCACGTCTGAGAGGTGGTTCCGGCATGCGCGACAGGTGATTTCGGAGTGTCCGCCAGGTGGTTCTGGCGTACCCGGCAGGTGATTTTGGCGTGTCCGGCAGGTGTTTCTGGCGAGTCGAGCAGGTGGCTCCGGCATGCTCGGCAGGTGCTTCCGGCGTCTCCGGCACGTGGTTCTGGTGTGTCTGAGAGCTGGTTCCGGCATGTCCGGCAGATGATTCCGGAGTGTCCGCCAAGTGGTTCTGGCATACCCGGCTGGTGATTTGGGCATGTCAGGTAGGTGGTTCCGGCGAGTCGAGCAGGTGGCTCCGGCGTGCTCGGCAGGTTGTTCAGACGGGTCTGGCAGGTGTTTTCCGTCTGTTCGGGGTGTGGTTCCAGCATCTCATGCACATGGTTCTGGCACGTCTGAGATGTGGTTCCGGCCGGCCCTACAGGTGTTTCCACAGTGTCCGCCAATTGGTACTGGCGTAGTTGGCAGGTGATTTTGGCATGACCGGCAGGTGGTTCCAGCAAGCCCGGCAGGTGATTCCGAAGTGTTCCCCAACTGGTTGTGGCGTAGCCGGCAGGTGATTTTTGCGTGTCCGGCAGGTGGTTCTGGCGAGTCGAGCAGGTGGTTCCGGCGTGCTCGGCATGTGCTTCCGGGGTCATTGGCACGTGGTTCTGGCATATCTGAGAGGTGGTTCCGGCATGCCCGGCAGGTGATTCTGGAGTGTTCGCCAAGTGTTTCCAGGGTAGCCGGCAGGTGAGTTTGCATGTCCAGCGGTCGTTCCGGCGGGTCGAGCCGGTGGTTCCGGCGTGTCCGGCAGGTGGTTCCGGTCTGTCCGGCAGGTGGTTCTGTGGTGTCCGGCACGAGGTTCAGTCTGAGAGGCTGTGCCGGCATGCCCCTCACGTGATTCTGGCTTGTCCCCGAAGTGGTGCTGGTGTAGCGGGCAGGTGATTTTGGCGTGTCCGGCAGGTGGTTCAGGCGAGTTGAGCAGGTGGTTGCGACGTGCTCGGCAGGTGCTTCCGGCGTCTCCGGCACGTGTTTCTGGCACATCTGACTGGTGGTTCCGGCATGCCCAAAAGTTGATTCCGGTCTGTCCGGTAGGTGGTTCCGGCGTGCACGGCACGTGGTTCTGGTACGTCTCAGAGGTGGTTGCGTATGCCCAACAGGTGATTCCGGACTGTCCGCCACGTGCTTCTGGCACGTCTGAGAGGTGGTTCCAACATGCCCGGCATGTCATTTCGGAGAGTCGTCCAAGTGGTTCTGGCGTAGCCCGCAGGTGATTTTGGCGTGTCCGGCAGGTGGTTCCGCCGTGCTCGGCAGGTGGTTCAGGCATGGCCGTCACGTGGTTCCAGTCTGTCCAGGACGTGTTTCCAGCTTCTCCGGCAGGTGGTTCTGGTACGTCTGAGAGGTGGCTCCGCCATGGCTGGCAGGTGATCCCGGACCGTCCCCCAGGTGGTTCTGGCATAGCCAGCAGTTGATATTGGCCTGTCCGGCAGGTGGTTCCAGCGAGTCGAACAGGTGGCTCCGGCGTTCTTGGCAGGTGGTTCCGGTCTGTCCGGTAGGTGTTTCCGGCGTGTCTGGCACGTGCTTCCGGCATGCGCGGCAGGTGATTCCGTAGTGTCCGCCAGGTGGTTCTGGCATACCCGGCAGGTGATTTTGGCGTGGCCGGCAGGTGTTTCTGGCGAGTCGAGCAGGTGGCTCCGGCATGCTCGGCAGGTGCTTCCGGCGTCTCCGGCACTTGGTTCTGGTGTGTCTGAGAGCTGGTTCCGGCATGTCCGGCAGATGATTCCGGAGTGTCCGCCAAGTGGTTCTGGCATACCCAGCAGGTGATTTTGGCGTGTCAGGGAGGTGGTACCGGTGAGTCGAGCAGGTGGTTCCGGCGTGCTCGGCAGTTGGTTCAGGCGGTTCTGGCAGGTGGTATCCGTCTGTTCGGGGTGTGGTTCCAGCATCTCATGAACACGTTTCTGGCACGTCTGAGATGTGGTTCCAGCCGGCCCGACAGGTGTTTCCGCAGTGTCCGCCAAGCGGTTCTGGCGTAGTTGGCAGGTGATTTTGGCATGACTGGCAGGTGGTTCCAGCAAGCCTGGCAGGTGATTCCAAAGTGTTCACCAACTGGTTGTGGCGTAGCCGGCAGGTGATTTTTGCGTGATCGGCAGGTGGTTCTGGCGAGTCGAGCAGGTGGTTCCGGCGTGCTCGGCTGGTGCTTCCGGGGTCATTGGCACGGGGTTCTGGCATGTCTGAGAGGTGGTTCCTGCATGCCCGGCAAGTGATTCCGGAGTGTTCGCCAAGTGGTTCTGGCATAGTCGGCAGGTGATTTTGGCATGTCCGGCAGGTGGTTCAGGCGAGTTGAGCAGGTGGTTCCAACGTGCTTGGCAGGTGCTTCCGGCGTCTCCGGCACGTGTTTCTGGCACATCTGACAGGTGGTTCCGGCATGCCCGAAAGGTGATTCCGGTCTGTCCGGTAGGTGGTTCCAGCCTGCACGGCATGTGGTTCTGGTACGTCTCAGAGGTGGTTGCGCATGCCCAACAGGTGATTCCGGACTGTCCGCCACATGGTTCTGGCACGTCTGAGAGGTGGTTCCGGCATGCCCGGCAGGTCATCCCAGAGAGTCCTCCAAGTGGTTCTGGCATAACACGCAGGTGATTTTGGCGTGTCTGGCAGGTTGTTCCGTTGTGCTTGGCAGGTGGTTCAGGCTTGGCCGGCAGGTGGTTCCAGACTGTCCAGGACGTGTTTCCAGCTTCTCCGGCAGGTGGTTCTGGTACGTCTGAGAGGTGGTTCCGCCATGGCTGGCAGGTGATTCCGGACCGTCCCCCAGGTGGTTCTGGCATAGCCAGCAGTTGATATTGGCCTGTCCGGCAGGTGGTTCCAGCGAGTCGAACAGGTGGCTCCGGCGTGCTCGGCAGGTGGTTCCGGTCTGTCCGGTAGGTGATTCCGGCGTGTCCGGCACGTGCTTCCGGCACGTCTGAGAGGTGGTTCCGGCATGCGCGACAGGTGATTTCGGAGTGTCCGCCAGGTGGTACTGGCGTACCCGGCAGGTGATTTTGGCGTGTCCGGCAGGTGTTTCTGGCGAGTCGAGCAGGTGGCTCCGGCATGCTCGGCAGGTGCTTCCGGCGTCTCCGGCACGTGGTTCTGGTGTGTCTGAGAGCTGGTTCCGGCATGTCCGGCAGATGATTCCGGAGTGTCCGCCAAGTGGTTCTGGCATACCCGGCTGGTGATTTGGGCATGTCAGGTAGGTGGTTCCGGCGAGTCGAGCAGGTGGCTCCGGCGTGCTCGGCAGGTTGTTCAGACGGGTCTGGCAGGTGTTTTCCGTCTGTTCGGGGTGTGGTTCCAGCATCTCATGCACATGGTTCTGGCACGTCTGAGATGTGGTTCCGGCCGGCCCTACAGGTGTTTCCACAGTGTCCGCCAAGTGGTACTGGCGTAGTTGGCAGGTGATTTTGGCATGACCGGCAGGTGGTTCCAGCAAGCCCGGCAGGTGATTCCGAAGTGTTCCCCAACTGGTTGTGGCGTAGCCGGCAGGTGATTTTTGCGTGTCCGGCAGGTGGTTCTGGCGAGTCGAGCAGGTGGTTCCGGCGTGCTCGGCATGTGCTTCCGGGGTCATTGGCACGTGGTTCTGGCATATCTGAGAGGTGGTTCCGGCATGCCCGGCAGGTGATTCTGGAGTGTTCGCCAAGTGTTTCCAGGGTAGCCGGCAGGTGAGTTTGCATGTCCAGCGGTCGTTCCAGCGGGTCGAGCCGGTGGTTCCGGCGTGTCCGGCAGGTGGTTCCGGTCTGTCCGGCAGGTGGTTCTGTGGTGTCCGGCACGAGGTTCAGTCTGAGAGGCTGTGCCGGCATGCCCCTCACGTGATTCTGGCTTGTCCCCGAAGTGGTGCTGGTGTAGCGGGCAGGTGATTTTGGCGTGTCCGGCAGGTGGTTCAGGCGAGTTGAGCAGGTGGTTGCGACGTGCTCGGCAGGTGCTTCCGGCGTCTCCGGCACGTGTTTCTGGCACATCTGACTGGTGGTTCCGGCATGCCCAAAAGTTGATTCCGGTCTGTCCGGTAGGTGGTTCCGGCGTGCACGGCACGTGGTTCTGGTACGTCTCAGAGGTGGTTGCGTATGCCCAACAGGTGATTCCGGACTGTCCGCCACGTGCTTCTGGCACGTCTGAGAGGTGGTTCCAACATGCCCGGCAGGTCATTTCGGAGAGTCGTCCAAGTGGTTCTGGCGTAGCCCGCACGTGATTTTGGCGTGTCCGGCAGGTGGTTCCGCCGTGCTCGGCAGGTGGTTCAGGCATGGCCGTCACGTGGTTCCAGTCTGTCCAGGACGTGTTTCCAGCTTCTCCGGCAGGTGGTTCTGGTACGTCTGAGAGGTGGCTCCGCCATGGCTGGCAGGTGATCCCGGACCGTCCCCCAGGTGGTTCTGGCATAGCCAGCAGTTGATATTGGCCTGTCCGGCAGGTGGTTCCAGCGAGTCGAACAGGTGGCTCCGGCGTTCTTGGCAGGTGGTTCCGGTCTGTCCGGTAGGTGTTTCCGGCGTGTCTGGCACGTGCTTCCGGCATGCGCGGCAGGTGATTCCGTAGTGTCCGCCAGGTGGTTCTGGCATACCCGGCAGGTGATTTTGGCGTGGCCGGCAGGTGTTTCTGGCGAGTCGAGCAGGTGGCTCCGGCATGCTCGGCAGGTGCTTCCGGCGTCTCCGGCACTTGGTTCTGGTGTGTCTGAGAGCTGGTTCCGGCATGTCCGGCAGATGATTCCGGAGTGTCCGCCAAGTGGTTCTGGCATACCCAGCAGGTGATTTTGGCGTGTCAGGGAGGTGGTACCGGTGAGTCGAGCAGGTGGTTCCGGCGTGCTCGGCAGTTGGTTCAGGCGGTTCTGGCAGGTGGTATCCGTCTGTTCGGGGTGTGGTTCCAGCATCTCATGAACACGTTTCTGGCACGTCTGAGATGTGGTTCCAGCCGGCCCGACAGGTGTTTCCGCAGTGTCCGCCAAGCGGTTCTGGCGTAGTTGGCAGGTGATTTTGGCATGACTGGCAGGTGGTTCCAGCAAGCCTGGCAGGTGATTCCAAAGTGTTCACCAACTGGTTGTGGCGTAGCCGGCAGGTGATTTTTGCGTGATCGGCAGGTGGTTCTGGCGAGTCGAGCAGGTGGTTCCGGCGTGCTCGGCTGGTGCTTCCGGGGTCATTGGCACGGGGTTCTGGCATGTCTGAGAGGTGGTTCCTGCATGCCCGGCAAGTGATTCCGGAGTGTTCGCCAAGTGGTTCTGGCATAGTCGGCAGGTGATTTTGGCATGTCCGGCAGGTGGTTCAGGCGAGTTGAGCAGGTGGTTCCAACGTGCTTGGCAGGTGCTTCCGGCGTCTCCGGCACGTGTTTCTGGCACATCTGACAGGTGGTTCCGGCATGCCCGAAAGGTGATTCCGGTCTGTCCGGTAGGTGGTTCCAGCCTGCACGGCATGTGGTTCTGGTACGTCTCAGAGGTGGTTGCGCATGCCCAACAGGTGATTCCGGACTGTCCGCCACATGGTTCTGGCACGTCTGAGAGGTGGTTCCGGCATGCCCGGCAGGTCATCCCAGAGAGTCCTCCAAGTGGTTCTGGCATAACACGCAGGTGATTTTGGCGTGTCAGGCAGGTTGTTCCGTTGTGCTTGGCAGGTGGTTCAGGCTTGGCCGGCAGGTGGTTCCAGACTGTCCAGGACGTGTTTCCAGCTTCTCCGGCAGGTGGTTCTGGTACGTCTGAGAGGTGGTTCCGCCATGGCTGGCAGGTGATTCCGGACCGTCCCCCAGGTGGTTCTGGCATAGCCAGCAGTTGATATTGGCCTGTCCGGCAGGTGGTTCCAGCGAGTCGAACAGGTGGCTCCGGCGTGCTCGGCAGGTGGTTCCGGTCTGTCCGGTAGGTGATTCCGGCGTGTCCGGCACGTGCTTCCGGCACGTCTGAGAGGTGGTTCCGGCATGCGCGACAGGTGATTTCGGAGTGTCCGCCAGGTGGTTCTGGCGTACCCGGCAGGTGATTTTGGCGTGTCCGGCAGGTGTTTCTGGCGAGTCGAGCAGGTGGCTCCGGCATGCTCGGCAGGTGCTTCCGGCGTCTCCGGCACGTGGTTCTGGTGTGTCTGAGAGCTGGTTCCGGCATGTCCGGCAGATGATTCCGGAGTGTCCGCCAAGTGGTTCTGGCATACCCGGCTGGTGATTTGGGCATGTCAGGTAGGTGGTTCCGGCGAGTCGAGCAGGTGGCTCCGGCGTGCTCGGCAGGTGGTTCAGACGGGTCTGGCAGGTGTTTTCCGTCTGTTCGGGGTGTGGTTCCAGCATCTCATGCACATGGTTCTGGCACGTCTGAGATGTGGTTCCGGCCGGCCCGACAGGTGTTTCCACAGTGTCCGCCAAGTGGTACTGGCGTAGTTGGCAGGTGATTTTGGCATGACCGGCAGGTGGTTCCAGCAAGCCCGGCAGGTGATTCCGAAGTGTTCCCCAACTGGTTGTGGCGTAGCCGGCAGGTGATTTTTGCGTGTCCGGCAGGTGGTTCTGGCGAGTCGAGCAGGTGGTTCCGGCGTGCTCGGCATGTGCTTCCGGGGTCATTGGCACGCGGTTCTGGCATATCTGAGAGGTGGTTCCGGCATGCCCGGCAGGTGATTCTGGAGTGTTCGCCAAGTGTTTCCAGGGTAGCCGGCAGGTGAGTTTGCATGTCCAGCGGTCGTTCCGGCGGGTCGAGCCGGTGGTTCCGGCGTGTCCGGCAGGTGGTTCCGGTCTGTCCGGCAGGTGGTTCTGTGGTGTCCGGCACGAGGTTCAGTCTGAGAGGCTGTGCCGGCATGCCCCTCACGTGATTCCGGCTTGTCCCCGAAGTGGTGCTGGTGTAGCGGGCAGGTGATTTTGGCGTGTCCGGCAGGTGGTTCAGGCGAGTTGAGCAGGTGGTTGCGACGTGCTCGGCAGGTGCTTCCGGCGTCTCCGGCACGGGTTTCTGGCACATCTGACTGGTGGTTCCCGCATGCCCAAAAGTTGATTCCGGTCTGTCCGGTAGGTGGTTCCGGCGTGCACGGCACGTGGTTCTGGTACGTGTCAGAGGTGGTTGCGTATGCCCAACAGGTGATTCCGGACAGTCCGCCACGTGCTTCTGGCACGTCTGAGAGGTGGTTCCAACATGCCCGGCATGTCATTTCGGAGAGTCGTCCAAGTGGTTCTGGCATAGCCCACAGGTGATTTTGGCGTGTCCGGCAGGTGGTTCCGCCGTGCTCGGCAGGTGGTTCAGGCATGGCCGTCACGTGGTTCCAGTCTGTCCAGGACGTGTTTCCAGCTTCTCCGGCAGGTGGTTCTGGTACGTCTGAGAGGTGGTTCCGCCATGGCTGGCAGGTGATCCCGGACCGTCCCCCAGGTGGTTCTGGCATAGCCAGCAGTTGATATTGGCCTGTCCGGCAGGTGGTTCCAGCGAGTCGAACAGGTGGCTCCGGCGTTCTTGGCAGGTGGTTCCGGTCTGTCCGGTAGGTGTTTCCGGCGTGTCCGGCACGTGCTTCCGGCACGTCTGAGAGGTGGTTCCGGCATGCGCGACAGGTGATTTCGGAGTGTCCGCCAGGTGGTTCTGGCGTACCCGGCAGGTGATTTTGGCCTGTCTGGCAGGTGTTTCTGGCGAGTCGAGCAGGTGGCTCCGGCATGCTCGGCAGGTGCTTCCGGCGTCTCCGGCACGTGGTTCTGGTGTGTCTGAGAGCTGGTTCCGGCATGTCCGGCAGATGATTCCGGAGTGTCCGCCAAGTGGTTCTGGCATACCCGGCTGGTGATTTGGGCATGTCAGGTAGGTGGTTCCGGCGAGTCGAGCAGGTGGCTCCGGCGTGCTCGGCAGGTTGTTCAGACGGGTCTGGCAGGTGTTTTCCGTCAGTTCGGGGTGTGGTTCCAGCATCTCATGCACATGGTTCTGGCACGTCTGAGATGTGGTTCCGGCCGGCCCGACAGGGGTTTCCACAGTGTCCGCCAAGTGGTACTGGCGTAGTTGGCAGGTGATTTTGGCATGACCGGCAGGTGGTTCCAGCAAGCCCGGCAGGTGATTCCGAAGTGTTCCCCAACTGGTTGTGGCGTAGCCGGCAGGTGATTTTTGCGTGTCCGGCAGGTGGTTCTGGCGAGTCGAGCAGGTGGTTCCGGCGTGCTCGGCAGGTGCTTCCGGGGTCATTGGCACGTGGTTCTGGCATATCTGAGAGGTGGTTCCGGCATGCCCGGCAGGTGATTCCGGAGTGTTCGCCAAGTGTTTGCGGCGTAGCCGGCAGGTGATTTTGCATGTCCAGCGGTCGTTCCGGCGGGTCGAGCCGGTGGTTCCGGCGTGTCCGGCAGGTGGTTCCGGTCTGTCCGGCAGGTGGTTCTGTGGTGTCCGGCACGAGGTTCAGTCTGAGAGGCTGTGCCGGCATGCCCCTCACGTGATTCCGGCTTGTCCCCGAAGTGGTGCTGGTGTAGCGGGCAGGTGATTTTGGCGTGTCCGGCAGGTGGTTCAGGCGAGTTGAGCAGGTGGTTGCGACGTGCTAGGCAGGTGCTTCCGGCGTCTCCGGCACGTGTTTCTGGCACATCTGACTGGTGGTTCCGGGAGGCCCAAAAGTGGATTCCGGTCTGTCCGGTAGGTGTTTCCGGCGTGCACGGCATGTGGTTCTGGTACGTCTCAGAGGTGGTTGTGCATGCCCAACAGGTGATTCCGGACTGTCCGCCACGTGCTTCTGGCACGTCTGAGAGGTGGTTCCAACATGGCCGGCAGGTCATTTCGGAGAGTCGTCCAAGTGGTTCTGGCGTAGCCCGCAGGTGATTTTGGCATGTCCGGCAGGTGGTTCCGCCGTGCTCGGCAGGTGGTTCAGGCATGGCCTTCACGTGGTTCCAGTCTGTCCAGGACGTGTTTCCAGCTTCTCCGGCAGGTGGTTCTGGTACGTCTGAGAGGTGGTTCCGCCATGGCTGGCAGGTGATCCCGGACTGTCCCCCAGGTGGTTCTGGCATAGCCAGCAGTTGATATTGGCCTGTCCGGCAGGTGGTTCCAGCGAGTCGAACAGGTGGCTCCGGCGCTCTTGGCAGGTGGTTCCGGTCTGTCCGGTAGGTGTTTCCGGCGTGTCCGGCACGTGCTTCCGGCACGTCTGAGAGGTGGTTCCGGCATGCGCGGCAGGTGATTCCGTAGTGTCCGCCAGGTGGTTCTGGCATACCCGGCAGGTGATTTTTGCGTGTCCGGCAGGTGTTTCTGGCGAGTGGAGCAGGTGGCTCCGGCATGCTCGGCAGGTGCTTCCGGCGTCTCCGGCACTTGGTTCTGGTGTGTCTGAGAGCTGGTTCCGGCATGTCCGGCAGATGATTCCGGAGTGTCCGCCAAGTGGTTCTGGCATACCCAGCAGGTGATTTTGGCGTGTCAGGGAGGTGGTACCTGTGAGTCGAGCAGGTGGTTCCGGCGTGCTCAGCAGGTGGTTCAGGCGGTTCTGGCAGGTGGTATCCGTCTGTTCGGGGTGTGGTTCCAGCATCTCATGAACACGTTTCTGGCACGTCTGAGATGTGGTTCCAGCCGGCCCGACAGGTGTTTCCGCAGTGTCCGCCAAGCGGTTCTGGCGTAGTTGGCAGGTGATTTTGGCATGACTGGCAGGTGGTTCCAGCAAGCCTGGCAGGTGATTCCAAAGTGTTCACCAACTGGTTGTGGCGTAGCCGGCAGGTGATTTTTGCGTGATCGGCAGGTGGTTCTGGCGAGTCGAGCAGGTGGTTCCGGCGTGCTCGGCTGGTGCTTCCGGGGTCATTGGCACGGGGTTCTGGCATGTCTGAGAGGTGGTTCCTGCATGCCCGGCAAGTGATTCCGGAGTGTTCGCCAAGTGGTTCTGGCATAGTCGGCAGGTGATTTTGGCATGTCCGGCAGGTGGTTCAGGCGAGTTGAGCAGGTGGTTCCAACGTGCTTGGCAGGTGCTTCCGGCGTCTCCGGCACGTGTTTCTGGCACATCTGACAGGTGGTTCCGGCATGCCCGAAAGGTGATTCCGGTCTGTCCGGTAGGTGGTTCCAGCCTGCACGGCATGTGGTTCTGGTACGTCTCAGAGGTGGTTGCGCATGCCCAACAGGTGATTCCGGACTGTCCGCCACATGGTTTTGGCACGTCTGAGAGGTGGTTCCGGCATGCCCGGCAGGTCATCCCAGAGAGCCCTCCAAGTGGTTCTGGCATAGCACGCAGTTGATTTTGGCGTGTCTGGCAGGTTGTTCCGTTGTGCTTGGCAGGTGGTTCAGGCTTGGCCGGCAGGTGGTTCCAGACTGTCCAGGACGTGTTTCCAGCTTCTCCGGCAGGTGGTTCTGGTACGTCTGAGAGGTGGTTCCGCCATGGCTGGCAGGTGATTCCGGACCGTCCCCCAGGTGGTTCTGGCATAGCCAGCAGTTGATATTGGCCTGTCCGGCAGGTGGTTCCAGCGAGTCGAACAGGTGGCTCCGGCGTGCTTGGCAGGTGGTTCCGGTCTGTCCGGTAGGTGATTCCTGCGTGTCCGGCACTTGCTTCCGGCACGTCTGAGAGGTGGTTCCGGCATGCGCGACAGGTGATTTCGGAGTGTCCGCCAGGTGGTTCTGGCGTACCCGGCAGGTGATTTTGGCTTGTCCGGCAGGTGTTTCTGGCGAGTCGAGCAGGTGGCTCCGGCATGCTCGGCAGGTGCTTCCGGTGTCTCCGGCACGTGGTTCTGGTGTGTCTGAGAGCTGGTTCCGGCGTGTCCGGCAGATGATTCCGGAGTGTCCGCCAAGTGGTTCTGGCATACCCAGCTGGTGATTTGGGCATGTCAGGTAGGTGGTTCCGGCGAGTCGAGCAGGTGGCTCCGGCGTGCTCGGCAGGTTGTTCAGACGGGTCTGGCAGGTGTTTTCCGTCTGTTCGGGGTGTGGTTCCAGCATCTCATGCACATGGTTCTGTCACGTCTGAGATGTGGTTCCGGTCGCCCCGACAGGTGTTTCCACAGTGTCCGCCAAGTCGTACTGGCGTAGCTGGCAGGTGATTTTGGCATGACCGGCAGGTGGTTCCAGCAAGCCCAGCAGGTGATTCCGAAGTGTTCCCCAACTGGTTGTGGCGTAGCCGGCAGGTGATTTTTGCGTGTCCGGCAGGTGGTTCTGGCGAGTCGAGCAGGTGGTTCCGGCGTGCTCGGCAGGTGCTTCCGGGGTCATTGGCACGTGGTTCTGGCATATCTGAGAGGTGGTTCCGGCATGCCCGGCAGGTGATTCCGGAGTGTTCGCCAAGTGTTTCCGGCGTAGCCGACAGGTGATTTTGCATGTCCAGCGGTCGTTGCGGCGGGTCGAGCCGGTGGTTGCGGCGTGTCCGGAAGGTGGTTCCGGTCTGTCCGGCAGGTGGTTCTGTGGTGTCCGGCACGAGGTTCAGTCTGAGAGGCTGTGCCGGCATGCCCCTCACGTGATTCCGGCTTGTCCCCGAAGTGGTGCTGGTGTAGCGGGCAGGTGATTTTGGCGTGTCTGGCAGGTGGTTCAGGCGAGTTGAGCAGGTGGTTGCGACGTGCTCGGCAGGTGCTTCCGGCGTCTCCGGCACGTGTTTCTGGCACATCTGACTGGTGGTTCCGGCATGCCCAAAAGTTGATTCCGGTCTGTCCGTTAGGTGGTTCCGGCGTGCACGGCACGTAGTTCTGGTACGTGTCAGAGGTGGTTGCGTATGCCCAACAGGTGATTCCGGACAGTCCGCCACGTGCTTCTGGCACGTCTGAGAGGTGGTTCCAACATGCCCGGCATGTCATTTCGGAGAGTCGTCCAAGTGGTTCTGGCGTAGCCCGCAGGTGATTTTGGCGTGTCTGGCAGGTGGTTCCGCCGTGCTCGGCAGGTGGTTCAGGCACGGCCGTCACGTGGTTCCAGTCTGTCCAGGACGTGTTTCCAGCTTCTCCGGCAGGTGGGTCTGGTACGTCTGAGAGGTGGTTCCGCCATGGCTGGCAGGTGATCCCGGACTGTCCCCCAGGTGGTTCTGGCATAGCCAGCAGTTGATATTGGCCTGTCCGGCAGGTGGTTCCAGCGAGTCGAACAGGTGGCTCCGGCGTTCTTGGCAGGTGGTTCCGGTCTGTCCGGTAGGTGATTCCGGCGTGTCTGGCACGTGCTTGCGGCATGCGCGGCAGGTGATTACGTAGTGTCCGCCAGGTGGTTCTGGCATACCCGGCAGGTGATTTTGGCGTGTCCATCAGGTGTTTCTGGCGAGTCGAGCAGGTGGCTCCGGCATGCTCGGCAGGTGCTTCCTGCGTCTCCGGCACTTGGTTCTGGTGTGTCTGAGAGCTGGTTCCGGCATGTCCGGCAGATGATTCCGGAGTGTCCGCCAAGTGGTTCTGGCATACCCAGCAGGTGATTTTGGCGTGTCAGGGAGGTGGTACCGGTGAGTCGAGCAGGTGGTTCCGGCGTGCTCGGCAGGTGGTTCAGGCGGTTCTGGCAGGTGGTATCCGTCTGTTCGGGGTGTGGTTCCAGCATCTCATGAACACGTTTCTGGCACGTCTGAGATGTGGTTCCAGCCGGCCCGACAGGTGTTTCCGCAGTGTCCGCCAAGCGGTTCTGGCGTAGTTGGCAGGTGATTTTGGCATGATTGGCAGGTGGTTCCAGCAAGCCTGGAAGGTGACTCCAAATTGTTCACCAACTGGTTGTGGCGTCGCCGGCAGTTGATTTTTGCGTGATCGGCAGGTGGTTCTGGCGAGTCGAGCAGGTGGTTCCGGCGTGCTCGGCTGGTGCTTCCGGGGTCATTGGCACGGGGTTCTGGCATGTCTGAGAGGTGGTTCCTGCATGCCCGGCAAGTGATTCCGGAGTGTTCGCCAAGTGGTTCTATCATAGTCGGCAGGTGATTTTGGCATGTCCGGCAGGTGGTTCAGGCGAGTTGAGCAGGTGGTTCCAACGTGCTTGGCAGGTGCTTCCGGCGTCTCCGGCACGTGTTTCTGGCACATCTGACAGGTGGTTCCGGCATGCCCGAAAGGTGATTCCGGTCTGTCCGGTAGGTGGTTCCAGCCTGCACGGCATGTGGTTCTGGTACGTCTCAGAGGTGGTTGCGCACGCGCAACAGGTGATTCCGGACTGTCCGCCACATGGTTCTGGCACGTCTGAGAGGTGGTTCCGGCATGCCCGGCAGGTCATCCCAGAGAGTCCTCCAAGTGGTTCTGGCATAACACGCAGGTGATTTTGGCGTGTCTGGCAGGTTGTTCCGTTGTGCTTGGCAGGTGGTTCAGGCTTGGCCGGCAGGTGGTTCCAGACTGTCCAGGACGTGTTTCCAGCTTCTCCGGCAGGTGGTTCTGGTACGTCTGAGAGGTGGTTCCGCCATGGCTGGCAGGTGATTCCGGACCGTCCCCCAGGTGGTTCTGGCATAGCCAGCAGTTGATATTGGCCTGTCTGGCAGGTGGTTCCAGCGAGTCGAACAGGTGGCTCCGGCGTGATCGGCAGGTGGTTCCGGTCTGTCCGGTAGGTGATTCCGGCGTGTCCGGCACGTGCTTCCGGCACATCTGAGAGGTGGTTCCGGCATGCGCGACAGGTGATTTCGGAGTGTCCGCCAGGTGGTTCTGGCGTACCCGGCAGGTGATTTTGGCGTGTCCGGCAGGTGTTTCTGGCGAGTCGAGCAGGTGGCTCCGGCATGCTCGGCAGGTGCTTCCGGCGTCTCCGGCACGTGGTTCTGGTGTGTCTGAGAGCTGGTTCCGGCATGTCCGGCAGATGATTCCGGAGTGTCCGCCAAGTGGTTCTGGCATACCCGGCTGGTGATATGGGTATGTCAGGTAGGTGGTTCCGGCGAGTCGAGCAGGTGGCTCCGGCGTGCTCGGCAGGTTTTTCAGACGGGTCTGGCAGGTGTTTTCCGTCTGTTCGGGGTGTGGTTCCAGCATCTCATGCACATGGTTCTGGCACGTCTGAGATGTGGTTCCGGCCGGCCCGACAGGTGTTTCCACAGTGTCCGCCAAGTG
Source organism: Equus caballus (assembly GCF_041296265.1). Classification (NCBI taxonomy): domain Eukaryota; kingdom Metazoa; phylum Chordata; class Mammalia; order Perissodactyla; family Equidae; genus Equus; species Equus caballus. Next base: position 2,775,082 of record NC_091706.1, on the reverse strand, counting down.
GTACTGGCGTAGTTGGCAGGTGATTTTGGCATGACCGGCAGGTGGTTCCAGCAAGCCCGGCAGGTGATTCCGAAGTGTTCCCCAACTGGTTGTGGCGTAGCCGGCAGGTGATTTTTGCGTGTCCGGCAGGTGGTTCTGGCGAGTCGAGCAGGTGGTTCCGGCGTGCTCGGCAGGTGCTTCCGGGGTCATTGGCACGTGGTTCTGGCATATCTGAGAGGTGGTTCCGGCATGCCCGGCAGGTGATTCCGGAGTGTTCGCCAAGTGTTTCCGGCGTAGCCGGCAGGTGAGTTTGCATGTCCAGCGGTCGTTCCGGCGGGTCAAGCCGGTGGTTCCGGCATGTCCGGAAGGTGGTTCCGGTCTGTCCAGCAGGTGGTTCTGTGGTGTCCGGCACTAGGTTCAGTCTGAGAGGCTGTGCCGGCATGCCCCTCACGTGATTCCGGCTTGTCCCCGAAGTGGTGCTGGTGTAGCGGGCAGGTGATTTTGGCGTGTCCGGCAGGTGGTTCAGGCGAGTTGAGCAGGTGGTTGCGACGTGCTCGGCAGGTGCTTCCGGCGTCTCCGGCACGTGTTTCTGGCACATCTGACTGGTGGTTCCGGCATGCCCAAAAGTTGATTCCGGTCTGTCCGGTAGGTGGTTCCGGCGTGCACGGCACGTGGTTCTGGTACGTCTCAGAGGTGGTTGCGTATGCCCAACAGGTGATTCCGGACTGTCCGCCACGTGCTTCTGGCACGTCTGAGAGGTGGTTCCAACATGCCCGGCAGGTCATTTCGGAGAGTCGTCCAAGTGGTTCTGGCGTAGCCCGCAGTTGATTTTGGCGTGTCCGGCAGGTGGTTCCGCCGTGCTCGGCAGGTGGTTCAGGCATGGCCGTCACGTGGTTCCAGTCTGTCCAGGACGTGTTTCCAGCTTCTCCGGCAGGTGGGTCTGGTACGTCTGAGAGGTGGTTCCGCCATGGCTGGCAGGTGATCCCGGACTGTCCCCCAGGTGGTTCTGGCATAGCCAGCAGTTGATATTGGCCTGTCCGGCAGGTGGTTCCAGCGAGTCGAACAGGTGGCTCCGGCGTTCTTGGCAGGTGGTTCCGGTCTGTCCGGTAGGTGATTCCGGCGTGTCTGGCACGTGCTTCCGGCATGCGCGGCAGGATATTCCGTAGTGTCCGCCAGGTGGTTCTGGCATACCCGGCAGGTGATTTTGGCGTGTCCGGCAGGTGTTTCTGGCGAGTCAAGCAGGTGGCTCCGGCGTGCTCGGCAGGTTGTTCAGACGGGTCTTGCAGGTGTTTTGCGTCTCTTCGGGGTGTGGTTCCAGCATCTCATGCACATGGTTCTGGCACGTCTGAGATGTGGTTCCGGCCGGCCCGACAGGTGTTTCCACAGTGTCCGCCAAGTTGTACTGGCGTAGTTGTCAGGTGATTTTGGCATGACCGGCAGGTGGTTCCAGCAAGCCTGGCAGGTGATTCCAAAGTGTTCACCAACTGGTTGTGGCGTAGCCGGCAGGTGATTTTTGCGTGATCGGCAGGTGGTTCTGGCGAGTCGAGCAGGTGGTTCCGGCGTGCTCGGCTGGTGCTTCCGGGGTCATTGGCACGGGGTTCTGGCATGTCTGAGAGGTGGTTCCTGCATGCCCGGCAAGTGATTCCGGAGTGTTCGCCAAGTGGTTCTGGCATACTCGGCAGGTGCTTTTGGCATGTCCGGCAGGAGGTTCAGGCGAGTTGAGCAGGTGGTTCCAACGTGCTTGGCAGGTGCTTCCGGCATCTCCGGCACGTGTTTCTGGCACATCTGACAGGTGGTTCCGGCATGCCCGAAAGGTGATTCCGGTCTGTCCGGTAGGTGGGTCCAGCCTGCACGGCATGTGGTTCTGCTACGTCTCAGAGATGGTTGCGCATGCCCAACAGGTGATTCCGGACTGTCCGCCACATGGTTCTGGCACGTCTGAGAGGTGGTTCCGTCATGCCCGGCAGGTCATCCCAGAGAGTCCTCCAAGTGGTTCTGGCATAACACGCAGGTGATTTTGGCATGTCTGGCAGGTTGTTCCGTTGTGCTTGGCAGGTGGTTCAGGCTTGGCCGGCAGGTGGTTCCAGACTGTCCAGGACGTGTTTCCAGCTTCACCGGCAGGTGGTTTTGGTACGTCTGAGAGGTGGTTCCGCCATGGCTGGCAGGTGATTCCGGACCGTCCCCGAGGTGGTTCTGGCATAGCCAGCAGTTGATATTGGCCTGTCCGGCAGGTGGTTCCAGCGAGTCGAACAGGTGGCTCCGGCGTGCTCGACAGGTGGTTCCGGTCTGTCCGGTAGGTGATTCCGGCGTGTCCGGCACGTGCTTCGGGCACGTCTGAGAGGTGGTTCCGGCATGCGCGACAGGTGATTTCGGAGTGTCCGCCAGGTGGTTCTGGCGTACCCGGCAGGTGATTTTGGCGTGTCCGGCAGGTGTTTCTGGCGAGTCGAGCAGGTGGCTCCGGCATGCTCGCCAGGTGCTTCCGGCGTCTCCGGCACGTGGTTCTGGTGTGTCTGAGAGCTGGTTCTGGCATGTCCGGCAGATGATTCCGGAGTGTCCGCCAAGTGGTTCTGGCATACCCGGCTGGTGATTTGGGCATGTCAGTTAGGTGGTTCCGGCGAGTCGAGCAGGTGGCTCCGGCGTGCTCGGCAGGTTGTTCAGACGGGTCTGGCAGGTGTTTTCCGTCTGTTCGGGGTGTGGTTCCAGCATCTCATGCACATGGTTCTGGCACGTCTGAGATGTGGTTCCGGCCGGCCCTACAGGGGTTTCCACAGTGTCCGCCAAGTGGTACTGGCGTAGTTGGCAGGTGATTTTGGCATGACCGGCAGGTGGTTCCAGCAAGCCCGGCAGGTGATTCCGAAGTGTTCCCCAACTGGTTGTGGCGTAGCCGGCAGGTGATTTTTGCGTGTCCGGCAGGTGGTTCTGGCGAGTCGAGCAGGTGGTTCCGGCGTGCTCGGCAGGTGCTTCCGGGGTCATTGGCACGTGGTTCTGGCATATCTGAGAGGTGGTTCCGGCATGCCCGGCAGGTGATTCCGGAGTGTTCGCCAAGTGTTTCCGGCGTAGCCGGCAGGTGAGTTTGCATGTCCAGCGGTCGTTCCGGCGGGTCGAGCCGGTGGTTCCGGCATGTCCGGAAGGTGGTTCCGGTCTGTCCAGCAGGTGGTTCTGTGGTGTCCGGCACGAGGTTCAGTCTGAGAGGCTGTGCCGGCATGCCCCTCACGTGATTCCGGCTTGTCCCCGAAGTGGTGCTGGTGTAGCGGGCAGGTGATTTTGGCGTGTCCGGCAGGTGGTTCAGGCGAGTTGAGCAGGTGGTTGCGACGTGCTCGGCAGGTGCTTCCGGCGTCTCCGGCACGGGTTTCTGGCACATCTGACTGGTGGTTCCGGCATGCCCAAAAGTTGATTCCGGTCTGTCCGTTAGGTGGTTCCGGCGTGCACGGCACGTGGTTCTGGTACGTGTCAGAGGTGGTTGCGTATGCCCAACAGGTGATTCCGGACAGTCCGCCACGTGCTTCTGGCACGTCTGAGAGGTGGTTCCAACATGCCCGGCATGTCATTTCGGAGAGTCGACCAAGTGGTTCTGGCATAGCCCACAGGTGATTTTGGCGTGTCCGGCAGGTGGTTCCGCCGTGCTCGGCAGGTGGTTCAGGCATGGCCGTCACGTGGTTCCAGTCTGTCCAGGACGTGTTTCCAGCTTCTCCGGCAGGTGGTTCTGGTACGTCTGAGAGGTGGTTCCGCCATGGCTGGCAGGTGATCCCGGACCGTCCCCCAGGTGGTTCTGGCATAGCCAGCAGTTGATATTGGCCTGTCCGGCAGGTGGTTCCAGCGAGTCGAACAGGTGGCTCCGGCGTTCTTGGCAGGTGGTTCCGGTCTGTCCGGTAGGTGTTTCCGGCGTGTCCGGCACGTGCTTCCGGCACGTCTGAGAGGTGGTTCCGGCATGCGCGGCAGGTGATTCCGTAGTGTCCGCCAGGTGGTTCTGGCATACCCGGCAGGTGATTTTTGCGTGTCCGGCAGGTGTTTCTGGCGACTGGAGCAGGTGGCTCCGGCATGCTCGGCAGGTGCTTCCGGCGTCTCCGGCACTTGGTTCTGGTGTGTCTGAGAGCTGGTTCCGGCATGTCTGGCAGATGATTCCGGAGTGTCCGCCAAGTGGTTCTGGCATACCCAGCAGGTGATTTTGGCATGTCAGGGAGGTGGTACCTGTGAGTCGAGCAGGTGGTTCCGGCGTGCTCAGCAGGTGGTTCAGGCGGTTCTGGCAGGTGGTATCCGTCTGTTCGGGGTGTGGTTCCAGCATCTCATGAACACGTTTCTGGCACGTCTGAGATGTGGTTCCAGCCGGCCCGACAGGTGTTTCCGCAGTGTCCGCCAAGCGGTTCTGGCGTAGTTGGCAGGTGATTTTGGCATGACTGGCAGGTGGTTCCAGCAAGCCTGGCAGGTGATTCCAAAGTGTTCACCAACTGGTTGTGGCGTAGCCGGCAGGTGATTTTTGCGTGATCGGCAGGTGGTTCTGGCGAGTCGAGCAGGTGGTTCCGGCGTGCTCGGCTGGTGCTTCCGGGGTCATTGGCACGGGGTTCTGGCATGTCTGAGAGGTGGTTCCTGCATGCCCGGCAAGTGATTCCGGAGTGTTCGCCAAGTGGTTCTGGCATAGTCGGCAGGTGATTTTGGCATGTCCGGCAGGTGGTTCAGGCGAGTTGAGCAGGTGGTTCCAACGTGCTTGGCAGGTGCTTCCGGCGTCTCCGGCACGTGTTTCTGGCACATCTGACAGGTGGTTCCGGCATGCCCGAAAGGTGATTCCGGTCTGTCCGGTAGGTGGTTCCAGCCTGCACGGCATGTGGTTCTGGTACGTCTCAGAGGTGGTTGCGCACGCGCAACAGGTGATTCCGGACTGTCCGCCACATGGTTCTGGCACGTCTGAGAGGTGGTTCCGGCATGCCCGGCAGGTCATCCCAGAGAGTCCTCCAAGTGGTTCTGGCATAACACGCAGGTGATTTTGGCGTGTCTGGCAGGTTGTTCCGTTGTGCTTGGCAGGTGGTTCAGGCTTGGCCGGCAGGTGGTTCCAGACTGTCCAGGACGTGTTTCCAGCTTCTCCGGCAGGTGGTTCTGGTACGTCTGAGAGGTGGTTCCGCCATGGCTGGCAGGTGATTCCGGACCGTCCCCCAGGTGGTTCTGGCATAGCCAGCAGTTGATATTGGCCTGTCCGGCAGGTGGTTCCAGCGAGTCGAACAGGTGGCTCCGGCGTGCTCGGCAGGTGGTTCCGGTCTGTCCGGTAGGTGATTCCGGCGTGTCCGGCACGTGCTTCCGGCACGTCTGAGAGGTGGTTCCGGCATGCGCGACAGGTGATTTCGGAGTGTCCGCCAGGTGGTTCTGGCGTACCCGGCAGGTGATTTTGGCGTGTCCGGCAGGTGTTTCTGGCGAGTCGAGCAGGTGGCTCCGGCATGCTCGGCAGGTGCTTCCGGCGTCTCCGGCACGTGGTTCTGGTGTGTCTTAGAGCTGGTTCCGGCATGTCCGGCAGATGATTCCGGAGTGTCCGCCAAGTGGTTCTGGCATACCCGGCTGGTGATTTGGGCATGTCAGGTAGGTGGTTCCGGCGAGTCGAGCAGGTGGCTCCGGCGTGCTCGGCAGGTTGTTCAGACGGGTCTGGCAGGTGTTTTCCGTCTGTTCGGGGTGTGGTTCCAGCATCTCATGCACATGGTTCTGGCACGTCTGAGATGTGGTTCCGGCCGGCCCGACAGGCGTTTCCACAGTGTCCGCCAAGTGGTACTGGCGTAGTTGGCAGGTGATTTTGGCATGACCGGCAGGTGGTTCCAGCAAGCCCGGCAGGTGATTCCGAAGTGTTCCCCAACTGGTTGTGGCGTAGCCGGCAGGTGATTTTTGAGTGTCCGGCAGGTGGTTCTGGCGAGTCGAGCAGGTGGTTCCGGCGTGCTCGGCAGGTGCTTCCGGGGTCATTGGCACGTGGTTCTGGCATATCTGAGAGGTGGTTCCGGCATGCCCGGCAGGTGATTCCGGAGTGTTCGCCAAGTGTTTCCGGCGTAGCCGACAGGTGATTTTGCATGTCCAGCGGTCGTTGCGGCGGGTCGAGCCAGTGGTTGCGGCTTGTCCGGCAGGTGGTTCCGGTCTGTCCGGCAGGTGGTTCTGTGGTGTCCGGCACGAGGTTCAGTCTGAGAGGCTGTGCCGGCATGCCCCTCACGTGATTCCGGCTTGTCCCCGAAGTGGTGCTGGTGTAGCGGGCAGGTGATTTTGGCGTGTCCGGCAGGTGGTTCAGGCGAGTTGAGCAGGTGGTTGCGACGTGCTCGGCAGGTGCTTCCGGCGTCTCCGGCACGTGTTTCTGGCACATCTGACTGGTGGTTCCGGCATGCCCAAAAGTTGATTCCGGTCTGTCCGGTAGGTGGTTCCGGCGTGCACGGCACGTGGTTCTGGTACGTCTCAGAGGTGGTTGCGTTTGCCCAACAGGTGATTCCGGACTGTCCGCCACGTGCTTCAGGCACGTCTGAGAGGTGGTTCCAACATGCCCGGCAGGTCATTTCGGAGAGTCGTCCAAGTGGTTCTGGCGTAGCCCGCAGGTGATTTTGGCGTGTCCGGCAGTTGGTTCCGCCATGCTCGGCAGGTGGTTCAGGCATGGCCGTCACGTGGTTCCAGTCTGTCCAGGACGTGTTTCCAGGTTCTCCGGCAGGTGGTTCTGGTACGTCTGAGAGGTGGTTCCGCCATGGCTGGCAGGTGATCCCGGACTGTCCCCGAGGTGGTTCTGGCATAGCCAGCAGGTGATATTGGCCTGTCCGGCAGGTGGTTCCAGCGAGTCGAACAGGTGGCTCCGGCGTTCTTGGCAGGTGGTTCCGGTCTGTCCGGTAGGTGTTTCCGGCGTGTCCGGCACGTGCTTCCGGCACGTCTGAGAGGTGGTTCCAGCATGCGCGGCAGGTGATTCCGTAGTGTCCGCCAGGTGGTTCTGGCATACCCGGCAGGTGATTTTGGCGTGTCCGGCAGGTGTTTCCGGCGAGTGGAGCAGGTGGCTCCGGCATGCTCGGCAGGTGCTTCCGGCGTCTCCGGCACTTGGTTCTGGTGTGTCTGAGAGCTGGTTCCGGCATGTCCGGCAGATGATTCCGGAGTGTCCGCCAAGTGGTTCTGGCATACCCAGCAGGTGATTTTGGCGTGTCAGGGAGGCGGTACCGGTGAGTCGAGCAGGTGGTTCCGGCGTGCTCAGCAGGTGGTTCAGGCGGTTCTGGCAGGTGGTATCCGTCTGTTCGGGGTGTGGTTCCAGCATCTCATGAACACGCTTCTGGCACGTCTGAGATGTGGTTCCAGCCGGCCCGACAGGTGTTTCCGCAGTGTCCGCCAAGCGGTTCTGGCGTAGTTGGCAGGTGATTTTGGCATGACTGGCAGGTGGTTCCAGCAAGCCTGGCAGGTGATTCCAAAGTGTTCACCAACTGGTTGTGGCGTAGCCGGCAGGTGATTTTTGCGTGATCGGCAGGTGGTTCTGGCGAGTCGAGCAGGTGGTTCCGGCGTGCTCGGCTGGTGCTTCCGGGGTCATTGGCACGGGGTTCTGGCATGTCTGAGAGGTGGTTCCTGCATGCCCGGCAAGTGATTCCGGAGTGTTCGCCAAGTGGTTCTGGCATAGTCGGCAGGTGATTTTGGCATGTCCGGCAGGTGGTTCAGGCGAGTTGAGCAGGTGGTTCCAACGTGCTTGGCAGGTGCTTCCGGAGTCTCCGGCACGTGTTTCTGGCACATCTGACAGGTGGTTCCGGCATGCCCGAAAGGTGATTCCGGTCTGTCCGGTAGGTGGTTCCAGCCTGCACGGCATGTGGTTCTGGTACGTCTCAGAGGTGGTTGCGCATACCCAACTGGTGATTCCGGACTGTCCGCCACATGGTTCTGGCACGTCTGAGAGGTGGTTCCGGCATGCCCGGCAGGTCATCCCAGAGAGTCCACCAAGTGGTTCTGGCATAACACGCAGGTGATTTTGGCGTGTCTGGCAGGTTGTTCCGTTGTGCTTGGCAGGTGGTTCAGGCTTGGCCGGCAGGTGGTTCCAGACTGTCCAGGACGTGTTTCCAGCTTCTCCGGCAGGTGGTTCTGGTACGTCTGAGAGGTGGTTCCGCCATGGCTGGCAGGTGATTCCGGACCGTCCCCCAGGTGGTTCTGGCATAGCCAGCAGTTGATATTGGCCTGTCCGGCAGGTGGTTCCAGCGAGTCGAACAGGTGGCTCCGGCGTGCTCGGCAGGTGGTTCCGGTCTGTCCGGTAGGTGATTCCGGCGTGTCCGGCACGTGCTTCCGGCACGTCTGAGAGGTGGTTCCGGCATGCGCGACAGGTGATTTCGGAGTGTCCGCCAGGTGGTTCTGGCGTACCCGGCAGGTGATTTTGGCGTGTCCGGCAGGTGTTTCTGGCGAGTCGAGCAGGTGGCTCCGGCATGCTCGGCAGGTGCTTCCGGCGTCTCCGGCACGTGGTTCTGGTGTGTCTGAGAGCTGGTTCCGGCATGTCCGGCAGATGATTCCGGAGTGTCCGCCAAGTGGTTCTGGCATACCCGGCTGGTGATTTGGGCATGTCAGGTAGGTGGTTCCGGCGAGTCGAGCAGGTGGCTCCGGCGTGCTCGGCAGGTTGTTCAGACGGGTCTGGCAGGTGTTTTCCGTCTGTTCGGGGTGTGGTTCCAGCATCTCATGCACATGGTTCTGGCACGTCTGAGATGTGGTTCCGGCAGGCCCGACAGGTGTTTCCACAGTGTCCGCCAAGTGGTACTGGCGTAGTTGGCAGGTGATTTTGGCATGACCGGCAGGTGGTTCCAGCAAGCCCGGCAGGTGATTCCGAAGTGTTCCCCAACTGGTTGTGGCGTAGCCGGCAGGTGATTTTTGAGTGTCCGGCAGGTGGTTCTGGCGAGTCGAGCAGGTGGTTCCGGCGTGCTCGGCAGGTGCTTCCGGGGTCATTGGCACGTGGTTCTGGCATATCTGAGAGGTGGTTCCGGCATGCCCGGCAGGTGATTCCGGAGTGTTCGCCAAGTGTTTCCGGCGTAGCCGACAGGTGATTTTGCATGTCCAGCGGTCGTTGCGGCGGGTCGAGCCAGTGGTTGCGGCTTGTCCGGCAGGTGGTTCCGGTCTGTCCGGCAGGTGGTTCTGTGGTGTCCGGCACGAGGTTCAGTCTGAGAGGCTGTGCCGGCATGCCCCTCACGTGATTCCGGCTTGTCCCCGAAGTGGTGCTGGTGTAGCGGGCAGGTGATTTTGGCGTGTCCGGCAGGTGGTTCAGGCGAGTTGAGCAGGTGGTTGCGACGTGCTCGGCAGGTGCTTCCGGCGTCTCCGGCACGTGTTTCTGGCACATCTGACTGGTGGTTCCGGCATGCCCAAAAGTTGATTCCGGTCTGTCCGGTAGGTGGTTCCGGCGTGCACGGCACGTGGTTCTGGTACGTCTCAGAGGTGGTTGCGTTTGCCCAACAGGTGATTCCGGACTGTCCGCCACGTGCTTCAGGCACGTCTGAGAGGTGGTTCCAACATGCCCGGCAGGTCATTTCGGAGAGTCGTCCAAGTGGTTCTGGCGTAGCCCGCAGGTGATTTTGGCGTGTCCGGCAGGTGGTTCCGCCATGCTCGGCAGGTGGTTCAGGCATGGCCGTCACGTGGTTCCAGTCTGTCCAGGACGTGTTTCCAGGTTCTCCGGCAGGTGGTTCTGGTACGTCTGAGAGGTGGTTCCGCCATGGCTGGCAGGTGATCCCGGACTGTCCCCGAGGTGGTTCTGGCATAGCCAGCAGGTGATATTGGCCTGTCCGGCAGGTGGTTCCAGCGAGTCGAACAGGTGGCTCCGGCGTTCTTGGCAGGTGGTTCCGGTCTGTCCGGTAGGTGTTTCCGGCGTGTCCGGCACGTGCTTCCGGCACGTCTGAGAGGTGGTTCCAGCATGCGCGGCAGGTGATTCCGTAGTGTCCGCCAGGTGGTTCTGGCATACCCGGCAGGTGATTTTGGCGTGTCCGGCAGGTGTTTCCGGCGAGTGGAGCAGGTGGCTCCGGCATGCTCGGCAGGTGCTTCCGGCGTCTCCGGCACTTGGTTCTGGTGTGTCTGAGAGCTGGTTCCGGCATGTCCGGCAGATGATTCCGGAGTGTCCGCCAAGTGGTTCTGGCATACCCAGCAGGTGATTTTGGCGTGTCAGGGAGGCGGTACCGGTGAGTCGAGCAGGTGGTTCCGGCGTGCTCAGCAGGTGGTTCAGGCGGTTCTGGCAGGTGGTATCCGTCTGTTCGGGGTGTGGTTCCAGCATCTCATGAACACGCTTCTGGCACGTCTGAGATGTGGTTCCAGCCGGCCCGACAGGTGTTTCCGCAGTGTCCGCCAAGCGGTTCTGGCGTAGTTGGCAGGTGATTTTGGCATGACTGGCAGGTGGTTCCAGCAAGCCTGGCAGGTGATTCCAAAGTGTTCACCAACTGGTTGTGGCGTAGCCGGCAGGTGATTTTTGCGTGATCGGCAGGTGGTTCTGGCGAGTCGAGCAGGTGGTTCCGGCGTGCTCGGCTGGTGCTTCCGGGGTCATTGGCACGGGGTTCTGGCATGTCTGAGAGGTGGTTCCTGCATGCCCGGCAAGTGATTCCGGAGTGTTCGCCAAGTGGTTCTGGCATAGTCGGCAGGTGATTTTGGCATGTCCGGCAGGTGGTTCAGGCGAGTTGAGCAGGTGGTTCCAACGTGCTTGGCAGGTGCTTCCGGAGTCTCCGGCACGTGTTTCTGGCACATCTGACAGGTGGTTCCGGCATGCCCGAAAGGTGATTCCGGTCTGTCCGGTAGGTGGTTCCAGCCTGCACGGCATGTGGTTCTGGTACGTCTCAGAGGTGGTTGCGCATACCCAACTGGTGATTCCGGACTGTCCGCCACATGGTTCTGGCACGTCTGAGAGGTGGTTCCGGCATGCCCGGCAGGTCATCCCAGAGAGTCCACCAAGTGGTTCTGGCATAACACGCAGGTGATTTTGGCGTGTCTGGCAGGTTGTTCCGTTGTGCTTGGCAGGTGGTTCAGGCTTGGCCGGCAGGTGGTTCCAGACTGTCCAGGACGTGTTTCCAGCTTCTCCGGCAGGTGGTTCTGGTACGTCTGAGAGGTGGTTCCGCCATGGCTGGCAGGTGATTCCGGACCGTCCCCCAGGTGGTTCTGGCATAGCCAGCAGTTGATATTGGCCTGTCCGGCAGGTGGTTCCAGCGAGTCGAACAGGTGGCTCCGGCGTGCTCGGCAGGTGGTTCCGGTCTGTCCGGTAGGTGATTCCGGCGTGTCCGGCACGTGCTTCCGGCACGTCTGAGAGGTGGTTCCGGCATGCGCGACAGGTGATTTCGGAGTGTCCGCCAGGTGGTTCTGGCGTACCCGGCAGGTGATTTTGGCGTGTCCGGCAGGTGTTTCTGGCGAGTCGAGCAGGTGGCTCCGGCATGCTCGGCAGGTGCTTCCGGCGTCTCCGGCACGTGGTTCTGGTGTGTCTGAGAGCTGGTTCCGGCATGTCCGGCAGATGATTCCGGAGTGTCCGCCAAGTGGTTCTGGCATACCCGGCTGGTGATTTGGGCATGTCAGGTAGGTGGTTCCGGCGAGTCGAGCAGGTGGCTCCGGCGTGCTCGGCAGGTTGTTCAGACGGGTCTGGCAGGTGTTTTCCGTCTGTTCGGGGTGTGGTTCCAGCATCTCATGCACATGGTTCTGGCACGTCTGAGATGTGGTTCCGGCAGGCCCGACAGGTGTTTCCACAGTGTCCGCCAAGTGGTACTGGCGTAGTTGGCAGGTGATTTTGGCATGACCGGCAGGTGGTTCCAGCAAGCCCGGCAGGTGATTCCGAAGTGTTCCCCAACTGGTTGTGGCGTAGCCGGCAGGTGATTTTTGAGTGTCCGGCAGGTGGTTCTGGCGAGTCGAGCAGGTGGTTCCGGCGTGCTCGGCAGGTGCTTCCGGGGTCATTGGCACGTGGTTCTGGCATATCTGAGAGGTGGTTCCGGCATGCCCGGCAGGTGATTCCGGAGTGTTCGCCAAGTGTTTCCGGCGTAGCCGACAGGTGATTTTGCATGTCCAGCGGTCGTTGCGGCGGGTCGAGCCAGTGGTTGCGGCTTGTCCGGCAGGTGGTTCCGGTCTGTCCGGCAGGTGGTTCTGTGGTGTCCGGCACGAGGTTCAGTCTGAGAGGCTGTGCCGGCATGCCCCTCACGTGATTCCGGCTTGTCCCCGAAGTGGTGCTGGTGTAGCGGGCAGGTGATTTTGGCGTGTCCGGCAGGTGGTTCAGGCGAGTTGAGCAGGTGGTTGCGACGTGCTCGGCAGGTGCTTCCGGCGTCTCCGGCACGTGTTTCTGGCACATCTGACTGGTGGTTCCGGCATGCCCAAAAGTTGATTCCGGTCTGTCCGGTAGGTGGTTCCGGCGTGCACGGCACGTGGTTCTGGTACGTCTCAGAGGTGGTTGCGTTTGCCCAACAGGTGATTCCGGACTGTCCGCCACGTGCTTCAGGCACGTCTGAGAGGTGGTTCCAACATGCCCGGCAGGTCATTTCGGAGAGTCGTCCAAGTGGTTCTGGCGTAGCCCGCAGGTGATTTTGGCGTGTCCGGCAGGTGGTTCCGCCATGCTCGGCAGGTGGTTCAGGCATGGCCGTCACGTGGTTCCAGTCTGTCCAGGACGTGTTTCCAGGTTCTCCGGCAGGTGGTTCTGGTACGTCTGAGAGGTGGTTCCGCCATGGCTGGCAGGTGATCCCGGACTGTCCCCGAGGTGGTTCTGGCATAGCCAGCAGGTGATATTGGCCTGTCCGGCAGGTGGTTCCAGCGAGTCGAACAGGTGGCTCCGGCGTTCTTGGCAGGTGGTTCCGGTCTGTCCGGTAGGTGTTTCCGGCGTGTCCGGCACGTGCTTCCGGCACGTCTGAGAGGTGGTTCCAGCATGCGCGGCAGGTGATTCCGTAGTGTCCGCCAGGTGGTTCTGGCATACCCGGCAGGTGATTTTGGCGTGTCCGGCAGGTGTTTCCGGCGAGTGGAGCAGGTGGCTCCGGCATGCTCGGCAGGTGCTTCCGGCGTCTCCGGCACTTGGTTCTGGTGTGTCTGAGAGCTGGTTCCGGCATGTCCGGCAGATGATTCCGGAGTGTCCGCCAAGTGGTTCTGGCATACCCAGCAGGTGATTTTGGCGTGTCAGGGAGGCGGTACCGGTGAGTCGAGCAGGTGGTTCCGGCGTGCTCAGCAGGTGGTTCAGGCGGTTCTGGCAGGTGGTATCCGTCTGTTCGGGGTGTGGTTCCAGCATCTCATGAACACGCTTCTGGCACGTCTGAGATGTGGTTCCAGCCGGCCCGACAGGTGTTTCCGCAGTGTCCGCCAAGCGGTTCTGGCGTAGTTGGCAGGTGATTTTGGCATGACTGGCAGGTGGTTCCAGCAAGCCTGGCAGGTGATTCCAAAGTGTTCACCAACTGGTTGTGGCGTAGCCGGCAGGTGATTTTTGCGTGATCGGCAGGTGGTTCTGGCGAGTCGAGCAGGTGGTTCCGGCGTGCTCGGCTGGTGCTTCCGGGGTCATTGGCACGGGGTTCTGGCATGTCTGAGAGGTGGTTCCTGCATGCCCGGCAAGTGATTCCGGAGTGTTCGCCAAGTGGTTCTGGCATAGTCGGCAGGTGATTTTGGCATGTCCGGCAGGTGGTTCAGGCGAGTTGAGCAGGTGGTTCCAACGTGCTTGGCAGGTGCTTCCGGAGTCTCCGGCACGTGTTTCTGGCACATCTGACAGGTGGTTCCGGCATGCCCGAAAGGTGATTCCGGTCTGTCCGGTAGGTGGTTCCAGCCTGCACGGCATGTGGTTCTGGTGCGTCTCAGAGGTGGTTGCGCATACCCAACTGGTGATTCCGGACTGTCCGCCACATGGTTCTGGCACGTCTGAGAGGTGGTTCCGGCATGCCCGGCAGGTCATCCCAGAGAGTCCACCAAGTGGTTCTGGCATAACACGCAGGTGATTTTGGCGTGTCTGGCAGGTTGTTCCGTTGTGCTTGGCAGGTGGTTCAGGCTTGGCCGGCAGGTGGTTCCAGACTGTCCAGGACGTGTTTCCAGCTTCTCCGGCAGGTGGTTCTGGTACGTCTGAGAGGTGGTTCCGCCATGGCTGGCAGGTGATTCCGGACCGTCCCCCAGGTGGTTCTGGCATAGCCAGCAGTTGATATTGGCCTGTCCGGCAGGTGGTTCCAGCGAGTCGAACAGGTGGCTCCGGCGTGCTCGGCAGGTGGTTCCGGTCTGTCCGGTAGGTGATTCCGGCGTGTCCGGCACGTGCTTCCGGCACGTCTGAGAGGTGGTTCCGGCATGCGCGACAGGTGATTTCGGAGTGTCCGCCAGGTGGTTCTGGCGTACCCGGCAGGTGATTTTGGCGTGTCCGGCAGGTGTTTCTGGCGAGTCGAGCAGGTGGCTCCGGCATGCTCGGCAGGTGCTTCCGGCGTCTCCGGCACGTGGTTCTGGTGTGTCTGAGAGCTGGTTCCGGCATGTCCGGCAGATGATTCCGGAGTGTCCGCCAAGTGGTTCTGGCATACCCGGCTGGTGATTTGGGCATGTCAGGTAGGTGGTTCCGGCGAGTCGAGCAGGTGGCTCCGGCGTGCTCGGCAGGTTGTTCAGACGGGTCTGGCAGGTGTTTTCCGTCTGTTCGGGGTGTGGTTCCAGCATCTCATGCACATGGTTCTGGCACGTCTGAGATGTGGTTCCGGCAGGCCCGACAGGTGTTTCCACAGTGTCCGCCAAGTGGTACTGGCGTAGTTGGCAGGTGATTTTGGCATGACCGGCAGGTGGTTCCAGCAAGCCCGGCAGGTGATTCCGAAGTGTTCCCCAACTGGTTGTGGCGTAGCCGGCAGGTGATTTTTGAGTGTCCGGCAGGTGGTTCTGGCGAGTCGAGCAGGTGGTTCCGGCGTGCTCGGCAGGTGCTTCCGGGGTCATTGGCACGTGGTTCTGGCATATCTGAGAGGTGGTTCCGGCATGCCCGGCAGGTGATTCCGGAGTGTTCGCCAAGTGTTTCCGGCGTAGCCGACAGGTGATTTTGCATGTCCAGCGGTCGTTGCGGCGGGTCGAGCCGGTGGTTGCGGCGTGTCCGGCAGGTGGTTCCGGTCTGTCCGGCAGGTGGTTCTGTGGTGTCCGGCACGAGGTTCAGTCTGAGAGGCTGTGCCGGCATGCCCCTCACGTGATTCCGGCTTGTCCCCGAAGTGGTGCTGGTGTAGCGGGCAGGTGATTTTGGCGTGTCCGGCAGGTGGTTCAGGCGAGTTGAGCAGGTGGTTGCGACGTGCTCGGCAGGTGCTTCCGGCGTCTCCGGCACGTGTTTCTGGCACATCTGACTGGTGGTTCCGGCATGCCCAAAAGTTGATTCCGGTCTGTCCGGTAGGTGGTTCCGGCGTGCACGGCACGTGGTTCTGGTACGTGTCAGAGGTGGTTGCGTATGCCCAACAGGTGATTCCGGACTGTCCGCCACGTGCTTCAGGCACGTCTGAGAGGTGGTTCCAACATGCCCGGCAGGTCATTTCGGAGAGTCGTCCAAGTGGTTCTGGCATAGCCCGCAGGTGATTTTGGCGTGTCCGGCAGGTGGTTCCGCCGTGCTCGGCAGGTGGTTCAGGCATGGCCGTCACGTGGTTCCAGTCTGTCCAGGACGTGTTTCCAGCTTCTCCGGCAGGTGGTTCTGGTACGTCTGAGAGGTGGTTCTGCCATGGCTGGCAGGTGATCCCGGACTGTCTGCCAGGTGGTTCTGGCATAGCCAGCAGTTGATATTGGCCTGTCCGGCAGGTGGTTCCAGCGAGTCGAACAGGTGGCTCCGGCGTTCTTGGCAGGTGGTTCCAGTCTGTCCGGTAAGTGTTTCCGGCGTGTCTGGCACGTGCTTCCGGCACGTCTGAGAGGTGGTTCCGGCATGCGCGACAGGTGATTTCGGAGTGTCCGCCAGGTGGTTCTCGCGTACCCGGCAGGTGATTTTGGCGTGTCCGGCAGGTGTTTCTGGCGACTGGAGCAGGAGGCTCCGGCATGCTCGGCAGGTGCTTCTGGCGTCTCCGGCACTTGGTTCTGGTGTGTCTGAGAGCTGGTTCCGGCATGTCCGGCAGATGATTCCGGAGTGTCCGCCAAGTGGTTCTGGCATACACAGCAGGTGATTTTGGCATGTCAGGGAGGTGGTACCGGTGAGTCGAGCAGGTGGTTCCGGCGTGCTCAGCAGGTGGTTCAGGCGGTTCTGGCAGGTGGTATCCGTCTGTTCGGGGTGTGGTTCCAGCATCTCATGAACACGTTTCTGGCACGTCTGAGATGTGGTTCCAGCCGGCCCGACAGGTGTTTCCGCAGTGTCCGCCAAGCGGTTCTGGCGTAGTTGGCAGGTGATTTTGGCATGACTGGCAGGTGGTTCCAGCAAGCCTGGCAGGTGATTCCAAAGTGTTCACCAACTGGTTGTGGCGTAGCCGGCAGGTGATTTTTGCGTGATCGGCAGGTGGTTCTGGCGAGTCGAGCAGGTGGTTCCGGCGTGCTCGGCTGGTGCTTCCGGGGTCATTGGCACGGGGTTCTGGCATGTCTGAGAGGTGGTTCCTGCATGCCCGGCAAGTGATTCCGGAGTGTTCGCCAAGTGGTTCTGGCATAGTCGGCAGGTGATTTTGGCATGTCCGGCAGGTGGTTCAGGCGAGTTGAGCAGGTGGTTCCAACGTGCTTGGCAGGTGCTTCCGGCGTCTCCGGCACGTGTTTCTGGCACATCTGACAGGTGGTTCCGGCATGCCCGAAAGGTGATTCCGGTCTGTCCGGTAGGTGGTTCCAGCCTGCACGGCATGTGGTTCTGGTACGTCTCAGAGGTGGTTGCGCATGCCCAACAGGTGATTCCGGACTGTCCGCCACATGGTTCTGGCACGTCTGAGAGGTGGTTCCGGCATGCCCGGCAGGTCATCCCAGAGAGTCCTCCAAGTGGTTCTGGCATAACACGCAGGTGATTTTGGCGTGTCTGGCAGGTTGTTCCGTTGTGCTTGGCAGGTGGTTCAGGCTTGGCCGGCAGGTGGTTCCAGACTGTCCAGGACGTGTTTCCAGCTTCTCCGGCAGGTGGTTCTGGTACGTCTGAGAGGTGGTTCCGCCATGGCTGGCAGGTGATTCCGGACCGTCCCCCAGGTGGTTCTGGCATAGCCAGCAGTTGATATTGGCCTGTCCGGCAGGTGGTTCCAGCGAGTCGAACAGGTGGCTCCGGCGTGCTCGGCAGGTGGTTCCGGTCTGTCCGGTAGGTGTTTCCGGCGTGTCCGGCACGTGCTTCCGGCACGTCTGAGAGGTGGTTCCGGCATGCGCGACAGGTGATTTCGGAGTGTCCGCCAGGTGGTTCTGGCGTACCCGGCAGGTGATTTTGGCGTGTCCGGCAGGTGTTTCTGGCGAGTCGAGCAGGTGGCTCCGGCATGCTCGGCAGGTGCTTCCGGCGTCTCCGGCACGTGGTTCTGGTGTGTCTGAGAGCTGGTTCCGGCATGTCCGGCAGATGATTCCGGAGTGTCCGCCAAGTGGTTCTGGCATACCCGGCTGGTGATTTGGGCATGTCAGGTAGGTGGTTCCGGCGAGTCGAGCAGGTGGCTCCGGCGTGCTCGGCAGGTTGTTCAGACGGGTCTGGCAGGTGTTTTCCGTCTGTTCGGGGTGTGGTTCCAGCATCTCATGCACATGGTTCTGGCACGTCTGAGATGTGGTTCCGGCCGGCCCGACAGGTGTTTCCACAGTGTCCGCCAAGTGGTACTGGCGTAGTTGGCAGGTGATATTGGCATGACCGGCAGGTGGTTCCAGCAAGCCCGGCAGGTGATTCCGAAGTGTTCCCCAACTGGTTGTGGCGTAGCCGGCAGGTGATTTTTGCGTGTCCGGCAGGTGGTTCTGGCGAGTCGAGCAGGTGGTTCCGGCGTGCTCGGCAGGTGCTTCCGGGGTCATTGGCACGTGGTTCTGGCATATCTGAGAGGTGGTTCCGGCATGCCCGGCAGGTGATTCCGGAGTGTTCGCCAAGTGTTTGCGGCGTAGCCGGCAGGTGATTTTGCATGTCCAGCGGTCGTTCCGGCGGGTCGAGCCGGTGGTTCCGGCGTGTCTGGCAGGTGGTTCCGGTCTGTCCGGCAGGTGGTTCTGTGGTGTCCGGCACTAGGTTCAGTCTGAGAGGCTGTGCCGGCATGCCCCTCACGTGATTCCGGCTTGTCCCCGAAGTGGTGCTGGTGTAGCGGGCAGGTGATTTTGGCGTGTCCGGCAGGTGGTTCAGGCGAGTTGAGCAGGTGGTTGCGACGTGCTCGGCAGGTGCTTCCGGCGTCTCCGGCACGTGTTTCTGGCACATCTGACTGGTGGTTCCGGGATGCCCAAAAGTGGATTCCGGTCTGTCCGGTAGGTGGTTCCGGCGTGCACGGCATGTGGTTCTGGTACGTCTCAGAGGTGGTTGTGCATGCCCAACAGGTGATTCCGGACTGTCCGCCACGTGCTTCTGGCACGTCTGAGAGGTGGTTCCAACATGCCCAGCAGGTCATTTCGGAGAGTCGTCCAAGTGGTTCTGGCGTAGCCCGCAGGTGATTTTGGCGTGTCCGGCAGGTGGTTCCGCCGTGCTCGGCAGGTGGTTCAGGCATGGCCTTCACGTGGTTCCAGTCTGTCCAGGACGTGTTTCCAGCTTCTCCGGCAGGTGGTTCTGGTACGTCTGAGAGGTGGTTCCGCCATGGCTGGCAGGTGATCCCGGACTGTCCCCCAGGTGGTTCTGGCATAGCCAGCAGTTGATATTGGCCTGTCCGGCAGGTGGTTCCAGCGAGTCGAACAGGTGGCTCCGGCGCTCTTGGCAGGTGGTTCCGGTCTGTCCGGTAGGTGTTTCCGGCGTGTCCGGCACGTGCTTCCGGCACGTCTGAGAGGTGGTTCCGGCATGCGCGGCAGGTGATTCCGTAGTGTCCGCCAGGTGGTTCTGGCATACCCGGCAGGTGATTTTTGCGTGTCCGGCAGGTGTTTCTGGCGAGTGGAGCAGGTGGCTCCGGCATGCTCGGCAGGTGCTTCCGGCGTCTCCGGCACTTGGTTCTGGTGTGTCTGAGAGCTGGTTCCGGCATGTCCGGCAGATGATTCCGGAGTGTCCGCCAAGTGGTTCTGGCATACCCAGCAGGTGATTTTGGCGTGTCAGGGAGGTGGTACCTGTGAGTCGAGCAGGTGGTTCCGGCGTGCTCAGCAGGTGGTTCAGGCGGTTCTGGCAGGTGGTATCCGTCTGTTCGGGGTGTGGTTCCAGCATCTCATGAACACGTTTCTGGCACGTCTGAGATGTGGTTCCAGCCGGCCCGACAGGTGTTTCCGCAGTGTCCGCCAAGCGGTTCTGGCGTAGTTGGCAGGTGATTTTGGCATGACTGGCAGGTGGTTCCAGCAAGCCTGGCAGGTGATTCCAAAGTGTTCACCAACTGGTTGTGGCGTAGCCGGCAGGTGATTTTTGCGTGATCGGCAGGTGGTTCTGGCGAGTCGAGCAGGTGGTTCCGGCGTGCTCGGCTGGTGCTTCCGGGGTCATTGGCACGGGGTTCTGGCATGTCTGAGAGGTGGTTCCTGCATGCCCGGCAAGTGATTCCGGAGTGTTCGCCAAGTGGTTCTGGCATAGTCGGCAGGTGATTTTGGCATGTCCGGCAGGTGGTTCAGGCGAGTTGAGCAGGTGGTTCCAACGTGCTTGGCAGGTGCTTCCGGCGTCTCCGGCACGTGTTTCTGGCACATCTGACAGGTGGTTCCGGCATGCCCGAAAGGTGATTCCGGTCTGTCCGGTAGGTGGTTCCAGCCTGCACGGCATGTGGTTCTGGTACGTCTCAGAGGTGGTTGCGCATGCCCAACAGGTGATTCCGGACTGTCCGCCACATGGTTCTGGCACGTCTGAGAGGTGGTTCCGGCATGCCCGGCAGGTCATCCCAGAGAGCCCTCCAAGTGGGTCTGGCATAGCACGCAGTTGATTTTGGCGTGTCTGGCAGGTTGTTCCGTTGTGCTTGGCAGGTGGTTCAGGCTTGGCCGGCAGGTGGTTCCAGACTGTCCAGGACGTGTTTCCAGCTTCTCCGGCAGGTGGTTCTGGTACGTCTGAGAGGTGGTTCCGCCATGGCTGGCAGGTGATTCCGGACCGTCCCCCAGGTGGTTCTGGCATAGCCAGCAGGTGATATTGGCCTGTCCGGCAGGTGGTTCCAGCGAGTCGAACAGGTGGCTCCGGCGTGCTTGGCAGGTGGTTCCGGTCTGTCCGGTAGGTGATTCCTGCGTGTCCGGCACTTGCTTCCGGCACGTCTGAGAGGTGGTTCCGGCATGCGCGACAGGTGATTTCGGAGTGTCCGCCAGGTGGTTCTGGCGTACCCGGCAGGTGATTTTGGCTTGTCCGGCAGGTGTTTCTGGCGAGTCGAGCAGGTGGCTCCGGCATGCTCGGCAGGTGCTTCCGGTGTCTCCGGCACGTGGTTCTGGTGTGTCTGAGAGCTGGTTCCGGCGTGTCCGGCAGATGATTCCGGAGTGTCCGCCAAGTGGTTCTGGCATACCCGGCTGGTGATTTGGGCATGTCAGGTAGGTGGTTCCGGCGAGTCGAGCAGGTGGCTCCGGCGTGCTCGGCAGGTTGTTCAGACGGGTCTGGCAGGTGTTTTCCGTCTGTTCGGGGTGTGGTTCCAGCATCTCATGCACATGGTTCTGTCACGTCTGAGATGTGGTTCCGGTCGCCCCGACAGGTGTTTCCACAGTGTCCGCCAAGTCGTACTGGCGTAGCTGGCAGGTGATTTTGGCATGACCGGCAGGTGGTTCCAGCAAGCCCAGCAGGTGATTCCGAAGTGTTCCCCAACTGGTTGTGGCGTAGCCGGCAGGTGATTTTTGCGTGTCCGGCAGGTGGTTCTGGCGAGTCGAGCAGGTGGTTCCGTCGTGCTCGGCAGGTGCTTCCGGGGTCATTGGCACGTGGTTCTGGCATATCTGAGAGGTGGTTCCGGCATGCCCGGCAGGTGATTCCGGAGTGTTCGCCAAGTGTTTCCGGCGTAGGCGACAGGTGATTTTGCATGTCCAGCGGTCGTTGCGGCGGGTCGAGCCGGTGGTTGCGGCGTGTCCGGCAGGTGGTTCCGGTCTGTCCGGCAGGTGGTTCTGTGGTGTCCGGCACGAGGTTCAGTCTGAGAGGCTGTGCCGGCATGCCCCTCACGTGATTCCGGCTTGTCCCCGAAGTGGTGCTGGTGTAGCGGGCAGGTGATTTTGGCGTGTCCGGCAGGTGGTTCAGGCGAGTTGAGCAGGTGGTTGCGACGTGCTCGGCAGGTGCTTCCGGCGTCTCCGGCACGTGTTTCTGGCACATCTGACTGGTGGTTCCGGCATGCCCAAAAGTTGATTCCGGTCTGTCCGGTAGGTGGTTCCGGCGTGCACGGCACGTGGTTCTGGTACGTCTCAGAGGTGGTTGCGTATGCCCAACAGGTGATTCCGGACTGTCCGCCACGTGCTTCTGGCACGTCTGAGAGGTGGTTCCAACATGCCCGGCAGGTCATTTCGGAGAGTCGTCCAAGAGGTTCTGGCGTAGCCCACAGGTGATTTTGGAGTGTCTGGCAGGTGGTTCCGCCGTGCTCGGCAGGTCGTTCAGGCATGGCCGTCACGTGGTTCCAGTCTGTCCAGGACGTGTTTCCAGGTTCTCCGGCAGGTGGTTCTGGTACGTCTGAGAGGTGGTTCCGCCATGGCTGGCAGGTGATCCCGGACTGTCCCCCAGGTGGTTCTGGCATAGCCAGCAGTTGATATTGGCCTGTCCGGCAGGTGGTTCCAGCGAGTCGAACAGGTGGCTCCGGTGTTCTTGGCAGGTGGTTCCGGTCTGTCCGGTAGGTGATTCCAGCGTGTCTGGCACGTGCTTCCGGCATGCGCGGCAGGATATTCCGTAGTGTCCGCCAGGTTGTTCTGGCATACCCCGCAGGTGATTTTGGCGTGTCCAGCAGGTGTTTCTGGCGAGTCGAGCAGGTGGCTCCGGCGTGCTCGGCAGGTTGTTCAGACGGGTCTGGCAGGTGTTTTCCGTCTGTTCGGGGTGTGGTTCCAGCATCTCATGCACATGGTTCTGGCACGTCTGAGATGTGGTTCCGGCAGGCCCCACAGGTGTTTCCGCAGTGTCCGCCAAGCGGTTCTGGCGTAGTTGGCAGGTGATTTTGGCATGACTGGCAGGTGGTTCCAGCAAGCCTGGCAGGTGATTCCAAAGTGTTCACCAACTGGTTGTGGCGTAGCCGGCAGGTGATTTTTGCGTGATCGGCAGGTGGTTCTGGCGAGTCGAGCAGCTGGTTCCGGCGTGCTCGGCTGGTGCTTCCGGGGTCATTGGCACGGGGTTCTGGCATGTCTGAGAGGTGGTTCCTGCATGCCCGGCAAGTGATTCCGGAGTGTTCGCCAAGTGGTTCTGGCATACTCAGCAGGTGCTTTTGGCATGTCCGGCAGGTGGTTCAGGCGAGTTGAGCAGGTGGTTCCAACGTGCTTGGCAGGTGCTTCCGGCGTCTCCGGCACGTGTTTCTGGCACATCTGACAGGTGGTTCCGGCATGCCTGAAAGGTGATTCCGGTCTGTCCGGTAGGTGGGTCCAGCCTGCACGGCATGTGGTTCTGGTATGTCTCAGAGGTGGTTGCGCATGCCCATCAGGTGATTCCGGACTGTCCGCCACATGGTTCTGGCACGTCTGAGAGGTGGTTCCGTCATGCCCGGCAGGTCATCCCAGAGAGTCCTCCAAGTGGTTCTGGCATAACACGCAGGTGATTTTGGCATGTCTGGCAGGTTGTTCCGTTGTGCTTGGCAGGTGGTTCTGGCTTGGCCGGCAGGTGGTTCCAGACTGTCCAGGACGTGTTTCCAGCTTCACCGGCAGGTGGTTCTGGTACGTCTGAGAGGTGGTTCCGCCAAGGCTGGCAGGTGATTCCGGACCGTCCCCGAGGTGGTTCTGGCATAGCCAGCAGTTGATATTGGCCTGTCCGGCAGGTGGTTCCAGCGAGTCGAACAGGTGGCTCCGGCGTGCTCGGCAGGTGGTTCCGGTCTGTCCGGTAGGTGATTCCGGCGTGTCCGGCACGTGCTTCCGGCACGTCTGAGAGTTGGTTCCGGCATGCGCAACACGTGATTTCGGAGTGTCCGCCAGGTGGTTCTGGCGTACCCGGCAGGTGATTTTGGCGTGTCCGGCAGGTGTTTCTGGCGAGTCGAGCAGGTGGCTCCGGCATGCTCGGCAGGTGCTTCCGGCGTCTCCGGCACGTGGTTCTGGTGTGTCTGAGAGCTGGTTCCGGCATGTCCGGCAGATGATTCCGGAGTGTCCGCCAAGTGGTTCTGGCATACCCGGCTGGTGATTTGGGCATGTCTGGTAGGTGGTTCCGGCGAGTCGAGCAGGTGGCTCCGGCGTGCTCGGCAGGTTGTTCAGACGGGTCTGGCAGGTGTTTTCCGTCTGTTCGGGGTGTGGTTCCAGCATCTCATGCACATGGTTCTGGCACGTCTGAGATGTGGTTCCGGCCGGCCCGACAGGTGTTTCCACAGTGTCCGCCAAGTGGTACTGGCGTAGTTGGCAGGTGATTTTGGCATGACCGGCAGGTGGTTCCAGCAAGCCCGGCAGGTGATTCCGAAGTGTTCCCCAACTGGTTGTGGCGTAGCCAGCAGGTGATTTCTGCGTGTCCGGCAGGTGGTTCTAGCGATTCGAGCCGGTGGTTCTGGCGTGCTCGGCAGGTGCTTCCGGGGTCATTGGCACGTGGTTCTGGCATATCTGAGAGGTGGTTCCGGCATGCCCGGCAGGTGATTCCGGAGTGTTCGCCAAGCGTTTCCGGCGTAGCCGACAGGTGATTTTGCATGTCCAGCGGTCGTTCCGGCGGGTCGAGCCGGTGGTTCCGGCGTGTCCGGCAGGTGGTTCCGGTCTGTCCGGCAGGTGGTTCTGTGGTGTCCGGCACGAGGTTCAGTCTGAGAGGCTGTCCCGGCATGCCCCTCACGTGATTCCGGCTTGTCCCCGAAGTGGTGCTGGTGTAGCGGGCAGGTGATTTTGGCGTGTCCGGCAGGTGGTTCAGGCGAGTTGAGCAGGTGGTTGCGACGTGCTCGGCAGGTGCTTCCGGCGTCTCCGGCACGTGTTTCTGGCACATCTGACTGGTGGTGCCGGCATGCCCAAAAGTTGATTCCGGTCTGTCCGGTAGGTGGTTCCGGCGTGCACGGCACGTGGTTCTGGTACGTGTCAGAGGTGGTTGCGTATGCCCAACAGGTGATTCCGGACTGTCCGCCACGTGCTTCAGGCACGTCTGAGAGGTGGTTCCAACATGCCCGGCAGGTCATTTCGGAGAGTCGTCCAAGTGGTTCTGGCATAGCCCGCAGGTGATTTTGGCGTGTCCGGCAGGTGGTTCCGCCGTGCTCGGCAGGTGGTTCAGGCATGGCCGTCACGTGGTTCCAGTCTGTCCATGACGTTTTTCCAGCTTCTCCGGCAGGTGGTTCTGGTACGTCTGAGAGGTGGTTCCGCCATGGCTGGCAGGTGATCCCGGACTGTCCCCGAGGTGTTTCTGGCATAGCCAGAAGTTGATATTGGCCTGTCCGGCAGGTGGTTCCAGCGAGTCGAACAGGTGGCTCCGGCGTTCTTGGCAGGTGGTTCCGGTCTGTCCGGTAGGTGTTTCCGGCGTGTCCGGCACGTGCTTCCGGCACGTCTGAGAGGTGGTTCCAGCATGCGCGGCAGGTGATTCCGTAGTGTCCGCCAGGTGGTTCTGGCATACCCGGCAGGTGATTTTGGCGTGTCCGGCAGGTGTTTCCGGCGAGTGGAGCAGGTGGCTCCGGCATGCTCGGCAGGTGCTTCCGGCGTCTCCGGCACTTGGTTCTGGTGTGTCTGAGAGCTGGTTCCGGCATGTCCGGCAGATGATTCCGGAGTGTCCGCCAAGTGGTTCTGGCATACCCAGCAGGTGATTTTGGCGTGTCAGGGAGGTGGTACCGGTGAGTCGAGCAGGTGGTTCCGGCGTGCTCAGCAGGTGGTTCAGGCGGTTCTGGCAGGTGGTATCCGTCTGTTCGGGGTGTGGTTCCAGCATCTCATGAACACGTTTCTGGCACGTCTGAGATGTGGTTCCAGCCGGCCCGACAGGTGTTTCCGCAGTGTCCGCCAAGCGGTTCTGGCGTAGTTGGCAGGTGATTTTGGCATGACTGGCAGGTGGTTCTGGCGAGTCGAGCAGGTGGTTCCGGCGTGCTCGGCTGGTGCTTCCGGGGTCATTGGCACGGGGTTCTGGCATGTCTGAGAGGTGGTTCCTGCATGCCCGGCAAGTGATTCCGGAGTGTTCGCCAAGTGGTTCTGGCATAGTCGGCAGGTGATTTTGGCATGTCCGGCAGGTGGTTCAGGCGAGTTGAGCAGGTGGTTCCAACGTGCTTGGCAGGTGCTTCCGGCGTCTCCGGCACGTGTTTCTGGCACATCTGACAGGTGGTTCCGGCATGCCCGAAAGGTGATTCCGGTCTGTCCGGTAGGTGGTTCCAGCCTGCACGGCATGTGGTTCTGGTACGTCTCAGAGGTGGTTGCGCACGCGCAACAGGTGATTCCGGACTGTCCGCCACATGGTTCTGGCACGTCTGAGAGGTGGTTCCGGCATGCCCGGCAGGTCATCCCAGAGAGTCCTCCAAGTGGTTCTGGCATAACACGCAGGTGATTTTGGCGTGTCTGGCAGGTTGTTCCGTTGTGCTTGGCAGGTGGTTCAGGCTTGGCCGGCAGGTGGTTCCAGACTGTCCAGGACGTGTTTCCAGCTTCTCCAGCAGGTGGTTCTGGTACGTCTGAGAGGTGGTTCCGCCATGGCTGGCAGGTGATTCCGGACCGTCCCCCAGGTGGTTCTGGCATAGCCAGCAGTTGATATTGGCCTGTCCGGCAGGTGGTTCCAGCGAGTCGAACAGGTGGCTCCGGCGTGCTCGGCAGGTGGTTCCGGTCTGTCCGGTAGGTGATTCCGGCGTGTCCGGCACGTGCTTCCGGCACGTCTGAGAGGTGGTTCCGGCATGCGCGACAGGTGATTTCGGAGTGTCCGCCAGGTGGTTCTGGCGTACCCGGCAGGTGATTTTGGCGTGTCCGGCAGGTGTTTCTGGCGAGTCGAGCAAGTGGCTCCGGCATGCTCGGCAGGTGCTTCCGGCGTCTCCGGCACGTGGTTCTGGTGTGTCTTAGAGCTGGTTCCGGCATGTCCGGCAGATGATTCCGGAGTGTCCGCCAAGTGGTTCTGGCATACCCGGCTGGTGATTTGGGCATGTCAGGTAGGTGGTTCCGGCGAGTCGAGCAGGTGGCTCCGGCGTGCTCGGCAGGTTGTTCAGACGGGTCTGGCAGGTGTTTTCCGTCTGTTCGGGGTGTGGTTCCAGCATCTCATGCACATGGTTCTGGCACGTCTGAGATGTGGTTCCGGCCGGCCCGACAGGCGTTTCCACAGTGTCCGCCAAGTGGTACTGGCGTAGTTGGCAGGTGATTTTGGCATGACCGGCAGGTGGTTCCAGCAAGCCCGGCAGGTGATTCCGAAGTGTTCCCCAACTGGTTGTGGCGTAGCCGGCAGGTGATTTTTGAGTGTCCGGCCGGTGGTTCTGGCGAGTCGAGCAGGTGGTTCCGGCGTGCTCGGCAGGTGCTTCCGGGGTCATTGGCACGTGGTTCTGGCATATCTGAGAGGTGGTTCCGGCATGCCCGGCAGGTGATTCCGGAGTGTTCGCCAAGTGTTTCCGGCGTAGCCGGCAGGTGATTTTGCATGTCCAGCGGTCGTTGCGGCGGGTCGAGCCAGTGGTTGCGGCGTGTCCGGCAGGTGGTTCCGGTCTGTCCGGCAGGTGGTTCTGTGGTGTCCGGCACGAGGTTCAGTCTGAGAGGCTGTGCCGGCATGCCCCTCACGTGATTCCGGCTTGTCCCCGAAGTGGTGCTGGTGTAGCGGGCAGGTGATTTTGGCGTGTCCGGCAGGTGGTTCAGGCGAGTTGAGCAGGTGGTTGCGACGTGCTCGGCAGGTGCTTCCGGCGTCTCCGGCACGTGTTTCTGGCACATCTGACTGGTGGTTCCGGCATGCCCAAAAGTTGATTCCGGTCTGTCCGGTAGGTGGTTCCGGCGTGCACGGCACGTGGTTCTGGTACGTCTCAGAGGTGGTTGCGTATGCCCAACAGGTGATTCCGGACTGTCCGCCACGTGCTTCAGGCACGTCTGAGAGGTGGTTCCAACATGCCCGGCAGGTCATTTCGGAGAGTCGTCCAAGTGGTTCTGGCGTAGCCCGCAGGTGATTTTGGCGTGTCCGGCAGGTGGTTCCGCCGTGCTCGGCAGGTGGTTCAGGCATGGCCGTCACGTGGTTCCAGTCTGTCCAGGACGTGTTTCCAGGTTCTCCGGCAGGTGGTTCTGGTACGTCTGAGAGGCGGTTCCGCCATGGCTGGCAGGTGATCCCGGACTGTCCCACAGGTGGTTCTGGCATAGCCAGCAGGTGATATTGGCCTGTCCGGCAGGTGGTTCCAGCGAGTCGAACAGGTGGCTCCGGCGTTCTTGGCAGGTGGTTCCGGTCTGTCCGGTAGGTGATTCCGGCGTGTCTGGCACGTGCTTGCGGCATGCGCGGCAGGTGATTCCGTAGTGTCCGCCAGGTGGTTCTGGCATACCCGGCAGGTGATTTTGGCGTGTCCGGCAGGTGTTTCCGGCGAGTGGAGCAGGTGGCTCCGGCATGCTCGGCAGGTGCTTCTGGCGTCTCCGGCACTTGGTTCTGGTGTGTCTGAGAGCTGGTTCCGGCATGTCCGGCAGATGATTCCGGAGTGTCCGCCAAGTGGTTCTGGCATACCCAGCAGGTGATTTTGGCGTGTCAGGGAGGTGGTACCGGTGAGTCGAGCAGGTGGTTCCGGCGTGCTCAGCAGGTGGTTCAGGCGGTTCTGGCAGGTGGTATCCGTCTGTTCGGGGTGTGGTTCCAGCATCTCATGAACACGTTTCTGGCACGTCTGAGATGTGGTTCCAGCCGGCCCGACAGGTGTTTCCGCAGTGTCCGCCAAGCGGTTCTGGCGTAGTTGGCAGGTGATTTTGGCATGACTGGCAGGTGGTTCCAGCAAGCCTGGCAGGTGATTCCAAAGTGTTCACCAACTGGTTGTGGTGTAGCCGGCAGGTGATTTTTGCGTGATCGGCAGGTGGCTCTGGCGAGTCGAGCAGGTGGTTCCGGCGTGCTCGGCTGGTGCTTCCGGGGTCATTGGCACGGGGTTCTGGCATGTCTGAGAGGTGGTTCCTGCATGCCCGGCAAGTGATTCCGGAGTGTTCGTCAAGTGGTTCTGGCATAGTCGGCAGGTGATTTTGGCATGTCCGGCAGGTGGTTCAGGCGAGTTGAGCAGGTGGTTCCAACGTGCTTGGCAGGTGCTTCCGGCGTCTCCGGCACGTGTTTCTGGCACATCTGACAGGTGGTTCCGGCATGCCCGAAAGGTGATTCCGGTCTGTCCGGTAGGTGGTTCCAGCCTGCACGGCATGTGGTTCTGGTACGTCTCAGAGGTGGTTGCGCATACCCAACTGGTGATTCCGGACTGTCCGCCACATGGTTCTGGCACGTCTGAGAGGTGGTTCCGGCATGCCCGGCAGGTCATCCCAGAGAGTCCTCCAAGTGGTTCTGGCATAACACGCAGGTGATTTTGGCGTGTCTGGCAGGTTGTTCCGTTGTGCTTGGCAGGTGGTTCAGGCTTGGCCGGCAGGTGGTTCCAGACTGTCCAGGACGTGTTTCCAGCTTCTCCGGCAGGTGGTTCTGGTACGTCTGAGAGGTGGTTCCGCCATGGCTGGCAGGTGATTCCGGACCGTCCCCCAGGTGGTTCTGGCATAGCCAGCAGTTGATATTGGCCTGTCCGGCAGGTGGTTCCAGTGAGTCGAACAGGTGGCTCCGGCGTGCTCGGCAGGTGGTTCCGGTCTGTCCGGTAGGTGATTCCGGCGTGTCCGGCACGTGCTTCCGGCACGTCTGAGAGGTGGTTCCGGCATGCGCGACAGGTGATTTCGGAGTGTCCGCCAGGTGGTTCTGGCGTACCCGGCAGGTGATTTTGGCGTGTCCGGCAGGTGTTTCTGGCGAGTCGAGCAGGTGGCTCCGGCATGCTCGGCAGGTGCTTCCAGCGTCTCCGGCACGTGGTTCTGGTGTGTCTGAGAGCTGGTTCCGGCATGTCCGGCAGATGATTCCGGAGTGTCCACCAAGTGGTTCTGGCATACCCGGCTGGTGATTTGGGCATGTCAGGTAGGTGGTTCCGGCGAGTCGAGCAGGTGGCTCCGGCGTGCTCGGCAGGTTGTTCAGACGGGTCTGGCAGGTGTTTTCCGTCTGTTCGGGGTGTGGTTCCAGCATCTCATGCACATGGTTCTGGCACGTCTGAGATGTGGTTCCGGCCGGCCCGACAGGTGTTTCCACAGTGTCCGCCAAGTGGTACTGGCGTAGTTGGCAGGTGATTTTGGCATGACCGGCAGGTGGTTCCAGCAAGCCCAGCAGGTGATTCCGAAGTGTTCCCCAACTGGTTGTGGCGTAGCCGGCAGGTGATTTTTGCGTGATCGGCAGGTGGTTCTGGCGAGTCGAGCAGGTGGTTCCGGCGTGCTCGGCAGGTGCTTCCGGGGTCATTGGCACGTGGTTCTGGCATATCTGAGAGGTGGTTCCGGCATGCCCGGCAGGTGATTCCGGAGTGTTCGCCAAGTGTTTCCGGCGTAGCCGACAGGTGATTTTGCATGTCCAGCGGTCGTTGCGGCGGGTCAAGCCAGTGGTTGCGGCGTGTCCGGCAGGTGGTTCCGGTCTGTCCGGCAGGTGGTTCTGTGGTGTCCGGCACGAGGTTCAGTCTGAGAGGCTGTGCCGGCATGCCCCTCACGTGATTCCGGCTTGTCCCCGAAGTGGTGCTGGTGTAGCGGGCAGGTGATTTTGGCGTGTCCGGCAGGTGGTTCAGGCGAGTTGAGCAGGTGGTTGCGACGTGCTCGGCAGGTGCTTCCGGCGTCTCCGGCACGTGTTTCTGGCACATCTGACTGGTGGTTCCGGCATGCCCAAAAGTTGATTCCGGTCTGTCCGGTAGGTGGTTCCGGCGTGCACGGCACGTGGTTCTGGTACGTCTCAGAGGTGGTTGCGTATGCCCAACAGGTGATTCCGGAATGTCCGCCACGTGCTTCTGGCACGTCTGAGAGGTGGTTCCAACATGCCCGGCAGGTCATTTCGGAGTGTCGTCCAAGAGGTTCTGGCGTAGCCCACAGGTGATTTTGGAGTGTCTGGCAGGTGGTTCCGCCGTGCTCGGCAGGTCGTTCAGGCATGGCCGTCACGTGGTTCCAGTCTGTCCAGGACGTGTTTCCAGGTTCTCCGGCAGGTGGTTCTGGTACGTCTGAGAGGTGGTTCCGCCATGGCTGGCAGGTGATCCCGGACTGTCCCCCAGGTGGTTCTGGCATAGCCAGCAGTTGATATTGGCCTGTCCGGCAGGTGGTTCCAGCGAGTCGAACAGGTGGCTCCGGTGTTCTTGGCAGGTGGTTCCGGTCTGTCCGGTAGGTGATTCCGGCGTGTCTGGCACGTGCTTCCGGCATGCGCGGCAGGATATTCCGTAGTGTCCGCCAGGTGGTTCTGGCATACCCGGCAGGTGATTTTGGCGTGTCCGGCAGGTGTTTCTGACGAGTCGAGCAGGTGGCTCCGGCATGCTCGGCAGGTGCTTCCTGCGTCTCCGGCACTTGGTTCTGGTGTGTCTGAGAGCTGGTTCCGGCATGTCCGGCAGATGATTCCGGAGTGTCCGCCAAGTGGTTCTGGCATACCCAGCAGGTGATTTTGGCGTGTCAGGGAGGTGGTACCGGTGAGTCGAGCAGGTGGTTCCGGCGGGCTCGGCAGGTGGTTCAGGCGGTTCTGGCAGGTGGTATCCATCTGTTCGGGGTGTGGTTCCAGCATCTAATGAACACGTTTCTGTCACGTCTGAGATGTGGTTCCAGCCGGCCCGACAGGTGTTTCCGCAGTGTCCGCCAAGCGGTTCTGGCGTAGTTGGCAGGTGATTTTGGCATGACTGGCAGGTGGTTCCAGCAAGCCTGGCAGGTGACTCCAAAGTGTTCACCAACTGGTTGTGGCGTAGCCGGCAGGTGATTTTTGCGTGATCGGCAGGTGGTTCTGGCGAGTCGAGCAGGTGGTTCCGGCGTGCTCGGCTGGTGCTTCCGGGGTCATTGGCACGGGGTTCTGGCATGTCTGAGAGGTGGTTCCTGCATGCCCGGCAAGTGATTCCGGAGTGTTCGCCAAGTGGTTCTGGCATAGTCGGCAGGTGATTTTGGCATGTCCGGCAGGTGGTTCAGGCGAGTTGAGCAGGTGGTTCCAACGTGCTTGGCAGGTGCTTCCGGCGTCTCCGGCACGTGTTTCTGGCACATCTGACAGGTGGTTCCGGCATGCCCGAAAGGTGATTCCGGTCTGTCCGGTAGGTGGTTCCAGCCTGCACGGCATGTGGTTCTGGTACGTCTAAGAGGTGGTTGCGCACGCGCAACAGGTGATTCCGGACTGTCCGCCACATGGTTCTGGCACGTCTGAGAGGTGGTTCCGGCATGCCCGGCAGGTCATCCCAGAGAGTCCTCCAAGTGGTTCTGGCATAACACGCAGGTGATTTTGGCGTGTCTGGCAGGTTGTTCCGTTGTGCTTGGCAGGTGGTTCAGGCTTGGCCGGCAGGTGGTTCCAGACTGTCCAGGACGTGTTTCCAGCTTCACCGGCAGGTGGTTCTGGTACGCCTGAGAGGAGGTTCCGCCATGGCTGGCAGGTGATTCCGGACCGTCCCCCAGGTGGTTCTGGCATAGCCAGCAGTTGATATTGGCCTGTCTGGCAGGTGGTTCCAGCGAGTCGAACAGGTGGCTCCGGCGTGCTCGGCAGGTGGTTCCGGTCTGTCCGGTAGGTGATTCCGGCGTGTCCGGCACGTGCTTCCGGCACGTCTGAGAGGTGGTTCCGGCATGCGCGACAGGTGATTTCGGAGTGTCCGCCAGGTGGTTCTGGCGTACCCGGCAGGTGATTTTGGCGTGTCCGGCAGGTGTTTCTGGCGAGTCGAGCAGGTGGCTCCGGCATGCTCGGCAGGTGCTTCCGGCGTCTCCGGCACGTGGTTCTGGTGTGTCTGAGAGCTGGTTCCGGCATGTCCGGCAGATGATTCCGGAGTGTCCGCCAAGTGGTTCTGGCATACCCGGCTGGTGATTTGGGTATGTCAGGTAGGTGGTTCCGGCGAGTCGAGCAGGTGGCTCCGGCGTGCTCGGCAGGTTGTTCAGACGGGTCTGGCAGGTGTTTTCCGTCTGTTCGGGGTGTGGTTCCAGCATCTCATGCACATGGTTCTGGCACGTCTGAGATGTGGTTCCGGCCGGCCCGACAGGTGTTTCCACAGTGTCCGCCAAGTGGTACTGGCGTAGTTGGCAGGTGATTTTGGCATGACCGGCAGGTGGTTCCAGCAAGCCCGGCAGGTGATTCCGAAGTGTTCCCCAACTGGTTGTGGCGTAGCCGGCAGGTGATTTTTGCGTGTCCAGCAGGTGGTTCTGGCGAGACGAGCAGGTGGTTCCGGCGTGCTCGGCAGGTGCTTCCGGGGTCATTGGCACGTGGTTCTGGCATATCTGAGAGGTGGTTCCGGCATGCCCGGCAGGTGATTCCGGAGTGTTCGCCAAGTGTTTCCGGCGTAGCCGGCAGGTGAGTTTGCATGTCCAGCGGTCGTTCCGGCGGGTCGAGCCGGTGGTTCCGGCATGTCCGGAAGGTGGTTCCGGTCTGTCCAGCAGGTGGTTCTGTGGTGTCCGGCACGAGGTTCAGTCTGAGAGGCTGTGCCGGCATGCCCCTCACGTGATTCCGGCTTGTCCCCGAATTGGTGCTGGTGTAGCGGGCAGGTGATTTTGGCGTGTCCGGCAGGTGGTTCAGGCGAGTTGAGCAGGTGGTTGCGACGTGCTCGGCAGGTGCTTCCGGCGTCTCCGGCACGTGTTTCTGGCACATCTGACTGGTGGTTCCGGCATGCCCAAAAGTTGATTCCGGTCTGTCCGGTAGGTGGTTCTGGCGTGCACGGCACGTGGTTCTGGTACGTCTCAGAGGTGGTTGCGTATGCCCAACAGGTGATTCCGGACTGTCCGCCACGTGCTTCTGGCACGTCTGAGAGGTGGTTCCAACATGCCCGGCAGGTCATTTCGGAGAGTCGTCCAAGTGGTTCTGGCGTAGCCCGCAGGTGATTTTGGCGTGTCCGGCAGGTGGTTCCGCCGTGCTCGGCAGGTGGTTCAGGCATGGCCGTCACGTGGTTCCAGTCTGTCCAGGACGTGTTTCCAGCTTCTCCGGCAGGTGGGTCTGGTACGTCTGAGAGGTGGTTCCGCCATGGCTGGCAGGTGATCCCGGACTGTCCCCCAGGTGGTTCTGGCATAGCCAGCAGTTGATATTGGCCTGTCCGGCAGGTGGTTCCAGCGAGTCGAACAGGTGGCTCCGGTGTTCTTGGCAGGTGGTTCCGGTCTGTCCGGTAGGTGATTCCGGCGTGTCTGGCACGTGCTTCCGGCATGCGCGGCAGGATATTCCGTAGTGTCCGCCAGGTGGTTCTGGCATACCCGGCAGGTGATTTTGGCGTGTCCGGCAGGCGTTTCTGGCGAGTCGAGCAGGTGGCTCCGGCCTGCTCGGCAGGTTGTTCAGACGGGTCTGGCAGGTGTTTTCCGTGTGTTCGGGGTGTGGTTCCAGCATCTCATGCACATGGTTCTGGCACGTCTGAGATGTGGTTCCGGCCGGCCCAACAGGTGTTTCCACAGTGTCCGCCAAGTTGTACTGGCGTAGTTGTCAGGTGATTTTGGCATGACCGGCAGGTGGTTCCAGCAAGCCTGGCAGGTGATTCCAAAGTGTTCACCAACTGGTTGTGGCGTAGCCGGCAGGTGATTTTTGCGTGATCGGCAGGTGGTTCTGGCGAGTCGAGCAGGTGGTTCCGGCGTGCTCGGCTGGTGCTTCCGGGGTCATTGGCACGGGGTTCTGGCATGTCTGAGAGGTGGTTCCTGCATGCCCGGCAAGTGATTCCGGAGTGTTCGCCAAGTGGTTCTGGCATACTCGGCAGGTGCTTTTGGCATGTCCGGCAGGAGGTTCAGGCGAGTTGAGCAGGTGGTTCCAACGTGCTTGGCAGGTGCTTCCGGCATCTCCGGCACGTGTTTCTGGCACATCTGACAGGTGGTTCCGGCATGCCCGAAAGGTGATTCCGGTCTGTCCGGTAGGTGGGTCCAGCCTGCACGGCATGTGGTTCTGGTACGTCTCAGAGATGGTTGCGCATGCCCAACAGGTGATTCCGGACTGTCCGCCACATGGTTCTGGCACGTCTGAGAGGTGGTTCCGTCATGCCCGGCAGGTCATCCCAGAGAGTCCTCCAAGTGGTTCTGGCATAACACGCAGGTGATTTTGGCATGTCTGGCAGGTTGTTCCGTTGTGCTTGGCAGGTGGTTCAGGCTTGGCCGGCAGGTGGTTCCAGACTGTCCAGGACGTGTTTCCAGCTTCACCGGCAGGTGGTTCTGGTACGTCTGAGAGGTGGTTCCGCCATGGCTGGCAGGTGATTCCGGACCGTACCCGAGGTGGTTCTGGCATAGCCAGCAGTTGATATTGGCCTGTCCGGCAGGTGGTTCCAGCGAGTCCAACAGGTGGCTCCGGCGTGCTCGACAGGTGGTTCCGGTCTGTCCGGTAGGTGATTCCGGCGTGTCCGGCACGTGCTTCTGGCACGTCTGAGAGGTGGTTCCGGCATGCGCGACAGGTGATTTCGGAGTGTCCGCCAGGTGGTTCTGGCGTACCCGGCAGGTGATTTTGGCGTGTCCGGCAGGTGTTTCTGGCGAGTCGAGCAGGTGGCTCCGGCATGCTCGGCAGGTGCTTCCGGCGTCTCCGGCACGTGGTTCTGGTGTGTCTGAGAGCTGGTTCCGGCATGTCCGGCAGATGATTCCGGAGTGTCCGCCAAGTGGTTCTGGCATACCCGGCTGGTGATTTGGGCATGTCAGGTAGGTGGTTCCGGCGAGTCGAGCAGGTGGCTCCGGCGTGCTCGGCAGGTTGTTCAGACGGGTCTGGCAGGTGTTTTCCGTCTGTTCGGGGTGTGGTTCCAGCATCTCATGCACATGGTTGTGGCACGTCTGAGATGTGGTTCCGGCCGGCCCGACAGGTGTTTCCACAGTGTCCGCCAAGTGGTACTGGCGTAGTTGGCAGGTGATTTTGGCATGACCGGCAGGTGGTTCCAGCAAGCCCGGCAGGTGATTCCGAAGTGTTCCCCAACTGGTTGTGGCGTAGCCGGCAGGTGATTTTTGCGTGTCCGGCAGGTGGTTCTGGCGAGTCGAGCAGGTGGTTCCGGCGTGCTCGGCAGGTGCTTCCGGGGTCATTGGCACGTGGTTCTGGCATATCTGAGAGGTGGTTCCGGCATGCCCGGCAGGTGATTCTGGAGTGTTCGCCAAGTGTTTCCAGGGTAGCCGGCAGGTGAGTTTGCATGTCCAGCGGTCGTTCCGGCGGGTCGAGCCGGTGGTTCCGGCGTGTCCGGCAGGTGGTTCCGGTCTGTCCGGCAGGTGGTTCTGTGGTGTCCGGCACGAGGTTCAGTCTGAGAGGCTGTGCCGGCATGCCCCTCACGTGATTCCGGCTTGTCCCCGAAGTGGTGCTGGTGTAGCGGGCAGATGATTTTGGCGTGTCCGGCAGGTGGTTCAGGCGAGTTGAGCAGGTGGTTGCGACGTGCTCGGCAGGTGCTTCCGGCGTCTCCGGCACGGGTTTCTGGCACATCTGACTGGTGGTTCCGGCATGCCCAAAAGTTGATTCCGGTCTGTCCGGTAGGTGGTTCCGGCGTGCACGGCACGTGGTTCTGGTACGTGTAAGAGGTGGTTGCGTATGCCCAACAGGTGATTCCGGACAGTCCGCCACGTGCTTCTGGCACGTCTGAGAGGTGGTTCCAACATGCCCGGCATGTCATTTCGGAGAGTCGTCCAAGTGGTTCTGGCATAGCCCACAGGTGATTTTGGCGTGTCCGGCAGGTGGTTCCGCCTTGATCGGCAGGTGGTTCAGGCATGGCCGTCACGT
This sequence comes from Equus caballus, assembly GCF_041296265.1. Lineage (NCBI taxonomy): Eukaryota > Metazoa > Chordata > Mammalia > Perissodactyla > Equidae > Equus > Equus caballus. Next base: position 2,739,405 of record NC_091706.1, on the reverse strand, counting down.
GGTTCCAGTCTGTCCAGGACGTGTTTCCAGCTTCTCCGGCAGGTGGTTCTGGTACGTCTGAGAGGTGGTTCCGCCATGGCTGGCAGGTGATCCCGGACCGTCCCCCAGGTGGTTCTGGCATAGCCAGCAGTTGATATTGGCCTGTCCGGCAGGTGGTTCCAGCGAGTCGAACAGGTGGCTCCGGCGTTCTTGGCAGGTGGTTCCGGTCTGTCCGGTAGGTGTTTCCGGCGTGTCTGGCACGTGCTTCCGGCACGTCTGAGAGGTGGTTCCGGCATGCGCGACAGGTGATTTCGGAGTGTCCGCCAGGTGGTTCTGGCGTACCCGGAAGGTGATTTTGGCGTGTCCGGCAGGTGTTTCTGGCGACTGGAGCAGGTGGCTCCGGCATGCTCGGCAGGTGCTTCTGGCGTCTCCGGCACTTGGTTCTGGTGTGTCTGAGAGCTGGTTCTGGCATGTCCGGCAGATGATTCCGGAGTGTCCGCCAAGTGGTTCTGGCATACCCAGCAGGTGATTTTGGCATGTCAGGGAGGTGGTACCGGTGAGTCGAGCAGGTGGTTCCGGCGTGCTCAGCAGGTGGTTCAGGCGGTTCTGGCAGGTGGTATCCGTCTGTTCGGGGTGTGGTTCCAGCATCTCATGAACACGTTTCTGGCACGTCTGAGATGTGGTTCCAGCCGGCCCGACAGGTGTTTCCGCAGTGTCCGCCAAGCGGTTCTGGCGTAGTTGGCAGGTGATTTTGGCATGACTGGCAGGTGGTTCCAGCAAGCCTGGCAGGTGATTCCAAAGTGTTCACCAACTGGTTGTGGCGTAGCCGGCAGGTGATTTTTGCGTGATCGGCAGGTGGTTCTGGCGAGTCGAGCAGGTGGTTCCGGCGTGCTCGGCTGGTGCTTCCGGGGTCATTGGCACGGGGTTCTGGCATGTCTGAGAGGTGGTTCCTGCATGCCCGGCAAGTGATTCCGGAGTGTTCGCCAAGTGGTTCTGGCATAGTCGGCAGGTGATTTTGGCATGTCCGGCAGGTGGTTCAGGCGAGTTGAGCAGGTGGTTCCAACGTGCTTGGCAGGTGCTTCCGGCGTCTCCGGCACGTGTTTCTGGCACATCTGACAGGTGGTTCCGGCATGCCCGAAAGGTGATTCCGGTCTGTCCGGTAGGTGGTTCCAGCCTGCACGGCATGTGGTTCTGGTACGTCTCAGAGGTGGTTGCGCATGCCCAACAGGTGATTCCGGACTGTCCGCCACATGGTTCTGGCACGTCTGAGAGGTGGTTCCGGCATGCCCGGCAGGTCATCCCAGAGAGTCCTCCAAGTGGTTCTGGCATAACACGCAGGTGATTTTGGCGTGTCTGGCAGGTTGTTCCGTTGTGCTTGGCAGGTGGTTCAGGCTTGGCCGGCAGGTGGTTCCAGACTGTCCAGGACGTGTTTCCAGCTTCTCCGGCAGGTGGTTCTGGTACGTCTGAGAGGTGGTTCCGCCATGGCTGGCAGGTGATTCCGGACCGTCCCCCAGGTGGTTCTGGCATAGCCAGCAGTTGATATTGGCCTGTCCGGCAGGTGGTTCCAGCGAGTCGAACAGGTGGCTCCGGCGTGCTCGGCAGGTGGTTCCGGTCTGTCCGGTAGGTGATTCCGGCGTGTCCGGCACGTGCTTCCGGCACGTCTGAGAGGTGGTTCCGGCATGCGCGACAGGTGATTTCGGAGTGTCCGCCAGGTGGTTCTGGCGTACCCGGCAGGTGATTTTGGCGTGTCCGGCAGGTGTTTCTGGCGAGTCGAGCAGGTGGCTCCGGCATGCTCGGCAGGTGCTTCCGGCCTCTCCGGCACGTGGTTCTGGTGTGTCTGAGAGCTGGTTCCGGCATGTCCGGCAGATGATTCCGGAGTGTCCGCCAAGTGGTTCTGGCATACCCGGCTGGTGATTTGGGCATGTCAGGTAGGTGGTTCCGGCGAGTCGAGCAGGTGGCTCCGGCGTGCTCGGCAGGTTGTTCAGACGGGTCTGGCAGGTGTTTTCCGTCTGTTCGGGGTGTGGTTCCAGCATCTCATGCACATGGTTCTGGCACGTCTGAGATGTGGTTCCGGCCGGCCCGACAGGTGTTTCCACAGTGTCCGCCAAGTGGTACTGGCGTAGTTGGCAGGTGATTTTGGCATGACCGGCAGGTGGTTCCAGCAAGCCCGGCAGGTGATTCCGAAGTGTTCCCCAACTGGTTGTGGCGTAGCCGGCAGGTGATTTTTGCGTGTCCGGCAGGTGGTTCTGGCGAGTCGAGCAGGTGGTTCCGGCGTGCTCGGCAGGTGCTTCCGGGGTCATTGGCACGTGGTTCTGGCATATCTGAGAGGTGGTTCCGGCATGCCCGGCAGGTGATTCCGGAGTGTTCGCCAAGTGTTTGCGGCGTAGCCGGCAGGTGATTTTGCATGTCCAGCGGTCGTTCCGGCGGGTCGAGCCGGTGGTTCCGGCGTGTCTGGCAGGTGGTTCCGGTCTGTCCGGCAGGTGGTTCTGTGGTGTCCGGCACTAGGTTCAGTCTGAGAGGCTGTGCCGGCATGCCCCTCACGTGATTCCGGCTTGTCCCCGAAGTGGTGCTGGTGTAGCGGGCAGGTGATTTTGGCGTGTCCGGCAGGTGGTTCAGGCGAGTTGAGCAGGTGGTTGCGACGTGCTCGGCAGGTGCTTCCGGCGTCTCCGGCACGTGTTTCTGGCACATCTGACTGGTGGTTCCGGGAGGCCCAAAAGTGGATTCCGGTCTGTCCGGTAGGTGGTTCCGGCGTGCACGGCATGTGGTTCTGGTACGTCTCAGAGGTGGTTGTGCATGCCCAACAGGTGATTCCGGACTGTCCGCCACGTGCTTCTGGCACGTCTGAGAGGTGGTTCCAACATGCCCGGCAGGTCATTTCGGAGAGTCGTCCAAGTGGTTCTGGCGTAGCCCGCAGGTGATTTTGGCGTGTCCGGCAGGTGGTTCCGCCGTGCTCGGCAGGTGGTTCAGGCATGGCCTTCACGTGGTTCCAGTCTGTCCAGGACGTGTTTCCAGCTTCTCCGGCAGGTGGTTCTGGTACGTCTGAGAGGTGGTTCCGCCATGGCTGGCAGGTGATCCCGGACTGTCCCCCAGGTGGTTCTGGCATAGCCAGCAGTTGATATTGGCCTGTCCGGCAGGTGGTTCCAGCGAGTCGAACAGGTGGCTCCGGCGCTCTTGGCAGGTGGTTCCGGTCTGTCCGGTAGGTGTTTCCGCGTGTCCGGCACGTGCTTCCGGCACGTCTGAGAGGTGGTTCCGGCATGCGCGGCAGGTGATTCCGTAGTGTCCGCCAGGAGGTTCTGGCATACCCGGCAGGTGATTTTTGCGTGTCCGGCAGGTGTTTCTGGCGAGTGGAGCAGGTGGCTCCGGCATGCTCGGCAGGTGCTTCCGGCGTCTCCGGCACTTGGTTCTGGTGTGTCTGAGAGCTGGTTCCGGCATGTCCGGCAGATGATTCCGGAGTGTCCGCCAAGTGGTTCTGGCATACCCAGCAGGTGATTTTGGCGTGTCAGGGAGGTGGTACCTGTGAGTCGAGCAGGTGGTTCCGGCGTGCTCAGCAGGTGGTTCAGGCGGTTCTGGCAGGTGGTATCCGTCTGTTCGGGGTGTGGTTCCAGCATCTCATGAACACGTTTCTGGCACGTCTGAGATGTGGTTCCAGCCGGCCCGACAGGTGTTTCCGCAGTGTCCGCCAAGCGGTTCTGGCGTAGTTGGCAGGTGATTTTGGCATGACTGGCAGGTGGTTCCAGCAAGCCTGGCAGGTGATTCCAAAGTGTTCACCAACTGGTTGTGGCGTAGCCGGCAGGTGATTTTTGCGTGATCGGCAGGTGGTTCTGGCGAGTCGAGCAGGTGGTTCCGGCGTGCTCGGCTGGTGCTTCCGGGGTCATTGGCACGGGGTTCTGGCATGTCTGAGAGGTGGTTCCTGCATGCCCGGCAAGTGATTCCGGAGTGTTCGCCAAGTGGTTCTGGCATAGTCGGCAGGTGATTTTGGCATGTCCGGCAGGTGGTTCAGGCGAGTTGAGCAGGTGGTTCCAACGTGCTTGGCAGGTGCTTCCGGCGTCTCCGGCACGTGTTTCTGGCACATCTGACAGGTGGTTCCGGCATGCCCGAAAGGTGATTCCGGTCTGTCCGGTAGGTGGTTCCAGCCTGCACGGCATGTGGTTCTGGTACGTCTCAGAGGTGGTTGCGCATGCCCAACAGGTGATTCCGGACTGTCCGCCACATGGTTCTGGCACGTCTGAGAGGTGGTTCCGGCATGCCCGGCAGGTCATCCCAGAGAGTCCTCCAAGTGGTTCTGGCATAACACGCAGGTGATTTTGGCGTGTCTGGCAGGTTGTTCCGTTGTGCTTGGCAGGTGGTTCAGGCTTGGCCGGCAGGTGGTTCCAGACTGTCCAGGACGTGTTTCCAGCTTCTCCGGCAGGTGGTTCTGGTACGTCTGAGAGGTGGTTCCGCCATGGCTGGCAGGTGATTCCGGACCGTCCCCCAGGTGGTTCTGGCATAGCCAGCAGTTGATATTGGCCTGTCCGGCAGGTGGTACCAGCGAGTCGAACAGGTGGCTCCGGCGTGCTCGGCAGGTGGTTCCGGTCTGTCCGGTAGGTGTTTCCGGCGTGTCCGGCACGTGCTTCCGGCACGTCTGAGAGGTGGTTCCGGCATGCGCGACAGGTGATTTCGGAGTGTCCGCCAGGTGGTTCTGGCGTACCCGGCAGGTGATTTTGGCGTGTCCGGCAGGTGTTTCTGGCGAGTCGAGCAGGTGGCTCCGGCATGCTCGGCAGGTGCTTCCGGCCTCTCCGGCACGTGGTTCTGGTGTGTCTGAGAGCTGGTTCCGGCATGTCCGGCAGATGATTCCGGAGTGTCCGCCAAGTGGTTCTGGCATACCCAGCAGGTGATTTTGGCGTGTCAGGGAGGTGGTACCTGTGAGTCGAGCAGGTGGTTCCGGCGTGCTCAGCAGGTGGTTCAGGCGGTTCTGGCAGGTGGTATCCGTCTGTTCGGGGTGTGGTTCCAGCATCTCATGAACACGTTTCTGGCACGTCTGAGATGTGGTTCCAGCCGGCCCGACAGGTGTTTCCGCAGTGTCCGCCAAGCGGTTCTGGCGTAGTTGGCAGGTGATTTTGGCATGACTGGCAGGTGGTTCCAGCAAGCCTGGCAGGTGATTCCAAAGTGTTCACCAACTGGTTGTGGCGTAGCCGGCAGGTGATTTTTGCGTGATCGGCAGGTGGTTCTGGCGAGTCGAGCAGGTGGTTCCGGCGTGCTCGGCTGGTGCTTCCGGGGTCATTGGCACGGGGTTCTGGCATGTCTGAGAGGTGGTTCCTGCATGCCCGGCAAGTGATTCCGGAGTGTTCGCCAAGTGGTTCTGGCATAGTCGGCAGGTGATTTTGGCATGTCCGGCAGGTGGTTCAGGCGAGTTGAGCAGGTGGTTCCAACGTGCTTGGCAGGTGCTTCCGGCGTCTCCGGCACGTGTTTCTGGCACATCTGACAGGTGGTTCCGGCATGCCCGAAAGGTGATTCCGGTCTGTCCGGTAGGTGGTTCCAGCCTGCACGGCATGTGGTTCTGGTACGTCTCAGAGGTGGTTGCGCATGCCCAACAGGTGATTCCGGACTGTCCGCCACATGGTTCTGGCACGTCTGAGAGGTGGTTCCGGCATGCCCGGCAGGTCATCCCAGAGAGTCCTCCAAGTGGTTCTGGCATAACACGCAGGTGATTTTGGCGTGTCTGGCAGGTTGTTCCGTTGTGCTTGGCAGGTGGTTCAGGCTTGGCCGGCAGGTGGTTCCAGACTGTCCAGGACGTGTTTCCAGCTTCTCCGGCAGGTGGTTCTGGTACGTCTGAGAGGTGGTTCCGCCATGGCTGGCAGGTGATTCCGGACCGTCCCCCAGGTGGTTCTGGCATAGCCAGCAGTTGATATTGGCCTGTCCGGCAGGTGGTACCAGCGAGTCGAACAGGTGGCTCCGGCGTGCTCGGCAGGTGGTTCCGGTCTGTCCGGTAGGTGTTTCCGGCGTGTCCGGCACGTGCTTCCGGCACGTCTGAGAGGTGGTTCCGGCATGCGCGACAGGTGATTTCGGAGTGTCCGCCAGGTGGTTCTGGCGTACCCGGCAGGTGATTTTGGCGTGTCCGGCAGGTGTTTCTGGCGAGTCGAGCAGGTGGCTCCGGCATGCTCGGCAGGTGCTTCCGGCCTCTCCGGCACGTGGTTCTGGTGTGTCTGAGAGCTGGTTCCGGCATGTCCGGCAGATGATTCCGGAGTGTCCGCCAAGTGGTTCTGGCATACCCGGCTGGTGATTTGGGCATGTCAGGTAGGTGGTTCCGGCGAGTCGAGCAGGTGGCTCCGGCGTGCTCGGCAGGTTGTTCAGACGGGTCTGGCAGGTGTTTTCCGTCTGTTCGGGGTGTGGTTCCAGCATCTCATGCACATGGTTCTGGCACGTCTGAGATGTGGTTCCGGCCGGCCCGACAGGTGTTTCCACAGTGTCCGCCAAGTGGTACTGGCGTAGTTGGCAGGTGATTTTGGCATGACCGGCAGGTGGTTCCAGCAAGCCCGGCAGGTGATTCCGAAGTGTTCCCCAACTGGTTGTGGCGTAGCCGGCAGGTGATTTTTGCGTGTCCGGCAGGTGGTTCTGGCGAGTCGAGCAGGTGGTTCCGGCGTGCTCGGCAGGTGCTTCCGGGGTCATTGGCACGTGGTTCTGGCATATCTGAGAGGTGGTTCCGGCATGCCCGGCAGGTGATTCCGGAGTGTTCGCCAAGTGTTTGCGGCGTAGCCGGCAGGTGATTTTGCATGTCCAGCGGTCGTTCCGGCGGGTCGAGCCGGTGGTTCCGGCGTGTCTGGCAGGTGGTTCCGGTCTGTCCGGCAGGTGGTTCTGTGGTGTCCGGCACTAGGTTCAGTCTGAGAGGCTGTGCCGGCATGCCCCTCACGTGATTCCGGCTTGTCCCCGAAGTGGTGCTGGTGTAGCGGGCAGGTGATTTTGGCGTGTCCGGCAGGTGGTTCAGGCGAGTTGAGCAGGTGGTTGCGACGTGCTCGGCAGGTGCTTCCGGCGTCTCCGGCACGTGTTTCTGGCACATCTGACTGGTGGTTCCGGGAGGCCCAAAAGTGGATTCCGGTCTGTTCGGTAGGTGGTTCCGGCGTGCACGGCATGTGGTTCTGGTACGTCTCAGAGGTGGTTGTGCATGCCCAACAGGTGATTCCGGACTGTCCGCCACGTGCTTCTGGCACGTCTGAGAGGTGGTTCCAACATGCCCGGCAGGTCATTTCGGAGAGTCGTCCAAGTGGTTCTGGCGTAGCCCGCAGGTGATTTTGGCGTGTCCGGCAGGTGGTTCCGCCGTGCTCGGCAGGTGGTTCAGGCATGGCCTTCACGTGGTTCCAGTCTGTCCAGGACGTGTTTCCAGCTTCTCCGGCAGGTGGTTCTGGTACGTCTGAGAGGTGGTTCCGCCATGGCTGGCAGGTGATCCCGGACTGTCCCCCAGGTGGTTCTGGCATAGCCAGCAGTTGATATTGGCCTGTCCGGCAGGTGGTTCCAGCGAGTCGAACAGGTGGCTCCGGCGCTCTTGGCAGGTGGTTCCGGTCTGTCCGGTAGGTGTTTCCGCGTGTCCGGCACGTGCTTCCGGCACGTCTGAGAGGTGGTTCCGGCATGCGCGGCAGGTGATTCCGTAGTGTCCGCCAGGAGGTTCTGGCATACCCGGCAGGTGATTTTTGCGTGTCCGGCAGGTGTTTCTGGCGAGTGGAGCAGGTGGCTCCGGCATGCTCGGCAGGTGCTTCCGGCGTCTCCGGCACTTGGTTCTGGTGTGTCTGAGAGCTGGTTCCGGCATGTCCGGCAGATGATTCCGGAGTGTCCGCCAAGTGGTTCTGGCATACCCAGCAGGTGATTTTGGCGTGTCAGGGAGGTGGTACCTGTGAGTCGAGCAGGTGGTTCCGGCGTGCTCAGCAGGTGGTTCAGGCGGTTCTGGCAGGTGGTATCCGTCTGTTCGGGGTGTGGTTCCAGCATCTCATGAACACGTTTCTGGCACGTCTGAGATGTGGTTCCAGCCGGCCCGACAGGTGTTTCCGCAGTGTCCGCCAAGCGGTTCTGGCGTAGTTGGCAGGTGATTTTGGCATGACTGGCAGGTGGTTCCAGCAAGCCTGGCAGGTGATTCCAAAGTGTTCACCAACTGGTTGTGGCGTAGCCGGCAGGTGATTTTTGCGTGATCGGCAGGTGGTTCTGGCGAGTCGAGCAGGTGGTTCCGGCGTGCTCGGCTGGTGCTTCCGGGGTCATTGGCACGGGGTTCTGGCATGTCTGAGAGGTGGTTCCTGCATGCCCGGCAAGTGATTCCGGAGTGTTCGCCAAGTGGTTCTGGCATAGTCGGCAGGTGATTTTGGCATGTCCGGCAGGTGGTTCAGGCGAGTTGAGCAGGTGTTTCCAACGTGCTTGGCAGGTGCTTCCGGCGTCTCCGGCACGTGTTTCTGGCACATCTGACAGGTGGTTCCAGCATGCCCGAAAGGTGATTCCGGTCTGTCCGGTAGGTGGTTCCAGGCTGCACGGCATGTGGTTCTGGTACGTCTCAGAGGTGGTTGCGCACGCGCAACAGGTGATTCCGGACTGTCCGCCACATGCTTCTGGCACGTCTGAGAGGTGGTTCCGGCATGCCCGGCAGGTCATCCCAGAGAGTCCTCCAAGTGGTTCTGGCATAACACGCAGGTGATTTTGGCGTGTCTGGCAGGTTGTTCCGTTGTGCTTGGCAGGTGGTTCAGGCTTGGCCGGCAGGTGGTTCCAGACTGTCCAGGACGTGTTTCCAGCTTCTCCGGCAGGTGGTTCTGGTACGTCTGAGAGGTGGTTCCGCCATGGCTGGCAGGTGATTCCGGACCGTCCCCCAGGTGGTTCTGGCATAGCCAGCAGTTGATATTGGCCTGTCCGGCAGGTGGTTCCAGCGAGTCGAACAGGTGGCTCCGGCGTGCTCGGCAGGTGGTTCCGGTCTGTCCGGTAGGTGATTCCGGCGTGTCCGGCACGTGCTTCCGGCACGTCTGAGAGGTGGTTCCGGCATGCGCGACAGGTGATTTCGGAGTGTCCGCCAGGTGGTTCTGGCGTACCCGGCAGGTGATTTTGGCGTGTCCGGCAGGTGTTTCTGGCGAGTCGAGCAGGTGGCTCCGGCATGCTCGGCAGGTGCTTCCGGCGTCTCCGGCACGTGGTTCTGGTGTGTCTGAGAGCTGGTTCCGGCATGTCCGGCAGATGATTCCGGAGTGTCCGCCAAGTGGTTCTGGCATACCCGGCTGGTGATTTGGGCATGTCAGGTAGGTGGTTCCGGCGAGTCGAGCAGGTGGCTCCGGCATGCTCGGCAGGTTGTTCAGACGGGTCTGGCAGGTGTTTTCCGTCTGTTCGGGGTGTGGTTCCAGCATCTCATGCACATGGTTCTGGCACGTCTGAGATGTGGTTCCGGCCGGCCCGACAGGTGTTTCCACAGTGTCCGCCAAGTGGTACTGGCGTAGTTGTCAGGTGATTTTGGCATGACCGGCAGGTGGTTCCAGCAAGCCCGGCAGGTGATTCCGAAGTGTTCCCCAACTGGTTGTGGCGTAGCCGGCAGGTGATTTTTGCGTGTCCGGCAGGTGGTTCTGGCGAGTCGAGCAGGTGGTTCCGGCGTGCTCGGCAGGTGCTTCCGGGGTCATTGGCACGTGGTTCTGGCATATCTGAGAGGTGGTTCCGGCATGCCCGGCAGGTGATTCCGGAGTGTTCGCCAAGTGTTTCCGGCATAGCCGGCAGGTGAGTTTGCATGTCCAGCGGTCGTTCCGGCGGGTCGAGCCGGTGGTTCCGGCATGTCCGGAAGGTGGTTCCGGTCTGTCCAGCAGGTGGTTCTGTGGTGTCCGGCACGAGGTTCAGTCTGAGAGGCTGTGCCGGCATGCCCCTCACGTGATTCCGGCTTGTCCCCGAAGTGGTGCTGGTGTAGCGGGCAGGTGATTTTGGCGTGTCCGGCAGGTGGTTCAGGCGAGTTGAGCAGGTGGTTGCGACGTGCTCGGCAGGTGCTTCCGGCGTCTCCGGCACGGGTTTCTGGCACATCTGACTGGTGGTTCCGGCATGCCCAAAAGTTGATTCCGGTCTGTCCGGTAGGTGGTTCCGGCGTGCACGGCACGTGGTTCTGGTACGTCTCAGAGGTGGTTGCGTATGCCCAACAGGTGATTCCGGACTGTCCGCCACGTGCTTCTGGCACGTCTGAGAGGTGGTTCCAACATGCCCGGCATGTCATTTCGGAGAGTCGTCCAAGTGGTTCTGGCGTAGCCCGCAGGTGATTTTGGCGTGTCCGGCAGGTGGTTCCGCCGTGCTCGGCAGGTGGTTCAGGCATGGCCGTCACGTGGTTCCAGTCTGTCCAGGACGTGTTTCCAGCTTCTCCGGCAGGTGGGTCTGGTACGTCTGAGAGGTGGTTCCGCCATGGCTGGCAGGTGATCCCGGACTGTCCCCCAGGTGGTTCTGGCATAGCCAGCAGTTGATATTGGCCTGTCCGGCAGGTGGTTCCAGCGAGTCGAACAGGTGGCTCCGGTGTTCTTGGCAGGTGGTTCCGGTCTGTCCGGTAGGTGATTCCGGCGTGTCTGGCACGTGCTTCCGGCAGGCGTGGCAGGATATTCCGTAGTGTCCGCCAGGTGGTTCTGGCATACCCGGCAGGTGATTTTGGCGTGTCCGGCAGGTGTTTCTGGCGAGTCGAGCAGGTGGCTCCGGCGTGCTCGGCAGGTTGTTCAGACGGGTCTGGCAGGTGTTTTCCGTCTGTTCGGGGTGTGGTTCCAGCATCTCATGCACATGGTTCTGGCACGTCTGAGATGTGGTTCCGGCCGGCCCGACAGGTGTTTCCACAGTGTCCGCCAAGTTGTACTGGCGTAGTTGTCAGGTGATTTTGGCATGACCGGCAGGTGGTTCCAGCAAGCCTGGCAGGTGATTCCAAAGTGTTCACCAACTGGTTGTGGCGTAGCCGGCAGGTGATTTTTGCGTGATCGGCAGGTGGTTCTGGCGAGTCGAGCAGGTGGTTCCGGCGTGCTCGGCTGGTGCTTCCGGGGTCATTGGCACGGGGTTCTGGCATGTCTGAGAGGTGGTTCCTGCATGCCCGGCAAGTGATTCCGGAGTGTTCGCCAAGTGGTTCTGGCATACTCGGCAGGTGCTTTTGGCATGTCCGGCAGGAGGTTCAGGCGAGTTGAGCAGGTGGTTCCAACGTGCTTTGCAGGTGCTTCCGGCATCTCCGGCACGTGTTTCTGGCACATCTGACAGGTGGTTCCGGCATGCCCGAAAGGTGATTCCGGTCTGTCCGGTAGGTGGGTCCAGCCTGCACGGCATGTGGTTCTGGTACGTCTCAGAGATGGTTGCGCATGCCCAACAGGTGATTCCGGACTGTCCGCCACATGGTTCTGGCACGTCTGAGAGGTGGTTCCGTCATGCCCGGCAGGTCATCCCAGAGAGTCCTCCAAGTGGTTCTGGAATAACACGCAGGTGATTTTGGCATGTCTGGCAGGTTGTTCCGTTGTGCTTGGCAGGTGGTTCAGGCTTGGCCGGCAGGTGGTTCCAGACTGTCCAGGACGTGTTTCCAGCTTCACCGGCAGGTGGTTCTGGTACGTCTGAGAGGTGGTTCCGCCATGGCTGGCAGGTGATTCCGGACCGTCCCCGAGGTGGTTCTGGCATAGCCAGCAGTTGATATTGGCCTGTCCGGCAGGTGGTTCCAGCGAGTCGAACAGGTGGCTCCGGCGTGCTCGACAGGTGGTTCCGGTCTGTCCGGTAGGTGATTCCGGCGTGTCCGGCACGTGCTCCTGGCACGTCTGAGAGGTGGTTCCGGCATGCGCGACAGGTGATTTCGGAGTGTCCGCCAGGTGGTTCTGGCGTACCCGGCAGGTGATTTTGGCGTGTCCGGCAGGTGTTTCTGGCGAGTCGAGCAGGTGGCTCCGGCATGCTCGCCAGGTGCTTCCGGCGTCTCCGGCACGTGGTTCTGGTGTGTCTGAGAGCTGGTTCCGGCATGTCCGGCAGATGATTCCGGAGTGTCCGCCAAGTGGTTCTGGCATACCCGGCTGGTGATTTGGGCATGTCAGTTAGGTGGTTCCGGCGAGTCGAGCAGGTGGCTCCGGCGTGCTCGGCAGGTTGTTCAGACGGGTCTGGCAGGTGTTTTCCGTCTGTTCGGGGTGTGGTTCCAGCATCTCATGCACATGGTTGTGGCACGTCTGAGATGTGGTTCCGGCCGGCCCTACAGGTGTTTCCACAGTGTCCGCCAAGTGGTACTGGCGTAGTTGGCAGGTGATTTTGGCATGACCGGCAGGTGGTTCCAGCAAGCCCGGCAGGTGATTCCGAAGTGTTCCCCAACTGGTTGTGGCGTAGCCGGCAGGTGATTTTTGCGTGTCCGGCAGGTGGTTCTGGCGAGTCGAGCAGGTGGTTCCGGCGTGCTCGGCAGGTGCTTCCGGGGTCATTGGCACGAGGTTCTGGCATATCTGAGAGGTGGTTCCGGCATGCCCGGCAGGTGATTCTGGAGTGTTCGCCAAGTGTTTCCAGGGTAGCCGGCAGGTGAGTTTGCATGTCCAGCGGTCGTTCCGGCGGGTCGAGCCGGTGGGTCCGGCGTGTCCGGCAGGTGGTTCCGGTCTGTCCGGCAGGTGGTTCTGTGGTGTCCGGCACGAGGTTCAGTCTGAGAGGCTGTGCCGGCATGCCCCTCACGTGATTCCGGCTTGTCCCCGAAGTGGTGCTGGTGTAGCGGGCAGGTGATTTTGGCGTGTCCGGCAGGTGGTTCAGGCGAGTTGAGCAGGTGGTTGCGACGTGCTCGGCAGGTGCTTCCGGCGTCTCCGGCACGTGTTTCTGGCACATCTGACTGGTGGTTCCGGCATGCCCAAAAGTTGATTCCGGTCTGTCCGGTAGGTGGTTCCGGCGTGCACGGCACGTGGTTCTGGTACGTCTCAGAGGTGGTTGCGTATGCCCAACAGGTGATTCCGGACTGTCCGCCACGTGCTTCTGGCACGTCTGAGAGGTGGTTCCAACATGCCCGGCATGTCATTTCGGAGAGTCGTCCAAGTGGTTCTGGCGTAGCCCGCAGGTGATTTTGGCGTGTCCGGCAGGTGGTTCCGCCGTGCTCGGCAGGTGGTTCAGGCATGGCCGTCACGTGGTTCCAGTCTGTCCAGGACGTGTTTCCAGCTTCTCCGGCAGGTGGGTCTGGTACGTCTGAGAGGTGGTTCCGCCAAGGCTGGCAGGTGATCCCGGACCGTCCCCGAGGTGGTTCTGGCATAGCCAGCAGTTGATATTGGCCTGTCCGGCAGGTGGTTCCAGCGAGTCGAACAGGTGGCTCCGGCGTTCTTGGCAGGTGGTTCCGGTCTGTCCGGTAGGTGTTTCCGGCGTGTCTGGCACGTGCTTCCGGCATGCGCGGCAGGTGATTCCGTAGTGTCCGCCAGGTGGTTCTGGCATACCCGGCAGGTGATTTTGGCGTGGCCGGCAGGTGTTTCTGGCGAGTCGAGCAGGTGGCTCCGGCATGCTCGGCAGGTGCTTCCGGCGTCTCCGGCACTTGGTTCTGGTGTGTCTGAGAGCTGGTTCCGGCATGTCCGGCAGATGATTCCGGAGTGTCCGCCAAGTGGTTCTGGCATACCCAGCAGGTGATTTTGGCGTGTCAGGGAGGTGGTACCGGTGAGTCGAGCAGGTGGTTCCGGCGTGCTCGGCAGGTGGTTCAGGCGGTTCTGGCAGGTGGTATCCGTCTGTTCGGGGTGTGGTTCCAGCATCTCATGAACACGTTTCTGGCACGTCTGAGATGTGGTTCCAGCCGGCCCGACAGGTGTTTCCGCAGTGTCCGCCAAGCGGTTCTGGCGTAGTTGGCAGGTGATTTTGGCATGACTGGCAGGTGGTTCCAGCAAGCCTGGCAGGCGATTCCAAAGTGTTCACCAACTGGTTGTGGCGTAGCCGGCAGGTGATTTTTGCGTGATCGGCAGGTGGTTCTGGCGAGTCGAGCAGGTGGTTCCGGCGTGCTCGGCTGGTGCTTCCGGGGTCATTGGCACGGGGTTCTGGCATGTCTGAGAGGTGGTTCCTGCATGCCCGGCAAGTGATTCCGGAGTGTTCGCCAAGTGGTTCTGGCATAGTCGGCAGGTGATTTTGGCATGTCCGGCAGGTGGTTCAGGCGAGTTGAGCAGGTGTTTCCAACGTGCTTGGCAGGTGCTTCCGGCGTCTCCGGCACGTGTTTCTGGCACATCTGACAGGTGGTTCCAGCATGCCCGAAAGGTGATTCCGGTCTGTCCGGTAGGTGGTTCCAGGCTGCACGGCATGTGGTTCTGGTACGTCTCAGAGGTGGTTGCGCACGCGCAACAGGTGATTCCGGACTGTCCGCCACATGGTTCTGGCACGTCTGAGAGGTGGTTCCGGCATGCCCGGCAGGTCATCCCAGAGAGTCCTCCAAGTGGTTCTGGCATAACACGCAGGTGATTTTGGCGTGTCTGGCAGGTTGTTCCGTTGTGCTTGGCAGGTGGTTCAGGCTTGGCCGGCAGGTGGTTCCAGACTGTCCAGGACGTGTTTCCAGCTTCTCCGGCAGGTGGTTCTGGTACGTCTGAGAGGTGGTTCCGCCATGGCTGGCAGGTGATTCCGGACCGTCCCCCAGGTGGTTCTGGCATAGCCAGCAGTTGATATTGGCCTGTCCGGCACGTGGTTCCAGCGAGTCGAACAGGTGGCTCCGGCGTGCTCGGCAGGTGGTTCCGGTCTGTCCGGTAGGTGATTCCGGCGTGTCCGGCACGTGCTTCCGGCACGTCTGAGAGGTGGTTCCGGCATGCGCGACAGGTGATTTCGGAGTGTCCGCCAGGTGGTTCTGGCGTACCCGGCAGGTGATTTTGGCGTGTCCGGCAGGTGTTTCTGGCGAGTCGAGCAGGTGGCTCCGGCATGCTCGGCAGGTGCTTCCGGCGTCTCCGGCACGTGGTTCTGGTGTGTCTGAGAGCTGGTTCCGGCATGTCCGGCAGATGATTCCGGAGTGTCCGCCAAGTGGTTCTGGCATACCCGGCTGGTGATTTGGGCATGTCAGGTAGGTGGTTCCGGCGAGTCGAGCAGGTGGCTCCGGCATGCTCGGCAGGTTGTTCAGACGGGTCTGGCAGGTGTTTTCCGTCTGTTCGGGGTGTGGTTCCAGCATCTCATGCACATGGTTCTGGCACGTCTGAGATGTGGTTCCGGCCGGCCCGACAGGTGTTTCCACAGTGTCCGCCAAGTGGTACTGGCGTAGTTGTCAGGTGATTTTGGCATGACCGGCAGGTGGTTCCAGCAAGCCCGGCAGGTGATTCCGAAGTGTTCCCCAACTGGTTGTGGCGTAGCCGGCAGGTGATTTTTGCGTGTCCGGCAGGTGGTTCTGGCGAGTCGAGCAGGTGGTTCCGGCGTGCTCGGCAGGTGCTTCCGGGGTCATTGGCACGTGGTTCTGGCATATCTGAGAGGTGGTTCCGGCATGCCCGGCAGGTGATTCCGGAGTGTTCGCCAAGTGTTTCCGGCATAGCCGGCAGGTGAGTTTGCATGTCCAGCGGTCGTTCCGGCGGGTCGAGCCGGTGGTTCCGGCATGTCCGGAAGGTGGTTCCGGTCTGTCCAGCAGGTGGTTCTGTGGTGTCCGGCACGAGGTTCAGTCTGAGAGGCTGTGCCGGCATGCCCCTCACGTGATTCCGGCTTGTCCCCGAAGTGGTGCTGGTGTAGCGGGCAGGTGATTTTGGCGTGTCCGGCAGGTGGTTCAGGCGAGTTGAGCAGGTGGTTGCGACGTGCTCGGCAGGTGCTTCCGGCGTCTCCGGCACGGGTTTCTGGCACATCTGACTGGTGGTTCCGGCATGCCCGAAAGGTGATTCCGGTCTGTCCGGTAGGTGGTTCCGGCGTGCACGGCACGTGGTTCTGGTACGTCTCAGAGGTGGTTGCGTATGCCCAACAGGTGATTCCGGACTGTCCGCCACGTGCTTCTGGCACGTCTGAGAGGTGGTTCCAACATGCCCGGCATGTCATTTCGGAGAGTCGTCCAAGTGGTTCTGGCGTAGCCCGCAGGTGATTTTGGCGTGTCCGGCAGGTTGTTCCGCCGTGCTCGGCAGGTGGTTCAGGCATGGCCGTCACGTGGTTCCAGTCTGTCCAGGACGTGTTTCCAGCTTCTCCGGCAGGTGGGTCTGGTACGTCTGAGAGGTGGTTCCGCCATGGCTGGCAGGTGATCCCGGACTGTCCCCCAGGTGGTTCTGGCATAGCCAGCAGTTGATATTGGCCTGTCCGGCAGGTGGTTCCAGCGAGTTGAACAGGTGGCTCCGGTGTTCTTGGCAGGTGGTTCCGGTCTGTCCGGTAGGTGATTCCGGCGTGCCTGGCACGTGCTTCCGGCATGCGCGGCAGGATATTCCGTAGTGTCCGCCAGGTGGTTCTGGCATACCCGGCAGGTGATTTTGGCGTGTCCGGCAGGTGTTTCTGGCGAGTCGAGCAGGTGGCTCCGGCGTGCTCGGCAGGTTGTTCAGACGGGTCTGGCAGGTGTTTTCCGTCTGTTCGGGGTGTGGTTCCAGCATCTCATGCACATGGTTCTGGCACGTCTGAGATGTGGTTCCGGCCGGCCCGACAGGTGTTTCCACAGTGTCCG
Organism: Equus caballus; assembly: GCF_041296265.1. NCBI lineage: Eukaryota > Metazoa > Chordata > Mammalia > Perissodactyla > Equidae > Equus > Equus caballus. Next base: position 2,722,937 of record NC_091706.1, on the reverse strand, counting down.
CCAAGTTGTACTGGCGTAGTTGTCAGGTGATTTTGGCATGACCGGCAGGTGGTTCCAGCAAGCCTGGCAGGTGATTCCAAAGTGTTCACCAACTGGTTGTGGCGTAGCCGGCAGGTGATTTTTGCGTGATCGGCAGGTGGTTCTGGCGAGTCGAGCAGGTGGTTCCGGCGTGCTCGGCTGGTGCTTCCGGGGTCATTGGCACGGGGTTCTGGCATGTCTGAGAGGTGGTTCCTGCATGCCCGGCAAGTGATTCCGGAGTGTTCGCCAAGTGGTTCTGGCATACTCGGCAGGTGCTTTTGGCATGTCCGGCAGGAGGTTCAGGCGAGTTGAGCAGGTGGTTCCAACGTGCTTGGCAGGTGCTTCCGGCATCTCCGGCACGTGTTTCTGGCACATCTGACAGGTGGTTCCGGCATGCCCGAAAGGTGATTCCGGTCTGTCCGGTAGGTGGGTCCAGCCTGCACGGCATGTGGTTCTGGTACGTCTCAGAGATGGTTGCGCATGCCCAACAGGTGATTCCGGACTGTCCGCCACATGGTTCTGGCACGTCTGAGAGGTGGTTCCGTCATGCCCGGCAGGTCATCCCAGAGAGTCCTCCAAGTGGTTCTGGCATAACACGCAGGTGATTTTGGCATGTCTGGCAGGTTGTTCCGTTGTGCTTGGCAGGTGGTTCAGGCTTGGCCGGCAGGTGGTTCCAGACTGTCCAGGACGTGTTTCCAGCTTCACCGGCAGGTGGTTCTGGTACGTCTGAGAGGTGGTTCCGCCATGGCTGGCAGGTGATTCCGGACCGTCCCCGAGGTGGTTCTGGCATAGCCAGCAGTTGATATTGGCCTGTCCAGCAGGTGGTTCCAGCGAGTCGAACAGGTGGCTCCGGCGTGCTCGACAGGTGGTTCCGGTCTGTCCGGTAGGTGATTCCGGCGTGTCCGGCACGTGCTTCCGGCACGTCTGAGAGGTGGTTCCGGCATGCGCGACAGGTGATTTCGGAGTGTCCGCCAGGTGGTTCTGGCGTACCCGGCAGGTGATTTTGGCGTGTCCGGCAGGTGTTTCTGGCGAGTCGAGCAGGTCGCTCCGGCATGCTCGCCAGGTGCTTCCGGCGTCTCCGGCACGTGGTTCTGGTGTGTCTGAGAGCTGGTTCTGGCATGTCCGGCAGATGATTCCGGAGTGTCCGCCAAGTGGTTCTGGCATACCCGGCGGCTGATTTGGGCATGTCAGGTAGGTGGTTCCGGCGAGTCGAGCAGGTGGCTCCGGCGTGCTCGGCAGGTTGTTCAGACGGGTCTGGCAGGTGTTTTCCGTCTGTTCGGGGTGTGGTTCCAGCATCTCATGCACATGGTTGTGGCACGTCTGAGATGTGGTTCCGGCCGGCCCTACAGGTGTTTCCACAGTGTCCGCCAAGTGGTACTGGCGTAGTTGGCAGGTGATTTTGGCATGACCGGCAGGTGGTTCCAGCAAGCCCGGCAGGTGATTCCGAAGTGTTCCCCAACTCGTTGTGGCGTAGCCGGCAGGTGATTTTTGCGTGTCCGGCAGGTGGTTCTGGCGAGTCGAGCAGGTGGTTCCGGCGTGCTCGGCAGGTGCTTCCGGGGTCATTGGCACGTGGTTCTGGCATATCTGAGAGGTGGTTCCGGCATGGCCGGCAGGTGATTCTGGAGTGTTCGCCAAGTGTTTCCAGGGTAGCCGGCAGGTGAGTTTGCATGTCCAGCGGTCGTTCCGGCGGGTCGAGCCGGTGGTTCCGGCGTGTCCGGCAGGTGGTTCCGGTCTGTCCGGCAGGTGGTTCTGTGGTGTCCGGCACGAGGTTCAGTCTGAGAGGCTGTGCCGGCATGCCCCTCACGTGATTCCGGCTTGTCCCCGAAGTGGTGCTGGTGTAGCGGGCAGGTGATTTTGGCGTGTCCGGCAGGTGGTTCAGGCGAGTTGAGCAGGTGGTTGCGACGTGCTCGGCAGGTGCTTCCGGCGTCTCCGGCACGGGTTTCTGGCACATCTGACTGGTGGTTCCGGCATGCCCAAAAGTTGATTCCGGTCTGTCCGTTAGGTGGTTCCGGCGTGCACGGCACGTGGTTCTGGTACGTGTCAGAGGTGGTTGCGTATGCCCAACAGGTGATTCCGGACAGTCCGCCACGTGCTTCTGGCACGTCTGAGAGGTGGTTCCAACATGCCCGGCATGTCATTTCGGAGAGTCGTCCAAGTGGTTCTGGCATAGCCCGCAGGTGATTTTGGCGTGTGCGGCAGGTGGTTCCGCCGTGCTCGGCAGGTGGTTCAGGCATGGCCGTCACGTGGTTCCAGTCTGTCCAGGACGTGTTTCCAGCTTCTCCGGCAGGTGGTTCTGGTACGTCTGAGAGGTGGTTCCGCCATGGCTGGCAGGTGATCCCGGACCGTCCCCCAGGTGGTTCTGCCATAGCCAGCAGTTGATATTGGCCTGTCCGGCAGGTGGTTCCAGCGAGTTGAACAGGTGGCTCCGGCGTTCTTGGCAGGTGGTTCCGGTCTGTCCGGTAGGTGTTTCCGGCGTGTCTGGCACGTGCTTCCGGCATTCGCGGCAGGTGATTCCGTAGTGTCCGCCAGGTGGTTCTGGCATACCCGGCAGGTGATTTTGGCGTGGCCGGCAGGTGTTTCTGGCGAGTCGAGCAGGTGGCTCCGGCATGCTCGGCAGGTGCTTCCGGCGTCTCCGGCACTTGGTTCTGGTGTGTCTGAGAGCTGGTTCCGGCATGTCCGGCATATGATTCCGGAGTGTCCGCCAAGTGGTTCTGGCATACCCAGCAGGTGATTTTGGCGTGTCAGGGAGGTGGTACCGGTGAGTCGAGCAGGTGGTTCCGGCGTGCTCAGCAGGTGGTTCAGGCGGTTCTGGCAGGTGGTATCCGTCTGTTCGGGGTGTGGTTCCAGCATCTCATGAACACGTTTCTGGCACGTCTGAGATGTGGTTCCAGCCGGCCCGACAGGTGTTTCCGCAGTGTCCGCCAAGCGGTTCTGGCGTAGTTGGCAGGTGATTTTGGCATGACTGGCAGGTGGTTCCAGCAAGCCTGGCAGGTGATTCCAAAGTGTTCACCAACTGGTTGTGGCGTAGCCGGCAGGTGATTTTTGCGTGATCGGCAGGTGGTTCTGGCGAGTCGAGCAGGTGGTTCCGGCGTGCTCGGCTGGTGCTTCCGGGGTCATTGGCACGGGGTTCTGGCATGTCTGAGAGGTGGTTCCTGCATGCCCGGCAAGTGATTCCGGAGTGTTCGCCAAGTGGTTCTGGCAAAGTCGGCAGGTGATTTTGGCATGTCCGGCAGGTGGTTCAGGCGAGTTGAGCAGGTGGTTCCAACGTGCTTGGCAGGTGCTTCCGGAGTCTCCGGCACGTGTTTCTGGCACATCTGACAGGTGGTTCCGGCATGCCCGAAAGGTGATTCCGGTCTGTCCGGCAGGTGGTTCCAGCCTGCACGGCATGTGGTTCTGCTACGTCTCAGAGGTGGTTGCGCATGCCCAACAGGTGATTCCGGACTGTCCGCCACATGGTTCTGGCACGTCTGAGAGGTGGTTCCGTCATGCCCGGCAGGTCATCCCAGAGAGTCCTCCAAGTGGTTCGGGCATAACACGCAGGTGATTTTGGCGTGTCTGGCAGGTTCCGTTGTGCTTGGCAGGTGGTTCAGGCTTGGCCGGCAGGTGGTTCCAGACTGTCCAGGACGTGTTTCCAGCTTCTCCGGCAGGTGGTTCTGGTACGTCTGAGAGGTGGTTCCGCCATGGCTGGCAGGTGATTCCGGACCGTCCCCCAGGTGGTTCTGGCATAGCCAGCAGTTGATATTGGCCTGTCCGGCAGGTGGTTCCAGCGAGTCGAACAGGTGGCTCCGGCGTGCTCGGCAGGTGGTTCCGGTCTGTCCGGTAGGTGATTCCGGCGTGTCCGGCACGTGCTTCCGGCACGTCTGAGAGGTGGTTCCGGCATGCGCGACAGGTGATTTCGGAGTGTCCGCCAGGTGGTTCTGGCGTACCCGGCAGGTGATTTTGGCGTGTCCGGCAGGTGTTTCTGGCGAGTCGAGCAGGTGGCTCCGGCATGCTCGGCAGGTGCTTCCGGCGTCTCCGGCACGTGGTTCTGGTGTGTCTGAGAGCTGGTTCCGGCATGTCCGGCAGATGATTCCGGAGTGTCCGCCAAGTGGTTCTGGCATACCCGGCTGGTGATTTGGGCATGTCAGGTAGGTGGTTCCGGCGAGTCGAGCAGGTGGCTCCGGCGTGCTCGGCAGGTTGTTCAGACGGGTCTGGCAGGTGTTTTCCGTCTGTTCGGGGTGTGGTTCCAGCATCTCATGCACATGGTTGTGGCACGTCTGAGATGTGGTTCCGGCCGGCCCTACAGGTGTTTCCACAGTGTCCGCCAAGTGGTACTGGCGTAGTTGGCAGGTGATTTTGGCATGACCGGCAGGTGGTTCCAGCAAGCCCGGCAGGTGATTCCGAAGTGTTCCCCAACTGGTTGTGGCGTAGCCGGCAGGTGATTTTTGCGTGTCCGGCAGGTGGTTCTGGCGAGTCGAGCAGGTGGTTCCGGCGTGCTCGGCATGTGCTTCCGGGGTCATTGGCACGTGGTTCTGGCATATCTGAGAGGTGGTTCCGGCATGCCCGGCAGGTGATTCTGGAGTGTTCGCCAAGTGTTTCCAGGGTAGCCGGCAGGTGAGTTTGCATGTCCAGCGGTCGTTCCGGCGGGTCGAGCCGGTGGTTCCGGCGTGTCCGGCAGGTGGTTCCGGTCTGTCCGGCAGGTGGTTCTGTGGTGTCCGGCACGAGGTTCAGTCTGAGAGGCTGTGCCGGCATGCCCCTCACGTGATTCTGGCTTGTCCCCGAAGTGGTGCTGGTGTAGAGGGCAGGTGATTTTGGCGTGTCCGGCAGGTGGTTCAGGCGAGTTGAGCAGGTGGTTGCGACGTGCTCGGCAGGTGCTTCCGGCGTCTCCGGCACGTGTTTCTGGCACATCTGACTGGTGGTTCCGGCATGCCCAAAAGTTGATTCCGGTCTGTCCGGTAGGTGGTTCCGGCGTGCACGGCACGTGGTTCTGGTACGTCTCAGAGGTGGTTGCGTATGCCCAACAGGTGATTCCGGACTGTCCGCCACGTGCTTCTGGCACGTCTGAGAGGTGGTTCCAACATGCCCGGCAGGTCATTTCGGAGAGTCGTCCAAGTGGTTCTGGCGTAGCCCGCACGTGATTTTGGCGTGTCCGGCAGGTGGTTCCGCCGTGCTCGGCAGGTGGTTCAGGCATGGCCGTCACGTGGTTCCAGTCTGTCCAGGACGTGTTTCCAGCTTCTCCGGCAGGTGGTTCTGGTACGTCTGAGAGGTGGCTCCGCCATGGCTGGCAGGTGATCCCGGACCGTCCCCCAGGTGGTTCTGGCATAGCCAGCAGTTGATATTGGCCTGTCCGGCAGGTGGTTCCAGCGAGTCGAACAGGTGGCTCCGGCGTTCTTGGCAGGTGGTTCCGGTCTGTCCGGTAGGTGTTTCCGGCGTGTCTGGCACGTGCTTCCGGCATGCGCGGCAGGTGATTCCGTAGTGTCCGCCAGGTGGTTCTGGCATACCCGGCAGGTGATTTTGGCGTGGCCGGCAGGTGTTTCTGGCGAGTCGAGCAGGTGGCTCCGGCATGCTCGGCAGGTGCTTCCGGCGTCTCCGGCACTTGGTTCTGGTGTGTCTGAGAGCTGGTTCCGGCATGTCCGGCAGATGATTCCGGAGTGTCCGCCAAGTGGTTCTGGCATACCCAGCAGGTGATTTTGGCGTGTCAGGGAGGTGGTACCGGTGAGTCGAGCAGGTGGTTCCGGCGTGCTCGGCAGTTGGTTCAGGCGGTTCTGGCAGGTGGTATCCGTCTGTTCGGGGTGTGGTTCCAGCATCTCATGAACACGTTTCTGGCACGTCTGAGATGTGGTTCCAGCCGGCCCGACAGGTGTTTCCGCAGTGTCCGCCAAGCGGTTCTGGCGTAGTTGGCAGGTGATTTTGGCATGACTGGCAGGTGGTTCCAGCAAGCCTGGCAGGTGATTCCAAAGTGTTCACCAACTGGTTGTGGCGTAGCCGGCAGGTGATTTTTGCGTGATCGGCAGGTGGTTCTGGCGAGTCGAGCAGGTGGTTCCGGCGTGCTCGGCTGGTGCTTCCGGGGTCATTGGCACGGGGTTCTGGCATGTCTGAGAGGTGGTTCCTGCATGCCCGGCAAGTGATTCCGGAGTGTTCGCCAAGTGGTTCTGGCATAGTCGGCAGGTGATTTTGGCATGTCCGGCAGGTGGTTCAGGCGAGTTGAGCAGGTGTTTCCAACGTGCTTGGCAGGTGCTTCCGGCGTCTCCGGCACGTGTTTCTAGCACATCTGACAGGTGGTTCCGGCATGCCCGAAAGGTGATTCCGGTCTGTCCGGTAGGTGGTTCCAGCCTGCACGGCATGTGGTTCTGGTACGTCTCAGAGGTGGTTGCGCATGCCCAACAGGTGATTCCGGACTGTCCGCCACATGGTTCTGGCACGTCTGAGAGGTGGTTCCGGCATGCCCGGCAGGTCATCCCAGAGAGTCCTCCAAGTGGTTCTGGCATAACACGCAGGTGATTTTGGCGTGTCTGGCAGGTTGTTCCGTTGTGCTTGGCAGGTGGTTCAGGCTTGGCCGGCAGGTGGTTCCAGACTGTCCAGGACGTGTTTCCAGCTTCTCCGGCAGGTGGTTCTGGTACGTCTGAGAGGTGGTTCCGCCATGGCTGGCAGGTGATTCCGGACCGTCCCCCAGGTGGTTCTGGCATAGCCAGCAGTTGATATTGGCCTGTCCGGCAGGTGGTTCCAGCGAGTCGAACAGGTGGCTCCGGCGTGCTCGGCAGGTGGTTCCGGTCTGTCCGGTAGGTGATTCCGGCGTGTCCGGCACGTGCTTCCGGCACGTCTGAGAGGTGGTTCCGGCATGCGCGACAGGTGATTTCGGAGTGTCCGCCAGGTGGTTCTGGCGTACCCGGCAGGTGATTTTGGCGTGTCCGGCAGGTGTTTCTGGCGAGTCGAGCAGGTGGCTCCGGCATGCTCGGCAGGTGCTTCCGGCGTCTCCGGCACGTGGTTCTGGTGTGTCTGAGAGCTGGTTCCGGCATGTCCGGCAGATGATTCCGGAGTGTCCGCCAAGTGGTTCTGGCATACCCGGCTGGTGATTTGGGCATGTCAGGTAGGTGGTTCCGGCGAGTCGAGCAGGTGGCTCCGGCGTGCTCGGCAGGTTGTTCAGACGGGTCTGGCAGGTGTTTTCCGTCTGTTCGGGGTGTGGTTCCAGCATCTCATGCACATGGTTGTGGCACGTCTGAGATGTGGTTCCGGCCGGCCCGACAGGTGTTTCCACAGTGTCCGCCAAGTGGTACTGGCGTAGTTGGCAGGTGATTTTGGCATGACCGGCAGGTGGTTCCAGCAAGCCCGGCAGGTGATTCCGAAGTGTTCCCCAACTGGTTGTGGCGTAGCCGGCAGGTGATTTTTGCGTGTCCGGCAGGTGGTTCTGGCGAGTCGAGCAGGTGGTTCCGGCGTGCTCGGCATGTGCTTCCGGGGTCATTGGCACGTGGTTCTGGCATATCTGAGAGGTGGTTCCGGCATGCCCGGCAGGTGATTCTGGAGTGTTCGCCAAGTGTTTCCAGGGTAGCCGGCAGGTGAGTTTGCATGTCCAGCGGTCGTTCCGGCGGGTCGAGCCGGTGGTTCCGGCGTGTCCGGCAGGTGGTTCCGGTCTGTCCGGCAGGTGGTTCTGTGGTGTCCGGCACGAGGTTCAGTCTGAGAGGCTGTGCCGGCATGCCCCTCACGTGATTCTGGCTTGTCCCCGAAGTGGTGCTGGTGTAGCGGGCAGGTGATTTTGGCGTGTCCGGCAGGTGGTTCAGGCGAGTTGAGCAGGTGGTTGCGACGTGCTCGGCAGGTGCTTCCGGCGTCTCCGGCACGTGTTTCTGGCACATCTGACTGGTGGTTCCGGCATGCCCAAAAGTTGATTCCGGTCTGTCCGGTAGGTGGTTCCGGCGTGCACGGCACGTGGTTCTGGTACGTCTCAGAGGTGGTTGCGTATGCCCAACAGGTGATTCCGGACTGTCCGCCACGTGCTTCTGGCACGTCTGAGAGGTGGTTCCAACATGCCCGGCAGGTCATTTCGGAGAGTCGTCCAAGTGGTTCTGGCGTAGCCCGCACGTGATTTTGGCGTGTCCGGCAGGTGGTTCCGCCGTGCTCGGCAGGTGGTTCAGGCATGGCCGTCACGTGGTTCCAGTCTGTCCAGGACGTGTTTCCAGCTTCTCCGGCAGGTGGTTCTGGTACGTCTGAGAGGTGGCTCCGCCATGGCTGGCAGGTGATCCCGGACCGTCCCCCAGGTGGTTCTGGCATAGCCAGCAGTTGATATTGGCCTGTCCGGCAGGTGGTTCCAGCGAGTCGAACAGGTGGCTCCGGCGTTCTTGGCAGGTGGTTCCGGTCTGTCCGGTAGGTGTTTCCGGCGTGTCTGGCACGTGCTTCCGGCATGCGCGGCAGGTGATTCCGTAGTGTCCGCCAGGTGGTTCTGGCATACCCGGCAGGTGATTTTGGCGTGGCCGGCAGGTGTTTCTGGCGAGTCGAGCAGGTGGCTCCGGCATGCTCGGCAGGTGCTTCCGGCGTCTCCGGCACTTGGTTCTGGTGTGTCTGAGAGCTGGTTCCGGCATGTCCGGCAGATGATTCCGGAGTGTCCGCCAAGTGGTTCTGGCATACCCAGCAGGTGATTTTGGCGTGTCAGGGAGGTGGTACCGGTGAGTCGAGCAGGTGGTTCCGGCGTGCTCGGCAGTTGGTTCAGGCGGTTCTGGCAGGTGGTATCCGTCTGTTCGGGGTGTGGTTCCAGCATCTCATGAACACGTTTCTGGCACGTCTGAGATGTGGTTCCAGCCGGCCCGACAGGTGTTTCCGCAGTGTCCGCCAAGCGGTTCTGGCGTAGTTGGCAGGTGATTTTGGCATGACTGGCAGGTGGTTCCAGCAAGCCTGGCAGGTGATTCCAAAGTGTTCACCAACTGGTTGTGGCGTAGCCGGCAGGTGATTTTTGCGTGATCGGCAGGTGGTTCTGGCGAGTCGAGCAGGTGGTTCCGGCGTGCTCGGCTGGTGCTTCCGGGGTCATTGGCACGGGGTTCTGGCATGTCTGAGAGGTGGTTCCTGCATGCCCGGCAAGTGATTCCGGAGTGTTCGCCAAGTGGTTCTGGCATAGTCGGCAGGTGATTTTGGCATGTCCGGCAGGTGGTTCAGGCGAGTTGAGCAGGTGGTTCCAACGTGCTTGGCAGGTGCTTCCGGCGTCTCCGGCACGTGTTTCTGGCACATCTGACAGGTGGTTCCGGCATGCCCGAAAGGTGATTCCGGTCTGTCCGGTAGGTGGTTCCAGCCTGCACGGCATGTGGTTCTGGTACGTCTCAGAGGTGGTTGCGCATGCCCAACAGGTGATTCCGGACTGTCCGCCACATGGTTCTGGCACGTCTGAGAGGTGGTTCCGGCATGCCCGGCAGGTCATCCCAGAGAGTCCTCCAAGTGGTTCTGGCATAACACGCAGGTGATTTTGGCGTGTCTGGCAGGTTGTTCCGTTGTGCTTGGCAGGTGGTTCAGGCTTGGCCGGCAGGTGGTTCCAGACTGTCCAGGACGTGTTTCCAGCTTCTCCGGCAGGTGGTTCTGGTACGTCTGAGAGGTGGTTCCGCCATGGCTGGCAGGTGATTCCGGACCGTCCCCCAGGTGGTTCTGGCATAGCCAGCAGTTGATATTGGCCTGTCCGGCAGGTGGTTCCAGCGAGTCGAACAGGTGGCTCCGGCGTGCTCGGCAGGTGGTTCCGGTCTGTCCGGTAGGTGATTCCGGCGTGTCCGGCACGTGCTTCCGGCACGTCTGAGAGGTGGTTCCGGCATGCGCGACAGGTGATTTCGGAGTGTCCGCCAGGTGGTTCTGGCGTACCCGGCAGGTGATTTTGGCGTGTCCGGCAGGTGTTTCTGGCGAGTCGAGCAGGTGGCTCCGGCATGCTCGGCAGGTGCTTCCGGCGTCTCCGGCACGTGGTTCTGGTGTGTCTGAGAGCTGGTTCCGGCATGTCCGGCAGATGATTCCGGAGTGTCCGCCAAGTGGTTCTGGCATACCCGGCTGGTGATTTGGGCATGTCAGGTAGGTGGTTCCGGCGAGTCGAGCAGGTGGCTCCGGCGTGCTCGGCAGGTTGTTCAGACGGGTCTGGCAGGTGTTTTCCGTCTGTTCGGGGTGTGGTTCCAGCATCTCATGCACATGGTTCTGGCACGTCTGAGATGTGGTTCCGGCCGGCCCTACAGGTGTTTCCACAGTGTCCGCCAAGTGGTACTGGCGTAGTTGGCAGGTGATTTTGGCATGACCGGCAGGTGGTTCCAGCAAGCCCGGCAGGTGATTCCGAAGTGTTCCCCAACTGGTTGTGGCGTAGCCGGCAGGTGATTTTTGCGTGTCCGGCAGGTGGTTCTGGCGAGTCGAGCAGGTGGTTCCGGCGTGCTCGGCATGTGCTTCCGGGGTCATTGGCACGTGGTTCTGGCATATCTGAGAGGTGGTTCCGGCATGCCCGGCAGGTGATTCTGGAGTGTTCGCCAAGTGTTTCCAGGGTAGCCGGCAGGTGAGTTTGCATGTCCAGCGGTCGTTCCGGCGGGTCGAGCCGGTGGTTCCGGCGTGTCCGGCAGGTGGTTCCGGTCTGTCCGGCAGGTGGTTCTGTGGTGTCCGGCACGAGGTTCAGTCTGAGAGGCTGTGCCGGCATGCCCCTCACGTGATTCTGGCTTGTCCCCGAAGTGGTGCTGGTGTAGAGGGCAGGTGATTTTGGCGTGTCCGGCAGGTGGTTCAGGCGAGTTGAGCAGGTGGTTGCGACGTGCTCGGCAGGTGCTTCCGGCGTCTCCGGCACGTGTTTCTGGCACATCTGACTGGTGGTTCCGGCATGCCCAAAAGTTGATTCCGGTCTGTCCGGTAGGTGGTTCCGGCGTGCACGGCACGTGGTTCTGGTACGTCTCAGAGGTGGTTGCGTATGCCCAACAGGTGATTCCGGACTGTCCGCCACGTGCTTCTGGCACGTCTGAGAGGTGGTTCCAACATGCCCGGCAGGTCATTTCGGAGAGTCGTCCAAGTGGTTCTGGCGTAGCCCGCACGTGATTTTGGCGTGTCCGGCAGGTGGTTCCGCCGTGCTCGGCAGGTGGTTCAGGCATGGCCGTCACGTGGTTCCAGTCTGTCCAGGACGTGTTTCCAGCTTCTCCGGCAGGTGGTTCTGGTACGTCTGAGAGGTGGCTCCGCCATGGCTGGCAGGTGATCCCGGACCGTCCCCCAGGTGGTTCTGGCATAGCCAGCAGTTGATATTGGCCTGTCCGGCAGGTGGTTCCAGCGAGTCGAACAGGTGGCTCCGGCGTTCTTGGCAGGTGGTTCCGGTCTGTCCGGTAGGTGTTTCCGGCGTGTCTGGCACGTGCTTCCGGCATGCGCGGCAGGTGATTCCGTAGTGTCCGCCAGGTGGTTCTGGCATACCCGGCAGGTGATTTTGGCGTGGCCGGCAGGTGTTTCTGGCGAGTCGAGCAGGTGGCTCCGGCATGCTCGGCAGGTGCTTCCGGCGTCTCCGGCACTTGGTTCTGGTGTGTCTGAGAGCTGGTTCCGGCATGTCCGGCAGATGATTCCGGAGTGTCCGCCAAGTGGTTCTGGCATACCCAGCAGGTGATTTTGGCGTGTCAGGGAGGTGGTACCGGTGAGTCGAGCAGGTGGTTCCGGCGTGCTCGGCAGTTGGTTCAGGCGGTTCTGGCAGGTGGTATCCGTCTGTTCGGGGTGTGGTTCCAGCATCTCATGAACACGTTTCTGGCACGTCTGAGATGTGGTTCCAGCCGGCCCGACAGGTGTTTCCGCAGTGTCCGCCAAGCGGTTCTGGCGTAGTTGGCAGGTGATTTTGGCATGACTGGCAGGTGGTTCCAGCAAGCCTGGCAGGTGATTCCAAAGTGTTCACCAACTGGTTGTGGCGTAGCCGGCAGGTGATTTTTGCGTGATCGGCAGGTGGTTCTGGCGAGTCGAGCAGGTGGTTCCGGCGTGCTCGGCTGGTGCTTCCGGGGTCATTGGCACGGGGTTCTGGCATGTCTGAGAGGTGGTTCCTGCATGCCCGGCAAGTGATTCCGGAGTGTTCGCCAAGTGGTTCTGGCATAGTCGGCAGGTGATTTTGGCATGTCCGGCAGGTGGTTCAGGCGAGTTGAGCAGGTGGTTCCAACGTGCTTGGCAGGTGCTTCCGGCGTCTCCGGCACGTGTTTCTGGCACATCTGACAGGTGGTTCCGGCATGCCCGAAAGGTGATTCCGGTCTGTCCGGTAGGTGGTTCCAGCCTGCACGGCATGTGGTTCTGGTACGTCTCAGAGGTGGTTGCGCATGCCCAACAGGTGATTCCGGACTGTCCGCCACATGGTTCTGGCACGTCTGAGAGGTGGTTCCGGCATGCCCGGCAGGTCATCCCAGAGAGTCCTCCAAGTGGTTCTGGCATAACACGCAGGTGATTTTGGCGTGTCTGGCAGGTTGTTCCGTTGTGCTTGGCAGGTGGTTCAGGCTTGGCCGGCAGGTGGTTCCAGACTGTCCAGGACGTGTTTCCAGCTTCTCCGGCAGGTGGTTCTGGTACGTCTGAGAGGTGGTTCCGCCATGGCTGGCAGGTGATTCCGGACCGTCCCCCAGGTGGTTCTGGCATAGCCAGCAGTTGATATTGGCCTGTCCGGCAGGTGGTTCCAGCGAGTCGAACAGGTGGCTCCGGCGTGCTCGGCAGGTGGTTCCGGTCTGTCCGGTAGGTGATTCCGGCGTGTCCGGCACGTGCTTCCGGCACGTCTGAGAGGTGGTTCCGGCATGCGCGACAGGTGATTTCGGAGTGTCCGCCAGGTGGTTCTGGCGTACCCGGCAGGTGATTTTGGCGTGTCCGGCAGGTGTTTCTGGCGAGTCGAGCAGGTGGCTCCGGCATGCTCGGCAGGTGCTTCCGGCGTCTCCGGCACGTGGTTCTGGTGTGTCTGAGAGCTGGTTCCGGCATGTCCGGCAGATGATTCCGGAGTGTCCGCCAAGTGGTTCTGGCATACCCGGCTGGTGATTTGGGCATGTCAGGTAGGTGGTTCCGGCGAGTCGAGCAGGTGGCTCCGGCGTGCTCGGCAGGTTGTTCAGACGGGTCTGGCAGGTGTTTTCCGTCTGTTCGGGGTGTGGTTCCAGCATCTCATGCACATGGTTCTGGCACGTCTGAGATGTGGTTCCGGCCGGCCCTACAGGTGTTTCCACAGTGTCCGCCAAGTGGTACTGGCGTAGTTGGCAGGTGATTTTGGCATGACCGGCAGGTGGTTCCAGCAAGCCCGGCAGGTGATTCCGAAGTGTTCCCCAACTGGTTGTGGCGTAGCCGGCAGGTGATTTTTGCGTGTCCGGCAGGTGGTTCTGGCGAGTCGAGCAGGTGGTTCCGGCGTGCTCGGCATGTGCTTCCGGGGTCATTGGCACGTGGTTCTGGCATATCTGAGAGGTGGTTCCGGCATGCCCGGCAGGTGATTCTGGAGTGTTCGCCAAGTGTTTCCAGGGTAGCCGGCAGGTGAGTTTGCATGTCCAGCGGTCGTTCCGGCGGGTCGAGCCGGTGGTTCCGGCGTGTCCGGCAGGTGGTTCCGGTCTGTCCGGCAGGTGGTTCTGTGGTGTCCGGCACGAGGTTCAGTCTGAGAGGCTGTGCCGGCATGCCCCTCACGTGATTCCGGCTTGTCCCCGAAGTGGTGCTGGTGTAGCGGGCAGGTGATTTTGGCGTGTCCGGCAGGTGGTTCAGGCGAGTTGAGCAGGTGGTTGCGACGTGCTCGGCAGGTGCTTCCGGCGTCTCCGGCACGTGTTTCTGGCACATCTGACTGGTGGTTCCGGCATGCCCAAAAGTTGATTCCGGTCTGTCCGGTAGGTGGTTCCGGCGTGCACGGCACGTGGTTCTGGTACGTCTCAGAGGTGGTTGCGTTTGCCCAACAGGTGATTCCGGACTGTCCGCCACGTGCTTCAGGCACGTCTGAGAGGTGGTTCCAACATGCCCGGCAGGTCATTTCGGAGAGTCGTCCAAGTGGTTCTGGCGTAGCCCGCAGGTGATTTTGGCGTGTCCGGCAGGTGGTTCCGCCATGCTCGGCAGGTGGTTCAGGCATGGCCGTCACGTGGTTCCAGTCTGTCCAGGACGTGTTTCCAGGTTCTCCGGCAGGTGGTTCTGGTACGTCTGAGAGGTGGTTCCGCCATGGCTGGCAGGTGATCCCGGACTGTCCCCGAGGTGGTTCTGGCATAGCCAGCAGGTGATATTGGCCTGTCCGGCAGGTGGTTCCAGCGAGTCGAACAGGTGGCTCCGGCGTTCTTGGCAGGTGGTTCCGGTCTGTCCGGTAGGTGTTTCCGGCGTGTCCGGCACGTGCTTCCGGCACGTCTGAGAGGTGGTTCCAGCATGCGCGGCAGGTGATTCCGTAGTGTCCGCCAGGTGGTTCTGGCATACCCGGCAGGTGATTTTGGCGTGTCCGGCAGGTGTTTCCGGCGAGTGGAGCAGGTGGCTCCGGCATGCTCGGCAGGTGCTTCCGGCGTCTCCGGCACTTGGTTCTGGTGTGTCTGAGAGCTGGTTCCGGCATGTCCGGCAGATGATTCCGGAGTGTCCGCCAAGTGGTTCTGGCATACCCAGCAGGTGATTTTGGCGTGTCAGGGAGGCGGTACCGGTGAGTCGAGCAGGTGGTTCCGGCGTGCTCAGCAGGTGGTTCAGGCGGTTCTGGCAGGTGGTATCCGTCTGTTCGGGGTGTGGTTCCAGCATCTCATGAACACGCTTCTGGCACGTCTGAGATGTGGTTCCAGCCGGCCCGACAGGTGTTTCCGCAGTGTCCGCCAAGCGGTTCTGGCGTAGTTGGCAGGTGATTTTGGCATGACTGGCAGGTGGTTCCAGCAAGCCTGGCAGGTGATTCCAAAGTGTTCACCAACTGGTTGTGGCGTAGCCGGCAGGTGATTTTTGCGTGATCGGCAGGTGGTTCTGGCGAGTCGAGCAGGTGGTTCCGGCGTGCTCGGCTGGTGCTTCCGGGGTCATTGGCACGGGGTTCTGGCATGTCTGAGAGGTGGTTCCTGCATGCCCGGCAAGTGATTCCGGAGTGTTCGCCAAGTGGTTCTGGCATAGTCGGCAGGTGATTTTGGCATGTCCGGCAGGTGGTTCAGGCGAGTTGAGCAGGTGGTTCCAACGTGCTTGGCAGGTGCTTCCGGAGTCTCCGGCACGTGTTTCTGGCACATCTGACAGGTGGTTCCGGCATGCCCGAAAGGTGATTCCGGTCTGTCCGGTAGGTGGTTCCAGCCTGCACGGCATGTGGTTCTGGTACGTCTCAGAGGTGGTTGCGCATACCCAACTGGTGATTCCGGACTGTCCGCCACATGGTTCTGGCACGTCTGAGAGGTGGTTCCGGCATGCCCGGCAGGTCATCCCAGAGAGTCCACCAAGTGGTTCTGGCATAACACGCAGGTGATTTTGGCGTGTCTGGCAGGTTGTTCCGTTGTGCTTGGCAGGTGGTTCAGGCTTGGCCGGCAGGTGGTTCCAGACTGTCCAGGACGTGTTTCCAGCTTCTCCGGCAGGTGGTTCTGGTACGTCTGAGAGGTGGTTCCGCCATGGCTGGCAGGTGATTCCGGACCGTCCCCCAGGTGGTTCTGGCATAGCCAGCAGTTGATATTGGCCTGTCCGGCAGGTGGTTCCAGCGAGTCGAACAGGTGGCTCCGGCGTGCTCGGCAGGTGGTTCCGGTCTGTCCGGTAGGTGATTCCGGCGTGTCCGGCACGTGCTTCCGGCACGTCTGAGAGGTGGTTCCGGCATGCGCGACAGGTGATTTCGGAGTGTCCGCCAGGTGGTTCTGGCGTACCCGGCAGGTGATTTTGGCGTGTCCGGCAGGTGTTTCTGGCGAGTCGAGCAGGTGGCTCCGGCATGCTCGGCAGGTGCTTCCGGCGTCTCCGGCACGTGGTTCTGGTGTGTCTGAGAGCTGGTTCCGGCATGTCCGGCAGATGATTCCGGAGTGTCCGCCAAGTGGTTCTGGCATACCCGGCTGGTGATTTGGGCATGTCAGGTAGGTGGTTCCGGCGAGTCGAGCAGGTGGCTCCGGCGTGCTCGGCAGGTTGTTCAGACGGGTCTGGCAGGTGTTTTCCGTCTGTTCGGGGTGTGGTTCCAGCATCTCATGCACATGGTTCTGGCACGTCTGAGATGTGGTTCCGGCAGGCCCGACAGGTGTTTCCACAGTGTCCGCCAAGTGGTACTGGCGTAGTTGGCAGGTGATTTTGGCATGACCGGCAGGTGGTTCCAGCAAGCCCGGCAGGTGATTCCGAAGTGTTCCCCAACTGGTTGTGGCGTAGCCGGCAGGTGATTTTTGAGTGTCCGGCAGGTGGTTCTGGCGAGTCGAGCAGGTGGTTCCGGCGTGCTCGGCAGGTGCTTCCGGGGTCATTGGCACGTGGTTCTGGCATATCTGAGAGGTGGTTCCGGCATGCCCGGCAGGTGATTCCGGAGTGTTCGCCAAGTGTTTCCGGCGTAGCCGACAGGTGATTTTGCATGTCCAGCGGTCGTTGCGGCGGGTCGAGCCAGTGGTTGCGGCTTGTCCGGCAGGTGGTTCCGGTCTGTCCGGCAGGTGGTTCTGTGGTGTCCGGCACGAGGTTCAGTCTGAGAGGCTGTGCCGGCATGCCCCTCACGTGATTCCGGCTTGTCCCCGAAGTGGTGCTGGTGTAGCGGGCAGGTGATTTTGGCGTGTCCGGCAGGTGGTTCAGGCGAGTTGAGCAGGTGGTTGCGACGTGCTCGGCAGGTGCTTCCGGCGTCTCCGGCACGTGTTTCTGGCACATCTGACTGGTGGTTCCGGCATGCCCAAAAGTTGATTCCGGTCTGTCCGGTAGGTGGTTCCGGCGTGCACGGCACGTGGTTCTGGTACGTCTCAGAGGTGGTTGCGTTTGCCCAACAGGTGATTCCGGACTGTCCGCCACGTGCTTCAGGCACGTCTGAGAGGTGGTTCCAACATGCCCGGCAGGTCATTTCGGAGAGTCGTCCAAGTGGTTCTGGCGTAGCCCGCAGGTGATTTTGGCGTGTCCGGCAGGTGGTTCCGCCATGCTCGGCAGGTGGTTCAGGCATGGCCGTCACGTGGTTCCAGTCTGTCCAGGACGTGTTTCCAGGTTCTCCGGCAGGTGGTTCTGGTACGTCTGAGAGGTGGTTCCGCCATGGCTGGCAGGTGATCCCGGACTGTCCCCGAGGTGGTTCTGGCATAGCCAGCAGGTGATATTGGCCTGTCCGGCAGGTGGTTCCAGCGAGTCGAACAGGTGGCTCCGGCGTTCTTGGCAGGTGGTTCCGGTCTGTCCGGTAGGTGTTTCCGGCGTGTCCGGCACGTGCTTCCGGCACGTCTGAGAGGTGGTTCCAGCATGCGCGGCAGGTGATTCCGTAGTGTCCGCCAGGTGGTTCTGGCATACCCGGCAGGTGATTTTGGCGTGTCCGGCAGGTGTTTCCGGCGAGTGGAGCAGGTGGCTCCGGCATGCTCGGCAGGTGCTTCCGGCGTCTCCGGCACTTGGTTCTGGTGTGTCTGAGAGCTGGTTCCGGCATGTCCGGCAGATGATTCCGGAGTGTCCGCCAAGTGGTTCTGGCATACCCAGCAGGTGATTTTGGCGTGTCAGGGAGGCGGTACCGGTGAGTCGAGCAGGTGGTTCCGGCGTGCTCAGCAGGTGGTTCAGGCGGTTCTGGCAGGTGGTATCCGTCTGTTCGGGGTGTGGTTCCAGCATCTCATGAACACGCTTCTGGCACGTCTGAGATGTGGTTCCAGCCGGCCCGACAGGTGTTTCCGCAGTGTCCGCCAAGCGGTTCTGGCGTAGTTGGCAGGTGATTTTGGCATGACTGGCAGGTGGTTCCAGCAAGCCTGGCAGGTGATTCCAAAGTGTTCACCAACTGGTTGTGGCGTAGCCGGCAGGTGATTTTTGCGTGATCGGCAGGTGGTTCTGGCGAGTCGAGCAGGTGGTTCCGGCGTGCTCGGCTGGTGCTTCCGGGGTCATTGGCACGGGGTTCTGGCATGTCTGAGAGGTGGTTCCTGCATGCCCGGCAAGTGATTCCGGAGTGTTCGCCAAGTGGTTCTGGCATAGTCGGCAGGTGATTTTGGCATGTCCGGCAGGTGGTTCAGGCGAGTTGAGCAGGTGGTTCCAACGTGCTTGGCAGGTGCTTCCGGAGTCTCCGGCACGTGTTTCTGGCACATCTGACAGGTGGTTCCGGCATGCCCGAAAGGTGATTCCGGTCTGTCCGGTAGGTGGTTCCAGCCTGCACGGCATGTGGTTCTGGTACGTCTCAGAGGTGGTTGCGCATACCCAACTGGTGATTCCGGACTGTCCGCCACATGGTTCTGGCACGTCTGAGAGGTGGTTCCGGCATGCCCGGCAGGTCATCCCAGAGAGTCCACCAAGTGGTTCTGGCATAACACGCAGGTGATTTTGGCGTGTCTGGCAGGTTGTTCCGTTGTGCTTGGCAGGTGGTTCAGGCTTGGCCGGCAGGTGGTTCCAGACTGTCCAGGACGTGTTTCCAGCTTCTCCGGCAGGTGGTTCTGGTACGTCTGAGAGGTGGTTCCGCCATGGCTGGCAGGTGATTCCGGACCGTCCCCCAGGTGGTTCTGGCATAGCCAGCAGTTGATATTGGCCTGTCCGGCAGGTGGTTCCAGCGAGTCGAACAGGTGGCTCCGGCGTGCTCGGCAGGTGGTTCCGGTCTGTCCGGTAGGTGATTCCGGCGTGTCCGGCACGTGCTTCCGGCACGTCTGAGAGGTGGTTCCGGCATGCGCGACAGGTGATTTCGGAGTGTCCGCCAGGTGGTTCTGGCGTACCCGGCAGGTGATTTTGGCGTGTCCGGCAGGTGTTTCTGGCGAGTCGAGCAGGTGGCTCCGGCATGCTCGGCAGGTGCTTCCGGCGTCTCCGGCACGTGGTTCTGGTGTGTCTGAGAGCTGGTTCCGGCATGTCCGGCAGATGATTCCGGAGTGTCCGCCAAGTGGTTCTGGCATACCCGGCTGGTGATTTGGGCATGTCAGGTAGGTGGTTCCGGCGAGTCGAGCAGGTGGCTCCGGCGTGCTCGGCAGGTTGTTCAGACGGGTCTGGCAGGTGTTTTCCGTCTGTTCGGGGTGTGGTTCCAGCATCTCATGCACATGGTTCTGGCACGTCTGAGATGTGGTTCCGGCAGGCCCGACAGGTGTTTCCACAGTGTCCGCCAAGTGGTACTGGCGTAGTTGGCAGGTGATTTTGGCATGACCGGCAGGTGGTTCCAGCAAGCCCGGCAGGTGATTCCGAAGTGTTCCCCAACTGGTTGTGGCGTAGCCGGCAGGTGATTTTTGAGTGTCCGGCAGGTGGTTCTGGCGAGTCGAGCAGGTGGTTCCGGCGTGCTCGGCAGGTGCTTCCGGGGTCATTGGCACGTGGTTCTGGCATATCTGAGAGGTGGTTCCGGCATGCCCGGCAGGTGATTCCGGAGTGTTCGCCAAGTGTTTCCGGCGTAGCCGACAGGTGATTTTGCATGTCCAGCGGTCGTTGCGGCGGGTCGAGCCAGTGGTTGCGGCTTGTCCGGCAGGTGGTTCCGGTCTGTCCGGCAGGTGGTTCTGTGGTGTCCGGCACGAGGTTCAGTCTGAGAGGCTGTGCCGGCATGCCCCTCACGTGATTCCGGCTTGTCCCCGAAGTGGTGCTGGTGTAGCGGGCAGGTGATTTTGGCGTGTCCGGCAGGTGGTTCAGGCGAGTTGAGCAGGTGGTTGCGACGTGCTCGGCAGGTGCTTCCGGCGTCTCCGGCACGTGTTTCTGGCACATCTGACTGGTGGTTCCGGCATGCCCAAAAGTTGATTCCGGTCTGTCCGGTAGGTGGTTCCGGCGTGCACGGCACGTGGTTCTGGTACGTCTCAGAGGTGGTTGCGTTTGCCCAACAGGTGATTCCGGACTGTCCGCCACGTGCTTCAGGCACGTCTGAGAGGTGGTTCCAACATGCCCGGCAGGTCATTTCGGAGAGTCGTCCAAGTGGTTCTGGCGTAGCCCGCAGGTGATTTTGGCGTGTCCGGCAGGTGGTTCCGCCATGCTCGGCAGGTGGTTCAGGCATGGCCGTCACGTGGTTCCAGTCTGTCCAGGACGTGTTTCCAGGTTCTCCGGCAGGTGGTTCTGGTACGTCTGAGAGGTGGTTCCGCCATGGCTGGCAGGTGATCCCGGACTGTCCCCGAGGTGGTTCTGGCATAGCCAGCAGGTGATATTGGCCTGTCCGGCAGGTGGTTCCAGCGAGTCGAACAGGTGGCTCCGGCGTTCTTGGCAGGTGGTTCCGGTCTGTCCGGTAGGTGTTTCCGGCGTGTCCGGCACGTGCTTCCGGCACGTCTGAGAGGTGGTTCCAGCATGCGCGGCAGGTGATTCCGTAGTGTCCGCCAGGTGGTTCTGGCATACCCGGCAGGTGATTTTGGCGTGTCCGGCAGGTGTTTCCGGCGAGTGGAGCAGGTGGCTCCGGCATGCTCGGCAGGTGCTTCCGGCGTCTCCGGCACTTGGTTCTGGTGTGTCTGAGAGCTGGTTCCGGCATGTCCGGCAGATGATTCCGGAGTGTCCGCCAAGTGGTTCTGGCATACCCAGCAGGTGATTTTGGCGTGTCAGGGAGGCGGTACCGGTGAGTCGAGCAGGTGGTTCCGGCGTGCTCAGCAGGTGGTTCAGGCGGTTCTGGCAGGTGGTATCCGTCTGTTCGGGGTGTGGTTCCAGCATCTCATGAACACGCTTCTGGCACGTCTGAGATGTGGTTCCAGCCGGCCCGACAGGTGTTTCCGCAGTGTCCGCCAAGCGGTTCTGGCGTAGTTGGCAGGTGATTTTGGCATGACTGGCAGGTGGTTCCAGCAAGCCTGGCAGGTGATTCCAAAGTGTTCACCAACTGGTTGTGGCGTAGCCGGCAGGTGATTTTTGCGTGATCGGCAGGTGGTTCTGGCGAGTCGAGCAGGTGGTTCCGGCGTGCTCGGCTGGTGCTTCCGGGGTCATTGGCACGGGGTTCTGGCATGTCTGAGAGGTGGTTCCTGCATGCCCGGCAAGTGATTCCGGAGTGTTCGCCAAGTGGTTCTGGCATAGTCGGCAGGTGATTTTGGCATGTCCGGCAGGTGGTTCAGGCGAGTTGAGCAGGTGGTTCCAACGTGCTTGGCAGGTGCTTCCGGAGTCTCCGGCACGTGTTTCTGGCACATCTGACAGGTGGTTCCGGCATGCCCGAAAGGTGATTCCGGTCTGTCCGGTAGGTGGTTCCAGCCTGCACGGCATGTGGTTCTGGTGCGTCTCAGAGGTGGTTGCGCATACCCAACTGGTGATTCCGGACTGTCCGCCACATGGTTCTGGCACGTCTGAGAGGTGGTTCCGGCATGCCCGGCAGGTCATCCCAGAGAGTCCACCAAGTGGTTCTGGCATAACACGCAGGTGATTTTGGCGTGTCTGGCAGGTTGTTCCGTTGTGCTTGGCAGGTGGTTCAGGCTTGGCCGGCAGGTGGTTCCAGACTGTCCAGGACGTGTTTCCAGCTTCTCCGGCAGGTGGTTCTGGTACGTCTGAGAGGTGGTTCCGCCATGGCTGGCAGGTGATTCCGGACCGTCCCCCAGGTGGTTCTGGCATAGCCAGCAGTTGATATTGGCCTGTCCGGCAGGTGGTTCCAGCGAGTCGAACAGGTGGCTCCGGCGTGCTCGGCAGGTGGTTCCGGTCTGTCCGGTAGGTGATTCCGGCGTGTCCGGCACGTGCTTCCGGCACGTCTGAGAGGTGGTTCCGGCATGCGCGACAGGTGATTTCGGAGTGTCCGCCAGGTGGTTCTGGCGTACCCGGCAGGTGATTTTGGCGTGTCCGGCAGGTGTTTCTGGCGAGTCGAGCAGGTGGCTCCGGCATGCTCGGCAGGTGCTTCCGGCGTCTCCGGCACGTGGTTCTGGTGTGTCTGAGAGCTGGTTCCGGCATGTCCGGCAGATGATTCCGGAGTGTCCGCCAAGTGGTTCTGGCATACCCGGCTGGTGATTTGGGCATGTCAGGTAGGTGGTTCCGGCGAGTCGAGCAGGTGGCTCCGGCGTGCTCGGCAGGTTGTTCAGACGGGTCTGGCAGGTGTTTTCCGTCTGTTCGGGGTGTGGTTCCAGCATCTCATGCACATGGTTCTGGCACGTCTGAGATGTGGTTCCGGCAGGCCCGACAGGTGTTTCCACAGTGTCCGCCAAGTGGTACTGGCGTAGTTGGCAGGTGATTTTGGCATGACCGGCAGGTGGTTCCAGCAAGCCCGGCAGGTGATTCCGAAGTGTTCCCCAACTGGTTGTGGCGTAGCCGGCAGGTGATTTTTGAGTGTCCGGCAGGTGGTTCTGGCGAGTCGAGCAGGTGGTTCCGGCGTGCTCGGCAGGTGCTTCCGGGGTCATTGGCACGTGGTTCTGGCATATCTGAGAGGTGGTTCCGGCATGCCCGGCAGGTGATTCCGGAGTGTTCGCCAAGTGTTTCCGGCGTAGCCGACAGGTGATTTTGCATGTCCAGCGGTCGTTGCGGCGGGTCGAGCCGGTGGTTGCGGCGTGTCCGGCAGGTGGTTCCGGTCTGTCCGGCAGGTGGTTCTGTGGTGTCCGGCACGAGGTTCAGTCTGAGAGGCTGTGCCGGCATGCCCCTCACGTGATTCCGGCTTGTCCCCGAAGTGGTGCTGGTGTAGCGGGCAGGTGATTTTGGCGTGTCCGGCAGGTGGTTCAGGCGAGTTGAGCAGGTGGTTGCGACGTGCTCGGCAGGTGCTTCCGGCGTCTCCGGCACGTGTTTCTGGCACATCTGACTGGTGGTTCCGGCATGCCCAAAAGTTGATTCCGGTCTGTCCGGTAGGTGGTTCCGGCGTGCACGGCACGTGGTTCTGGTACGTGTCAGAGGTGGTTGCGTATGCCCAACAGGTGATTCCGGACTGTCCGCCACGTGCTTCTGGCACGTCTGAGAGGTGGTTCCAACATGCCCGGCAGGTCATTTCGGAGAGTCGTCCAAGTGGTTCTGGCGTAGCCCGCACGTGATTTTGGCGTGTCCGGCAGGTGGTTCCGCCGTGCTCGGCAGGTGGTTCAGGCATGGCCGTCACGTGGTTCCAGTCTGTCCAGGACGTGTTTCCAGCTTCTCCGGCAGGTGGTTCTGGTACGTCTGAGAGGTGGCTCCGCCATGGCTGGCAGGTGATCCCGGACCGTCCCCCAGGTGGTTCTGGCATAGCCAGCAGTTGATATTGGCCTGTCCGGCAGGTGGTTCCAGCGAGTCGAACAGGTGGCTCCGGCGTTCTTGGCAGGTGGTTCCGGTCTGTCCGGTAGGTGTTTCCGGCGTGTCTGGCACGTGCTTCCGGCATGCGCGGCAGGTGATTCCGTAGTGTCCGCCAGGTGGTTCTGGCATACCCGGCAGGTGATTTTGGCGTGGCCGGCAGGTGTTTCTGGCGAGTCGAGCAGGTGGCTCCGGCATGCTCGGCAGGTGCTTCCGGCGTCTCCGGCACTTGGTTCTGGTGTGTCTGAGAGCTGGTTCCGGCATGTCCGGCAGATGATTCCGGAGTGTCCGCCAAGTGGTTCTGGCATACCCAGCAGGTGATTTTGGCGTGTCAGGGAGGTGGTACCGGTGAGTCGAGCAGGTGGTTCCGGCGTGCTCGGCAGTTGGTTCAGGCGGTTCTGGCAGGTGGTATCCGTCTGTTCGGGGTGTGGTTCCAGCATCTCATGAACACGTTTCTGGCACGTCTGAGATGTGGTTCCAGCCGGCCCGACAGGTGTTTCCGCAGTGTCCGCCAAGCGGTTCTGGCGTAGTTGGCAGGTGATTTTGGCATGACTGGCAGGTGGTTCCAGCAAGCCTGGCAGGTGATTCCAAAGTGTTCACCAACTGGTTGTGGCGTAGCCGGCAGGTGATTTTTGCGTGATCGGCAGGTGGTTCTGGCGAGTCGAGCAGGTGGTTCCGGCGTGCTCGGCTGGTGCTTCCGGGGTCATTGGCACGGGGTTCTGGCATGTCTGAGAGGTGGTTCCTGCATGCCCGGCAAGTGATTCCGGAGTGTTCGCCAAGTGGTTCTGGCATAGTCGGCAGGTGATTTTGGCATGTCCGGCAGGTGGTTCAGGCGAGTTGAGCAGGTGGTTCCAACGTGCTTGGCAGGTGCTTCCGGCGTCTCCGGCACGTGTTTCTGGCACATCTGACAGGTGGTTCCGGCATGCCCGAAAGGTGATTCCGGTCTGTCCGGTAGGTGGTTCCAGCCTGCACGGCATGTGGTTCTGGTACGTCTCAGAGGTGGTTGCGCATGCCCAACAGGTGATTCCGGACTGTCCGCCACATGGTTCTGGCACGTCTGAGAGGTGGTTCCGGCATGCCCGGCAGGTCATCCCAGAGAGTCCTCCAAGTGGTTCTGGCATAACACGCAGGTGATTTTGGCGTGTCTGGCAGGTTGTTCCGTTGTGCTTGGCAGGTGGTTCAGGCTTGGCCGGCAGGTGGTTCCAGACTGTCCAGGACGTGTTTCCAGCTTCTCCGGCAGGTGGTTCTGGTACGTCTGAGAGGTGGTTCCGCCATGGCTGGCAGGTGATTCCGGACCGTCCCCCAGGTGGTTCTGGCATAGCCAGCAGTTGATATTGGCCTGTCCGGCAGGTGGTTCCAGCGAGTCGAACAGGTGGCTCCGGCGTGCTCGGCAGGTGGTTCCGGTCTGTCCGGTAGGTGATTCCGGCGTGTCCGGCACGTGCTTCCGGCACGTCTGAGAGGTGGTTCCGGCATGCGCGACAGGTGATTTCGGAGTGTCCGCCAGGTGGTTCTGGCGTACCCGGCAGGTGATTTTGGCGTGTCCGGCAGGTGTTTCTGGCGAGTCGAGCAGGTGGCTCCGGCATGCTCGGCAGGTGCTTCCGGCGTCTCCGGCACGTGGTTCTGGTGTGTCTGAGAGCTGGTTCCGGCATGTCCGGCAGATGATTCCGGAGTGTCCGCCAAGTGGTTCTGGCATACCCGGCTGGTGATTTGGGCATGTCAGGTAGGTGGTTCCGGCGAGTCGAGCAGGTGGCTCCGGCGTGCTCGGCAGGTTGTTCAGACGGGTCTGGCAGGTGTTTTCCGTCTGTTCGGGGTGTGGTTCCAGCATCTCATGCACATGGTTCTGGCACGTCTGAGATGTGGTTCCGGCCGGCCCTACAGGTGTTTCCACAGTGTCCGCCAAGTGGTACTGGCGTAGTTGGCAGGTGATTTTGGCATGACCGGCAGGTGGTTCCAGCAAGCCCGGCAGGTGATTCCGAAGTGTTCCCCAACTGGTTGTGGCGTAGCCGGCAGGTGATTTTTGCGTGTCCGGCAGGTGGTTCTGGCGAGTCGAGCAGGTGGTTCCGGCGTGCTCGGCATGTGCTTCCGGGGTCATTGGCACGTGGTTCTGGCATATCTGAGAGGTGGTTCCGGCATGCCCGGCAGGTGATTCTGGAGTGTTCGCCAAGTGTTTCCAGGGTAGCCGGCAGGTGAGTTTGCATGTCCAGCGGTCGTTCCGGCGGGTCGAGCCGGTGGTTCCGGCGTGTCCGGCAGGTGGTTCCGGTCTGTCCGGCAGGTGGTTCTGTGGTGTCCGGCACGAGGTTCAGTCTGAGAGGCTGTGCCGGCATGCCCCTCACGTGATTCTGGCTTGTCCCCGAAGTGGTGCTGGTGTAGAGGGCAGGTGATTTTGGCGTGTCCGGCAGGTGGTTCAGGCGAGTTGAGCAGGTGGTTGCGACGTGCTCGGCAGGTGCTTCCGGCGTCTCCGGCACGTGTTTCTGGCACATCTGACTGGTGGTTCCGGCATGCCCAAAAGTTGATTCCGGTCTGTCCGGTAGGTGGTTCCGGCGTGCACGGCACGTGGTTCTGGTACGTCTCAGAGGTGGTTGCGTATGCCCAACAGGTGATTCCGGACTGTCCGCCACGTGCTTCTGGCACGTCTGAGAGGTGGTTCCAACATGCCCGGCAGGTCATTTCGGAGAGTCGTCCAAGTGGTTCTGGCGTAGCCCGCACGTGATTTTGGCGTGTCCGGCAGGTGGTTCCGCCGTGCTCGGCAGGTGGTTCAGGCATGGCCGTCACGTGGTTCCAGTCTGTCCAGGACGTGTTTCCAGCTTCTCCGGCAGGTGGTTCTGGTACGTCTGAGAGGTGGCTCCGCCATGGCTGGCAGGTGATCCCGGACCGTCCCCCAGGTGGTTCTGGCATAGCCAGCAGTTGATATTGGCCTGTCCGGCAGGTGGTTCCAGCGAGTCGAACAGGTGGCTCCGGCGTTCTTGGCAGGTGGTTCCGGTCTGTCCGGTAGGTGTTTCCGGCGTGTCTGGCACGTGCTTCCGGCATGCGCGGCAGGTGATTCCGTAGTGTCCGCCAGGTGGTTCTGGCATACCCGGCAGGTGATTTTGGCGTGGCCGGCAGGTGTTTCTGGCGAGTCGAGCAGGTGGCTCCGGCATGCTCGGCAGGTGCTTCCGGCGTCTCCGGCACTTGGTTCTGGTGTGTCTGAGAGCTGGTTCCGGCATGTCCGGCAGATGATTCCGGAGTGTCCGCCAAGTGGTTCTGGCATACCCAGCAGGTGATTTTGGCGTGTCAGGGAGGTGGTACCGGTGAGTCGAGCAGGTGGTTCCGGCGTGCTCGGCAGTTGGTTCAGGCGGTTCTGGCAGGTGGTATCCGTCTGTTCGGGGTGTGGTTCCAGCATCTCATGAACACGTTTCTGGCACGTCTGAGATGTGGTTCCAGCCGGCCCGACAGGTGTTTCCGCAGTGTCCGCCAAGCGGTTCTGGCGTAGTTGGCAGGTGATTTTGGCATGACTGGCAGGTGGTTCCAGCAAGCCTGGCAGGTGATTCCAAAGTGTTCACCAACTGGTTGTGGCGTAGCCGGCAGGTGATTTTTGCGTGATCGGCAGGTGGTTCTGGCGAGTCGAGCAGGTGGTTCCGGCGTGCTCGGCTGGTGCTTCCGGGGTCATTGGCACGGGGTTCTGGCATGTCTGAGAGGTGGTTCCTGCATGCCCGGCAAGTGATTCCGGAGTGTTCGCCAAGTGGTTCTGGCATAGTCGGCAGGTGATTTTGGCATGTCCGGCAGGTGGTTCAGGCGAGTTGAGCAGGTGGTTCCAACGTGCTTGGCAGGTGCTTCCGGCGTCTCCGGCACGTGTTTCTGGCACATCTGACAGGTGGTTCCGGCATGCCCGAAAGGTGATTCCGGTCTGTCCGGTAGGTGGTTCCAGCCTGCACGGCATGTGGTTCTGGTACGTCTCAGAGGTGGTTGCGCATGCCCAACAGGTGATTCCGGACTGTCCGCCACATGGTTCTGGCACGTCTGAGAGGTGGTTCCGGCATGCCCGGCAGGTCATCCCAGAGAGTCCTCCAAGTGGTTCTGGCATAACACGCAGGTGATTTTGGCGTGTCTGGCAGGTTGTTCCGTTGTGCTTGGCAGGTGGTTCAGGCTTGGCCGGCAGGTGGTTCCAGACTGTCCAGGACGTGTTTCCAGCTTCTCCGGCAGGTGGTTCTGGTACGTCTGAGAGGTGGTTCCGCCATGGCTGGCAGGTGATTCCGGACCGTCCCCCAGGTGGTTCTGGCATAGCCAGCAGTTGATATTGGCCTGTCCGGCAGGTGGTTCCAGCGAGTCGAACAGGTGGCTCCGGCGTGCTCGGCAGGTGGTTCCGGTCTGTCCGGTAGGTGATTCCGGCGTGTCCGGCACGTGCTTCCGGCACGTCTGAGAGGTGGTTCCGGCATGCGCGACAGGTGATTTCGGAGTGTCCGCCAGGTGGTTCTGGCGTACCCGGCAGGTGATTTTGGCGTGTCCGGCAGGTGTTTCTGGCGAGTCGAGCAGGTGGCTCCGGCATGCTCGGCAGGTGCTTCCGGCGTCTCCGGCACGTGGTTCTGGTGTGTCTGAGAGCTGGTTCCGGCATGTCCGGCAGATGATTCCGGAGTGTCCGCCAAGTGGTTCTGGCATACCCGGCTGGTGATTTGGGCATGTCAGGTAGGTGGTTCCGGCGAGTCGAGCAGGTGGCTCCGGCGTGCTCGGCAGGTTGTTCAGACGGGTCTGGCAGGTGTTTTCCGTCTGTTCGGGGTGTGGTTCCAGCATCTCATGCACATGGTTCTGGCACGTCTGAGATGTGGTTCCGGCCGGCCCTACAGGTGTTTCCACAGTGTCCGCCAAGTGGTACTGGCGTAGTTGGCAGGTGATTTTGGCATGACCGGCAGGTGGTTCCAGCAAGCCCGGCAGGTGATTCCGAAGTGTTCCCCAACTGGTTGTGGCGTAGCCGGCAGGTGATTTTTGCGTGTCCGGCAGGTGGTTCTGGCGAGTCGAGCAGGTGGTTCCGGCGTGCTCGGCATGTGCTTCCGGGGTCATTGGCACGTGGTTCTGGCATATCTGAGAGGTGGTTCCGGCATGCCCGGCAGGTGATTCTGGAGTGTTCGCCAAGTGTTTCCAGGGTAGCCGGCAGGTGAGTTTGCATGTCCAGCGGTCGTTCCGGCGGGTCGAGCCGGTGGTTCCGGCGTGTCCGGCAGGTGGTTCCGGTCTGTCCGGCAGGTGGTTCTGTGGTGTCCGGCACGAGGTTCAGTCTGAGAGGCTGTGCCGGCATGCCCCTCACGTGATTCCGGCTTGTCCCCGAAGTGGTGCTGGTGTAGCGGGCAGGTGATTTTGGCGTGTCCGGCAGGTGGTTCAGGCGAGTTGAGCAGGTGGTTGCGACGTGCTCGGCAGGTGCTTCCGGCGTCTCCGGCACGTGTTTCTGGCACATCTGACTGGTGGTTCCGGCATGCCCAAAAGTTGATTCCGGTCTGTCCGGTAGGTGGTTCCGGCGTGCACGGCACGTGGTTCTGGTACGTCTCAGAGGTGGTTGCGTTTGCCCAACAGGTGATTCCGGACTGTCCGCCACGTGCTTCAGGCACGTCTGAGAGGTGGTTCCAACATGCCCGGCAGGTCATTTCGGAGAGTCGTCCAAGTGGTTCTGGCGTAGCCCGCAGGTGATTTTGGCGTGTCCGGCAGGTGGTTCCGCCATGCTCGGCAGGTGGTTCAGGCATGGCCGTCACGTGGTTCCAGTCTGTCCAGGACGTGTTTCCAGGTTCTCCGGCAGGTGGTTCTGGTACGTCTGAGAGGTGGTTCCGCCATGGCTGGCAGGTGATCCCGGACTGTCCCCGAGGTGGTTCTGGCATAGCCAGCAGGTGATATTGGCCTGTCCGGCAGGTGGTTCCAGCGAGTCGAACAGGTGGCTCCGGCGTTCTTGGCAGGTGGTTCCGGTCTGTCCGGTAGGTGTTTCCGGCGTGTCCGGCACGTGCTTCCGGCACGTCTGAGAGGTGGTTCCAGCATGCGCGGCAGGTGATTCCGTAGTGTCCGCCAGGTGGTTCTGGCATACCCGGCAGGTGATTTTGGCGTGTCCGGCAGGTGTTTCCGGCGAGTGGAGCAGGTGGCTCCGGCATGCTCGGCAGGTGCTTCCGGCGTCTCCGGCACTTGGTTCTGGTGTGTCTGAGAGCTGGTTCCGGCATGTCCGGCAGATGATTCCGGAGTGTCCGCCAAGTGGTTCTGGCATACCCAGCAGGTGATTTTGGCGTGTCAGGGAGGCGGTACCGGTGAGTCGAGCAGGTGGTTCCGGCGTGCTCAGCAGGTGGTTCAGGCGGTTCTGGCAGGTGGTATCCGTCTGTTCGGGGTGTGGTTCCAGCATCTCATGAACACGCTTCTGGCACGTCTGAGATGTGGTTCCAGCCGGCCCGACAGGTGTTTCCGCAGTGTCCGCCAAGCGGTTCTGGCGTAGTTGGCAGGTGATTTTGGCATGACTGGCAGGTGGTTCCAGCAAGCCTGGCAGGTGATTCCAAAGTGTTCACCAACTGGTTGTGGCGTAGCCGGCAGGTGATTTTTGCGTGATCGGCAGGTGGTTCTGGCGAGTCGAGCAGGTGGTTCCGGCGTGCTCGGCTGGTGCTTCCGGGGTCATTGGCACGGGGTTCTGGCATGTCTGAGAGGTGGTTCCTGCATGCCCGGCAAGTGATTCCGGAGTGTTCGCCAAGTGGTTCTGGCATAGTCGGCAGGTGATTTTGGCATGTCCGGCAGGTGGTTCAGGCGAGTTGAGCAGGTGGTTCCAACGTGCTTGGCAGGTGCTTCCGGAGTCTCCGGCACGTGTTTCTGGCACATCTGACAGGTGGTTCCGGCATGCCCGAAAGGTGATTCCGGTCTGTCCGGTAGGTGGTTCCAGCCTGCACGGCATGTGGTTCTGGTACGTCTCAGAGGTGGTTGCGCATACCCAACTGGTGATTCCGGACTGTCCGCCACATGGTTCTGGCACGTCTGAGAGGTGGTTCCGGCATGCCCGGCAGGTCATCCCAGAGAGTCCACCAAGTGGTTCTGGCATAACACGCAGGTGATTTTGGCGTGTCTGGCAGGTTGTTCCGTTGTGCTTGGCAGGTGGTTCAGGCTTGGCCGGCAGGTGGTTCCAGACTGTCCAGGACGTGTTTCCAGCTTCTCCGGCAGGTGGTTCTGGTACGTCTGAGAGGTGGTTCCGCCATGGCTGGCAGGTGATTCCGGACCGTCCCCCAGGTGGTTCTGGCATAGCCAGCAGTTGATATTGGCCTGTCCGGCAGGTGGTTCCAGCGAGTCGAACAGGTGGCTCCGGCGTGCTCGGCAGGTGGTTCCGGTCTGTCCGGTAGGTGATTCCGGCGTGTCCGGCACGTGCTTCCGGCACGTCTGAGAGGTGGTTCCGGCATGCGCGACAGGTGATTTCGGAGTGTCCGCCAGGTGGTTCTGGCGTACCCGGCAGGTGATTTTGGCGTGTCCGGCAGGTGTTTCTGGCGAGTCGAGCAGGTGGCTCCGGCATGCTCGGCAGGTGCTTCCGGCGTCTCCGGCACGTGGTTCTGGTGTGTCTGAGAGCTGGTTCCGGCATGTCCGGCAGATGATTCCGGAGTGTCCGCCAAGTGGTTCTGGCATACCCGGCTGGTGATTTGGGCATGTCAGGTAGGTGGTTCCGGCGAGTCGAGCAGGTGGCTCCGGCGTGCTCGGCAGGTTGTTCAGACGGGTCTGGCAGGTGTTTTCCGTCTGTTCGGGGTGTGGTTCCAGCATCTCATGCACATGGTTCTGGCACGTCTGAGATGTGGTTCCGGCAGGCCCGACAGGTGTTTCCACAGTGTCCGCCAAGTGGTACTGGCGTAGTTGGCAGGTGATTTTGGCATGACCGGCAGGTGGTTCCAGCAAGCCCGGCAGGTGATTCCGAAGTGTTCCCCAACTGGTTGTGGCGTAGCCGGCAGGTGATTTTTGAGTGTCCGGCAGGTGGTTCTGGCGAGTCGAGCAGGTGGTTCCGGCGTGCTCGGCAGGTGCTTCCGGGGTCATTGGCACGTGGTTCTGGCATATCTGAGAGGTGGTTCCGGCATGCCCGGCAGGTGATTCCGGAGTGTTCGCCAAGTGTTTCCGGCGTAGCCGACAGGTGATTTTGCATGTCCAGCGGTCGTTGCGGCGGGTCGAGCCAGTGGTTGCGGCTTGTCCGGCAGGTGGTTCCGGTCTGTCCGGCAGGTGGTTCTGTGGTGTCCGGCACGAGGTTCAGTCTGAGAGGCTGTGCCGGCATGCCCCTCACGTGATTCCGGCTTGTCCCCGAAGTGGTGCTGGTGTAGCGGGCAGGTGATTTTGGCGTGTCCGGCAGGTGGTTCAGGCGAGTTGAGCAGGTGGTTGCGACGTGCTCGGCAGGTGCTTCCGGCGTCTCCGGCACGTGTTTCTGGCACATCTGACTGGTGGTTCCGGCATGCCCAAAAGTTGATTCCGGTCTGTCCGGTAGGTGGTTCCGGCGTGCACGGCACGTGGTTCTGGTACGTCTCAGAGGTGGTTGCGTTTGCCCAACAGGTGATTCCGGACTGTCCGCCACGTGCTTCAGGCACGTCTGAGAGGTGGTTCCAACATGCCCGGCAGGTCATTTCGGAGAGTCGTCCAAGTGGTTCTGGCGTAGCCCGCAGGTGATTTTGGCGTGTCCGGCAGGTGGTTCCGCCATGCTCGGCAGGTGGTTCAGGCATGGCCGTCACGTGGTTCCAGTCTGTCCAGGACGTGTTTCCAGGTTCTCCGGCAGGTGGTTCTGGTACGTCTGAGAGGTGGTTCCGCCATGGCTGGCAGGTGATCCCGGACTGTCCCCGAGGTGGTTCTGGCATAGCCAGCAGGTGATATTGGCCTGTCCGGCAGGTGGTTCCAGCGAGTCGAACAGGTGGCTCCGGCGTTCTTGGCAGGTGGTTCCGGTCTGTCCGGTAGGTGTTTCCGGCGTGTCCGGCACGTGCTTCCGGCACGTCTGAGAGGTGGTTCCAGCATGCGCGGCAGGTGATTCCGTAGTGTCCGCCAGGTGGTTCTGGCATACCCGGCAGGTGATTTTGGCGTGTCCGGCAGGTGTTTCCGGCGAGTGGAGCAGGTGGCTCCGGCATGCTCGGCAGGTGCTTCCGGCGTCTCCGGCACTTGGTTCTGGTGTGTCTGAGAGCTGGTTCCGGCATGTCCGGCAGATGATTCCGGAGTGTCCGCCAAGTGGTTCTGGCATACCCAGCAGGTGATTTTGGCGTGTCAGGGAGGCGGTACCGGTGAGTCGAGCAGGTGGTTCCGGCGTGCTCAGCAGGTGGTTCAGGCGGTTCTGGCAGGTGGTATCCGTCTGTTCGGGGTGTGGTTCCAGCATCTCATGAACACGCTTCTGGCACGTCTGAGATGTGGTTCCAGCCGGCCC
The DNA here is from genome assembly GCF_041296265.1 of Equus caballus. Taxonomy (NCBI): domain Eukaryota; kingdom Metazoa; phylum Chordata; class Mammalia; order Perissodactyla; family Equidae; genus Equus; species Equus caballus. The sequence continues at coordinate 2,690,524 of NC_091706.1, read as the reverse complement.
GACAGGTGTTTCCGCAGTGTCCGCCAAGCGGTTCTGGCGTAGTTGGCAGGTGATTTTGGCATGACTGGCAGGTGGTTCCAGCAAGCCTGGCAGGTGATTCCAAAGTGTTCACCAACTGGTTGTGGCGTAGCCGGCAGGTGATTTTTGCGTGATCGGCAGGTGGTTCTGGCGAGTCGAGCAGGTGGTTCCGGCGTGCTCGGCTGGTGCTTCCGGGGTCATTGGCACGGGGTTCTGGCATGTCTGAGAGGTGGTTCCTGCATGCCCGGCAAGTGATTCCGGAGTGTTCGCCAAGTGGTTCTGGCATAGTCGGCAGGTGATTTTGGCATGTCCGGCAGGTGGTTCAGGCGAGTTGAGCAGGTGGTTCCAACGTGCTTGGCAGGTGCTTCCGGAGTCTCCGGCACGTGTTTCTGGCACATCTGACAGGTGGTTCCGGCATGCCCGAAAGGTGATTCCGGTCTGTCCGGTAGGTGGTTCCAGCCTGCACGGCATGTGGTTCTGGTGCGTCTCAGAGGTGGTTGCGCATACCCAACTGGTGATTCCGGACTGTCCGCCACATGGTTCTGGCACGTCTGAGAGGTGGTTCCGGCATGCCCGGCAGGTCATCCCAGAGAGTCCACCAAGTGGTTCTGGCATAACACGCAGGTGATTTTGGCGTGTCTGGCAGGTTGTTCCGTTGTGCTTGGCAGGTGGTTCAGGCTTGGCCGGCAGGTGGTTCCAGACTGTCCAGGACGTGTTTCCAGCTTCTCCGGCAGGTGGTTCTGGTACGTCTGAGAGGTGGTTCCGCCATGGCTGGCAGGTGATTCCGGACCGTCCCCCAGGTGGTTCTGGCATAGCCAGCAGTTGATATTGGCCTGTCCGGCAGGTGGTTCCAGCGAGTCGAACAGGTGGCTCCGGCGTGCTCGGCAGGTGGTTCCGGTCTGTCCGGTAGGTGATTCCGGCGTGTCCGGCACGTGCTTCCGGCACGTCTGAGAGGTGGTTCCGGCATGCGCGACAGGTGATTTCGGAGTGTCCGCCAGGTGGTTCTGGCGTACCCGGCAGGTGATTTTGGCGTGTCCGGCAGGTGTTTCTGGCGAGTCGAGCAGGTGGCTCCGGCATGCTCGGCAGGTGCTTCCGGCGTCTCCGGCACGTGGTTCTGGTGTGTCTGAGAGCTGGTTCCGGCATGTCCGGCAGATGATTCCGGAGTGTCCGCCAAGTGGTTCTGGCATACCCGGCTGGTGATTTGGGCATGTCAGGTAGGTGGTTCCGGCGAGTCGAGCAGGTGGCTCCGGCGTGCTCGGCAGGTTGTTCAGACGGGTCTGGCAGGTGTTTTCCGTCTGTTCGGGGTGTGGTTCCAGCATCTCATGCACATGGTTCTGGCACGTCTGAGATGTGGTTCCGGCAGGCCCGACAGGTGTTTCCACAGTGTCCGCCAAGTGGTACTGGCGTAGTTGGCAGGTGATTTTGGCATGACCGGCAGGTGGTTCCAGCAAGCCCGGCAGGTGATTCCGAAGTGTTCCCCAACTGGTTGTGGCGTAGCCGGCAGGTGATTTTTGAGTGTCCGGCAGGTGGTTCTGGCGAGTCGAGCAGGTGGTTCCGGCGTGCTCGGCAGGTGCTTCCGGGGTCATTGGCACGTGGTTCTGGCATATCTGAGAGGTGGTTCCGGCATGCCCGGCAGGTGATTCCGGAGTGTTCGCCAAGTGTTTCCGGCGTAGCCGACAGGTGATTTTGCATGTCCAGCGGTCGTTGCGGCGGGTCGAGCCGGTGGTTGCGGCGTGTCCGGCAGGTGGTTCCGGTCTGTCCGGCAGGTGGTTCTGTGGTGTCCGGCACGAGGTTCAGTCTGAGAGGCTGTGCCGGCATGCCCCTCACGTGATTCCGGCTTGTCCCCGAAGTGGTGCTGGTGTAGCGGGCAGGTGATTTTGGCGTGTCCGGCAGGTGGTTCAGGCGAGTTGAGCAGGTGGTTGCGACGTGCTCGGCAGGTGCTTCCGGCGTCTCCGGCACGTGTTTCTGGCACATCTGACTGGTGGTTCCGGCATGCCCAAAAGTTGATTCCGGTCTGTCCGGTAGGTGGTTCCGGCGTGCACGGCACGTGGTTCTGGTACGTGTCAGAGGTGGTTGCGTATGCCCAACAGGTGATTCCGGACTGTCCGCCACGTGCTTCAGGCACGTCTGAGAGGTGGTTCCAACATGCCCGGCAGGTCATTTCGGAGAGTCGTCCAAGTGGTTCTGGCATAGCCCGCAGGTGATTTTGGCGTGTCCGGCAGGTGGTTCCGCCGTGCTCGGCAGGTGGTTCAGGCATGGCCGTCACGTGGTTCCAGTCTGTCCAGGACGTGTTTCCAGCTTCTCCGGCAGGTGGTTCTGGTACGTCTGAGAGGTGGTTCTGCCATGGCTGGCAGGTGATCCCGGACTGTCTGCCAGGTGGTTCTGGCATAGCCAGCAGTTGATATTGGCCTGTCCGGCAGGTGGTTCCAGCGAGTCGAACAGGTGGCTCCGGCGTTCTTGGCAGGTGGTTCCGGTCTGTCCGGTAAGTGTTTCCGGCGTGTCTGGCACGTGCTTCCGGCACGTCTGAGAGGTGGTTCCGGCATGCGCGACAGGTGATTTCGGAGTGTCCGCCAGGTGGTTCTGGCGTACCCGGCAGGTGATTTTGGCGTGTCCGGCAGGTGTTTCTGGCGACTGGAGCAGGTGGCTCCGGCATGCTCGGCAGGTGCTTCTGGCGTCTCCGGCACTTGGTTCTGGTGTGTCTGAGAGCTGGTTCCGGCATGTCCGGCAGATGATTCCGGAGTGTCCGCCAAGTGGTTCTGGCATACACAGCAGGTGATTTTGGCATGTCAGGGAGGTGGTACCGGTGAGTCGAGCAGGTGGTTCCGGCGTGCTCAGCAGGTGGTTCAGGCGGTTCTGGCAGGTGGTATCCGTCTGTTCGGGGTGTGGTTCCAGCATCTCATGAACACGTTTCTGGCACGTCTGAGATGTGGTTCCAGCCGGCCCGACAGGTGTTTCCGCAGTGTCCGCCAAGCGGTTCTGGCGTAGTTGGCAGGTGATTTTGGCATGACTGGCAGGTGGTTCCAGCAAGCCTGGCAGGTGATTCCAAAGTGTTCACCAACTGGTTGTGGCGTAGCCGGCAGGTGATTTTTGCGTGATCGGCAGGTGGTTCTGGCGAGTCGAGCAGGTGGTTCCGGCGTGCTCGGCTGGTGCTTCCGGGGTCATTGGCACGGGGTTCTGGCATGTCTGAGAGGTGGTTCCTGCATGCCCGGCAAGTGATTCCGGAGTGTTCGCCAAGTGGTTCTGGCATAGTCGGCAGGTGATTTTGGCATGTCCGGCAGGTGGTTCAGGCGAGTTGAGCAGGTGGTTCCAACGTGCTTGGCAGGTGCTTCCGGCGTCTCCGGCACGTGTTTCTGGCACATCTGACAGGTGGTTCCGGCATGCCCGAAAGGTGATTCCGGTCTGTCCGGTAGGTGGTTCCAGCCTGCACGGCATGTGGTTCTGGTACGTCTCAGAGGTGGTTGCGCATGCCCAACAGGTGATTCCGGACTGTCCGCCACATGGTTCTGGCACGTCTGAGAGGTGGTTCCGGCATGCCCGGCAGGTCATCCCAGAGAGTCCTCCAAGTGGTTCTGGCATAACACGCAGGTGATTTTGGCGTGTCTGGCAGGTTGTTCCGTTGTGCTTGGCAGGTGGTTCAGGCTTGGCCGGCAGGTGGTTCCAGACTGTCCAGGACGTGTTTCCAGCTTCTCCGGCAGGTGGTTCTGGTACGTCTGAGAGGTGGTTCCGCCATGGCTGGCAGGTGATTCCGGACCGTCCCCCAGGTGGTTCTGGCATAGCCAGCAGTTGATATTGGCCTGTCCGGCAGGTGGTTCCAGCGAGTCGAACAGGTGGCTCCGGCGTGCTCGGCAGGTGGTTCCGGTCTGTCCGGTAGGTGTTTCCGGCGTGTCCGGCACGTGCTTCCGGCACGTCTGAGAGGTGGTTCCGGCATGCGCGACAGGTGATTTCGGAGTGTCCGCCAGGTGGTTCTGGCGTACCCGGCAGGTGATTTTGGCGTGTCCGGCAGGTGTTTCTGGCGAGTCGAGCAGGTGGCTCCGGCATGCTCGGCAGGTGCTTCCGGCGTCTCCGGCACGTGGTTCTGGTGTGTCTGAGAGCTGGTTCCGGCATGTCCGGCAGATGATTCCGGAGTGTCCGCCAAGTGGTTCTGGCATACCCGGCTGGTGATTTGGGCATGTCAGGTAGGTGGTTCCGGCGAGTCGAGCAGGTGGCTCCGGCGTGCTCGGCAGGTTGTTCAGACGGGTCTGGCAGGTGTTTTCCGTCTGTTCGGGGTGTGGTTCCAGCATCTCATGCACATGGTTCTGGCACGTCTGAGATGTGGTTCCGGCCGGCCCGACAGGTGTTTCCACAGTGTCCGCCAAGTGGTACTGGCGTAGTTGGCAGGTGATTTTGGCATGACCGGCAGGTGGTTCCAGCAAGCCCGGCAGGTGATTCCGAAGTGTTCCCCAACTGGTTGTGGCGTAGCCGGCAGGTGATTTTTGCGTGTCCGGCAGGTGGTTCTGGCGAGTCGAGCAGGTGGTTCCGGCGTGCTCGGCAGGTGCTTCCGGGGTCATTGGCACGTGGTTCTGGCATATCTGAGAGGTGGTTCCGGCATGCCCGGCAGGTGATTCCGGAGTGTTCGCCAAGTGTTTGCGGCGTAGCCGGCAGGTGATTTTGCATGTCCAGCGGTCGTTCCGGCGGGTCGAGCCAGTGGTTCCGGCGTGTTTGGCAGGTGGTTCCGGTCTGTCCGGCAGGTGGTTCTGTGGTGTCCGGCACTAGGTTCAGTCTGAGAGGCTGTGCCGGCATGCCCCTCACGTGATTCCGGCTTGTCCCCGAAGTGGTGCTGGTGTAGCGGGCAGGTGATTTTGGCGTGTCCGGCAGGTGGTTCAGGCGAGTTGAGCAGGTGGTTGCGACGTGCTCGGCAGGTGCTTCCGGCGTCTCCGGCACGTGTTTCTGGCACATCTGACTGGTGGTTCCGGGATGCCCAAAAGTGGATTCCGGTCTGTCCGGTAGGTGGTTCCGGCGTGCACGGCATGTGGTTCTGGTACGTCTCAGAGGTGGTTGTGCATGCCCAACAGGTGATTCCGGACTGTCCGCCACGTGCTTCTGGCACGTCTGAGAGGTGGTTCCAACATGCCCGGCAGGTCATTTCGGAGAGTCGTCCAAGTGGTTCTGGCGTAGCCCGCAGGTGATTTTGGCGTGTCCGGCAGGTGGTTCCGCCGTGCTCGGCAGGTGGTTCAGGCATGGCCTTCACGTGGTTCCAGTCTGTCCAGGACGTGTTTCCAGCTTCTCCGGCAGGTGGTTCTGGTACGTCTGAGAGGTGGTTCCGCCATGGCTGGCAGGTGATCCCGGACTGTCCCCCAGGTGGTTCTGGCATAGCCAGCAGTTGATATTGGCCTGTCCGGCAGGTGGTTCCAGCGAGTCGAACAGGTGGCTCCGGCGCTCTTGGCAGGTGGTTCCGGTCTGTCCGGTAGGTGTTTCCGGCGTGTCCGGCACGTGCTTCCGGCACGTCTGAGAGGTGGTTCCGTCATGCGCGGCAGGTGATTCCGTAGTGTCCGCCAGGTGGTTCTGGCATACCCGGCAGGTGATTTTTGCGTGTCCGGCAGGTGTTTCTGGCGACTGGAGCAGGTGGCTCCGGCATGCTCGGCAGGTGCTTCCGGCGTCTCCGGCACTTGGTTCTGGTGTGTCTGAGAGCTGGTTCCGGCATGTCCGGCAGATGATTCCGGAGTGTCCGCCAAGTGGTTCTGGCATACCCAGCAGGTGATTTTGGCGTGTCAGGGAGGTGGTACCGGTGAGTCGAGCAGGTGGTTCCGGCGTGCTCAGCAGGTGGTTCAGGCGGTTCTGGCAGGTGGTATCCGTCTGTTCGGGGTGTGGTTCCAGCATCTCATGAACACGTTTCTGGCACGTCTGAGATGTGGTTCCAGCCGGCCCGACAGGTGTTTCCGCAGTGTCCGCCAAGCGGTTCTGGCGTAGTTGGCAGGTGATTTTGGCGTGTCCGGCAGGTGGTTCCGCCGTGCTCGGCAGGTGGTTCAGGCATGGCCGTCACGTGGTTCCAGTCTGTCCAGGACGTGTTTCCAGCTTCTCCGGCAGGTGGTTCTGGTACGTCTGAGAGGTGGTTCCGCCATGGCTGGCAGGTGATCCCGGACTGTCCCCCAGGTGGTTCTGGCATAGCCAGCAGTTGATATTGGCCTGTCCGGCAGGTGGTTCCAGCGAGTCGAACAGGTGGCTCCGGTGTTCTTCGCAGGTGGTTCCGGTCTGTCCGGTAGGTGATTCCGGCGTGTCTGGCACGTGCTTCCGGCATGCGCGGCAGGATATTCCGTAGTGTCCGCCAGGTGGTTCTGGCATACCCGGCAGGTGATTTTGGCGTGTCCGGCAGGTGTTTCTGGCGAGTCGAGCAGGTGGCTCCGGCGTGCTCGGCAGGTTGTTCAGACGGGTCTGGCAGGTGTTTTCCGTCTGTTCGGGGTGTGGTTCCAGCATCTCATGCACATGGTTCTGGCACGTCTGAGATGTGGTTCCGGCCGGCCCGACAGGTGTTTCCACAGTGTCCGCCAAGTTGTACTGGCGTAGTTGTCAGGTGATTTTGGCATGACCGGCAGGTGGTTCCAGCAAGCCTGGCAGGTGATTCCAAAGTGTTCACCAACTGGTTGTGGCGTAGCCGGCAGGTGATTTTTGCGTGATCGGCAGGTGGTTCTGGCGAGTCGAGCAGGTGGTTCCGGCGTGCTCGGCTGGTGCTTCCGGGGTCATTGGCACGGGGTTCTGGCATGTCTGAGAGGTGGTTCCTGCATGCCCGGCAAGTGATTCCGGAGTGTTCGCCAAGTGGTTCTGGCATACTCGGCAGGTGCTTTTGGCATGTCCGGCAGGAGGTTCAGGCGAGTTGAGCAGGTGGTTCCAACGTGCTTGGCAGGTGCTTCCGGCATCTCCGGCACGTGTTTCTTGCACATCTGACAGGTGGTTCCGGCATGCCCGAAAGGTGATTCCGGTCTGTCCGGTAGGTGGGTCCAGCCTGCACGGCATGTGGTTCTGGTACGTCTCAGAGATGGTTGCGCATGCCCAACAGGTGATTCCGGACTGTCCGCCACATGGTTCTGGCACGTCTGAGAGGTGGTTCCGTCATGCCCGGCAGGTCATCCCAGAGAGTCCTCCAAGTGGTTCTGGCATAACACGCAGGTGATTTTGGCATGTCTGGCAGGTTGTTCCGTTGTGCTTGGCAGGTGGTTCAGGCTTGGCCGGCAGGTGGTTCCAGACTGTCCAGGACGTGTTTCCAGCTTCACCGGCAGGTGGTTCTGGTACGTCTGAGAGGTGGTTCCGCCATGGCTGGCAGGTGATTCCGGACCGTCCCCGAGGTGGTTCTGGCATAGCCAGCAGTTGATATTGGCCTGTCCAGCAGGTGGTTCCAGCGAGTCGAACAGGTGGCTCCGGCGTGCTCGACAGGTGGTTCCGGTCTGTCCGGTAGGTGATTCCGGCGTGTCCGGCACGTGCTTCCGGCACGTCTGAGAGGTGGTTCCGGCATGCGCGACAGGTGATTTCGGAGTGTCCGCCAGGTGGTTCTGGCGTACCCGGCAGGTGATTTTGGCGTGTCCGGCAGGTGTTTCTGGCGAGTCGAGCAGGTCGCTCCGGCATGCTCGCCAGGTGCTTCCGGCGTCTCCGGCACGTGGTTCTGGTGTGTCTGAGAGCTGGTTCTGGCATGTCCGGCAGATGATTCCGGAGTGTCCGCCAAGTGGTTCTGGCATACCCGGCGGCTGATTTGGGCATGTCAGGTAGGTGGTTCCGGCGAGTCGAGCAGGTGGCTCCGGCGTGCTCGGCAGGTTGTTCAGACGGGTCTGGCAGGTGTTTTCCGTCTGTTCGGGGTGTGGTTCCAGCATCTCATGCACATGGTTGTGGCACGTCTGAGATGTGGTTCCGGCCGGCCCTACAGGTGTTTCCACAGTGTCCGCCAAGTGGTACTGGCGTAGTTGGCAGGTGATTTTGGCATGACCGGCAGGTGGTTCCAGCAAGCCCGGCAGGTGATTCCGAAGTGTTCCCCAACTCGTTGTGGCGTAGCCGGCAGGTGATTTTTGCGTGTCCGGCAGGTGGTTCTGGCGAGTCGAGCAGGTGGTTCCGGCGTGCTCGGCATGTGCTTCCGGGGTCATTGGCACGTGGTTCTGGCATATCTGAGAGGTGGTTCCGGCATGCCCGGCAGGTGATTCTGGAGTGTTCGCCAAGTGTTTCCAGGGTAGCCGGCAGGTGAGTTTGCATGTCCAGCGGTCGTTCCGGCGGGTCGAGCCGGTGGTTCCGGCGTGTCCGGCAGGTGGTTCCGGTCTGTCCGGCAGGTGGTTCTGTGGTGTCCGGCACGAGGTTCAGTCTGAGAGGCTGTGCCGGCATGCCCCTCACGTGATTCTGGCTTGTCCCCGAAGTGGTGCTGGTGTAGAGGGCAGGTGATTTTGGCGTGTCCGGCAGGTGGTTCAGGCGAGTTGAGCAGGTGGTTGCGACGTGCTCGGCAGGTGCTTCCGGCGTCTCCGGCACGTGTTTCTGGCACATCTGACTGGTGGTTCCGGCATGCCCAAAAGTTGATTCCGGTCTGTCCGGTAGGTGGTTCCGGCGTGCACGGCACGTGGTTCTGGTACGTCTCAGAGGTGGTTGCGTATGCCCAACAGGTGATTCCGGACTGTCCGCCACGTGCTTCTGGCACGTCTGAGAGGTGGTTCCAACATGCCCGGCAGGTCATTTCGGAGAGTCGTCCAAGTGGTTCTGGCGTAGCCCGCACGTGATTTTGGCGTGTCCGGCAGGTGGTTCCGCCGTGCTCGGCAGGTGGTTCAGGCATGGCCGTCACGTGGTTCCAGTCTGTCCAGGACGTGTTTCCAGCTTCTCCGGCAGGTGGTTCTGGTACGTCTGAGAGGTGGCTCCGCCATGGCTGGCAGGTGATCCCGGACCGTCCCCCAGGTGGTTCTGGCATAGCCAGCAGTTGATATTGGCCTGTCCGGCAGGTGGTTCCAGCGAGTCGAACAGGTGGCTCCGGCGTTCTTGGCAGGTGGTTCCGGTCTGTCCGGTAGGTGTTTCCGGCGTGTCTGGCACGTGCTTCCGGCATGCGCGGCAGGTGATTCCGTAGTGTCCGCCAGGTGGTTCTGGCATACCCGGCAGGTGATTTTGGCGTGGCCGGCAGGTGTTTCTGGCGAGTCGAGCAGGTGGCTCCGGCATGCTCGGCAGGTGCTTCCGGCGTCTCCGGCACTTGGTTCTGGTGTGTCTGAGAGCTGGTTCCGGCATGTCCGGCAGATGATTCCGGAGTGTCCGCCAAGTGGTTCTGGCATACCCAGCAGGTGATTTTGGCGTGTCAGGGAGGTGGTACCGGTGAGTCGAGCAGGTGGTTCCGGCGTGCTCGGCAGTTGGTTCAGGCGGTTCTGGCAGGTGGTATCCGTCTGTTCGGGGTGTGGTTCCAGCATCTCATGAACACGTTTCTGGCACGTCTGAGATGTGGTTCCAGCCGGCCCGACAGGTGTTTCCGCAGTGTCCGCCAAGCGGTTCTGGCGTAGTTGGCAGGTGATTTTGGCATGACTGGCAGGTGGTTCCAGCAAGCCTGGCAGGTGATTCCAAAGTGTTCACCAACTGGTTGTGGCGTAGCCGGCAGGTGATTTTTGCGTGATCGGCAGGTGGTTCTGGCGAGTCGAGCAGGTGGTTCCGGCGTGCTCGGCTGGTGCTTCCGGGGTCATTGGCACGGGGTTCTGGCATGTCTGAGAGGTGGTTCCTGCATGCCCGGCAAGTGATTCCGGAGTGTTCGCCAAGTGGTTCTGGCATAGTCGGCAGGTGATTTTGGCATGTCCGGCAGGTGGTTCAGGCGAGTTGAGCAGGTGGTTAAAACGTGCTTGGCAGGTGCTTCCGGCGTCTCCGGCACGTGTTTCTGGCACATCTGACAGGTGGTTCCGGCATGCCCGAAAGGTGATTCCGGTCTGTCCGGTAGGTGGTTCCAGCCTGCACAGCATGTGGTTCTGGTACGTCTCAGAGGTGGTTGCGCATGCCCAACAGGTGATTCCGGACTGTCCGCCACATGGTTCTGGCACGTCTGAGAGGTGGTTCCGGCATGCCCGGCAGGTCATCCCAGAGAGTCCTCCAAGTGGTTCTGGCATAACACGCAGGTGATTTTGGCGTGTCTGGCAGGTTGTTCCGTTGTGCTTGGCAGGTGGTTCAGGCTTGGCCGGCAGGTGGTTCCAGACTGTCCAGGACGTGTTTCCAGCTTCTCCGGCAGGTGGTTCTGGTACGTCTGAGAGGTGGTTCCGCCATGGCTGGCAGGTGATTCCGGACCGTCCCCCAGGTGGTTCTGGCATAGCCAGCAGTTGATATTGGCCTGTCCGGCAGGTGGTTCCAGCGAGTCGAACAGGTGGCTCCGGCGTGCTCGGCAGGTGGTTCCGGTCTGTCCGGTAGGTGATTCCGGCGTGTCCGGCACGTGCTTCCGGCACGTCTGAGAGGTGGTTCCGGCATGCGCGACAGGTGATTTCGGAGTGTCCGCCAGGTGGTTCTGGCGTACCCGGCAGGTGATTTTGGCGTGTCCGGCAGGTGTTTCTGGCGAGTCGAGCAGGTGGCTCCGGCATGCTCGGCAGGTGCTTCCGGCGTCTCCGGCACGTGGTTCTGGTGTGTCTGAGAGCTGGTTCCGGCATGTCCGGCAGATGATTCCGGAGTGTCCGCCAAGTGGTTCTGGCATACCCGGCTGGTGATTTGGGCATGTCAGGTAGGTGGTTCCGGCGAGTCGAGCAGGTGGCTCCGGCGTGCTCGGCAGGTGGTTCAGACGGGTCTGGCAGGTGTTTTCCGTCTGTTCGGGGTGTGGTTCCAGCATCTCATGCACATGGTTCTGGCACGTCTGAGATGTGGTTCCGGCCGGCCCGACAGGTGTTTCCACAGTGTCCGCCAAGTGGTACTGGCGTAGTTGGCAGGTGATTTTGGCATGACCGGCAGGTGGTTCCAGCAAGCCCGGCAGGTGATTCCGAAGTGTTCCCCAACTGGTTGTGGCGTAGCCGGCAGGTGATTTTTGCGTGTCCGGCAGGTGGTTCTGGCGAGTCGAGCAGGTGGTTCCGGCGTGCTCGGCAGGTGCTTCCGGGGTCATTGGCACGTGGTTCTGGCATATCTGAGAGGTGGTTCCGGCATGCCCGGCAGGTGATTCCGGAGTGTTCGCCAAGTGTTTCCGGCGTAGCCGGCAGGTGAGTTTGCATGTCCAGCGGTCGTTCCGGCGGGTCGAGCCGGTGGTTCCGGCATGTCCGGAAGGTGGTTCCGGTCTGTCCGGCAGGTGGTTCTGTGGTGTCCGGCACGAGGTTCAGTCTGAGAGGCTGTGCCGGCATGCCCCTCACGTGATTCCGGCTTGTCCCCGAAGTGGTGTTGGTGTAGCGGGCAGGTGATTTTGGCGTGTCCGGCAGGTGGTTCAGGCGAGTTGAGCAGGTGGTTGCGACGTGCTCGGCAGGTGCTTCCGGCGTCTCCGGCACGTGTTTCTGGCACATCTGACTGGTGGTTCCGGCATGCCCAAAAGTTGATTCCGGTCTGTCCGGTAGGTGGTTCCGGCGTGCACAGCACGTGGTTCTGGTACGTCTCAGAGGTGGTTGCGTATGCCCAACAGGTGATTCCGGACTGTCCGCCACGTGCTTCTGGCACGTCTGAGAGGTGGTTCCAACATGCCCGGCAGGTCATTTCGGAGAGTCGTCCAAGTGGTTCTGGCGTAGCCCGCACGTGATTTTGGCGTGTCCGGCAGGTGGTTCCGCCGTGCTCGGCAGGTGGTTCAGGCATGGCCGTCACGTGGTTCCAGTCTGTCCAGGACGTGTTTCCAGCTTCTCCGGCAGGTGGGTCTGGTACGTCTGAGAGGTGGTTCCGCCATGGCTGGCAGGTGATCCCGGACTGTCCCCCAGGTGGTTCTGGCATAGCCAGCAGTTGATATTGGCCTGTCCGGCAGGTGGTTGCAGCGAGTCGAACAGGTGGCTCCGGTGTTCTTGGCAGGTGGTTCCGGTCTGTCCGGTAGGTGTTTCCGGCGTGTCTGGCACGTGCTTCCGGCATGCGCGGCAGGTGATTCCGTAGTGTCCGCCAGGTGGTTCTGGCATACCCGGCAGGTGATTTTGGCGTGGCCGGCAGGTGTTTCTGGCGAGTCGAGCAGGTGGCTCCGGCATGCTCGGCAGGTGCTTCCGGCGTCTCCGGCACTTGGTTCTGGTGTGTCTGAGAGCTGGTTCCGGCATGTCCGGCAGATGATTCCGGAGTGTCCGCCAAGTGGTTCTGGCATACCCAGCAGGTGATTTTGGCGTGTCAGGGAGGTGGTACCGGTGAGTCGAGCAGGTGGTTCCGGCGTGCTCGGCAGTTGGTTCAGGCGGTTCTGGCAGGTGGTATCCGTCTGTTCGGGGTGTGGTTCCAGCATCTCATGAACACGTTTCTGGCACGTCTGAGATGTGGTTCCAGCCGGCCCGACAGGTGTTTCCGCAGTGTCCGCCAAGCGGTTCTGGCGTAGTTGGCAGGTGATTTTGGCATGACTGGCAGGTGGTTCCAGCAAGCCTGGCAGGTGATTCCAAAGTGTTCACCAACTGGTTGTGGCGTAGCCGGCAGGTGATTTTTGCGTGATCGGCAGGTGGTTCTGGCGAGTCGAGCAGGTGGTTCCGGCGTGCTCGGCTGGTGCTTCCGGGGTCATTGGCACGGGGTTCTGGCATGTCTGAGAGGTGGTTCCTGCATGCCCGGCAAGTGATTCCGGAGTGTTCGCCAAGTGGTTCTGGCATAGTCGGCAGGTGATTTTGGCATGTCCGGCAGGTGGTTCAGGCGAGTTGAGCAGGTGGTTCCAACGTGCTTGGCAGGTGCTTCCGGCGTCTCCGGCACGTGTTTCTGGCACATCTGACAGGTGGTTCCGGCATGCCCGAAAGGTGATTCCGGTCTGTCCGGTAGGTGGTTCCAGCCTGCACGGCATGTGGTTCTGGTACGTCTCAGAGGTGGTTGCGCATGCCCAACAGGTGATTCCGGACTGTCCGCCACATGGTTCTGGCACGTCTGAGAGGTGGTTCCGGCATGCCCGGCAGGTCATCCCAGAGAGTCCTCCAAGTGGTTCTGGCATAACACGCAGGTGATTTTGGCGTGTCTGGCAGGTTGTTCCGTTGTGCTTGGCAGGTGGTTCAGGCTTGGCCGGCAGGTGGTTCCAGACTGTCCAGGACGTGTTTCCAGCTTCTCCGGCAGGTGGTTCTGGTACGTCTGAGAGGTGGTTCCGCCATGGCTGGCAGGTGATTCCGGACCGTCCCCCAGGTGGTTCTGGCATAGCCAGCAGTTGATATTGGCCTGTCCGGCAGGTGGTTCCAGCGAGTCGAACAGGTGGCTCCGGCGTGCTCGGCAGGTGGTTCCGGTCTGTCCGGTAGGTGTTTCCGGCGTGTCCGGCACGTGCTTCCGGCACGTCTGAGAGGTGGTTCCGGCATGCGCGACAGGTGATTTCGGAGTGTCCGCCAGGTGGTTCTGGCGTACCCGGCAGGTGATTTTGGCGTGTCCGGCAGGTGTTTCTGGCGAGTCGAGCAGGTGGCTCCGGCATGCTCGGCAGGTGCTTCCGGCGTCTCCGGCACGTGGTTCTGGTGTGTCTGAGAGCTGGTTCCGGCATGTCCGGCAGATGATTCCGGAGTGTCCGCCAAGTGGTTCTGGCATACCCGGCTGGTGATTTGGGCATGTCAGGTAGGTGGTTCCGGCGAGTCGAGCAGGTGGCTCCGGCGTGCTCGGCAGGTTGTTCAGACGGGTCTGGCAGGTGTTTTCCGTCTGTTCGGGGTGTGGTTCCAGCATCTCATGCACATGGTTCTGGCACGTCTGAGATGTGGTTCCGGCCGGCCCGACAGGTGTTTCCACAGTGTCCGCCAAGTGGTACTGGCGTAGTTGGCAGGTGATTTTGGCATGACCGGCAGGTGGTTCCAGCAAGCCCGGCAGGTGATTCCGAAGTGTTCCCCAACTGGTTGTGGCGTAGCCGGCAGGTGATTTTTGCGTGTCCGGCAGGTGGTTCTGGCGAGTCGAGCAGGTGGTTCCGGCGTGCTCGGCAGGTGCTTCCGGGGTCATTGGCACGTGGTTCTGGCATATCTGAGAGGTGGTTCCGGCATGCCCGGCAGGTGATTCCGGAGTGTTCGCCAAGTGTTTGCGGCGTAGCCGGCAGGTGATTTTGCATGTCCAGCGGTCGTTCCGGCGGGTCGAGCCAGTGGTTCCGGCGTGTCTGGCAGGTGGTTCCGGTCTGTCCGGCAGGTGGTTCTGTGGTGTCCGGCACTAGGTTCAGTCTGAGAGGCTGTGCCGGCATGCCCCTCACGTGATTCCGGCTTGTCCCCGAAGTGGTGCTGGTGTAGCGGGCAGGTGATTTTGGCGTGTCCGGCAGGTGGTTCAGGCGAGTTGAGCAGGTGGTTGCGACGTGCTCGGCAGGTGCTTCCGGCGTCTCCGGCACGTGTTTCTGGCACATCTGACTGGTGGTTCCGGGATGCCCAAAAGTGGATTCCGGTCTGTCCGGTAGGTGGTTCCGGCGTGCACGGCATGTGGTTCTGGTACGTCTCAGAGGTGGTTGTGCATGCCCAACAGGTGATTCCGGACTGTCCGCCACGTGCTTCTGGCACGTCTGAGAGGTGGTTCCAACATGCCCGGCAGGTCATTTCGGAGAGTCGTCCAAGTGGTTCTGGCGTAGCCCGCAGGTGATTTTGGCGTGTCCGGCAGGTGGTTCCGCCGTGCTCGGCAGGTGGTTCAGGCATGGCCTTCACGTGGTTCCAGTCTGTCCAGGACGTGTTTCCAGCTTCTCCGGCAGGTGGTTCTGGTACGTCTGAGAGGTGGTTCCGCCATGGCTGGCAGGTGATCCCGGACTGTCCCCCAGGTGGTTCTGGCATAGCCAGCAGTTGATATTGGCCTGTCCGGCAGGTGGTTCCAGCGAGTCGAACAGGTGGCTCCGGCGCTCTTGGCAGGTGGTTCCGGTCTGTCCGGTAGGTGTTTCCGGCGTGTCCGGCACGTGCTTCCGGCACGTCTGAGAGGTGGTTCCGTCATGCGCGGCAGGTGATTCCGTAGTGTCCGCCAGGTGGTTCTGGCATACCCGGCAGGTGATTTTTGCGTGTCCGGCAGGTGTTTCTGGCGAGTGGAGCAGGTGGCTCCGGCATGCTCGGCAGGTGCTTCCGGCGTCTCCGGCACTTGGTTCTGGTGTGTCTGAGAGCTGGTTCCGGCATGTCCGGCAGATGATTCCGGAGTGTCCGCCAAGTGGTTCTGGCATACCCAGCAGGTGATTTTGGCGTGTCAGGGAGGTGGTACCGGTGAGTCGAGCAGGTGGTTCCGGCGTGCTCAGCAGGTGGTTCAGGCGGTTCTGGCAGGTGGTATCCGTCTGTTCGGGGTGTGGTTCCAGCATCTCATGAACACGTTTCTGGCACGTCTGAGATGTGGTTCCAGCCGGCCCGACAGGTGTTTCCGCAGTGTCCGCCAAGCGGTTCTGGCGTAGTTGGCAGGTGATTTTGGCATGACTGGCAGGTGGTTCCAGCAAGCCTGGCAGGTGATTCCAAAGTGTTCACCAACTGGTTGTGGCGTAGCCGGCAGGTGATTTTTGCGTGATCGGCAGGTGGTTCTGGCGAGTCGAGCAGGTGGTTCCGGCGTGCTCGGCTGGTGCTTCCGGGGTCATTGGCACGGGGTTCTGGCATGTCTGAGAGGTGGTTCCTGCATGCCCGGCAAGTGATTCCGGAGTGTTCGCCAAGTGGTTCTGGCATAGTCGGCAGGTGATTTTGGCATGTCCGGCAGGTGGTTCAGGCGAGTTGAGCAGGTGGTTCCAACGTGCTTGGCAGGTGCTTCCGGAGTCTCCGGCACGTGTTTCTGGCACATCTGACAGGTGGTTCCGGCATGCCCGAAAGGTGATTCCGGTCTGTCCGGTAGGTGGTTCCAGCCTGCACGGCATGTGGTTCTGGTACGTCTCAGAGGTGGTTGCGCACGCGCAACAGGTGATTCCGGACTGTCCGCCACATGGTTCTGGCACGTCTGAGAGGTGGTTCCGGCATGCCCGGCAGGTCATCCCAGAGAGTCCTCCAAGTGGTTCTGGCATAACACGCAGGTGATTTTGGCGTGTCTGGCAGGTTGTTCCGTTGTGCTTGGCAGGTGGTTCAGGCTTGGCCGGCAGGTGGTTCCAGACTGTCCAGGACGTGTTTCCAGCTTCTCCGGCAGGTGGTTCTGGTACGTCTGAGAGGTGGTTCCGCCATGGCTGGCAGGTGATTCCGGACCGTCCCCCAGGTGGTTCTGGCATAGCCAGCAGTTGATATTGGCCTGTCCGGCAGGTGGTTCCAGCGAGTCGAACAGGTGGCTCCGGCGTGCTCGGCAGGTGGTTCCGGTCTGTCCGGTAGGTGATTCCGGCGTGTCCGGCACGTGCTTCCGGCACGTCTGAGAGGTGGTTCCGGCATGCGCGACAGGTGATTTCGGAGTGTCCGCCAGGTGGTTCTGGCGTACCCGGCAGGTGATTTTGGCGTGTCCGGCAGGTGTTTCTGGCGAGTCGAGCAGGTGGCTCCGGCATGCTCGGCAGGTGCTTCCGGCCTCTCCGGCACGTGGTTCTGGTGTGTCTAAGAGCTGGTTCCGGCATGTCCGGCAGATGATTCCGGAGTGTCCGCCAAGTGGTTCTGGCATACCCGGCTGGTGATTTGGGCATGTCAGGTAGGTGGTTCCGGCGAGTCGAGCAGGTGGCTCCGGCGTGCTCGGCAGGTTGTTCAGACGGGTCTGGCAGGTGTTTTCCGTCTGTTCGGGGTGTGGTTCCAGCATCTCATGCACATGGTTCTGGCACGTCTGAGATGTGGTTCCGGCCGGCCCGACAGGTGTTTCCACAGTGTCCGCCAAGTGGTACTGGCGTAGTTGGCAGGTGATTTTGGCATGACCGGCAGGTGGTTCCAGCAAGCCCGGCAGGTGATTCCGAAGTGTTCCCCAACTGGTTGTGGCGTAGCCGGCAGGTGATTTTTGCGTGTCCGGCAGGTGGTTCTGGCGAGTCGAGCAGGTGGTTCCGGCGTGCTCGGCAGGTGCTTCCGGGGTCATTGGCACGTGGTTCTGGCATATCTGAGAGGTGGTTCCGGCATGCCCGGCAGGTGATTCCGGAGTGTTCGCCAAGTGTTTCCGGCGTAGCCGGCAGGTGAGTTTGCATGTCCAGCGGTCGTTCCGGCGGGTCGAGCCGGTGGTTCCGGCATGTCCGGAAGGTGGTTCCGGTCTGTCCGGCAGGTGGTTCTGTGGTGTCCGGCACGAGGTTCAGTCTGAGAGGCTGTGCCGGCATGCCCCTCACGTGATTCCGGCTTGTCCCCGAAGTGGTGCTGGTGTAGCGGGCAGGTGATTTTGGCGTGTCCGGCAGGTGGTTCAGGCGAGTTGAGCAGGTGGTTGCGACGTGCTCGGCAGGTGCTTCCGGCGTCTCCGGCACGTGTTTCTGGCACATCTGACTGGTGGTTCCGGCATGCCCAAAAGTTGATTCCGGTCTGTCCGGTAGGTGGTTCCGGCGTGCACAGCACGTGGTTCTGGTACGTCTCAGAGGTGGTTGCGTATGCCCAACAGGTGATTCCGGACTGTCCGCCACGTGCTTCTGGCACGTCTGAGAGGTGGTTCCAACATGCCCGGCAGGTCATTTCGGAGAGTCGTCCAAGTGGTTCTGGCGTAGCCCGCACGTGATTTTGGCGTGTCCGGCAGGTGGTTCCGCCGTGCTCGGCAGGTGGTTCAGGCATGGCCGTCACGTGGTTCCAGTCTGTCCAGGACGTGTTTCCAGCTTCTCCGGCAGGTGGGTCTGGTACGTCTGAGAGGTGGTTCCGCCATGGCTGGCAGGTGATCCCGGACTGTCCCCCAGGTGGTTCTGGCATAGCCAGCAGTTGATATTGGCCTGTCCGGCAGGTGGTTGCAGCGAGTCGAACAGGTGGCTCCGGTGTTCTTGGCAGGTGGTTCCGGTCTGTCCGGTAGGTGATTCCGGCGTGTCTGGCACGTGTTTCCGGCATGCGCGGCAGGATATTCCGTAGTGTCCGCCAGGTGGTTCTGGCATACCCGGCAGGTGATTTTGGCGTGTCCGGCAGGTGTTTCTGGCGAGTCGAGCAGGTGGCTCCGGCGTGCTCGGCAGGTTGTTCAGACGGGTCTGGCAGGTGTTTTCCGTCTGTTCGGGGTGTGGTTCCAGCATCTCATGCACATGGTTCTGGCACGTCTGAGATGTGGTTCCGGCCGGCCCGACAGGTGTTTCCACAGTGTCCGCCAAGTTGTACTGGCGTAGTTGTCAGGTGATTTTGGCATGACCGGCAGGTGGTTCCAGCAAGCCTGGCAGGTGATTCCAAAGTGTTCACCAACTGGTTGTGGCGTAGCCGGCAGGTGATTTTGGCGTGTCCGGCAGGTTGTTCCGCCGTGCTCGGCAGGTGGTTCTGGCATGGCCGTCACGTGGTTCCAGTCTGTCCAGGACGTGTTTCCAGGTTCTCCGGCAGGTGGTTCTGGTACGTCTGAGAGGTGGTTCCGCCATGGCTGGCAGGTGATCCCGGACCGTCCCCCAGGTGGTTCTGGCATAGCCAGCAGTTGATATTGGCCTGTCCGGCAGGTGGTTCCAGCGAGTCGAACAGGTGGCTCCGGCGTTCTTGGCAGGTGGTTCCGGTCTGTCCGGTAGGTGTTTCCGGCGTGTCTGGCACGTGCTTCCGGCATGCGCGGCAGGTGATTCCGTAGTGTCCGCCAGGTGGTTCTGGCATACCCGGCAGGTGATTTTGGCGTGGCCGGCAGGTGTTTCTGGCGAGTCGAGCAGGTGGCTCCGGCATGCTCGGCAGGTGCTTCCGGCGTCTCCGGCACTTGGTTCTGGTGTGTCTGAGAGCTGGTTCCGGCATGTCCGGCAGATGATTCCGGAGTGTCCGCCAAGTGGTTCTGGCATACCCAGCAGGTGATTTTGGCGTGTCAGGGAGGTGGTACCGGTGAGTCGAGCAGGTGGTTCCGGCGTGCTCGGCAGGTGGTTCAGGCGGTTCTGGCAGGTGGTATCCGTCTGTTCGGGGTGTGGTTCCAGCATCTCATGAACACGTTTCTGGCACGTCTGAGATGTGGTTCCAGCCGGCCCGACAGGTGTTTCCGCAGTGTCCGCCAAGCGGTTCTGGCGTAGTTGGCAGGTGATTTTGGCATGACTGGCAGGTGGTTCCAGCAAGCCTGGCAGGTGATTCCAAAGTGTTCACCAACTGGTTGTGGCGTAGCCGGCAGGTGATTTTTGCGTGATCGGCAGGTGGTTCTGGCGAGTCGAGCAGGTGGTTCCGGCGTGCTCGGCTGGTGCTTCCGGGGTCATTGGCACGGGGTTCTGGCATGTCTGAGAGGTGGTTCCTGCATGCCCGGCAAGTGATTCCGGAGTGTTCGCCAAGTGGTTCTGGCATAGTCGGCAGGTGATTTTGGCATGTCCGGCAGGTGGTTCAGGCGAGTTGAGCAGGTGGTTCCAACGTGCTTGGCAGGTGCTTCCGGCGTCTCCGGCACGTGTTTCTGGCACATCTGACAGGTGGTTTCGGCATGCCCGAAAGGTGATTCCGGTCTGTCCGGTAGGTGGTTCCAGCCTGCACGGCATGTGGTTCTGGTACGTCTCAGAGGTGGTTGCGCATGCCCAACAGGTGATTCCGGACTGTCCGCCACATGGTTCTGGCACGTCTGAGAGGTGGTTCCGGCATGCCCGGCAGGTCATCCCAGAGAGTCCTCCAAGTGGTTCTGGCATAACACGCAGGTGATTTTGGCGTGTCTGGCAGGTTGTTCCGTTGTGCTTGGCAGGTGGTTCAGGCTTGGCCGGCAGGTGGTTCCAGACTGTCCAGGACGTGTTTCCAGCTTCTCCGGCAGGTGGTTCTGGTACGTCTGAGAGGTGGTTCCGCCATGGCTGGCAGGTGATTCCGGACCGTCCCCGAGGTGGTTCTGGCATAGCCAGCAGTTGATATTGGCCTGTCCAGCAGGTGGTTCCAGCGAGTCGAACAGGTGGCTCCGGCGTGCTCGACAGGTGGTTCCGGTCTGTCCGGTAGGTGATTCCGGCGTGTCCGGCACGTGCTTCCGGCACGTCTGAGAGGTGGTTCCGGCATGCGCGACAGGTGATTTCGGAGTGTCCGCCAGGTGGTTCTGGCGTACCCGGCAGGTGATTTTGGCGTGTCCGGCAGGTGTTTCTGGCGAGTCGAGCAGGTCGCTCCGGCATGCTCGCCAGGTGCTTCCGGCGTCTCCGGCACGTGGTTCTGGTGTGTCTGAGAGCTGGTTCTGGCATGTCCGGCAGATGATTCCGGAGTGTCCGCCAAGTGGTTCTGGCATACCCGGCGGCTGATTTGGGCATGTCAGGTAGGTGGTTCCGGCGAGTCGAGCAGGTGGCTCCGGCGTGCTCGGCAGTTTGTTCAGACGGGTCTGGCAGGTGTTTTCCGTCTGTTCGGGGTGTGGTTCCAGCATCTCATGCACATGGTTGTGGCACGTCTGAGATGTGGTTCCGGCCGGCCCTACAGGTGTTTCCACAGTGTCCGCCAAGTGGTACTGGCGTAGTTGGCAGGTGATTTTGGCATGACCGGCAGGTGGTTCCAGCAAGCCCGGCAGGTGATTCCGAAGTGTTCCCCAACTCGTTGTGGCGTAGCCGGCAGGTGATTTTTGCGTGTCCGGCAGGTGGTTCTGGCGAGTCGAGCAGGTGGTTCCGGCGTGCTCGGCATGTGCTTCCGGGGTCATTGGCACGTGGTTCTGGCATATCTGAGAGGTGGTTCCGGCATGCCCGGCAGGTGATTCTGGAGTGTTCGCCAAGTGTTTCCAGGGTAGCCGGCAGGTGAGTTTGCATGTCCAGCGGTCGTTCCGGCGGGTCGAGCCGGTGGTTCCGGCGTGTCCGGCAGGTGGTTCCGGTCTGTCCGGCAGGTGGTTCTGTGGTGTCCGGCACGAGGTTCAGTCTGAGAGGCTGTGCCGGCATGCCCCTCACGTGATTCTGGCTTGTCCCCGAAGTGGTGCTGGTGTAGAGGGCAGGTGATTTTGGCGTGTCCGGCAGGTGGTTCAGGCGAGTTGAGCAGGTGGTTGCGACGTGCTCGGCAGGTGCTTCCGGCGTCTCCGGCACGTGTTTCTGGCACATCTGACTGGTGGTTCCGGCATGCCCAAAAGTTGATTCCGGTCTGTCCGGTAGGTGGTTCCGGCGTGCACGGCACGTGGTTCTGGTACGTCTCAGAGGTGGTTGCGTATGCCCAACAGGTGATTCCGGACTGTCCGCCACGTGCTTCTGGCACGTCTGAGAGGTGGTTCCAACATGCCCGGCAGGTCATTTCGGAGAGTCGTCCAAGTGGTTCTGGCGTAGCCCGCACGTGATTTTGGCGTGTCCGGCAGGTGGTTCCGCCGTGCTCGGCAGGTGGTTCAGGCATGGCCGTCACGTGGTTCCAGTCTGTCCAGGACGTGTTTCCAGCTTCTCCGGCAGGTGGTTCTGGTACGTCTGAGAGGTGGCTCCGCCATGGCTGGCAGGTGATCCCGGACCGTCCCCCAGGTGGTTCTGGCATAGCCAGCAGTTGATATTGGCCTGTCCGGCAGGTGGTTCCAGCGAGTCGAACAGGTGGCTCCGGCGTTCTTGGCAGGTGGTTCCGGTCTGTCCGGTAGGTGTTTCCGGCGTGTCTGGCACGTGCTTCCGGCATGCGCGGCAGGTGATTCCGTAGTGTCCGCCAGGTGGTTCTGGCATACCCGGCAGGTGATTTTGGCGTGGCCGGCAGGTGTTTCTGGCGAGTCGAGCAGGTGGCTCCGGCATGCTCGGCAGGTGCTTCCGGCGTCTCCGGCACTTGGTTCTGGTGTGTCTGAGAGCTGGTTCCGGCATGTCCGGCAGATGATTCCGGAGTGTCCGCCAAGTGGTTCTGGCATACCCAGCAGGTGATTTTGGCGTGTCAGGGAGGTGGTACCGGTGAGTCGAGCAGGTGGTTCCGGCGTGCTCGGCAGTTGGTTCAGGCGGTTCTGGCAGGTGGTATCCGTCTGTTCGGGGTGTGGTTCCAGCATCTCATGAACACGTTTCTGGCACGTCTGAGATGTGGTTCCAGCCGGCCCGACAGGTGTTTCCGCAGTGTCCGCCAAGCGGTTCTGGCGTAGTTGGCAGGTGATTTTGGCATGACTGGCAGGTGGTTCCAGCAAGCCTGGCAGGTGATTCCAAAGTGTTCACCAACTGGTTGTGGCGTAGCCGGCAGGTGATTTTTGCGTGATCGGCAGGTGGTTCTGGCGAGTCGAGCAGGTGGTTCCGGCGTGCTCGGCTGGTGCTTCCGGGGTCATTGGCACGGGGTTCTGGCATGTCTGAGAGGTGGTTCCTGCATGCCCGGCAAGTGATTCCGGAGTGTTCGCCAAGTGGTTCTGGCATAGTCGGCAGGTGATTTTGGCATGTCCGGCAGGTGGTTCAGGCGAGTTGAGCAGGTGGTTAAAACGTGCTTGGCAGGTGCTTCCGGCGTCTCCGGCACGTGTTTCTGGCACATCTGACAGGTGGTTCCGGCATGCCCGAAAGGTGATTCCGGTCTGTCCGGTAGGTGGTTCCAGCCTGCACAGCATGTGGTTCTGGTACGTCTCAGAGGTGGTTGCGCATGCCCAACAGGTGATTCCGGACTGTCCGCCACATGGTTCTGGCACGTCTGAGAGGTGGTTCCGGCATGCCCGGCAGGTCATCCCAGAGAGTCCTCCAAGTGGTTCTGGCATAACACGCAGGTGATTTTGGCGTGTCTGGCAGGTTGTTCCGTTGTGCTTGGCAGGTGGTTCAGGCTTGGCCGGCAGGTGGTTCCAGACTGTCCAGGACGTGTTTCCAGCTTCTCCGGCAGGTGGTTCTGGTACGTCTGAGAGGTGGTTCCGCCATGGCTGGCAGGTGATTCCGGACCGTCCCCCAGGTGGTTCTGGCATAGCCAGCAGTTGATATTGGCCTGTCCGGCAGGTGGTTCCAGCGAGTCGAACAGGTGGCTCCGGCGTGCTCGGCAGGTGGTTCCGGTCTGTCCGGTAGGTGATTCCGGCGTGTCCGGCACGTGCTTCCGGCACGTCTGAGAGGTGGTTCCGGCATGCGCGACAGGTGATTTCGGAGTGTCCGCCAGGTGGTTCTGGCGTACCCGGCAGGTGATTTTGGCGTGTCCGGCAGGTGTTTCTGGCGAGTCGAGCAGGTGGCTCCGGCATGCTCGGCAGGTGCTTCCGGCGTCTCCGGCACGTGGTTCTGGTGTGTCTGAGAGCTGGTTCCGGCATGTCCGGCAGATGATTCCGGAGTGTCCGCCAAGTGGTTCTGGCATACCCGGCTGGTGATTTGGGCATGTCAGGTAGGTGGTTCCGGCGAGTCGAGCAGGTGGCTCCGGCGTGCTCGGCAGGTTGTTCAGACGGGTCTGGCAGGTGTTTTCCGTCTGTTCGGGGTGTGGTTCCAGCATCTCATGCACATGGTTCTGGCACGTCTGAGATGTGGTTCCGGCCGGCCCGACAGGTGTTTCCACAGTGTCCGCCAAGTGGTACTGGCGTAGTTGGCAGGTGATTTTGGCATGACCGGCAGGTGGTTCCAGCAAGCCCGGCAGGTGATTCCGAAGTGTTCCCCAACTGGTTGTGGCGTAGCCGGCAGGTGATTTTTGCGTGTCCGGCAGGTGGTTCTGGCGAGTCGAGCAGGTGGTTCCGGCGTGCTCGGCAGGTGCTTCCGGGGTCATTGGCACGTGGTTCTGGCATATCTGAGAGGTGGTTCCGGCATGCCCGGCAGGTGATTCCGGAGTGTTCGCCAAGTGTTTCCGGCGTAGCCGGCAGGTGAGTTTGCATGTCCAGCGGTCGTTCCGGCGGGTCGAGCCGGTGGTTCCGGCATGTCCGGAAGGTGGTTCCGGTCTGTCCGGCAGGTGGTTCTGTGGTGTCCGGCACGAGGTTCAGTCTGAGAGGCTGTGCCGGCATGCCCCTCACGTGATTCCGGCTTGTCCCCGAAGTGGTGCTGGTGTAGCGGGCAGGTGATTTTGGCGTGTCCGGCAGGTGGTTCAGGCGAGTTGAGCAGGTGGTTGCGACGTGCTCGGCAGGTGCTTCCGGCGTCTCCGGCACGTGTTTCTGGCACATCTGACTGGTGGTTCCGGCATGCCCAAAAGTTGATTCCGGTCTGTCCGGTAGGTGGTTCCGGCGTGCACAGCACGTGGTTCTGGTACGTCTCAGAGGTGGTTGCGTATGCCCAACAGGTGATTCCGGACTGTCCGCCACGTGCTTCTGGCACGTCTGAGAGGTGGTTCCAACATGCCCGGCAGGTCATTTCGGAGAGTCGTCCAAGTGGTTCTGGCGTAGCCCGCACGTGATTTTGGCGTGTCCGGCAGGTGGTTCCGCCGTGCTCGGCAGGTGGTTCAGGCATGGCCGTCACGTGGTTCCAGTCTGTCCAGGACGTGTTTCCAGCTTCTCCGGCAGGTGGGTCTGGTACGTCTGAGAGGTGGTTCCGCCATGGCTGGCAGGTGATCCCGGACTGTCCCCCAGGTGGTTCTGGCATAGCCAGCAGTTGATATTGGCCTGTCCGGCAGGTGGTTGCAGCGAGTCGAACAGGTGGCTCCGGTGTTCTTGGCAGGTGGTTCCGGTCTGTCCGGTAGGTGATTCCGGCGTGTCTGGCACGTGTTTCCGGCATGCGCGGCAGGATATTCCGTAGTGTCCGCCAGGTGGTTCTGGCATACCCGGCAGGTGATTTTGGCGTGTCCGGCAGGTGTTTCTGGCGAGTCGAGCAGGTGGCTCCGGCGTGCTCGGCAGGTTGTTCAGACGGGTCTGGCAGGTGTTTTCCGTCTGTTCGGGGTGTGGTTCCAGCATCTCATGCACATGGTTCTGGCACGTCTGAGATGTGGTTCCGGCCGGCCCGACAGGTGTTTCCACAGTGTCCGCCAAGTTGTACTGGCGTAGTTGTCAGGTGATTTTGGCATGACCGGCAGGTGGTTCCAGCAAGCCTGGCAGGTGATTCCAAAGTGTTCACCAACTGGTTGTGGCGTAGCCGGCAGGTGATTTTGGCGTGTCCGGCAGGTTGTTCCGCCGTGCTCGGCAGGTGGTTCTGGCATGGCCGTCACGTGGTTCCAGTCTGTCCAGGACGTGTTTCCAGGTTCTCCGGCAGGTGGTTCTGGTACGTCTGAGAGGTGGTTCCGCCATGGCTGGCAGGTGATTCCGGACCGTCCCCCAGGTGGTTCTGGCATAGCCAGCAGTTGATATTGGCCTGTCCGGCAGGTGGTTCCAGCGAGTCGAACAGGTGGCTCCGGCGTTCTTGGCAGGTGGTTCCGGTCTGTCCGGTAGGTGTTTCCGGCGTGTCTGGCACGTGCTTCCGGCATGCGCGGCAGGTGATTCCGTAGTGTCCGCCAGGTGGTTCTGGCATACCCGGCAGGTGATTTTGGCGTGGCCGGCAGGTGTTTCTGGCGAGTCGAGCAGGTGGCTCCGGCATGCTCGGCAGGTGCTTCCGGCGTCTCCGGCACTTGGTTCTGGTGTGTCTGAGAGCTGGTTCCGGCATGTCCGGCAGATGATTCCGGAGTGTCCGCCAAGTGGTTCTGGCATACCCAGCAGGTGATTTTGGCGTGTCAGGGAGGTGGTACCGGTGAGTCGAGCAGGTGGTTCCGGCGTGCTCGGCAGGTGGTTCAGGCGGTTCTGGCAGGTGGTATCCGTCTGTTCGGGGTGTGGTTCCAGCATCTCATGAACACGTTTCTGGCACGTCTGAGATGTGGTTCCAGCCGGCCCGACAGGTGTTTCCGCAGTGTCCGCCAAGCGGTTCTGGCGTAGTTGGCAGGTGATTTTGGCATGACTGGCAGGTGGTTCCAGCAAGCCTGGCAGGTGATTCCAAAGTGTTCACCAACTGGTTGTGGCGTAGCCGGCAGGTGATTTTTGCGTGATCGGCAGGTGGTTCTGGCGAGTCGAGCAGGTGGTTCCGGCGTGCTCGGCTGGTGCTTCCGGGGTCATTGGCACGGGGTTCTGGCATGTCTGAGAGGTGGTTCCTGCATGCCCGGCAAGTGATTCCGGAGTGTTCGCCAAGTGGTTCTGGCATAGTCGGCAGGTGATTTTGGCATGTCCGGCAGGTGGTTCAGGCGAGTTGAGCAGGTGGTTCCAACGTGCTTGGCAGGTGCTTCCGGCGTCTCCGGCACGTGTTTCTGGCACATCTGACAGGTGGTTTCGGCATGCCCGAAAGGTGATTCCGGTCTGTCCGGTAGGTGGTTCCAGCCTGCACGGCATGTGGTTCTGGTACGTCTCAGAGGTGGTTGCGCATGCCCAACAGGTGATTCCGGACTGTCCGCCACATGGTTCTGGCACGTCTGAGAGGTGGTTCCGGCATGCCCGGCAGGTCATCCCAGAGAGTCCTCCAAGTGGTTCTGGCATAACACGCAGGTGATTTTGGCGTGTCTGGCAGGTTGTTCCGTTGTGCTTGGCAGGTGGTTCAGGCTTGGCCGGCAGGTGGTTCCAGACTGTCCAGGACGTGTTTCCAGCTTCTCCGGCAGGTGGTTCTGGTACGTCTGAGAGGTGGTTCCGCCATGGCTGGCAGGTGATTCCGGACCGTCCCCCAGGTGGTTCTGGCATAGCCAGCAGTTGATATTGGCCTGTCCGGCAGGTGGTTCCAGCGAGTCGAACAGGTGGCTCCGGCGTGCTCGGCAGGTGGTTCCGGTCTGTCCGGTAGGTGATTCCGGCGTGTCCGGCACGTGCTTCCGGCACGTCTGAGAGGTGGTTCCGGCATGCGCGACAGGTGATTTCGGAGTGTCCGCCAGGTGGTTCTGGCGTACCCGGCAGGTGATTTTGGCGTGTCCGGCAGGTGTTTCTGGCGAGTCGAGCAGGTGGCTCCGGCATGCTCGGCAGGTGCTTCCGGCGTCTCCGGCACGTGGTTCTGGTGTGTCTGAGAGCTGGTTCCGGCATGTCCGGCAGATGATTCCGGAGTGTCCGCCAAGTGGTTCTGGCATACCCGGCTGGTGATTTGGGCATGTCAGGTAGGTGGTTCCGGCGAGTCGAGCAGGTGGCTCCGGCGTGCTCGGCAGGTTGTTCAGACGGGTCTGGCAGGTGTTTTCCGTCTGTTCGGGGTGTGGTTCCAGCATCTCATGCACATGGTTCTGGCACGTCTGAGATGTGGTTCCGGCCGGCCCGACAGGTGTTTCCACAGTGTCCGCCAAGTGGTACTGGTGTAGTTGGCAGGTGATTTTGGCATGACCGGCAGGTGGTTCCAGCAAGCCCGGCAGGTGATTCCGAAGTGTTCCCCAACTGGTTGTGGCGTAGCCGGCAGGTGATTTTTGCGTGTCCGGCAGGTGGTTCTGGCGAGTCGAGCAGGTGGTTCCGGCGTGCTCGGCATGTGCTTCCGGGGACATTGGCACGTGGTTCTGGCATATCTGAGAGGTGGTTCCGGCATGCCCGGCAGGTGATTCTGGAGTGTTCGCCAAGTGTTTCCAGGGTAGCCGGCAGGTGAGTTTGCATGTCCAGCGGTCGTTCCGGCGGGTCGAGCCGGTGGTTCCGGCGTGTCCGGCAGGTGGTTCCGGTCTGTCCGGCAGGTGGTTCTGTGGTGTCCGGCACGAGGTTCAGTCTGAGAGGCTGTGCCGGCATGCCCCTCACGTGATTCTGGCTTGTCCCCGAAGTGGTGCTGGTGTAGCGGGCAGGTGATTTTGGCGTGTCCGGCAGGTGGTTCAGGCGAGTTGAGCAGGTGGTTGCGACGTGCTCGGCAGGTGCTTCCGGCGTCTCCGGCACGGGTTTCTGGCACATCTGACTGGTGGTTCCGGCATGCCCAAAAGTTGATTCCGGTCTGTCCGGTAGGTGGTTCCGGCGTGCACGGCACGTGGTTCTGGTACGTCTCAGAGGTGGTTGCGTATGCCCAACAAGTGATTCCGGACTGTCCGCCACGTGCTTCTGGCACGTCTGAGAGGTGGTTCCAACATGCCCGGCAGGTCATTTCGGAGAGTCGTCCAAGTGGTTCTGGCGTAGCCCGCACGTGATTTTGGCGTGTCCGGCAGGTGGTTCCGCCGTGCTCGGCAGGTGGTTCAGGCATGGCCGTCACGTGGTTCCAGTCTGTCCAGGACGTGTTTCCAGCTTCTCCGGCAGGTGGTTCTGGTACGTCTGAGAGGTGGCTCCGCCATGGCTGGCAGGTGATCCCGGACCGTCCCCCAGGTGGTTCTGGCATAGCCAGCAGTTGATATTGGCCTGTCCGGCAGGTGGTTCCAGCGAGTCGAACAGGTGGCTCCGGCGTTCTTGGCAGGTGGTTCCGGTCTGTCCGGTAGGTGTTTCCGGCGTGTCTGGCACGTGCTTCCGGCATGCGCGGCAGGTGATTCCGTAGTGTCCGCCAGGTGGTTCTGGCATACCCGGCAGGTGATTTTGGCGTGGCCGGCAGGTGTTTCTGGCGAGTCGAGCAGGTGGCTCCGGCATGCTCGGCAGGTGCTTCCGGCGTCTCCGGCACTTGGTTCTGGTGTGTCTGAGAGCTGGTTCCGGCATGTCCGGCAGATGATTCCGGAGTGTCCGCCAAGTGGTTCTGGCATACCCAGCAGGTGATTTTGGCGTGTCAGGGAGGTGGTACCTGTGAGTCGAGCAGGTGGTTCCGGCGTGCTCAGCAGGTGGTTCAGGCGGTTCTGGCAGGTGGTATCCGTCTGTTCGGGGTGTGGTTCCAGCATCTCATGAACACGTTTCTGGCACGTCTGAGATGTGGTTCCAGCCGGCCCGACAGGTGTTTCCGCAGTGTCCGCCAAGCGGTTCTGGCGTAGTTGGCAGGTGATTTTGGCATGACTGGCAGGTGGTTCCAGCAAGCCTGGCAGGTGATTCCAAAGTGTTCACCAACTGGTTGTGGCGTAGCCGGCAGGTGATTTTTGCGTGATCGGCAGGTGGTTCTGGCGAGTCGAGCAGGTGGTTCCGGCGTGCTCGGCTGGTGCTTCCGGGGTCATTGGCACGGGGTTCTGGCATGTCTGAGAGGTGGTTCCTGCATGCCCGGCAAGTGATTCCGGAGTGTTCGCCAAGTGGTTCTGGCATAGTCGGCAGGTGATTTTGGCATGTCCGGCAGGTGGTTCAGGCGAGTTGAGCAGGTGGTTCCAACGTGCTTGGCAGGTGCTTCCGGCGTCTCCGGCACGTGTTTCTGGCACATCTGACAGGTGGTTCCGGCATGCCCGAAAGGTGATTCCGGTCTGTCCGGTAGGTGGTTCCAGCCTGCACGGCATGTGGTTCTGGTACGTCTCAGAGGTGGTTGCGCATGCCCAACAGGTGATTCCGGACTGTCCGCCACATGGTTTTGGCACGTCTGAGAGGTGGTTCCGGCATGCCCGGCAGGTCATCCCAGAGAGCCCTCCAAGTGGTTCTGGCATAGCACGCAGTTGATTTTGGCGTGTCTGGCAGGTTGTTCCGTTGTGCTTGGCAGGTGGTTCAGGCTTGGCCGGCAGGTGGTTCCAGACTGTCCAGGACGTGTTTCCAGCTTCTCCGGCAGGTGGTTCTGGTACGTCTGAGAGGTGGTTCCGCCATGGCTGGCAGGTGATTCCGGACCGTCCCCCAGGTTGTTCTGGCATAGCCAGCAGTTGATATTGGCCTGTCCGGCAGGTGGTTCCAGCGAGTCGAACAGGTGGCTCCGGCGTGCTTGGCAGGTGGTTCCGGTCTGTCCGGTAGGTGATTCCTGCGTGTCCGGCACTTGCTTCCGGCACGTCTGAGAGGTGGTTCCGGCATGCGCGACAGGTGATTTCGGAGTGTCCGCCAGGTGGTTCTGGCGTACCCGGCAGGTGATTTTGGCTTGTCCGGCAGGTGTTTCTGGCGAGTCGAGCAGGTGGCTCCGGCATGCTCGGCAGGTGCTTCCGGTGTCTCCGGCACGTGGTTCTGGTGTGTCTGAGAGCTGGTTCCGGCGTGTCCGGCAGATGATTCCGGAGTGTCCGCCAAGTGGTTCTGGCATACCCGGCTGGTGATTTGGGCATGTCAGGTAGGTGGTTCCGGCGAGTCGAGCAGGTGGCTCCGGCGTGCTCGGCAGGTTGTTCAGACGGGTCTGGCAGGTGTTTTCCGTCTGTTCGGGGTGTGGTTCCAGCATCTCATGCACATGGTTCTGTCACGTCTGAGATGTGGTTCCGGTCGCCCCGACAGGTGTTTCCACAGTGTCCGCCAAGTCGTACTGGCGTAGCTGGCAGGTGATTTTGGCATGACCGGCAGGTGGTTCCAGCAAGCCCAGCAGGTGATTCCGAAGTGTTCCCCAACTGGTTGTGGCGTAGCCGGCAGGTGATTTTTGCGTGTCCGGCAGGTGGTTCTGGCGAGTCGAGCAGGTGGTTCCGGCGTGCTCGGCAGGTGCTTCCGGGGTCATTGGCACGTGGTTCTGGCATATCTGAGAGGTGGTTCCGGCATGCCCGGCAGGTGATTCCGGAGTGTTCGCCAAGTGTTTCCGGCGTAGCCGACAGGTGATTTTGCATGTCCAGCGGTCGTTGCGGCGGGTCGAGCCGGTGGTTGCGGCGTGTCCGGAAGGTGGTTCCGGTCTGTCCGGCAGGTGGTTCTGTGGTGTCCGGCACGAGGTTCAGTCTGAGAGGCTGTGCCGGCATGCCCCTCACGTGATTCCGGCTTGTCCCCGAAGTGGTGCTGGTGTAGCGGGCAGGTGATTTTGGCGTGTCTGGCAGGTGGTTCAGGCGAGTTGAGCAGGTGGTTGCGACGTGCTCGGCAGGTGCTTCCGGCGTCTCCGGCACGGGTTTCTGGCACATCTGACTGGTGGTTCCGGCATGCCCAAAAGTTGATTCCGGTCTGTCCGTTAGGTGGTTCCGGCGTGCACGGCACGTAGTTCTGGTACGTGTCAGAGGTGGTTGCGTATGCCCAACAGGTGATTCCGGACAGTCCGCCACGTGCTTCTGGCACGTCTGAGAGGTGGTTCCAACATGCCCGGCATGTCATTTCGGAGAGTCGTCCAAGTGGTTCTGGCGTAGCCCGCAGGTGATTTTGGCGTGTCTGGCAGGTGGTTCCGCCGTGCTCGGCAGGTGGTTCAGGCACGGCCGTCACGTGGTTCCAGTCTGTCCAGGACGTGTTTCCAGCTTCTCCGGCAGGTGGGTCTGGTACGTCTGAGAGGTGGTTCCGCCATGGCTGGCAGGTGATCCCGGACTGTCCCCCAGGTGGTTCTGGCATAGCCAGCAGTTGATATTGGCCTGTCCGGCAGGTGGTTCCAGCGAGTCGAACAGGTGGCTCCGGCGTTCTTGGCAGGTGGTTCCGGTCTGTCCGGTAGGTGATTCCGGCGTGTCTGGCACGTGCTTGCGGCATGCGCGGCAGGTGATTACGTAGTGTCCGCCAGGTGGTTCTGGCATACCCGGCAGGTGATTTTGGCGTGTCCATCAGGTGTTTCTGGCGAGTCGAGCAGGTGGCTCCGGCATGCTCGGCAGGTGCTTCCTGCGTCTCCGGCACTTGGTTCTGGTGTGTCTGAGAGCTGGTTCCGGCATGTCCGGCAGATGATTCCGGAGTGTCCGCCAAGTGGTTCTGGCATACCCAGCAGGTGATTTTGGCGTGTCAGGGAGGTGGTACCGGTGAGTCGAGCAGGTGGTTCCGGCGTGCTCGGCAGGTGGTTCAGGCGGTTCTGGCAGGTGGTATCCGTCTGTTCGGGGTGTGGTTCCAGCATCTCATGAACACGTTTCTGGCACGTCTGAGATGTGGTTCCAGCCGGCCCGACAGGTGTTTCCGCAGTGTCCGCCAAGCGGTTCTGGCGTAGTTGGCAGGTGATTTTGGCATGATTGGCAGGTGGTTCCAGCAAGCCTGGAAGGTGACTCCAAATTGTTCACCAACTGGTTGTGGCGTCGCCGGCAGTTGATTTTTGCGTGATCGGCAGGTGGTTCTGGCGAGTCGAGCAGGTGGTTCCGGCGTGCTCGGCTGGTGCTTCCGGGGTCATTGGCACGGGGTTCTGGCATGTCTGAGAGGTGGTTCCTGCATGCCCGGCAAGTGATTCCGGAGTGTTCGCCAAGTGGTTCTATCATAGTCGGCAGGTGATTTTGGCATGTCCGTCAGGTGGTTCAGGCGAGTTGAGCAGGTGGTTCCAACGTGCTTGGCAGGTGCTTCCGGCGTCTCCGGCACGTGTTTCTGGCACATCTGACAGGTGGTTCCGGCATGCCCGAAAGGTGATTCCGGTCTGTCCGGTAGGTGGTTCCAGCCTGCACGGCATGTGGTTCTGGTACGTCTCAGAGGTGGTTGCGCACGCGCAACAGGTGATCCCGGACTGTCCGCCACATGGTTCTGGCACGTCTGAGAGGTGGTTCCGGCATGCCCGGCAGGTCATCCCAGAGAGTCCTCCAAGTGGTTCTGGCATAACACGCAGGTGATTTTGGCGTGTCTGGCAGGTTGTTCCGTTGTGCTTGGCAGGTGGTTCAGGCTTGGCCGGCAGGTGGTTCCAGACTGTCCAGGACGTGTTTCCAGCTTCTCCGGCAGGTGGTTCTGGTACGTCTGAGAGGTGGTTCCGCCATGGCTGGCAGGTGATTCCGGACCGTCCCCCAGGTGGTTCTGGCATAGCCAGCAGTTGATATTGGCCTGTCTGGCAGGTGGTTCCAGCGAGTCGAACAGGTGGCTCCGGCGTGATCGGCAGGTGGTTCCGGTCTGTCCGGTAGGTGATTCCGGCGTGTCCGGCACGTGCTTCCGGCACGTCTGAGAGGTGGTTCCGGCATGCGCGACAGGTGATTTCGGAGTGTCCGCCAGGTGGTTCTGGCGTACCCGGCAGGTGATTTTGGCGTGTCCGGCAGGTGTTTCTGGCGAGTCGAGCAGGTGGCTCCGGCATGCTCGGCAGGTGCTTCCGGCGTCTCCGGCACGTGGTTCTGGTGTGTCTGAGAGCTGGTTCCGGCATGTCCGGCAGATGATTCCGGAGTGTCCGCCAAGTGGTTCTGGCATACCCGGCTGGTGATTTGGGTATGTCAGGTAGGTGGTTCCGGCGAGTCGAGCAGGTGGCTCCGGCGTGCTCGGCAGGTTTTTCAGACGGGTCTGGCAGGTGTTTTCCGTCTGTTCGGGGTGTGGTTCCAGCATCTCATGCACATGGTTCTGGCACGTCTGAGATGTGGTTCCGGCCGGCCCGACAGGTGTTTCCACAGTGTCCGCCAAGTGGTACTGGCGTAGTTGGCAGGTGATTTTGGCATGACCGGCAGGTGGTTCCAGCAAGCCCGGCAGGTGATTCCGAAGTGTTCCCCAACTGGTTGTGGCGTAGCCGGCAGGTGATTTTTGCGTGTCCGGCAGGTGGTTCTGGCGAGTCGAGCAGGTGGTTCCGGCGTGCTCGGCAGGTGCTTCCGGGGTCATTGGCACGTGGTTCTGGCATATCTGAGAGGTGGTTCCGGCATGCCCGGCAGGTGATTCCGGAGTGTTCGCCAAGTGTTTCCGGCGTAGCCGGCAGGTGAGTTTGCATGTCCAGCGGTCGTTCCGGCGGGTCGAGCCGGTGGTTCCGGCATGTCCGGAAGGTGGTTCCGGTCTGTCCAGCAGGTGGTTCTGTGGTGTCCGTCACTAGGTTCAGTCTGAGAGGCTGTGCCGGCATGCCCCTCACGTGATTCCGGCTTGTCCCCGAAGTGGTGCTGGTGTAGCGGGCAGGTGATTTTGGCGTGTCCGGCAGGTGGTTCAGGCGAGTTGAGCAGGTGGTTGCGACGTGCTCGGCAGGTGCTTCCGGCGTCTCCGGCACGTGTTTCTGGCACATCTGACTGGTGGTTCCGGCATGCCCAAAAGTTGATTCCGGTCTGTCCGGTAGGTGGTTCCGGCGTGCACGGCACGTGGTTCTGGTACGTCTCAGAGGTGGTTGCGTATGCCCAACAGGTGATTCCGGACTGTCCGCCACGTGCTTCTGGCACGTCTGAGAGGTGGTTCCAACATGCCCGGCAGGTCATTTCGGAGAGTCGTCCAAGTGGTTCTGGCGTAGCCCGCAGTTGATTTTGGCGTGTCCGGCAGGTGGTTCCGCCGTGCTCGGCAGGTGGTTCAGGCATGGCCGTCACGTGGTTCCAGTCTGTCCAGGACGTGTTTCCAGCTTCTCCGGCAGGTGGGTCTGGTACGTCTGAGAGGTGGTTCCGCCATGGCTGGCAGGTGATCCCGGACTGTCCCCCAGGTGGTTCTGGCATAGCCAGCAGTTGATATTGGCCTGTCCGGCAGGTGGTTCCAGCGAGTCGAACAGGTGGCTCCGGCGTTCTTGGCAGGTGGTTCCGGTCTGTCCGGTAGGTGATTCCGGCGTGTCTGGCACGTGCTTCCGGCATGCGCGGCAGGATATTCCGTAGTGTCCGCCAGGTGGTTCTGGCATACCCGGCAGGTGATTTTGGCGTGTCCGGCAGGTGTTTCTGGCGAGTCAAGCAGGTGGCTCCGGCGTGCTCGGCAGGTTGTTCAGACGGGTCTTGCAGGTGTTTTGCGTCTCTTCGGGGTGTGGTTCCAGCATCTCATGCACATGGTTCTGGCACGTCTGAGATGTGGTTCCGGCCGGCCCGACAGGTGTTTCCACAGTGTCCGCCAAGTTGTACTGGCGTAGTTGTCAGGTGATTTTGGCATGACCGGCAGGTGGTTCCAGCAAGCCTGGCAGGTGATTCCAAAGTGTTCACCAACTGGTTGTGGCGTAGCCGGCAGGTGATTTTTGCGTGATCGGCAGGTGGTTCTGGCGAGTCGAGCAGGTGGTTCCGGCGTGCTCGGCTGGTGCTTCCGGGGTCATTGGCACGGGGTTCTGGCATGTCTGAGAGGTGGTTCCTGCATGCCCGGCAAGTGATTCCGGAGTGTTCGCCAAGTGGTTCTGGCATACTCGGCAGGTGCTTTTGGCATGTCCGGCAGGAGGTTCAGGCGAGTTGAGCAGGTGGTTCCAACGTGCTTGGCAGGTGCTTCCGGCATCTCCGGCACGTGTTTCTGGCACATCTGACAGGTGGTTCCGGCATGCCCGAAAGGTGATTCCGGTCTGTCCGGTAGGTGGGTCCAGCCTGCACGGCATGTGGTTCTGCTACGTCTCAGAGATGGTTGCGCATGCCCAACAGGTGATTCCGGACTGTCCGCCACATGGTTCTGGCACGTCTGAGAGGTGGTTCCGTCATGCCCGGCAGGTCATCCCAGAGAGTCCTCCAAGTGGTTCTGGCATAACACGCAGGTGATTTTGGCATGTCTGGCAGGTTGTTCCGTTGTGCTTGGCAGGTGGTTCAGGCTTGGCCGGCAGGTGGTTCCAGACTGTCCAGGACGTGTTTCCAGCTTCACCGGCAGGTGGTTTTGGTACGTCTGAGAGGTGGTTCCGCCATGGCTGGCAGGTGATTCCGGACCGTCCCCGAGGTGGTTCTGGCATAGCCAGCAGTTGATATTGGCCTGTCCGGCAGGTGGTTCCAGCGAGTCGAACAGGTGGCTCCGGCGTGCTCGACAGGTGGTTCCGGTCTGTCCGGTAGGTGATTCCGGCGTGTCCGGCACGTGCTTCGGGCACGTCTGAGAGGTGGTTCCGGCATGCGCGACAGGTGATTTCGGAGTGTCCGCCAGGTGGTTCTGGCGTACCCGGCAGGTGATTTTGGCGTGTCCGGCAGGTGTTTCTGGCGAGTCGAGCAGGTGGCTCCGGCATGCTCGCCAGGTGCTTCCGGCGTCTCCGGCACGTGGTTCTGGTGTGTCTGAGAGCTGGTTCTGGCATGTCCGGCAGATGATTCCGGAGTGTCCGCCAAGTGGTTCTGGCATACCCGGCTGGTGATTTGGGCATGTCAGTTAGGTGGTTCCGGCGAGTCGAGCAGGTGGCTCCGGCGTGCTCGGCAGGTTGTTCAGACGGGTCTGGCAGGTGTTTTCCGTCTGTTCGGGGTGTGGTTCCAGCATCTCATGCACATGGTTCTGGCACGTCTGAGATGTGGTTCCGGCCGGCCCTACAGGGGTTTCCACAGTGTCCGCCAAGTGGTACTGGCGTAGTTGGCAGGTGATTTTGGCATGACCGGCAGGTGGTTCCAGCAAGCCCGGCAGGTGATTCCGAAGTGTTCCCCAACTGGTTGTGGCGTAGCCGGCAGGTGATTTTTGCGTGTCCGGCAGGTGGTTCTGGCGAGTCGAGCAGGTGGTTCCGGCGTGCTCGGCAGGTGCTTCCGGGGTCATTGGCACGTGGTTCTGGCATATCTGAGAGGTGGTTCCGGCATGCCCGGCAGGTGATTCCGGAGTGTTCGCCAAGTGTTTCCGGCGTAGCCGGCAGGTGAGTTTGCATGTCCAGCGGTCGTTCCGGCGGGTCGAGCCGGTGGTTCCGGCATGTCCGGAAGGTGGTTCCGGTCTGTCCAGCAGGTGGTTCTGTGGTGTCCGGCACGAGGTTCAGTCTGAGAGGCTGTGCCGGCATGCCCCTCACGTGATTCCGGCTTGTCCCCGAAGTGGTGCTGGTGTAGCGGGCAGGTGATTTTGGCGTGTCCGGCAGGTGGTTCAGGCGAGTTGAGCAGGTGGTTGCGACGTGCTCGGCAGGTGCTTCCGGCGTCTCCGGCACGGGTTTCTGGCACATCTGACTGGTGGTTCCGGCATGCCCAAAAGTTGATTCCGGTCTGTCCGTTAGGTGGTTCCGGCGTGCACGGCACGTGGTTCTGGTACGTGTCAGAGGTGGTTGCGTATGCCCAACAGGTGATTCCGGACAGTCCGCCACGTGCTTCTGGCACGTCTGAGAGGTGGTTCCAACATGCCCGGCATGTCATTTCGGAGAGTCGACCAAGTGGTTCTGGCATAGCCCACAGGTGATTTTGGCGTGTCCGGCAGGTGGTTCCGCCGTGCTCGGCAGGTGGTTCAGGCATGGCCGTCACGTGGTTCCAGTCTGTCCAGGACGTGTTTCCAGCTTCTCCGGCAGGTGGTTCTGGTACGTCTGAGAGGTGGTTCCGCCATGGCTGGCAGGTGATCCCGGACCGTCCCCCAGGTGGTTCTGGCATAGCCAGCAGTTGATATTGGCCTGTCCGGCAGGTGGTTCCAGCGAGTCGAACAGGTGGCTCCGGCGTTCTTGGCAGGTGGTTCCGGTCTGTCCGGTAGGTGTTTCCGGCGTGTCTGGCACGTGCTTCCGGCATGCGCGGCTGGTGATTCCGTAGTGTCCGCCAGGTGGTTCTGGCATACCCGGCAGGTGATTTTGGCGTGGCCGGCAGGTGTTTCTGGCGAGTCGAGCAGGTGGCTCCGGCATGCTCAGCAGGTGCTTCCGGCGTCTCCGGCCCTTGGTTCTGGTGTGTCTGAGAGCTGGTTCCGGCATGTCCGGCAGATGATTCCGGAGTGTCCGCCAAGTGGTTCTGGCATACCCAGCAGGTGATTTTGGCGTGTCAGGGAGGTGGTACCTGTGAGTCGAGCAGGTGGTTCCGGCGTGCTCGGCAGGTGGTTCAGGCGGTTCTGGCAGGTGGTATCCGTCTGTTCGGGGTGTGGTTCCAACATCTCATGAACACGTTTCTGGCACGTCTGAGATGTGGTTCCAGCCGGCCCGACAGGTGTTTCCGCAGTGTCCGCCAAGCGGTTCTGGCGTAGTTGGCAGGTGATTTTGGCATGACTGGCAGGTGGTTCCAGCAAGCCTGGCAGGTGATTCCAAAGTGTTCACCAACTGGTTGTGGCGTAGCCGGCAGGTGATTTTTGCGTGATCGGCAGGTGGTTCTGGCGAGTCGAGCAGGTGGTTCCGGCGTGCTCGGCTGGTGCTTCCGGGGTCATTGGCACGGGGTTCTGGCATGTCTGAGAGGTGGTTCCTGCATGCCCGGCAAGTGATTCCGGAGTGTTCGCCAAGTGGTTCTGGCATAGTCGGCAGGTGATTTTGGCATGTCCGGCAGGTGGTTCAGGCGAGTTGAGCAGGTGGTTCCAACGTGCTTGGCAGGTGCTTCCGGCGTCTCCGGCACGTGTTTCTGGCACATCTGACAGGTGGTTCCGGCATGCCCGAAAGGTGATTCCGGTCTGTCCGGTAGGTG
This sequence comes from Equus caballus, assembly GCF_041296265.1. Lineage (NCBI taxonomy): Eukaryota > Metazoa > Chordata > Mammalia > Perissodactyla > Equidae > Equus > Equus caballus. The sequence goes on along the minus strand of NC_091706.1, from coordinate 2,652,938 downwards.
GTTCCAGCCTGCACGGCATGTGGTTCTGGTACGTCTCAGAGGTGGTTGCGCACGCGCAACAGGTGATTCCGGACTGTCCGCCACATGGTTCTGGCACGTCTGAGAGGTGGTTCCGGCATGCCCGGCAGGTCATCCCAGAGAGTCCTCCAAGTGGTTCTGGCATAACACGCAGGTGATTTTGGCGTGTCTGGCAGGTTGTTCCGTTGTGCTTGGCAGGTGGTTCAGGCTTGGCCGGCAGGTGGTTCCAGACTGTCCAGGACGTGTTTCCAGCTTCTCCGGCAGGTGGTTCTGGTACGCCTGAGAGGTGGTTCCGCCATGGCTGGCAGGTGATTCCGGACCGTCCCCCAGGTGGTTCTGGCATAGCCAGCAGTTGATATTGGCCTGTCCGGCAGGTGGTTCCAGCGAGTCGAACAGGTGGCTCCGGCGTGCTCGGCAGGTGGTTCCGGTCTGTCCGGTAGGTGATTCCGGCGTGTCCGGCACGTGCTTCCGGCACGTCTGAGAGGTGGTTCCGGCATGCGCGACAGGTGATTTCGGAGTGTCCGCCAGGTGGTTCTGGCGTACCCGGCAGGTGATTTTGGCGTGTCCGGCAGGTGTTTCTGGCGAGTCGAGCAGGTGGCTCCGGCATGCTCGGCAGGTGCTTCCGGCGTCTCCGGCACGTGGTTCTGGTGTGTCTGAGAGCTGGTTCCGGCATGTCCGGCAGATGATTCCGGAGTGTCCGCCAAGTGGTTCTGGCATACCCGGCTGGTGATTTGGGTATGTCAGGTAGGTGGTTCCGGCGAGTCGAGCAGGTGGCTCCGGCGTGCTCGGCAGGTTGTTCAGACGGGTCTGGCAGGTGTTTTCCGTCTGTTCGGGGTGTGGTTCCAGCATCTCATGCACATGGTTCTGGCACGTCTGAGATGTGGTTCCGGCCGGCCCGACAGGTGTTTCCACAGTGTCCGCCAAGTGGTACTGGCGTAGTTGGCAGGTGATTTTGGCATGACCGGCAGGTGGTTCCAGCAAGCCCGGCAGGTGATTCCGAAGTGTTCCCCAACTGGTTGTGGCGTAGCCGCCAGGTGATTTTTGCGTGTCCGGCAGGTGGTTCTGGCGAGTCGAGCAGGTGGTTCCGGCGTGCTCGGCATGTGCTTCCGGGGTCATTGGCACGTGGTTCTGGCATATCTGAGAGGTGGTTCCGGCATGCCCGGCAGGTGATTCCGGAGTGTTCGCCAAGTGTTTCCGGCGTAGCCGGCAGGTGAGTTTGCATGTCCAGCGGTCGTTCCGGCGGGTCGAGCCGGTGGTTCCGGCATGTCCGGAAGGTGGTTCCGGTCTGTCCAGCAGGTGGTTCTGTGGTGTCCGGCACGAGGTTCAGTCTGAGAGGCTGTGCCGGCATGCCCCTCACGTGATTCCGGCTTGTCCCCGAAGTGGTGCTGGTGTAGCGGGCAGGTGATTTTGGCGTGTCCGGCAGGTGGTTCAGGCGAGTTGAGCAGGTGGTTGCGACGTGCTCGGCAGGTGCTTCCGGCGTCTCCGGCACGTGTTTCTGGCACATCTGACTGGTGGTTCCGGCATGCCCAAAAGTTGATTCCGGTCTGTCCGGTAGGTGGTTCCGGCGTGCACGGCACGTGGTTCTGGTACGTCTCAGAGGTGGTTGCGTATGCCCAACAGGTGATTCCGGACTGTCCACCACGTGCTTCTGGCACGTCTGAGAGGTGGTTCCAACATGCCCGGCAGGTCATTTCGGAGAGTCGTCCAAGTGGTTCTGGCGTAGCCCGCAGGTGATTTTGGCGTGTCCGGCAGGTGGTTCCGCCGTGCTCGGCAGGTGGTTCAGGCATGGCCGTCACGTGGTTCCAGTCTGTCCAGGACGTGTTTCCAGCTTCTCCGGCAGGTGGGTCTGGTACGTCTGAGAGGTGGTTCCGCCATGGCTGGCAGGTGATCCCGGACCGTCCCCCAGGTGGTTCTGGCATAGCCAGCAGTTGATATTGGCCTGTCCGGCAGGTGGTTCCAGCGAGTCGAACAGGTGGCTCCGGTGTTCTTGGCAGGTGGTTCCGGTCTGTCCGGTAGGTGATTCCGGCGTGTCTGGCACGTGCTTCCGGCATGCGCGGCAGGATATTCCGTAGTGTCCGCCAGGTGGTTCTGGCATACCCGGCAGGTGATTTTGGCGTGTCCGGCAGGTGTTTCTGGCGAGTCGAGCAGGTGGCTCCGGCGTGCTCGGCAGGTTGTTCAGACGGGTCTGGCAGGTGTTTTGCGTCTCTTCGGGGTGTGGTTCCAGCATCTCATGCACATGGTTCTGGCACGTCTGAGATGTGGTTCCGGCCGGCCCGACAGGTGTTTCCACAGTGTCCGCCAAGTTGTACTGGCGTAGTTGTCAGGTGATTTTGGCATGACCGGCAGGTGGTTCCAGCAAGCCTGGCAGGTGATTCCAAAGTGTTCACCAACTGGTTGTGGCGTAGCCGGCAGGTGATTTTTGCGTGATCGGCAGGTGGTTCTGGCGAGTTGAGCAGGTGGTTCCGGCGTGCTCGGCTGGTGCTTCCGGGGTCATTGGCACGGGGTTCTGGCATGTCTGAGAGGTGGTTCCTGCATGCCCGGCAAGTGATTCCGGAGTGTTCGCCAAGTGGTTCTGGCATACTCGGCAGGTGCTTTTGGCATGTCCGGCAGGAGGTTCAGGCGAGTTGAGCAGGTGGTTCCAACGTGCTTGGCAGGTGCTTCCGGCATCTCCGGCACGTGTTTCTGGCACATCTGACAGGTGGTTCCGGCATGCCCGAAAGGTGATTCCGGTCTGTCCGGTAGGTGGGTCCAGCCTGCACGGCATGTGGTTCTGGTACGTCTCAGAGATGGTTGCGCATGCCCAACAGGTGATTCCGGACTGTCCGCCACATGGTTCTGGCACGTCTGAGAGGTGGTTCCGTCATGCCCGGCAGGTCATCCCAGAGAGTCCTCCAAGTGGTTCTGGCATAACACGCAGGTGATTTTGGCGTGTCTGGCAGGTTGTTCCGTTGTGCTTGGCAGGTGGTTCAGGCTTGGCCGGCAGGTGGTTCCAGACTGTCCAGGACGTGTTTCCAGCTTCACCGGCAGGTGGTTCTGGTACGTCTGAGAGGTGGTTCCGCCATGGCTGGCAGGTGATTCCGGACCGTCCCCGAGGTGGTTCTGGCATAGCCAGCAGTTGATATTGGCCTGTCCAGCAGGTGGTTCCAGCGAGTCGAACAGGTGGCTCCGGCGTGCTCGACAGGTGGTTCCGGTCTGTCCGGTAGGTGATTCCGGCGTGTCCGGCACGTGCTTCCGGCACGTCTGAGAGGTGGTTCCGGCATGCGCGACAGGTGATTTCGGAGTGTCCGCCAGGTGGTTCTGGCGTACCCGGCAGGTGATTTTGGCGTGTCCGGCAGGTGTTTCTGGCGAGTCGAGCAGGTCGCTCCGGCATGCTCGCCAGGTGCTTCCGGCGTCTCCGGCACGTGGTTCTGGTGTGTCTGAGAGCTGGTTCTGGCATGTCCGGCAGATGATTCCGGAGTGTCCGCCAAGTGGTTCTGGCATACCCGGCGGCTGATTTGGGCATGTCAGTTAGGTGGTTCCGGCGAGTCGAGCAGGTGGCTCCGGCGTGCTCGGCAGGTTGTTCAGACGGGTCTGGCAGGTGTTTTCCGTCTGTTCGGGGTGTGGTTCCAGCATCTCATGCACATGGTTCTGGCACGTCTGAGATGTGGTTCCGGCCGGCCCGACAGGTGTTTCCACAGTGTCCGCCAAGTGGTACTGGCGTAGTTGGCAGGTGATTTTGGCATGACCGGCAGGTGGTTCCAGCAAGCCCGGCAGGTGATTCCGAAGTGTTCCCCAACTGGTTGTGGCGTAGCCGGCAGGTGATTTTTGCGTGTCCGGCAGGTGGTTCTGGCGAGTCGAGCAGGTGGTTCCGGCGTGCTCGGCATGTGCTTCCGGGGTCATTGGCACGTGCTTCTGGCACGTCTGAGAGGTGGTTCCAACATGGCCGGCATGTCATTTCGGAGAGTCGTCCAAGTGGTTCTGGCATAGCCCACAGGTGATTTTGGCGTGTCCGGCAGGTGGTTCCGCCGTGCTCGGCAGGTGGTTCAGGCATGGCCGTCACGTGGTTCCAGTCTGTCCAGGACGTGTTTCCAGCTTCTCCGGCAGGTGGTTCTGGTACGTCTGAGAGGTGGCTCCGCCATGGCTGGCAGGTGATCCCGGACCGTCCCCCAGGTGGTTCTGGCATAGCCAGCAGTTGATATTGGCCTGTCCAGCAGGTGGTTCCAGCGAGTCGAACAGGTGGCTCCGGCGTTCTTGGCAGGTGGTTCCGGTCTGTCCGGTAGGTGTTTCCGGCGTGTCTGGCACGTGCTTCCGGCATGCGCGGCAGGTGATTCCGTAGTGTCCGCCAGGTGGTTCTGGCATACCCGGCAGGTGATTTTGGCGTGGCCGGCAGGTGTTTCTGGCGAGTCGAGCAGGTGGCTCCGGCATGCTCGGCAGGTGCTTCCGGCGTCTCCGGCACTTGGTTCTGGTGTGTCTGAGAGCTGGTTCCGGCATGTCCGGCAGATGATTCCGGAGTGTCCGCCAAGTGGTTCTGGCATACCCAGCAGGTGATTTTGGCGTGTCAGGGAGGTGGTACCGGTGAGTCGAGCAGGTGGTTCCGGCGTGCTCGGCAGTTGGTTCAGGCGGTTCTGGCAGGTGGTATCCGTCTGTTCGGGGTGTGGTTCCAGCATCTCATGAACACGTTTCTGGCACGTCTGAGATGTGGTTCCAGCCGGCCCGACAGGTGTTTCCGCAGTGTCCGCCAAGCGGTTCTGGCGTAGTTGGCAGGTGATTTTGGCATGACTGGCAGGTGGTTCCAGCAAGCCTGGCAGGTGATTCCAAAGTGTTCACCAACTGGTTGTGGCGTAGCCGGCAGGTGATTTTTGCGTGATCGGCAGGTGGTTCTGGCGAGTCGAGCAGGTGGTTCCGGCGTGCTCGGCTGGTGCTTCCGGGGTCATTGGCACGGGGTTCTGGCATGTCTGAGAGGTGGTTCCTGCATGCCCGGCAAGTGATTCCGGAGTGTTCGCCAAGTGGTTCTGGCATAGTCGGCAGGTGATTTTGGCATGTCCGGCAGGTGGTTCAGGCGAGTTGAGCAGGTGGTTCCAACGTGCTTGGCAGGTGCTTCCGGAGTCTCCGGCACGTGTTTCTGGCACATCTGACAGGTGGTTCCGGCATGCCCGAAAGGTGATTCCGGTCTGTCCGGTAGGTGGTTCGAGCCTGCACGGCATGTGGTTCTGGTACGTCTCAGAGGTGGTTGCGCATACCCAACTGGTGATTCCGGTCTGTCCGCCACATGGTTCTGGCACGTCTGAGAGGTGGTTCCGGCATGCCCGGCAGGTCATCCCAGAGAGTCCTCCAAGTGGTTCTGGCATAACACGCAGGTGATTTTGGCGTGTCTGGCAGGTTGTTCCGTTGTGCTTGGCAGGTGGTTCAGGCTTGGCCGGCAGGTGGTTCCAGACTGTCCAGGACGTGTTTCCAGCTTCTCCGGCAGGTGGTTCTGGTACGTCTGAGAGGTGGTTCCGCCATGGCTGGCAGGTGATTCCGGACCGTCCCCCAGGTGGTTCTGGCATAGCCAGCAGTTGATATTGGCCTGTCCGGCAGGTGGTTCCAGCGAGTCGAACAGGTGGCTCCGGCGTGCTCGGCAGGTGGTTCCGGTCTCTCCGGTAGGTGATTCCGGCGTGTCCTGCACGTGCTTCCGGCACGTCTGAGAGGTGGTTCCGGCATGCGCGACAGGTGATTTCGGAGTGTCCGCCAGGTGGTTCTGGCGTACCCGGCAGGTGATTTTGGCCTGTCCGGCAGGTGTTTCTGGCGAGTCGAGCAGGTGGCTCCGGCATGCTCGGCAGGTGCTTCCGGCGTCTCCGGCACGTGGTTCTGGTGTGTCTGAGAGCTGGTTCCGGCATGTCCGGCAGATGATTCCGGAGTGTCCGCCAAGTGGTTCTGGCATACCCGGCTGGTGATTTGGGCATGTCAGGTAGGTGGTTCCGGCGAGTCGAGCAGGTGGCTCCGGCGTGCTCGGCAGGTTGTTCAGACGGGTCTGGCAGGTGTTTTCCGTCTGTTCGGGGTGTGGTTCCAGCATCTCATGCACATGGTTCTGGCACGTCTGAGATGTGGTTCCGGCAGGCCCGACAGGTGTTTCCACAGTGTCCGCCAAGTGGTACTGGCGTAGTTGGCAGGTGATTTTGGCATGACCGGCAGGTGGTTCCAGCAAGCCCGGCAGGTGATTCCGAAGTGTTCCCCAACTGGTTGTGGCGTAGCCGGCAGGTGATTTTTGAGTGTCCGGCAGGTGGTTCTGGCGAGTCGAGCAGGTGGTTCCGGCGTGCTCGGCAGGTGCTTCCGGGGTCATTGGCACGTGGTTCTGGCATATCCGAGAGGTGGTTCCGGCATGCCCGGCAGGTGATTCCGGAGTGTTCGCCAAGTGTTTCCGGCGTAGGCGACAGGTGATTTTGCATGTCCAGCGGTCGTTGCGGCGGGTCGAGCCGGTGGTTGCGGCGTGTCCGGCAGGTGGTTCCGGTCTGTCCGGCAGGTGGTTCTGTGGTGTCCGACACGAGGTTCAGTCTGAGAGGCTGTGCCGGCATGCCCCTCACGTGATTCCGGCTTGTCCCCGAAGTGGTGCTGGTGTAGCGGGCAGGTGATTTTGGCGTGTCCGGCAGGTGGTTCAGGCGAGTTGAGCAGGTGGTTGCGACGTGCTCGGCAGGTGCTTCCGGCGTCTCCGGCACGTGTTTCTGGCACATCTGACTGGTGGTTCCGGCATGCCCAAAAGTTGATTCCGGTCTGTCCGGTAGGTGGTTCCGGCGTGCACGGCACGTGGTTCTGGTACGTCTCAGAGGTGGTTGCGTATGCCCAACAGGTGATTCCGGACTGTCCGCCACGATCTTCTGGCACGTCTGAGAGGTGGTTCCAACATGCCCGGCAGGTCATTTCGGAGAGTCGTCCAAGTGGTTCTGGCGTAGCCCGCAGGTGATTTTGGCGTGTCCGGCAGGTGGTTCAGCCGTGCTCGGCATGTGCTTCAGGCATGGCCGTCACGTGGTTCCAGTCTGTCCAGGACGTGTTTCCAGCTTCTCCGGCAGGTGGTTCTGGTACGTCTGAGAGGTGGTTCCGCCATGGCTGGCAGGTGATCCCGGACTGTCCCCCAGGTGGTTCTGGCATTGCAAGCAGTTGATATTGGCCTGTCCGGCAGGTGGTTCCAGCGAGTCGAACAGGTGGCTCCGGCGCTCTTGGCAGGTGGTTCCGGTCTGTCCGGTAGGTGTTTCCGGCGTGTCCGGCACGTGCTTCCGGCACGTCTGAGAGGTGGTTCCGGCATGCGCGGCAGGTGATTCCGTAGTGTCCGCCAGGTGGTTCTGGCATACCCGGCAGGTGATTTTTGCGTGTCCGGCAGGTGTTTCTGGCGACTGGAGCAGGTGGCTCCGGCATGCTCGGCAGGTGCTTCCGGCGTCTCCGGCACTTGGTTCTGGTGTGTCTGAGAGCTGGTTCCGGCATGTCTGGCAGATGATTCCGGAGTGTCCGCCAAGTGGTTCTGGCATACCCAGCAGGTGATTTTGGCGTGTCAGGGAGGTGGTACCTGTGAGTCGAGCAGGTGGTTCCGGCGTGCTCAGCAGGTGGTTCAGGCGGTTCTGGCAGGTGGTATCCGTCTGTTCGGGGTGTGGTTCCAGCATCTCATGAACACGTTTCTGGCACGTCTGAGATGTGGTTCCAGCCGGCCCGACAGGTGTTTCCGCAGTGTCCGCCAAGCGGTTCTGGCGTAGTTGGCAGGTGATTTTGGCATGACTGGCAGGTGGTTCCAGCAAGCCTGGCAGGTGATTCCAAAGTGTTCACCAACTGGTTGTGGCGTAGCCGGCAGGTGATTTTTGCGTGATCGGCAGGTGGTTCTGGCGAGTCGAGCAGGTGGTTCCGGCGTGCTCGGCTGGTGCTTCCGGGGTCATTGGCACGGGGTTCTGGCATGTCTGAGAGGTGGTTCCTGCATGCCCGGCAAGTGATTCCGGAGTGTTCGCCAAGTGGTTCTGGCATAGTCGGCAGGTGATTTTGGCATGTCCGGCAGGTGGTTCAGGCGAGTTGAGCAGGTGGTTCCAACGTGCTTGGCAGGTGCTTCCGGAGTCTCCGGCACGTGGTTCTGGCACATCTGACAGGTGGTTCCGGCATGCCCGAAAGGTGATTCCGGTCTGTCCGGTAGGTGGTTCCAGCCTGCACGGCATGTGGTTCTGGTACGTCTCAGAGGTGGTTGCGCATGCCCAACAGGTGATTCCGGACTGTCCGCCACATGGTTCTGGCACGTCTGAGAGGTGGTTCCGCCATGGCTGGCAGGTGATTCCGGACCGTCCCCCAGGTGGTTCTGGCATAGCCAGCAGTTGATATTGGCCTGTCCGGCAGGTGGTTCCAGCGAGTCGAACAGGTGGCTCCGGCGTGCTCGGCAGGTGGTTCCGGTCTGTCCGGTAGGTGATTCCGGCGTGTCCGGCACGTGCTTCCGGCACGTCTGAGAGGTGGTTCCGGCATGCGCGACAGGTGATTTCGGAGTGTCCGCCAGGTGGTTCTGGCGTACCCGGCAGGTGATTTTGGCCTGTCCGGCAGGTGTTTCTGGCGAGTCGAGCAGGTGGCTCCGGCATGCTCGGCAGGTGCTTCCGGCGTCTCCGGCACGTGGTTCTGGTGTGTCTGAGAGCTGGTTCCGGCATGTCCGGCAGATGATTCCGGAGTGTCCGCCAAGTGGTTCTGGCATACCCGGCTGGTGATTTGGGCATGTCAGGTAGGTGGTTCCGGCGAGTCGAGCAGGTGGCTCCGGCGTGCTCGGCAGGTTGTTCAGACGGGTCTGGCAGGTGTTTTCCGTCTGTTCGGGGTGTGGTTCCAGCATCTCATGCACATGGTTCTGGCACGTCTGAGATGTGGTTCCGGCAGGCCCGACAGGTGTTTCCACAGTGTCCGCCAAGTGGTACTGGCGTAGTTGGCAGGTGATTTTGGCATGACCGGCAGGTGGTTCCAGCAAGCCCGGCAGGTGATTCCGAAGTGTTCCCCAACTGGTTGTGGCGTAGCCGGCAGGTGATTTTTGAGTGTCCGGCAGGTGGTTCTGGCGAGTCGAGCAGGTGGTTCCGGCGTGCTCGGCAGGTGCTTCCGGGGTCATTGGCACGTGGTTCTGGCATATCCGAGAGGTGGTTCCGGCATGCCCGGCAGGTGATTCCGGAGTGTTCGCCAAGTGTTTCCGGCGTAGGCGACAGGTGATTTTGCATGTCCAGCGGTCGTTGCGGCGGGTCGAGCCGGTGGTTGCGGCGTGTCCGGCAGGTGGTTCCGGTCTGTCCGGCAGGTGGTTCTGTGGTGTCCGGCACGAGGTTCAGTCTGAGAGGCTGTGCCGGCATGCCCCTCACGTGATTCCGGCTTGTCCCCGAAGTGGTGCTGGTGTAGCGGGCAGGTGATTTTGGCGTGTCCGGCAGGTGGTTCAGGCGAGTTGAGCAGGTGGTTGCGACGTGCTCGGCAGGTGCTTCCGGCGTCTCCGGCACGTGTTTCTGGCACATCTGACTGGTGGTTCCGGCATGCCCAAAAGTTGATTCCGGTCTGTCCGGTAGGTGGTTCCGGCGTGCACGGCACGTGGTTCTGGTACGTCTCAGAGGTGGTCGCGTATGCCCAACAGGTGATTCCGGACTGTCCGCCACGATCTTCTGGCACGTCTGAGAGGTGGTTCCAACATGCCCGGCAGGTCATTTCGGAGAGTCGTCCAAGTGTTTCTGGCGTAGCCCGCAGGTGATTTTGGCGTGTCCGGCAGGTGGTTCAGCCGTGCTCGGCATGTGCTTCAGGCATGGCCGTCACGTGGTTCCAGTCTGTCCAGGACGTGTTTCCAGCTTCTCCGGCAGGTGGTTCTGGTACGTCTGAGAGGTGGTTCCGCCATGGCTGGCAGGTGATCCCGGACTGTCCCCCAGGTGGTTCTGGCATTGCAAGCAGTTGATATTGGCCTGTCCGGCAGGTGGTTCCAGCGAGTCGAACAGGTGGCTCCGGCGCTCTTGGCAGGTGGTTCCGGTCTGTCCGGTAGGTGTTTCCGGCGTGTCCGGCACGTGCTTCCGGCACGTCTGAGAGGTGGTTCCGGCATGCGCGGCAGGTGATTCCGTAGTGTCCGCCAGGTGGTTCTGGCATACCCGGCAGGTGATTTTTGCGTGTCCGGCAGGTGTTTCTGGCGACTGGAGCAGGTGGCTCCGGCATGCTCGGCAGGTGCTTCCGGCGTCTCCGGCACTTGGTTCTGGTGTGTCTGAGAGCTGGTTCCGGCATGTCTGGCAGATGATTCCGGAGTGTCCGCCAAGTGGTTCTGGCATACCCAGCAGGTGATTTTGGCGTGTCAGGGAGGTGGTACCTGTGAGTCGAGCAGGTGGTTCCGGCGTGCTCAGCAGGTGGTTCAGGCGGTTCTGGCAGGTGGTATCCGTCTGTTCGGGGTGTGGTTCCAGCATCTCATGAACACGTTTCTGGCACGTCTGAGATGTGGTTCCAGCCGGCCCGACAGGTGTTTCCGCAGTGTCCGCCAAGCGGTTCTGGCGTAGTTGGCAGGTGATTTTGGCATGACTGGCAGGTGGTTCCAGCAAGCCTGGCAGGTGATTCCAAAGTGTTCACCAACTGGTTGTGGCGTAGCCGGCAGGTGATTTTTGCGTGATCGGCAGGTGGTTCTGGCGAGTCGAGCAGGTGGTTCCGGCGTGCTCGGCTGGTGCTTCCGGGGTCATTGGCACGGGGTTCTGGCATGTCTGAGAGGTGGTTCCTGCATGCCCGGCAAGTGATTCCGGAGTGTTCGCCAAGTGGTTCTGGCATAGTCGGCAGGTGATTTTGGCATGTCCGGCAGGTGGTTCAGGCGAGTTGAGCAGGTGGTTCCAACGTGCTTGGCAGGTGCTTCCGGCGTCTCCGGCACGTGTTTCTGGCACATCTGACAGGTGGTTCCGGCATGCCCGAAAGGTGATTCCGGTCTGTCCGGTAGGTGGTTCCAGCCTGCACGGCATGTGGTTCTGGTACGTCTCAGAGGTGGTTGCGCACGCGCAACAGGTGATTCCGGACTGTCCGCCACATGGTTCTGGCACGTCTGAGAGGTGGTTCCGGCATGCCCGGCAGGTCATCCCAGAGAGTCCTCCAAGTGGTTCTGGCATAACACGCAGGTGATTTTGGCGTGTCTGGCAGGTTGTTCCGTTGTGCTTGGCAGGTGGTTCAGGCTTGGCCGGCAGGTGGTTCCAGACTGTCCAGGACGTGTTTCCAGCTTCTCCGGCAGGTGGTTCTGGTATGTCTGAGAGGTGGTTCCGCCATGGCTGGCAGGTGATTCCGGACCGTCCCCCAGGTGGTTCTGGCATAGCCAGCAGTTGATATTGGCCTGTCCGGCAGGTGGTTCCAGCGAGTCGAACAGGTGGCTCCGGCGTGCTCGGCAGGTGGTTCCGGTCTGTCCGGTAGGTGATTCCGGCGTGTCCGGCACGTGCTTCCGGCACGTCTGAGAGGTGGTTCCGGCATGCGCGACAGGTGATTTCGGAGTGTCCGCCAGGTGGTTCTGGCGTACCCGGCAGGTGATTTTGGCGTGTCCGGCAGGTGTTTCTGGCGAGTCGAGCAGGTGGCTCCGGCATGCTCGGCAGGTGCTTCCGGCGTCTCCGGCACGTGGTTCTGGTGTGTCTTAGAGCTGGTTCCGGCATGTCCGGCAGATGATTCCGGAGTGTCCGCCAAGTGGTTCTGGCATACCCGGCTGGTGATTTGGGCATGTCAGGTAGGTGGTTCCGGCGAGTCGAGCAGGTGGCTCCGGCGTGCTCGGCAGGTTGTTCAGACGGGTCTGGCAGGTGTTTTCCGTCTGTTCGGGGTGTGGTTCCAGCATCTCATGCACATGGTTCTGGCACGTCTGAGATGTGGTTCCGGCCGGCCCGACAGGCGTTTCCACAGTGTCCGCCAAGTGGTACTGGCGTAGTTGGCAGGTGATTTTGGCATGACCGGCAGGTGGTTCCAGCAAGCCCGGCAGGTGATTCCGAAGTGTTCCCCAACTGGTTGTGGCGTAGCCGGCAGGTGATTTTTGAGTGTCCGGCAGGTGGTTCTGGCGAGTCGAGCAGGTGGTTCCGGCGTGCTCGGCAGGTGCTTCCGGGGTCATTGGCACGTGGTTCTGGCATATCTGAGAGGTGGTTCCGGCATGCCCGGCAGGTGATTCCGGAGTGTTCGCCAAGTGTTTCCGGCGTAGCCGACAGGTGATTTTGCATGTCCAGCGGTCGTTGCGGCGGGTCGAGCCAGTGGTTGCGGCTTGTCCGGCAGGTGGTTCCGGTCTGTCCGGCAGGTGGTTCTGTGGTGTCCGGCACGAGGTTCAGTCTGAGAGGCTGTGCCGGCATGCCCCTCACGTGATTCCGGCTTGTCCCCGAAGTGGTGCTGGTGTAGCGGGCAGGTGATTTTGGCGTGTCCGGCAGGTGGTTCAGGCGAGTTGAGCAGGTGGTTGCGACGTGCTCGGCAGGTGCTTCCGGCGTCTCCGGCACGTGTTTCTGGCACATCTGACTGGTGGTTCCGGCATGCCCAAAAGTTGATTCCGGTCTGTCCGGTAGGTGGTTCCGGCGTGCACGGCACGTGGTTCTGGTACGTCTCAGAGGTGGTTGCGTTTGCCCAACAGGTGATTCCGGACTGTCCGCCACGTGCTTCAGGCACGTCTGAGAGGTGGTTCCAACATGCCCGGCAGGTCATTTCGGAGAGTCGTCCAAGTGGTTCTGGCGTAGCCCGCAGGTGATTTTGGCGTGTCCGGCAGGTGGTTCCGCCATGCTCGGCAGGTGGTTCAGGCATGGCCGTCACGTGGTTCCAGTCTGTCCAGGACGTGTTTCCAGGTTCTCCGGCAGGTGGTTCTGGTACGTCTGAGAGGTGGTTCCGCCATGGCTGGCAGGTGATCCCGGACTGTCCCCGAGGTGGTTCTGGCATAGCCAGCAGGTGATATTGGCCTGTCCGGCAGGTGGTTCCAGCGAGTCGAACAGGTGGCTCCGGCGTTCTTGGCAGGTGGTTCCGGTCTGTCCGGTAGGTGTTTCCGGCGTGTCCGGCACGTGCTTCCGGCACGTCTGAGAGGTGGTTCCAGCATGCGCGGCAGGTGATTCCGTAGTGTCCGCCAGGTGGTTCTGGCATACCCGGCAGGTGATTTTGGCGTGTCCGGCAGGTGTTTCCGGCGAGTGGAGCAGGTGGCTCCGGCATGCTCGGCAGGTGCTTCCGGCGTCTCCGGCACTTGGTTCTGGTGTGTCTGAGAGCTGGTTCCGGCATGTCCGGCAGATGATTCCGGAGTGTCCGCCAAGTGGTTCTGGCATACCCAGCAGGTGATTTTGGCGTGTCAGGGAGGCGGTACCGGTGAGTCGAGCAGGTGGTTCCGGCGTGCTCAGCAGGTGGTTCAGGCGGTTCTGGCAGGTGGTATCCGTCTGTTCGGGGTGTGGTTCCAGCATCTCATGAACACGCTTCTGGCACGTCTGAGATGTGGTTCCAGCCGGCCCGACAGGTGTTTCCGCAGTGTCCGCCAAGCGGTTCTGGCGTAGTTGGCAGGTGATTTTGGCATGACTGGCAGGTGGTTCCAGCAAGCCTGGCAGGTGATTCCAAAGTGTTCACCAACTGGTTGTGGCGTAGCCGGCAGGTGATTTTTGCGTGATCGGCAGGTGGTTCTGGCGAGTCGAGCAGGTGGTTCCGGCGTGCTCGGCTGGTGCTTCCGGGGTCATTGCCACGGGGTTCTGGCATGTCTGAGAGGTGGTTCCTGCATGCCCGGCAAGTGATTCCGGAGTGTTCGCCAAGTGGTTCTGGCATAGTCGGCAGGTGATTTTGGCATGTCCGGCAGGTGGTTCAGGCGAGTTGAGCAGGTGGTTCCAACGTGCTTGGCAGGTGCTTCCGGAGTCTCCGGCACGTGTTTCTGGCACATCTGACAGGTGGTTCCGGCATGCCCGAAAGGTGATTCCGGTCTGTCCGGTAGGTGGTTCCAGCCTGCACGGCATGTGGTTCTGGTACGTCTCAGAGGTGGTTGCGCATACCCAACTGGTGATTCCGGACTGTCCGCCACATGGTTCTGGCACGTCTGAGAGGTGGTTCCGGCATGCCCGGCAGGTCATCCCAGAGAGTCCACCAAGTGGTTCTGGCATAACACGCAGGTGATTTTGGCGTGTCTGGCAGGTTGTTCCGTTGTGCTTGGCAGGTGGTTCAGGCTTGGCCGGCAGGTGGTTCCAGACTGTCCAGGACGTGTTTCCAGCTTCTCCGGCAGGTGGTTCTGGTACGTCTGAGAGGTGGTTCCGCCATGGCTGGCAGGTGATTCCGGACCGTCCCCCAGGTGGTTCTGGCATAGCCAGCAGTTGATATTGGCCTGTCCGGCAGGTGGTTCCAGCGAGTCGAACAGGTGGCTCCGGCGTGCTCGGCAGGTGGTTCCGGTCTGTCCGGTAGGTGATTCCGGCGTGTCCGGCACGTGCTTCCGGCACGTCTGAGAGGTGGTTCCGGCATGCGCGACAGGTGATTTCGGAGTGTCCGCCAGGTGGTTCTGGCGTACCCGGCAGGTGATTTTGGCGTGTCCGGCAGGTGTTTCTGGCGAGTCGAGCAGGTGGCTCCGGCATGCTCGGCAGGTGCTTCCGGCGTCTCCGGCACGTGGTTCTGGTGTGTCTGAGAGCTGGTTCCGGCATGTCCGGCAGATGATTCCGGAGTGTCCGCCAAGTGGTTCTGGCATACCCGGCTGGTGATTTGGGCATGTCAGGTAGGTGGTTCCGGCGAGTCGAGCAGGTGGCTCCGGCGTGCTCGGCAGGTTGTTCAGACGGGTCTGGCAGGTGTTTTCCGTCTGTTCGGGGTGTGGTTCCAGCATCTCATGCACATGGTTCTGGCACGTCTGAGATGTGGTTCCGGCAGGCCCGACAGGTGTTTCCACAGTGTCCGCCAAGTGGTACTGGCGTAGTTGGCAGGTGATTTTGGCATGACCGGCAGGTGGTTCCAGCAAGCCCGGCAGGTGATTCCGAAGTGTTCCCCAACTGGTTGTGGCGTAGCCGGCAGGTGATTTTTGAGTGTCCGGCAGGTGGTTCTGGCGAGTCGAGCAGGTGGTTCCGGCGTGCTCGGCAGGTGCTTCCGGGGTCATTGGCACGTGGTTCTGGCATATCTGAGAGGTGGTTCCGGCATGCCCGGCAGGTGATTCCGGAGTGTTCGCCAAGTGTTTCCGGCGTAGCCGACAGGTGATTTTGCATGTCCAGCGGTCGTTGCGGCGGGTCGAGCCAGTGGTTGCGGCTTGTCCGGCAGGTGGTTCCGGTCTGTCCGGCAGGTGGTTCTGTGGTGTCCGGCACGAGGTTCAGTCTGAGAGGCTGTGCCGGCATGCCCCTCACGTGATTCCGGCTTGTCCCCGAAGTGGTGCTGGTGTAGCGGGCAGGTGATTTTGGCGTGTCCGGCAGGTGGTTCAGGCGAGTTGAGCAGGTGGTTGCGACGTGCTCGGCAGGTGCTTCCGGCGTCTCCGGCACGTGTTACTGGCACATCTGACTGGTGGTTCCGGCATGCCCAAAAGTTGATTCCGGTCTGTCCGGTAGGTGGTTCCGGCGTGCACGGCACGTGGTTCTGGTACGTCTCAGAGGTGGTTGCGTTTGCCCAACAGGTGATTCCGGACTGTCCGCCACGTGCTTCAGGCACGTCTGAGAGGTGGTTCCAACATGCCCGGCAGGTCATTTCGGAGAGTCGTCCAAGTGGTTCTGGCGTAGCCCGCAGGTGATTTTGGCGTGTCCGGCAGGTGGTTCCGCCATGCTCGGCAGGTGGTTCAGGCATGGCCGTCACGTGGTTCCAGTCTGTCCAGGACGTGTTTCCAGGTTCTCCGGCAGGTGGTTCTGGTACGTCTGAGAGGTGGTTCCGCCATGGCTGGCAGGTGATCCCGGACTGTCCCCGAGGTGGTTCTGGCATAGCCAGCAGGTGATATTGGCCTGTCCGGCAGGTGGTTCCAGCGAGTCGAACAGGTGGCTCCGGCGTTCTTGGCAGGTGGTTCCGGTCTGTCCGGTAGGTGTTTCCGGCGTGTCCGGCACGTGCTTCCGGCACGTCTGAGAGGTGGTTCCAGCATGCGCGGCAGGTGATTCCGTAGTGTCCGCCAGGTGGTTCTGGCATACCCGGCAGGTGATTTTGGCGTGTCCGGCAGGTGTTTCCGGCGAGTGGAGCAGGTGGCTCCGGCATGCTCGGCAGGTGCTTCCGGCGTCTCCGGCACTTGGTTCTGGTGTGTCTGAGAGCTGGTTCCGGCATGTCCGGCAGATGATTCCGGAGTGTCCGCCAAGTGGTTCTGGCATACCCAGCAGGTGATTTTGGCGTGTCAGGGAGGCGGTACCGGTGAGTCGAGCAGGTGGTTCCGGCGTGCTCAGCAGGTGGTTCAGGCGGTTCTGGCAGGTGGTATCCGTCTGTTCGGGGTGTGGTTCCAGCATCTCATGAACACGCTTCTGGCACGTCTGAGATGTGGTTCCAGCCGGCCCGACAGGTGTTTCCGCAGTGTCCGCCAAGCGGTTCTGGCGTAGTTGGCAGGTGATTTTGGCATGACTGGCAGGTGGTTCCAGCAAGCCTGGCAGGTGATTCCAAAGTGTTCACCAACTGGTTGTGGCGTAGCCGGCAGGTGATTTTTGCGTGATCGGCAGGTGGTTCTGGCGAGTCGAGCAGGTGGTTCCGGCGTGCTCGGCTGGTGCTTCCGGGGTCATTGGCACGGGGTTCTGGCATGTCTGAGAGGTGGTTCCTGCATGCCCGGCAAGTGATTCCGGAGTGTTCGCCAAGTGGTTCTGGCATAGTCGGCAGGTGATTTTGGCATGTCCGGCAGGTGGTTCAGGCGAGTTGAGCAGGTGGTTCCAACGTGCTTGGCAGGTGCTTCCGGAGTCTCCGGCACGTGTTTCTGGCACATCTGACAGGTGGTTCCGGCATGCCCGAAAGGTGATTCCGGTCTGTCCGGTAGGTGGTTCCAGCCTGCACGGCATGTGGTTCTGGTGCGTCTCAGAGGTGGTTGCGCATACCCAACTGGTGATTCCGGACTGTCCGCCACATGGTTCTGGCACGTCTGAGAGGTGGTTCCGGCATGCCCGGCAGGTCATCCCAGAGAGTCCACCAAGTGGTTCTGGCATAACACGCAGGTGATTTTGGCGTGTCTGGCAGGTTGTTCCGTTGTGCTTGGCAGGTGGTTCAGGCTTGGCCGGCAGGTGGTTCCAGACTGTCCAGGACGTGTTTCCAGCTTCTCCGGCAGGTGGTTCTGGTACGTCTGAGAGGTGGTTCCGCCATGGCTGGCAGGTGATTCCGGACCGTCCCCCAGGTGGTTCTGGCATAGCCAGCAGTTGATATTGGCCTGTCCGGCAGGTGGTTCCAGCGAGTCGAACAGGTGGCTCCGGCGTGCTCGGCAGGTGGTTCCGGTCTGTCCGGTAGGTGATTCCGGCGTGTCCGGCACGTGCTTCCGGCACGTCTGAGAGGTGGTTCCGGCATGCGCGACAGGTGATTTCGGAGTGTCCGCCAGGTGGTTCTGGCGTACCCGGCAGGTGATTTTGGCGTGTCCGGCAGGTGTTTCTGGCGAGTCGAGCAGGTGGCTCCGGCATGCTCGGCAGGTGCTTCCGGCGTCTCCGGCACGTGGTTCTGGTGTGTCTGAGAGCTGGTTCCGGCATGTCCGGCAGATGATTCCGGAGTGTCCGCCAAGTGGTTCTGGCATACCCGGCTGGTGATTTGGGCATGTCAGGTAGGTGGTTCCGGCGAGTCGAGCAGGTGGCTCCGGCGTGCTCGGCAGGTTGTTCAGACGGGTCTGGCAGGTGTTTTCCGTCTGTTCGGGGTGTGGTTCCAGCATCTCATGCACATGGTTCTGGCACGTCTGAGATGTGGTTCCGGCAGGCCCGACAGGTGTTTCCACAGTGTCCGCCAAGTGGTACTGGCGTAGTTGGCAGGTGATTTTGGCATGACCGGCAGGTGGTTCCAGCAAGCCCGGCAGGTGATTCCGAAGTGTTCCCCAACTGGTTGTGGCGTAGCCGGCAGGTGATTTTTGAGTGTCCGGCAGGTGGTTCTGGCGAGTCGAGCAGGTGGTTCCGGCGTGCTCGGCAGGTGCTTCCGGGGTCATTGGCACGTGGTTCTGGCATATCTGAGAGGTGGTTCCGGCATGCCCGGCAGGTGATTCCGGAGTGTTCGCCAAGTGTTTCCGGCGTAGCCGACAGGTGATTTTGCATGTCCAGCGGTCGTTGCGGCGGGTCGAGCCGGTGGTTGCGGCTTGTCCGGCAGGTGGTTCCGGTCTGTCCGGCAGGTGGTTCTGTGGTGTCCGGCACGAGGTTCAGTCTGAGAGGCTGTGCCGGCATGCCCCTCACGTGATTCCGGCTTGTCCCCGAAGTGGTGCTGGTGTAGCGGGCAGGTGATTTTGGCGTGTCCGGCAGGTGGTTCAGGCGAGTTCAGCAGGTGGTTGCGACGTGCTCGGCAGGTGCTTCCGGCGTCTCCGGCACGTGTTTCTGGCACATCTGACTGGTGGTTCCGGCATGCCCAAAAGTTGATTCCGGTCTGTCCGGTAGGTGGTTCCGGCGTGCACGGCACGTGGTTCTGGTACGTGTCAGAGGTGGTTGCGTATGCCCAACAGGTGATTCCGGACTGTCCGCCACGTGCTTCAGGCACGTCTGAGAGGTGGTTCCAACATGCCCGGCAGGTCATTTCGGAGAGTCGTCCAAGTGGTTCTGGCATAGCCCGCAGGTGATTTTGGCGTGTCCGGCAGGTGGTTCCGCCGTGCTCGGCAGGTGGTTCAGGCATGGCCGTCACGTGGTTCCAGTCTGTCCAGGACGTGTTTCCAGCTTCTCCGGCAGGTGGTTCTGGTACGTCTGAGAGGTGGTTCTGCCATGGCTGGCAGGTGATCCCGGACTGTCTGCCAGGTGGTTCTGGCATAGCCAGCAGTTGATATTGGCCTGTCCGGCAGGTGGTTCCAGCGAGTCGAACAGGTGGCTCCGGCGTTCTTGGCAGGTGGTTCCGGTCTGTCCGGTAAGTGTTTCCGGCGTGTCTGGCACGTGCTTCCGGCACGTCTGAGAGGTGGTTCCGGCATGCGCGACAGGTGATTTCGGAGTGTCCGCCAGGTGGTTCTGGCGTACCCGGCAGGTGATTTTGGCGTGTCCGGCAGGTGTTTCTGGCGACTGGAGCAGGTGGCTCCGGCATGCTCGGCAGGTGCTTCTGGCGTCTCCGGCACTTGGTTCTGGTGTGTCTGAGAGCTGGTTCCGGCATGTCCGGCAGATGATTCCGGAGTGTCCGCCAAGTGGTTCTGGCATACACAGCAGGTGATTTTGGCATGTCAGGGAGGTGGTACCGGTGAGTCGAGCAGGTGGTTCCGGCGTGCTCAGCAGGTGGTTCAGGCGGTTCTGGCAGGTGGTATCCGTCTGTTCGGGGTGTGGTTCCAGCATCTCATGAACACGTTTCTGGCACGTCTGAGATGTGGTTCCAGCCGGCCCGACAGGTGTTTCCGCAGTGTCCGCCAAGCGGTTCTGGCGTAGTTGGCAGGTGATTTTGGCATGACTGGCAGGTGGTTCCAGCAAGCCTGGCAGGTGATTCCAAAGTGTTCACCAACTGGTTGTGGCGTAGCCGGCAGGTGATTTTTGCGTGATCGGCAGGTGGTTCTGGCGAGTCGAGCAGGTGGTTCCGGCGTGCTCGGCTGGTGCTTCCGGGGTCATTGGCACGGGGTTCTGGCATGTCTGAGAGGTGGTTCCTGCATGCCCGGCAAGTGATTCCGGAGTGTTCGCCAAGTGGTTCTGGCATAGTCGGCAGGTGATTTTGGCATGTCCGGCAGGTGGTTCAGGCGAGTTGAGCAGGTGGTTCCAACGTGCTTGGCAGGTGCTTCCGGCGTCTCCGGCACGTGTTTCTGGCACATCTGACAGGTGGTTCCGGCATGCCCGAAAGGTGATTCCGGTCTGTCCGGTAGGTGGTTCCAGCCTGCACGGCATGTGGTTCTGGTACGTCTCAGAGGTGGTTGCGCATGCCCAACAGGTGATTCCGGACTGTCCGCCACATGGTTCTGGCACGTCTGAGAGGTGGTTCCGGCATGCCCGGCAGGTCATCCCAGAGAGTCCTCCAAGTGGTTCTGGCATAACACGCAGGTGATTTTGGCGTGTCTGGCAGGTTGTTCCGTTGTGCTTGGCAGGTGGTTCAGGCTTGGCCGGCAGGTGGTTCCAGACTGTCCAGGACGTGTTTCCAGCTTCTCCGGCAGGTGGTTCTGGTACGTCTGAGAGGTGGTTCCGCCATGGCTGGCAGGTGATTCCGGACCGTCCCCCAGGTGGTTCTGGCATAGCCAGCAGTTGATATTGGCCTGTCCGGCAGGTGGTTCCAGCGAGTCGAACAGGTGGCTCCGGCGTGCTCGGCAGGTGGTTCCGGTCTGTCCGGTAGGTGTTTCCGGCGTGTCCGGCACGTGCTTCCGGCACGTCTGAGAGGTGGTTCCGGCATGCGCGACAGGTGATTTCGGAGTGTCCGCCAGGTGGTTCTGGCGTACCCGGCAGGTGATTTTGGCGTGTCCGGCAGGTGTTTCTGGCGAGTCGAGCAGGTGGCTCCGGCATGCTCGGCAGGTGCTTCCGGCGTCTCCGGCACGTGGTTCTGGTGTGTCTGAGAGCTGGTTCCGGCATGTCCGGCAGATGATTCCGGAGTGTCCGCCAAGTGGTTCTGGCATACCCGGCTGGTGATTTGGGCATGTCAGGTAGGTGGTTCCGGCGAGTCGAGCAGGTGGCTCCGGCGTGCTCGGCAGGTTGTTCAGACGGGTCTGGCAGGTGTTTTCCGTCTGTTCGGGGTGTGGTTCCAGCATCTCATGCACATGGTTCTGGCACGTCTGAGATGTGGTTCCGGCCGGCCCGACAGGTGTTTCCACAGTGTCCGCCAAGTGGTACTGGCGTAGTTGGCAGGTGATTTTGGCATGACCGGCAGGTGGTTCCAGCAAGCCCGGCAGGTGATTCCGAAGTGTTCCCCAACTGGTTGTGGCGTAGCCGGCAGGTGATTTTTGCGTGTCCGGCAGGTGGTTCTGGCGAGTCGAGCAGGTGGTTCCGGCGTGCTCGGCAGGTGCTTCCGGGGTCATTGGCACGTGGTTCTGGCATATCTGAGAGGTGGTTCCGGCATGCCCGGCAGGTGATTCCGGAGTGTTCGCCAAGTGTTTGCGGCGTAGCCGGCAGGTGATTTTGCATGTCCAGCGGTCGTTCCGGCGGGTCGAGCCGGTGGTTCCGGCGTGTCTGGCAGGTGGTTCCGGTCTGTCCGGCAGGTGGTTCTGTGGTGTCCGGCACTAGGTTCAGTCTGAGAGGCTGTGCCGGCATGCCCCTCACGTGATTCCGGCTTGTCCCCGAAGTGGTGCTGGTGTAGCGGGCAGGTGATTTTGGCGTGTCCGGCAGGTGGTTCAGGCGAGTTGAGCAGGTGGTTGCGACGTGCTCGGCAGGTGCTTCCGGCGTCTCCGGCACGTGTTTCTGGCACATCTGACTGGTGGTTCCGGGATGCCCAAAAGTGGATTCCGGTCTGTCCGGTAGGTGGTTCCGGCGTGCACGGCATGTGGTTCTGGTACGTCTCAGAGGTGGTTGTGCATGCCCAACAGGTGATTCCGGACTGTCCGCCACGTGCTTCTGGCACGTCTGAGAGGTGGTTCCAACATGCCCGGCAGGTCATTTCGGAGAGTCGTCCAAGTGGTTCTGGCGTAGCCCGCAGGTGATTTTGGCGTGTCCGGCAGGTGGTTCCGCCGTGCTCGGCAGGTGGTTCAGGCATGGCCTTCACGTGGTTCCAGTCTGTCCAGGACGTGTTTCCAGCTTCTCCGGCAGGTGGTTCTGGTACGTCTGAGAGGTGGTTCCGCCATGGCTGGCAGGTGATCCCGGACTGTCCCCCAGGTGGTTCTGGCATAGCCAGCAGTTGATATTGGCCTGTCCGGCAGGTGGTTCCAGCGAGTCGAACAGGTGGCTCCGGCGCTCTTGGCAGGTGGTTCCGGTCTGTCCGGTAGGTGTTTCCGGCGTGTCCGGCACGTGCTTCCGGCACGTCTGAGAGGTGGTTCCGGCATGCGCGGCAGGTGATTCCGTAGTGTCCGCCAGGTGGTTCTGGCATACCCGGCAGGTGATTTTTGCGTGTCCGGCAGGTGTTTCTGGCGAGTGGAGCAGGTGGCTCCGGCATGCTCGGCAGGTGCTTCCGGCGTCTCCGGCACTTGGTTCTGGTGTGTCTGAGAGCTGGTTCCGGCATGTCCGGCAGATGATTCCGGAGTGTCCGCCAAGTGGTTCTGGCATACCCAGCAGGTGATTTTGGCGTGTCAGGGAGGTGGTACCTGTGAGTCGAGCAGGTGGTTCCGGCGTGCTCAGCAGGTGGTTCAGGCGGTTCTGGCAGGTGGTATCCGTCTGTTCGGGGTGTGGTTCCAGCATCTCATGAACACGTTTCTGGCACGTCTGAGATGTGGTTCCAGCCGGCCCGACAGGTGTTTCCGCAGTGTCCGCCAAGCGGTTCTGGCGTAGTTGGCAGGTGATTTTGGCATGACTGGCAGGTGGTTCCAGCAAGCCTGGCAGGTGATTCCAAAGTGTTCACCAACTGGTTGTGGCGTAGCCGGCAGGTGATTTTTGCGTGATCGGCAGGTGGTTCTGGCGAGTCGAGCAGGTGGTTCCGGCGTGCTCGGCTGGTGCTTCCGGGGTCATTGGCACGGGGTTCTGGCATGTCTGAGAGGTGGTTCCTGCATGCCCGGCAAGTGATTCCGGAGTGTTCGCCAAGTGGTTCTGGCATAGTCGGCAGGTGATTTTGGCATGTCCGGCAGGTGGTTCAGGCGAGTTGAGCAGGTGGTTCCAACGTGCTTGGCAGGTGCTTCCGGCGTCTCCGGCACGTGTTTCTGGCACATCTGACAGGTGGTTCCGGCATGCCCGAAAGGTGATTCCGGTCTGTCCGGTAGGTGGTTCCAGCCTGCACGGCATGTGGTTCTGGTACGTCTCAGAGGTGGTTGCGCATGCCCAACAGGTGATTCCGGACTGTCCGCCACATGGTTCTGGCACGTCTGAGAGGTGGTTCCGGCATGCCCGGCAGGTCATCCCAGAGAGCCCTCCAAGTGGGTCTGGCATAGCACGCAGTTGATTTTGGCGTGTCTGGCAGGTTGTTCCGTTGTGCTTGGCAGGTGGTTCAGGCTTGGCCGGCAGGTGGTTCCAGACTGTCCAGGACGTGTTTCCAGCTTCTCCGGCAGGTGGTTCTGGTACGTCTGAGAGGTGGTTCCGCCATGGCTGGCAGGTGATTCCGGACCGTCCCCCAGGTGGTTCTGGCATAGCCAGCAGGTGATATTGGCCTGTCCGGCAGGTGGTTCCAGCGAGTCGAACAGGTGGCTCCGGCGTGCTTGGCAGGTGGTTCCGGTCTGTCCGGTAGGTGATTCCTGCGTGTCCGGCACTTGCTTCCGGCACGTCTGAGAGGTGGTTCCGGCATGCGCGACAGGTGATTTCGGAGTGTCCGCCAGGTGGTTCTGGCGTACCCGGCAGGTGATTTTGGCTTGTCCGGCAGGTGTTTCTGGCGAGTCGAGCAGGTGGCTCCGGCATGCTCGGCAGGTGCTTCCGGTGTCTCCGGCACGTGGTTCTGGTGTGTCTGAGAGCTGGTTCCGGCGTGTCCGGCAGATGATTCCGGAGTGTCCGCCAAGTGGTTCTGGCATACCCGGCTGGTGATTTGGGCATGTCAGGTAGGTGGTTCCGGCGAGTCGAGCAGGTGGCTCCGGCGTGCTCGGCAGGTTGTTCAGACGGGTCTGGCAGGTGTTTTCCGTCTGTTCGGGGTGTGGTTCCAGCATCTCATGCACATGGTTCTGGCACGTCTGAGATGTGGTTCCGGCAGGCCCGACAGGTGTTTCCACAGTGTCCGCCAAGTGGTACTGGCGTAGTTGGCAGGTGATTTTGGCATGACCGGCAGGTGGTTCCAGCAAGCCCGGCAGGTGATTCCGAAGTGTTCCCCAACTGGTTGTGGCGTAGCCGGCAGGTGATTTTTGAGTGTCCGGCAGGTGGTTCTGGCGAGTCGAGCAGGTGGTTCCGGCGTGCTCGGCAGGTGCTTCCGGGGTCATTGGCACGTGGTTCTGGCATATCCGAGAGGTGGTTCCGGCATGCCCGGCAGGTGATTCCGGAGTGTTCGCCAAGTGTTTCCGGCGTAGGCGACAGGTGATTTTGCATGTCCAGCGGTCGTTGCGGCGGGTCGAGCCGGTGGTTGCGGCGTGTCCGGCAGGTGGTTCCGGTCTGTCCGGCAGGTGGTTCTGTGGTGTCCGGCACGAGGTTCAGTCTGAGAGGCTGTGCCGGCATGCCCCTCACGTGATTCCGGCTTGTCCCCGAAGTGGTGCTGGTGTAGCGGGCAGGTGATTTTGGCGTGTCCGGCAGGTGGTTCAGGCGAGTTGAGCAGGTGGTTGCGACGTGCTCGGCAGGTGCTTCCGGCGTCTCCGGCACGTGTTTCTGGCACATCTGACTGGTGGTTCCGGCATGCCCAAAAGTTGATTCCGGTCTGTCCGGTAGGTGGTTCCGGCGTGCACGGCACGTGGTTCTGGTACGTCTCAGAGGTGGTCGCGTATGCCCAACAGGTGATTCCGGACTGTCCGCCACGATCTTCTGGCACGTCTGAGAGGTGGTTCCAACATGCCCGGCAGGTCATTTCGGAGAGTCGTCCAAGTGTTTCTGGCGTAGCCCGCAGGTGATTTTGGCGTGTCCGGCAGGTGGTTCAGCCGTGCTCGGCATGTGCTTCAGGCATGGCCGTCACGTGGTTCCAGTCTGTCCAGGACGTGTTTCCAGCTTCTCCGGCAGGTGGTTCTGGTACGTCTGAGAGGTGGTTCCGCCATGGCTGGCAGGTGATCCCGGACTGTCCCCCAGGTGGTTCTGGCATTGCAAGCAGTTGATATTGGCCTGTCCGGCAGGTGGTTCCAGCGAGTCGAACAGGTGGCTCCGGCGCTCTTGGCAGGTGGTTCCGGTCTGTCCGGTAGGTGTTTCCGGCGTGTCCGGCACGTGCTTCCGGCACGTCTGAGAGGTGGTTCCGGCATGCGCGGCAGGTGATTCCGTAGTGTCCGCCAGGTGGTTCTGGCATACCCGGCAGGTGATTTTTGCGTGTCCGGCAGGTGTTTCTGGCGACTGGAGCAGGTGGCTCCGGCATGCTCGGCAGGTGCTTCCGGCGTCTCCGGCACTTGGTTCTGGTGTGTCTGAGAGCTGGTTCCGGCATGTCTGGCAGATGATTCCGGAGTGTCCGCCAAGTGGTTCTGGCATACCCAGCAGGTGATTTTGGCGTGTCAGGGAGGTGGTACCTGTGAGTCGAGCAGGTGGTTCCGGCGTGCTCAGCAGGTGGTTCAGGCGGTTCTGGCAGGTGGTATCCGTCTGTTCGGGGTGTGGTTCCAGCATCTCATGAACACGTTTCTGGCACGTCTGAGATGTGGTTCCAGCCGGCCCGACAGGTGTTTCCGCAGTGTCCGCCAAGCGGTTCTGGCGTAGTTGGCAGGTGATTTTGGCATGACTGGCAGGTGGTTCCAGCAAGCCTGGCAGGTGATTCCAAAGTGTTCACCAACTGGTTGTGGCGTAGCCGGCAGGTGATTTTTGCGTGATCGGCAGGTGGTTCTGGCGAGTCGAGCAGGTGGTTCCGGCGTGCTCGGCTGGTGCTTCCGGGGTCATTGGCACGGGGTTCTGGCATGTCTGAGAGGTGGTTCCTGCATGCCCGGCAAGTGATTCCGGAGTGTTCGCCAAGTGGTTCTGGCATAGTCGGCAGGTGATTTTGGCATGTCCGGCAGGTGGTTCAGGCGAGTTGAGCAGGTGGTTCCAACGTGCTTGGCAGGTGCTTCCGGCGTCTCCGGCACGTGTTTCTGGCACATCTGACAGGTGGTTCCGGCATGCCCGAAAGGTGATTCCGGTCTGTCCGGTAGGTGGTTCCAGCCTGCACGGCATGTGGTTCTGGTACGTCTCAGAGGTGGTTGCGCACGCGCAACAGGTGATTCCGGACTGTCCGCCACATGGTTCTGGCACGTCTGAGAGGTGGTTCCGGCATGCCCGGCAGGTCATCCCAGAGAGTCCTCCAAGTGGTTCTGGCATAACACGCAGGTGATTTTGGCGTGTCTGGCAGGTTGTTCCGTTGTGCTTGGCAGGTGGTTCAGGCTTGGCCGGCAGGTGGTTCCAGACTGTCCAGGACGTGTTTCCAGCTTCTCCGGCAGGTGGTTCTGGTACGTCTGAGAGGTGGTTCCGCCATGGCTGGCAGGTGATTCCGGACCGTCCCCCAGGTGGTTCTGGCATAGCCAGCAGTTGATATTGGCCTGTCCGGCAGGTGGTTCCAGCGAGTCGAACAGGTGGCTCCGGCGTGCTCGGCAGGTGGTTCCGGTCTGTCCGGTAGGTGATTCCGGCGTGTCCGGCACGTGCTTCCGGCACGTCTGAGAGGTGGTTCCGGCATGCGCGACAGGTGATTTCGGAGTGTCCGCCAGGTGGTTCTGGCGTACCCGGCAGGTGATTTTGGCGTGTCCGGCAGGTGTTTCTGGCGAGTCGAGCAGGTGGCTCCGGCATGCTCGGCAGGTGCTTCCGGCGTCTCCGGCACGTGGTTCTGGTGTGTCTGAGAGCTGGTTCCGGCATGTCCGGCAGATGATTCCGGAGTGTCCGCCAAGTGGTTCTGGCATACCCGGCTGGTGATTTGGGCATGTCAGGTAGGTGGTTCCGGCGAGTCGAGCAGGTGGCTCCGGCGTGCTCGGCAGGTTGTTCAGACGGGTCTGGCAGGTGTTTTCCGTCTGTTCGGGGTGTGGTTCCAGCATCTCATGCACATGGTTCTGGCACGTCTGAGATGTGGTTCCGGCAGGCCCGACAGGTGTTTCCACAGTGTCCGCCAAGTGGTACTGGCGTAGTTGGCAGGTGATTTTGGCATGACCGGCAGGTGGTTCCAGCAAGCCCGGCAGGTGATTCCGAAGTGTTCCCCAACTGGTTGTGGCGTAGCCGGCAGGTGATTTTTGAGTGTCCGGCAGGTGGTTCTGGCGAGTCGAGCAGGTGGTTCCGGCGTGCTCGGCAGGTGCTTCCGGGGTCATTGGCACGTGGTTCTGGCATATCTGAGAGGTGGTTCCGGCATGCCCGGCAGGTGATTCCGGAGTGTTCGCCAAGTGTTTCCGGCGTAGCCGACAGGTGATTTTGCATGTCCAGCGGTCGTTGCGGCGGGTCGAGCCAGTGGTTGCGGCTTGTCCGGCAGGTGGTTCCGGTCTGTCCGGCAGGTGGTTCTGTGGTGTCCGGCACGAGGTTCAGTCTGAGAGGCTGTGCCGGCATGCCCCTCACGTGATTCCGGCTTGTCCCCGAAGTGGTGCTGGTGTAGCGGGCAGGTGATTTTGGCGTGTCCGGCAGGTGGTTCAGGCGAGTTGAGCAGGTGGTTGCGACGTGCTCGGCAGGTGCTTCCGGCGTCTCCGGCACGTGTTTCTGGCACATCTGACTGGTGGTTCCGGCATGCCCAAAAGTTGATTCCGGTCTGTCCGGTAGGTGGTTCCGGCGTGCACGGCACGTGGTTCTGGTACGTCTCAGAGGTGGTTGCGTTTGCCCAACAGGTGATTCCGGACTGTCCGCCACGTGCTTCAGGCACGTCTGAGAGGTGGTTCCAACATGCCCGGCAGGTCATTTCGGAGAGTCGTCCAAGTGGTTCTGGCGTAGCCCGCAGGTGATTTTGGCGTGTCCGGCAGGTGGTTCCGCCATGCTCGGCAGGTGGTTCAGGCATGGCCGTCACGTGGTTCCAGTCTGTCCAGGACGTGTTTCCAGGTTCTCCGGCAGGTGGTTCTGGTACGTCTGAGAGGTGGTTCCGCCATGGCTGGCAGGTGATCCCGGACTGTCCCCGAGGTGGTTCTGGCATAGCCAGCAGGTGATATTGGCCTGTCCGGCAGGTGGTTCCAGCGAGTCGAACAGGTGGCTCCGGCGTTCTTGGCAGGTGGTTCCGGTCTGTCCGGTAGGTGTTTCCGGCGTGTCCGGCACGTGCTTCCGGCACGTCTGAGAGGTGGTTCCAGCATGCGCGGCAGGTGATTCCGTAGTGTCCGCCAGGTGGTTCTGGCATACCCGGCAGGTGATTTTGGCGTGTCCGGCAGGTGTTTCCGGCGAGTGGAGCAGGTGGCTCCGGCATGCTCGGCAGGTGCTTCCGGCGTCTCCGGCACTTGGTTCTGGTGTGTCTGAGAGCTGGTTCCGGCATGTCCGGCAGATGATTCCGGAGTGTCCGCCAAGTGGTTCTGGCATACCCAGCAGGTGATTTTGGCGTGTCAGGGAGGCGGTACCGGTGAGTCGAGCAGGTGGTTCCGGCGTGCTCAGCAGGTGGTTCAGGCGGTTCTGGCAGGTGGTATCCGTCTGTTCGGGGTGTGGTTCCAGCATCTCATGAACACGCTTCTGGCACGTCTGAGATGTGGTTCCAGCCGGCCCGACAGGTGTTTCCGCAGTGTCCGCCAAGCGGTTCTGGCGTAGTTGGCAGGTGATTTTGGCATGACTGGCAGGTGGTTCCAGCAAGCCTGGCAGGTGATTCCAAAGTGTTCACCAACTGGTTGTGGCGTAGCCGGCAGGTGATTTTTGCGTGATCGGCAGGTGGTTCTGGCGAGTCGAGCAGGTGGTTCCGGCGTGCTCGGCTGGTGCTTCCGGGGTCATTGGCACGGGGTTCTGGCATGTCTGAGAGGTGGTTCCTGCATGCCCGGCAAGTGATTCCGGAGTGTTCGCCAAGTGGTTCTGGCATAGTCGGCAGGTGATTTTGGCATGTCCGGCAGGTGGTTCAGGCGAGTTGAGCAGGTGGTTCCAACGTGCTTGGCAGGTGCTTCCGGAGTCTCCGGCACGTGTTTCTGGCACATCTGACAGGTGGTTCCGGCATGCCCGAAAGGTGATTCCGGTCTGTCCGGTAGGTGGTTCCAGCCTGCACGGCATGTGGTTCTGGTGCGTCTCAGAGGTGGTTGCGCATACCCAACTGGTGATTCCGGACTGTCCGCCACATGGTTCTGGCACGTCTGAGAGGTGGTTCCGGCATGCCCGGCAGGTCATCCCAGAGAGTCCACCAAGTGGTTCTGGCATAACACGCAGGTGATTTTGGCGTGTCTGGCAGGTTGTTCCGTTGTGCTTGGCAGGTGGTTCAGGCTTGGCCGGCAGGTGGTTCCAGACTGTCCAGGACGTGTTTCCAGCTTCTCCGGCAGGTGGTTCTGGTACGTCTGAGAGGTGGTTCCGCCATGGCTGGCAGGTGATTCCGGACCGTCCCCCAGGTGGTTCTGGCATAGCCAGCAGTTGATATTGGCCTGTCCGGCAGGTGGTTCCAGCGAGTCGAACAGGTGGCTCCGGCGTGCTCGGCAGGTGGTTCCGGTCTGTCCGGTAGGTGATTCCGGCGTGTCCGGCACGTGCTTCCGGCACGTCTGAGAGGTGGTTCCGGCATGCGCGACAGGTGATTTCGGAGTGTCCGCCAGGTGGTTCTGGCGTACCCGGCAGGTGATTTTGGCGTGTCCGGCAGGTGTTTCTGGCGACTGGAGCAGGTGGCTCCGGCATGCTCGGCAGGTGCTTCTGGCGTCTCCGGCACTTGGTTCTGGTGTGTCTGAGAGCTGGTTCCGGCATGTCCGGCAGATGATTCCGGAGTGTCCGCCAAGTGGTTCTGGCATACACAGCAGGTGATTTTGGCATGTCAGGGAGGTGGTACCGGTGAGTCGAGCAGGTGGTTCCGGCGTGCTCAGCAGGTGGTTCAGGCGGTTCTGGCAGGTGGTATCCGTCTGTTCGGGGTGTGGTTCCAGCATCTCATGAACACGTTTCTGGCACGTCTGAGATGTGGTTCCAGCCGGCCCGACAGGTGTTTCCGCAGTGTCCGCCAAGCGGTTCTGGCGTAGTTGGCAGGTGATTTTGGCATGACTGGCAGGTGGTTCCAGCAAGCCTGGCAGGTGATTCCAAAGTGTTCACCAACTGGTTGTGGCGTAGCCGGCAGGTGATTTTTGCGTGATCGGCAGGTGGTTCTGGCGAGTCGAGCAGGTGGTTCCGGCGTGCTCGGCTGGTGCTTCCGGGGTCATTGGCACGGGGTTCTGGCATGTCTGAGAGGTGGTTCCTGCATGCCCGGCAAGTGATTCCGGAGTGTTCGCCAAGTGGTTCTGGCATAGTCGGCAGGTGATTTTGGCATGTCCGGCAGGTGGTTCAGGCGAGTTGAGCAGGTGGTTCCAACGTGCTTGGCAGGTGCTTCCGGCGTCTCCGGCACGTGTTTCTGGCACATCTGACAGGTGGTTCCGGCATGCCCGAAAGGTGATTCCGGTCTGTCCGGTAGGTGGTTCCAGCCTGCACGGCATGTGGTTCTGGTACGTCTCAGAGGTGGTTGCGCATGCCCAACAGGTGATTCCGGACTGTCCGCCACATGGTTCTGGCACGTCTGAGAGGTGGTTCCGGCATGCCCGGCAGGTCATCCCAGAGAGTCCTCCAAGTGGTTCTGGCATAACACGCAGGTGATTTTGGCGTGTCTGGCAGGTTGTTCCGTTGTGCTTGGCAGGTGGTTCAGGCTTGGCCGGCAGGTGGTTCCAGACTGTCCAGGACGTGTTTCCAGCTTCTCCGGCAGGTGGTTCTGGTACGTCTGAGAGGTGGTTCCGCCATGGCTGGCAGGTGATTCCGGACCGTCCCCCAGGTGGTTCTGGCATAGCCAGCAGTTGATATTGGCCTGTCCGGCAGGTGGTTCCAGCGAGTCGAACAGGTGGCTCCGGCGTGCTCGGCAGGTGGTTCCGGTCTGTCCGGTAGGTGTTTCCGGCGTGTCCGGCACGTGCTTCCGGCACGTCTGAGAGGTGGTTCCGGCATGCGCGACAGGTGATTTCGGAGTGTCCGCCAGGTGGTTCTGGCGTACCCGGCAGGTGATTTTGGCGTGTCCGGCAGGTGTTTCTGGCGAGTCGAGCAGGTGGCTCCGGCATGCTCGGCAGGTGCTTCCGGCGTCTCCGGCACGTGGTTCTGGTGTGTCTGAGAGCTGGTTCCGGCATGTCCGGCAGATGATTCCGGAGTGTCCGCCAAGTGGTTCTGGCATACCCGGCTGGTGATTTGGGCATGTCAGGTAGGTGGTTCCGGCGAGTCGAGCAGGTGGCTCCGGCGTGCTCGGCAGGTTGTTCAGACGGGTCTGGCAGGTGTTTTCCGTCTGTTCGGGGTGTGGTTCCAGCATCTCATGCACATGGTTCTGGCACGTCTGAGATGTGGTTCCGGCCGGCCCGACAGGTGTTTCCACAGTGTCCGCCAAGTGGTACTGGCGTAGTTGGCAGGTGATTTTGGCATGACCGGCAGGTGGTTCCAGCAAGCCCGGCAGGTGATTCCGAAGTGTTCCCCAACTGGTTGTGGCGTAGCCGGCAGGTGATTTTTGCGTGTCCGGCAGGTGGTTCTGGCGAGTCGAGCAGGTGGTTCCGGCGTGCTCGGCAGGTGCTTCCGGGGTCATTGGCACGTGGTTCTGGCATATCTGAGAGGTGGTTCCGGCATGCCCGGCAGGTGATTCCGGAGTGTTCGCCAAGTGTTTGCGGCGTAGCCGGCAGGTGATTTTGCATGTCCAGCGGTCGTTCCGGCGGGTCGAGCCGGTGGTTCCGGCGTGTCTGGCAGGTGGTTCCGGTCTGTCCGGCAGGTGGTTCTGTGGTGTCCGGCACTAGGTTCAGTCTGAGAGGCTGTGCCGGCATGCCCCTCACGTGATTCCGGCTTGTCCCCGAAGTGGTGCTGGTGTAGCGGGCAGGTGATTTTGGCGTGTCCGGCAGGTGGTTCAGGCGAGTTGAGCAGGTGGTTGCGACGTGCTCGGCAGGTGCTTCCGGCGTCTCCGGCACGTGTTTCTGGCACATCTGACTGGTGGTTCCGGGATGCCCAAAAGTGGATTCCGGTCTGTCCGGTAGGTGGTTCCGGCGTGCACGGCATGTGGTTCTGGTACGTCTCAGAGGTGGTTGTGCATGCCCAACAGGTGATTCCGGACTGTCCGCCACGTGCTTCTGGCACGTCTGAGAGGTGGTTCCAACATGCCCGGCAGGTCATTTCGGAGAGTCGTCCAAGTGGTTCTGGCGTAGCCCGCAGGTGATTTTGGCGTGTCCGGCAGGTGGTTCCGCCGTGCTCGGCAGGTGGTTCAGGCATGGCCTTCACGTGGTTCCAGTCTGTCCAGGACGTGTTTCCAGCTTCTCCGGCAGGTGGTTCTGGTACGTCTGAGAGGTGGTTCCGCCATGGCTGGCAGGTGATCCCGGACTGTCCCCCAGGTGGTTCTGGCATAGCCAGCAGTTGATATTGGCCTGTCCGGCAGGTGGTTCCAGCGAGTCGAACAGGTGGCTCCGGCGCTCTTGGCAGGTGGTTCCGGTCTGTCCGGTAGGTGTTTCCGGCGTGTCCGGCACGTGCTTCCGGCACGTCTGAGAGGTGGTTCCGGCATGCGCGGCAGGTGATTCCGTAGTGTCCGCCAGGTGGTTCTGGCATACCCGGCAGGTGATTTTTGCGTGTCCGGCAGGTGTTTCTGGCGAGTGGAGCAGGTGGCTCCGGCATGCTCGGCAGGTGCTTCCGGCGTCTCCGGCACTTGGTTCTGGTGTGTCTGAGAGCTGGTTCCGGCATGTCCGGCAGATGATTCCGGAGTGTCCGCCAAGTGGTTCTGGCATACCCAGCAGGTGATTTTGGCGTGTCAGGGAGGTGGTACCTGTGAGTCGAGCAGGTGGTTCCGGCGTGCTCAGCAGGTGGTTCAGGCGGTTCTGGCAGGTGGTATCCGTCTGTTCGGGGTGTGGTTCCAGCATCTCATGAACACGTTTCTGGCACGTCTGAGATGTGGTTCCAGCCGGCCCGACAGGTGTTTCCGCAGTGTCCGCCAAGCGGTTCTGGCGTAGTTGGCAGGTGATTTTGGCATGACTGGCAGGTGGTTCCAGCAAGCCTGGCAGGTGATTCCAAAGTGTTCACCAACTGGTTGTGGCGTAGCCGGCAGGTGATTTTTGCGTGATCGGCAGGTGGTTCTGGCGAGTCGAGCAGGTGGTTCCGGCGTGCTCGGCTGGTGCTTCCGGGGTCATTGGCACGGGGTTCTGGCATGTCTGAGAGGTGGTTCCTGCATGCCCGGCAAGTGATTCCGGAGTGTTCGCCAAGTGGTTCTGGCATAGTCAGCAGGTGATTTTGGCATGTCCAGCAGGTGGTTCAGGCGAGTTGAGCAGGTGGTTCCAACGTGCTTGGCAGGTGCTTCCGGCATGCGCGGCAGGATATTCCGTAGTGTCCGCCAGGTTGTTCTGGCATACCCCGCAGGTGATTTTGGCGTGTCCAGCAGGTGTTTCTGGCGAGTCGAGCAGGTGGCTCCGGCGTGCTCGGCAGGTTGTTCAGACGGGTCTGGCAGGTGTTTTCCGTCTGTTCGGGGTGTGGTTCCAGCATCTCATGCACATGGTTCTGGCACGTCTGAGATGTGGTTCCGGCAGGCCCCACAGGTGTTTCCACAGTGTCCGCCAAGTTGTACTGGCGTAGTTGTCAGGTGATTTTGGCATGACCGGCAGGTGGTTCCAGCAAACCTGGCAGGTGATTCCAAAGTGTTCACCAACTGGTTGTGGCGTAGCCGGCAGGTGATTTTTGCGTGATCGGCAGGTGGTTCTGGCGAGTCGAGCAGCTGGTTCCGGCGTGCTCGGCTGGTGCTTCCGGGGTCATTGGCACGGGGTTCTGGCATGTCTGAGAGGTGGTTCCTGCATGCCCGGCAAGTGATTCCGGAGTGTTCGCCAAGTGGTTCTGGCATACTCAGCAGGTGCTTTTGGCATGTCCGGCAGGTGGTTCAGGCGAGTTGAGCTGGTGGTTCCAACGTGCTTGGCAGGTGCTTCCGGCGTCTCCGGCACGTGTTTCTGGCACATCTGACAGGTGGTTCCGGCATGCCTGAAAGGTGATTCCGGTCTGTCCGGTAGGTGGGTCCAGCCTGCACGGCATGTGGTTCTGGTACGTCTCAGAGGTGGTTGCGCATGCCCATCAGGTGATTCCGGACTGTCCGCCACATGGTTCTGGCACGTCTGAGAGGTGGTTCCGTCATGCCCGGCAGGTCATCCCAGAGAGTCCTCCAAGTGGTTCTGGCATAACACGCAGGTGATTTTGGCATGTCTGGCAGGTTGTTCCGTTGTGCTTGGCAGGTGGTTCAGGCTTGGCCGGCAGGTGGTTCCAGACTGTCCAGGACGTGTTTCCAGCTTCACCGGCAGGTGGTTCTGGTACGTCTGAGAGGTGGTTCCGCCAAGGCTGGCAGGTGATTCCGGACCGTCCCCGAGGTGGTTCTGGCATAGCCAGCAGTTGATATTGGCCTGTCCGGCAGGTGGTTCCAGCGAGTCGAACAGGTGGCTCCGGCGTGCTCGGCAGGTGGTTCCGGTCTGTCCGGTAGGTGATTCCGGCGTGTCCGGCACGTGCTTCCGGCACGTCTGAGAGTTGGTTCCGGCATGCGCAACACGTGATTTCGGAGTGTCCGCCAGGTGGTTCTGGCGTACCCGGCAGGTGATTTTGGCGTGTCCGGCAGGTGTTTCTGGCGAGTCGAGCAGGTGGCTCCGGCATGCTCGGCAGGTGCTTCCGGCGTCTCCGGCACGTGGTTCTGGTGTGTCTGAGAGCTGGTTCCGGCATGTCCGGCAGATGATTCCGGAGTGTCCGCCAAGTGGTTCTGGCATACCCGGCTGGTGATTTGGGCATGTCAGGTAGGTGGTTCCGGCGAGTCGAGCAGGTGGCTCCGGCGTGCTCGGCAGGTTGTTCAGACGGGTCTGGCAGGTGTTTTCCGTCTGTTCGGGGTGTGGTTCCAGCATCTCATGCACATGGTTCTGGCACGTCTGAGATGTGGTTCCGGCCGGCCCGACAGGTGTTTCCACAGTGTCCGCCAAGTGGTACTGGCGTAGTTGGCAGGTGATTTTGGCATGACCGGCAGGTGGTTCCAGCAAGCCCGGCAGGTGATTCCGAAGTGTTCCCCAACTGGTTGTGGCGTAGCCAGCAGGTGATTTCTGCGTGTCCGGCAGGTGGTTCTAGCGATTCGAGCCGGTGGTTCTGGCGTGCTCGGCAGGTGCTTCCGGGGTCATTGGCACGTGGTTCTGGCATATCTGAGAGGTGGTTCCGGCATGCCCGGCAGGTGATTCCGGAGTGTTCGCCAAGCGTTTCCGGCGTAGCCGACAGGTGATTTTGCATGTCCAGCGGTCGTTCCGGCGGGTCGAGCCGGTGGTTCCGGCGTGTCCGGCAGGTGGTTCCGGTCTGTCCGGCAGGTGGTTCTGTGGTGTCCGGCACGAGGTTCAGTCTGAGAGGCTGTCCCGGCATGCCCCTCACGTGATTCCGGCTTGTCCCCGAAGTGGTGCTGGTGTAGCGGGCAGGTGATTTTGGCGTGTCCGGCAGGTGGTTCAGGCGAGTTGAGCAGGTGGTTGCGACGTGCTCGGCAGGTGCTTCCGGCGTCTCCGGCACGTGTTTCTGGCACATCTGACTGGTGGTGCCGGCATGCCCAAAAGTTGATTCCGGTCTGTCCGGTAGGTGGTTCCGGCGTGCACGGCACGTGGTTCTGGTACGTGTCAGAGGTGGTTGCGTATGCCCAACAGGTGATTCCGGACTGTCCGCCACGTGCTTCAGGCACGTCTGAGAGGTGGTTCCAACATGCCCGGCAGGTCATTTCGGAGAGTCGTCCAAGTGGTTCTGGCATAGCCCGCAGGTGATTTTGGCGTGTCCGGCAGGTGGTTCCGCCGTGCTCGGCAGGTGGTTCAGGCATGGCCGTCACGTGGTTCCAGTCTGTCCATGACGTTTTTCCAGCTTCTCCGGCAGGTGGTTCTGGTACGTCTGAGAGGTGGTTCCGCCATGGCTGGCAGGTGATCCCGGACTGTCCCCGAGGTGTTTCTGGCATAGCCAGAAGTTGATATTGGCCTGTCCGGCAGGTGGTTCCAGCGAGTCGAACAGGTGGCTCCGGCGTTCTTGGCAGGTGGTTCCGGTCTGTCCGGTAGGTGTTTCCGGCGTGTCCGGCACGTGCTTCCGGCACGTCTGAGAGGTGGTTCCAGCATGCGCGGCAGGTGATTCCGTAGTGTCCGCCAGGTGGTTCTGGCATACCCGGCAGGTGATTTTGGCGTGTCCGGCAGGTGTTTCCGGCGAGTGGAGCAGGTGGCTCCGGCATGCTCGGCAGGTGCTTCCGGCGTCTCCGGCACTTGGTTCTGGTGTGTCTGAGAGCTGGTTCCGGCATGTCCGGCAGATGATTCCGGAGTGTCCGCCAAGTGGTTCTGGCATACCCAGCAGGTGATTTTGGCGTGTCAGGGAGGTGGTACCGGTGAGTCGAGCAGGTGGTTCCGGCGTGCTCAGCAGGTGGTTCAGGCGGTTCTGGCAGGTGGTATCCGTCTGTTCGGGGTGTGGTTCCAGCATCTCATGAACACGTTTCTGGCACGTCTGAGATGTGGTTCCAGCCGGCCCGACAGGTGTTTCCGCAGTGTCCGCCAAGCGGTTCTGGCGTAGTTGGCAGGTGATTTTGGCATGACTGGCAGGTGGTTCTGGCGAGTCGAGCAGGTGGTTCCGGCGTGCTCGGCTGGTGCTTCCGGGGTCATTGGCACGGGGTTCTGGCATGTCTGAGAGGTGGTTCCTGCATGCCCGGCAAGTGATTCCGGAGTGTTCGCCAAGTGGTTCTGGCATAGTCGGCAGGTGATTTTGGCATGTCCGGCAGGTGGTTCAGGCGAGTTGAGCAGGTGGTTCCAACGTGCTTGGCAGGTGCTTCCGGCGTCTCCGGCACGTGTTTCTGGCACATCTGACAGGTGGTTCCGGCATGCCCGAAAGGTGATTCCGGTCTGTCCGGTAGGTGGTTCCAGCCTGCACGGCATGTGGTTCTGGTACGTCTCAGAGGTGGTTGCGCACGCGCAACAGGTGATTCCGGACTGTCCGCCACATGGTTCTGGCACGTCTGAGAGGTGGTTCCGGCATGCCCGGCAGGTCATCCCAGAGAGTCCTCCAAGTGGTTCTGGCATAACACGCAGGTGATTTTGGCGTGTCTGGCAGGTTGTTCCGTTGTGCTTGGCAGGTGGTTCAGGCTTGGCCGGCAGGTGGTTCCAGACTGTCCAGGACGTGTTTCCAGCTTCTCCAGCAGGTGGTTCTGGTACGTCTGAGAGGTGGTTCCGCCATGGCTGGCAGGTGATTCCGGACCGTCCCCCAGGTGGTTCTGGCATAGCCAGCAGTTGATATTGGCCTG
Organism: Equus caballus; assembly: GCF_041296265.1. Lineage (NCBI taxonomy): Eukaryota > Metazoa > Chordata > Mammalia > Perissodactyla > Equidae > Equus > Equus caballus. Next base: position 2,616,047 of record NC_091706.1, on the reverse strand, counting down.
TCCGGCAGGTGGTTCCAGCGAGTCGAACAGGTGGCTCCGGCGTGCTCGGCAGGTGGTTCCGGTCTGTCCGGTAGGTGATTCCGGCGTGTCCGGCACGTGCTTCCGGCACGTCTGAGAGGTGGTTCCGGCATGCGCGACAGGTGATTTCGGAGTGTCCGCCAGGTGGTTCTGGCGTACCCGGCAGGTGATTTTGGCGTGTCCGGCAGGTGTTTCTGGCGAGTCGAGCAAGTGGCTCCGGCATGCTCGGCAGGTGCTTCCGGCGTCTCCGGCACGTGGTTCTGGTGTGTCTTAGAGCTGGTTCCGGCATGTCCGGCAGATGATTCCGGAGTGTCCGCCAAGTGGTTCTGGCATACCCGGCTGGTGATTTGGGCATGTCAGGTAGGTGGTTCCGGCGAGTCGAGCAGGTGGCTCCGGCGTGCTCGGCAGGTTGTTCAGACGGGTCTGGCAGGTGTTTTCCGTCTGTTCGGGGTGTGGTTCCAGCATCTCATGCACATGGTTCTGGCACGTCTGAGATGTGGTTCCGGCCGGCCCGACAGGCGTTTCCACAGTGTCCGCCAAGTGGTACTGGCGTAGTTGGCAGGTGATTTTGGCATGACCGGCAGGTGGTTCCAGCAAGCCCGGCAGGTGATTCCGAAGTGTTCCCCAACTGGTTGTGGCGTAGCCGGCAGGTGATTTTTGAGTGTCCGGCCGGTGGTTCTGGCGAGTCGAGCAGGTGGTTCCGGCGTGCTCGGCAGGTGCTTCCGGGGTCATTGGCACGTGGTTCTGGCATATCTGAGAGGTGGTTCCGGCATGCCCGGCAGGTGATTCCGGAGTGTTCGCCAAGTGTTTCCGGCGTAGCCGGCAGGTGATTTTGCATGTCCAGCGGTCGTTGCGGCGGGTCGAGCCAGTGGTTGCGGCGTGTCCGGCAGGTGGTTCCGGTCTGTCCGGCAGGTGGTTCTGTGGTGTCCGGCACGAGGTTCAGTCTGAGAGGCTGTGCCGGCATGCCCCTCACGTGATTCCGGCTTGTCCCCGAAGTGGTGCTGGTGTAGCGGGCAGGTGATTTTGGCGTGTCCGGCAGGTGGTTCAGGCGAGTTGAGCAGGTGGTTGCGACGTGCTCGGCAGGTGCTTCCGGCGTCTCCGGCACGTGTTTCTGGCACATCTGACTGGTGGTTCCGGCATGCCCAAAAGTTGATTCCGGTCTGTCCGGTAGGTGGTTCCGGCGTGCACGGCACGTGGTTCTGGTACGTCTCAGAGGTGGTTGCGTATGCCCAACAGGTGATTCCGGACTGTCCGCCACGTGCTTCAGGCACGTCTGAGAGGTGGTTCCAACATGCCCGGCAGGTCATTTCGGAGAGTCGTCCAAGTGGTTCTGGCGTAGCCCGCAGGTGATTTTGGCGTGTCCGGCAGGTGGTTCCGCCGTGCTCGGCAGGTGGTTCAGGCATGGCCGTCACGTGGTTCCAGTCTGTCCAGGACGTGTTTCCAGGTTCTCCGGCAGGTGGTTCTGGTACGTCTGAGAGGTGGTTCCGCCATGGCTGGCAGGTGATCCCGGACTGTCCCCGAGGTGGTTCTGGCATAGCCAGCAGGTGATATTGGCCTGTCCGGCAGGTGGTTCCAGCGAGTCGAACAGGTGGCTCCGGCGTTCTTGGCAGGTGGTTCCGGTCTGTCCGGTAGGTGATTCCGGCGTGTCTGGCACGTGCTTGCGGCATGCGCGGCAGGTGATTACGTAGTGTCCGCCAGGTGGTTCTGGCATACCCGGCAGGTGATTTTGGCGTGTCCGTCAGGTGTTTCTGACGAGTCGAGCAGGTGGCTCCGGCATGCTCGGCAGGTGCTTCCTGCGTCTCCGGCACTTGGTTCTGGTGTGTCTGAGAGCTGGTTCCGGCATGTCCGGCAGATGATTCCGGAGTGTCCGCCAAGTGGTTCTGGCATACCCAGCAGGTGATTTTGGCGTGTCAGGGAGGTGGTACCGGTGAGTCGAGCAGGTGGTTCCGGAGGGCTCGGCAGGTGGTTCAGGCGGTTCTGGCAGGTGGTATCCATCTGTTCGGGGTGTGGTTCCAGCATCTAATGAACACGTTTCTGGCACGTCTGAGATGTGGTTCCAGCCGGCCCGACAGGTGTTTCCGCAGTGTCCGCCAAGCGGTTCTGGCGTAGTTGGCAGGTGATTTTGGCATGATTGGCAGGTGGTTCCAGCAAGCCTGGCAGGTGACTCCAAAGTGTTCACCAACTGGTTGTGGCGTAGCCGGCAGGTGATTTTTGCGTGATCGGCAGGTGGTTCTGGCGAGTCGAGCAGGTGGTTCCGGCGTGCTCGGCTGGTGCTTCCGGGGTCATTGGCACGGGGTTCTGGCATGTCTGAGAGGTGGTTCCTGCATGCCCGGCAAGTGATTCCGGAGTGTTCGCCAAGTGGTTCTGGCATAGTCGGCAGGTGATTTTGGCATGTCCGGCAGGTGGTTCAGGCGAGTTGAGCAGGTGGTTCCAACGTGCTTGGCAGGTGCTTCCGGCGTCTCCGGCACGTGTTTCTGGCACATCTGACAGGTGGTTCCGGCATGCCCGAAAGGTGATTCCGGTCTGTCCGGTAGGTGGTTCCAGCCTGCACGGCATGTGGTTCTGGTACGTCTCAGAGGTGGTTGCGCACGCGCAACAGGTGATTCCGGACTGTCCGCCACATGGTTCTGGCACGTCTGAGAGGTGGTTCCGGCATGCCCGGCAGGTCATCCCAGAGAGTCCTCCAAGTGGTTCTGGCATAACACGCAGGTGATTTTGGCGTGTCTGGCAGGTTGTTCCGTTGTGCTTGGCAGGTGGTTCAGGCTTGGCCGGCAGGTGGTTCCAGACTGTCCAGGACGTGTTTCCAGCTTCTCCGGCAGGTGGTTCTGGTACGCCTGAGAGGAAGTTCCGCCATGGCTGGCAGGTGATTCCGGACCGTCCCCCAGGTGGTTCTGGCATAGCCAGCAGTTGATATTGGCCTGTCTGGCAGGTGGTTCCAGCGAGTCGAACAGGTGGCTCCGGCGTGCTCGGCAGGTGGTTCCGGTCTGTCCGGTAGGTGATTCCGGCGTGTCCGGCACGTGCTTCCGGCACGTCTGAGAGGTGGTTCCGGCATGCGCGACAGGTGATTTCGGAGTGTCCGCCAGGTGGTTCTGGCGTACCCGGCAGGTGATTTTGGCGTGTCCGGCAGGTGTTTCTGGCGAGTCGAGCAGGTGGCTCCGGCATGCTCGGCAGGTGCTTCCGGCGTCTCCGGCACGTGGTTCTGGTGTGTCTGAGAGCTGGTTCCGGCATGTCCGGCAGATGATTCCGGAGTGTCCGCCAAGTGGTTCTGGCATACCCGGCTGGTGATTTGGGTATGTCAGGTAGGTGGTTCCGGCGAGTCGAGCAGGTGGCTCCGGCGTGCTCGGCAGGTTGTTCAGACGGGTCTGGCAGGTGTTTTCCGTCTGTTCGGGGTGTGGTTCCAGCATCTCATGCACATGGTTCTGGCACGTCTGAGATGTGGTTCCGGTCGCCCCGACAGGTGTTTCCACAGTGTCCGCCAAGTCGTACTGGCGTAGCTGGCAGGTGATTTTGGCATGACCGGCAGGTGGTTCCAGCAAGCCCGGCAGGTGATTCCGAAGTGTTCCCCAACTGGTTGTGGCGTAGCCGGCAGGTGATTTTTGAGTGTCCGGCAGGTGGTTCTGGCGAGTCGAGCAGGTGGTTCCGGCGTGCTCGGCAGGTGCTTCCGGGGTCATTGGCACGTGGTTCTGGCATATCTGAGAGGTGGTTCCGGCATGCCCGGCAGGTGATTCCGGAGTGTTCGCCAAGTGTTTCCGGCGTAGCCGACAGGTGATTTTGCATGTCCAGCGGTCGTTGCGGCGGGTCGAGCCGGTGGTTGCGGCGTGTCCGGCAGGTGGTTCCTGTCTGTCCGGCAGGTGGTTCTGTGGTGTCCGGCACGAGGTTCAGTCTGAGAGGCTGTGCCGGCATGCCCCTCACGTGATTCCGGCTTGTCCCCGAAGTGGTGCTGGTGTAGCGGGCAGGTGATTTTGGCGTGTCCGGCAGGTGGTTCAGGCGAGTTGAGCAGGTGGTTGTGACGTGCTCGGCAGGTGCTTCCGGCGTCTCCGGCACGTGTTTCTGGCACATCTGACTGGTGGTTCCGGCATGCCCAAAAGTTGATTCCGGTCTGTCCGGTAGGTGGTTCCGGCGTGCACGGCACGTGGTTCTGGTACGTCTCATAGGTGGCTGCGTATGCCCAACAGGTGATTCCGGACTGTCCGCCACGTGCTTCAGGCACGTCTGAGAGGTGGTTCCAACATGCCCGGCAGGTCATTTCGGAGAGTCGTCCAAGTGGTTCTGGCGTAGCCCGCAGGTGATTTTGGCGTGTCCGGCAGGTGGTTCCGCCGTGCTCGGCAGGTGGTTCAGGCATGGCCGTCACGTGGTTCCAGTCTGTCCAGGACGTCTTTCCAGGTTCTCCGGCAGGTGGTTCTGGTACGTCTGAGAGGTGGTTCCGCCATGGCTGGCAGGTGATCCCGGACTGTCCCCGAGGTGGTTCTGGCATAGCCAGCAGGTGATATTGGCCTGTCCGGCAGGTGGTTCCAGCGAGTCGAACAGGTGGCTCCGGCGTTCTTGGCAGGTGGTTCCGGTCTGTCCGGTAGGTGTTTCCGGCGTGTCCGGCACGTGCTTCCGGCACGTCTGAGAGGTGGTTCCAGCATGCGCGGCAGGTGATTCCGTAGTGTCCGCCAGGTGGTTCTGGCATACCCGGCAGGTGATTTTGGCGTGTCCGGCAGGTGTTTCCGGCGAGTGGAGCAGGTGGCTCCGGCATGCTCGGCAGGTGCTTCTGGCGTCTCCGGCACTTGGTTCTGGTGTGTCTGAGAGCTGGTTCCGGCATGTCCGGCAGATGATTCCGGAGTGTCCGCCAAGTGGTTCTGGCATACCCAGCAGGTGATTTTGGCGTGTCAGGGAGGTGGTACCGGTGAGTCGAGCAGGTGGTTCCGGCGTGCTCAGCAGGTGGTTCAGGCGGTTCTGGCAGGTGGTATCCGTCTGTTCGGGGTGTGGTTCCAGCATCTCATGAACACGTTTCTGGCACGTCTGAGATGTGGTTCCAGCCGGCCCGACAGGTGTTTCCGCAGTGTCCGCCAAGCGGTTCTGGCGTAGTTGGCAGGTGATTTTGGCATGACTGGCAGGTGGTTCCAGCAAGCCTGGCAGGTGATTCCAAAGTGTTCACCAACTGGTTGTGGTGTAGCCGGCAGGTGATTTTTGCGTGATCGGCAGGTGGCTCTGGCGAGTCGAGCAGGTGGTTCCGGCGTGCTCGGCTGGTGCTTCCGGGGTCATTGGCACGGGGTTCTGGCATGTCTGAGAGGTGGTTCCTGCATGCCCGGCAAGTGATTCCGGAGTGTTCGTCAAGTGGTTCTGGCATAGTCGGCAGGTGATTTTGGCATGTCCGGCAGGTGGTTCAGGCGAGTTGAGCAGGTGGTTCCAACGTGCTTGGCAGGTGCTTCCGGCGTCTCCGGCACGTGTTTCTGGCACATCTGACAGGTGGTTCCGGCATGCCCGAAAGGTGATTCCGGTCTGTCCGGTAGGTGGTTCCAGCCTGCACGGCATGTGGTTCTGGTACGTCTCAGAGGTGGTTGCGCATACCCAACTGGTGATTCCGGACTGTCCGCCACATGGTTCTGGCACGTCTGAGAGGTGGTTCCGGCATGCCCGGCAGGTCATCCCAGAGAGTCCTCCAAGTGGTTCTGGCATAACACGCAGGTGATTTTGGCGTGTCTGGCAGGTTGTTCCGTTGTGCTTGGCAGGTGGTTCAGGCTTGGCCGGCAGGTGGTTCCAGACTGTCCAGGACGTGTTTCCAGCTTCTCCGGCAGGTGGTTCTGGTACGTCTGAGAGGTGGTTCCGCCATGGCTGGCAGGTGATTCCGGACCGTCCCCCAGGTGGTTCTGGCATAGCCAGCAGTTGATATTGGCCTGTCCGGCAGGTGGTTCCAGTGAGTCGAACAGGTGGCTCCGGCGTGCTCGGCAGGTGGTTCCGGTCTGTCCGGTAGGTGATTCCGGCGTGTCCGGCACGTGCTTCCGGCACGTCTGAGAGGTGGTTCCGGCATGCGCGACAGGTGATTTCGGAGTGTCCGCCAGGTGGTTCTGGCGTACCCGGCAGGTGATTTTGGCGTGTCCGGCAGGTGTTTCTGGCGAGTCGAGCAGGTGGCTCCGGCATGCTCGGCAGGTGCTTCCAGCGTCTCCGGCACGTGGTTCTGGTGTGTCTGAGAGCTGGTTCCGGCATGTCCGGCAGATGATTCCGGAGTGTCCACCAAGTGGTTCTGGCATACCCGGCTGGTGATTTGGGCATGTCAGGTAGGTGGTTCCGGCGAGTCGAGCAGGTGGCTCCGGCGTGCTCGGCAGGTTGTTCAGACGGGTCTGGCAGGTGTTTTCCGTCTGTTCGGGGTGTGGTTCCAGCATCTCATGCACATGGTTCTGGCACGTCTGAGATGTGGTTCCGGCCGGCCCGACAGGTGTTTCCACAGTGTCCGCCAAGTGGTACTGGCGTAGTTGGCAGGTGATTTTGGCATGACCGGCAGGTGGTTCCAGCAAGCCCAGCAGGTGATTCCGAAGTGTTCCCCAACTGGTTGTGGCGTAGCCGGCAGGTGATTTTTGCGTGATCGGCAGGTGGTTCTGGCGAGTCGAGCAGGTGGTTCCGGCGTGCTCGGCAGGTGCTTCCGGGGTCATTGGCACGTGGTTCTGGCATATCTGAGAGGTGGTTCCGGCATGCCCGGCAGGTGATTCCGGAGTGTTCGCCAAGTGTTTCCGGCGTAGCCGACAGGTGATTTTGCATGTCCAGCGGTCGTTGCGGCGGGTCGAGCCAGTGGTTGCGGCGTGTCCGGCAGGTGGTTCCGGTCTGTCCGGCAGGTGGTTCTGTGGTGTCCGGCACGAGGTTCAGTCTGAGAGGCTGTGCCGGCATGCCCCTCACGTGATTCCGGCTTGTCCCCGAAGTGGTGCTGGTGTAGCGGGCAGGTGATTTTGGCGTGTCCGGCAGGTGGTTCAGGCGAGTTGAGCAGGTGGTTGCGACGTGCTCGGCAGGTGCTTCCGGCGTCTCCGGCACGTGTTTCTGGCACATCTGACTGGTGGTTCCGGCATGCCCAAAAGTTGATTCCGGTCTGTCCGGTAGGTGGTTCCGGCGTGCACGGCACGTGGTTCTGGTACGTCTCAGAGGTGGTTGCGTATGCCCAACAGGTGATTCCGGAATGTCCGCCACGTGCTTCTGGCACGTCTGAGAGGTGGTTCCAACATGCCCGGCAGGTCATTTCGGAGTGTCGTCCAAGAGGTTCTGGCGTAGCCCACAGGTGATTTTGGAGTGTCTGGCAGGTGGTTCCGCCGTGCTCGGCAGGTCGTTCAGGCATGGCCGTCACGTGGTTCCAGTCTGTCCAGGACGTGTTTCCAGGTTCTCCGGCAGGTGGTTCTGGTACGTCTGAGAGGTGGTTCCGCCATGGCTGGCAGGTGATCCCGGACTGTCCCCCAGGTGGTTCTGGCATAGCCAGCAGTTGATATTGGCCTGTCCGGCAGGTGGTTCCAGCGAGTCGAACAGGTGGCTCCGGTGTTCTTGGCAGGTGGTTCCGGTCTGTCCGGTAGGTGATTCCGGCGTGTCTGGGACGTGCTTCCGGCATGCGCGGCAGGATATTCCGTAGTGTCCGCCAGGTGGTTCTGGCATACCCGGCAGGTGATTTTGGCGTGTCCGGCAGGTGTTTCTGACGAGTCGAGCAGGTGGCTCCGGCATGCTCGGCAGGTGCTTCCTGCGTCTCCGGCACTTGGTTCTGGTGTGTCTGAGAGCTGGTTCCGGCATGTCCGGCAGATGATTCCGGAGTGTCCGCCAAGTGGTTCTGGCATACCCAGCAGGTGATTTTGGCGTGTCAGGGAGGTGGTACCGGTGAGTCGAGCAGGTGGTTCCGGCGGGCTCGGCAGGTGGTTCAGGCGGTTCTGGCAGGTGGTATCCATCTGTTCGGGGTGTGGTTCCAGCATCTAATGAACACGTTTCTGGCACGTCTGAGATGTGGTTCCAGCCGGCCCGACAGGTGTTTCCGCAGTGTCCGCCAAGCGGTTCTGGCGTAGTTGGCAGGTGATTTTGGCATGATTGGCAGGTGGTTCCAGCAAGCCTGGCAGGTGACTCCAAAGTGTTCACCAACTGGTTGTGGCGTAGCCGGCAGGTGATTTTTGCGTGATCGGCAGGTGGTTCTGGCGAGTCGAGCAGGTGGTTCCGGCGTGCTCGGCTGGTGCTTCCGGGGTCATTGGCACGGGGTTCTGGCATGTCTGAGAGGTGGTTCCTGCATGCCCGGCAAGTGATTCCGGAGTGTTCGCCAAGTGGTTCTGGCATAGTCGGCAGGTGATTTTGGCATGTCCGGCAGGTGGTTCAGGCGAGTTGAGCAGGTGGTTCCAACGTGCTTGGCAGGTGCTTCCGGCGTCTCCGGCACGTGTTTCTGGCACATCTGACAGGTGGTTCCGGCATGCCCGAAAGGTGATTCCGGTCTGTCCGGTAGGTGGTTCCAGCCTGCACGGCATGTGGTTCTGGTACGTCTAAGAGGTGGTTGCGCACGCGCAACAGGTGATTCCGGACTGTCCGCCACATGGTTCTGGCACGTCTGAGAGGTGGTTCCGGCATGCCCGGCAGGTCATCCCAGAGAGTCCTCCAAGTGGTTCTGGCATAACACGCAGGTGATTTTGGCGTGTCTGGCAGGTTGTTCCGTTGTGCTTGGCAGGTGGTTCAGGCTTGGCCGGCAGGTGGTTCCAGACTGTCCAGGACGTGTTTCCAGCTTCACCGGCAGGTGGTTCTGGTACGCCTGAGAGGAGGTTCCGCCATGGCTGCCAGGTGATTCCGGACCGTCCCCCAGGTGGTTCTGGCATAGCCAGCAGTTGATATTGGCCTGTCTGGCAGGTGGTTCCAGCGAGTCGAACAGGTGGCTCCGGCGTGCTCGGCAGGTGGTTCCGGTCTGTCCGGTAGGTGATTCCGGCGTGTCCGGCACGTGCTTCCGGCACGTCTGAGAGGTGGTTCCGGCATGCGCGACAGGTGATTTCGGAGTGTCCGCCAGGTGGTTCTGGCGTACCCGGCAGGTGATTTTGGCGTGTCCGGCAGGTGTTTCTGGCGAGTCGAGCAGGTGGCTCCGGCATGCTCGGCAGGTGCTTCCGGCGTCTCCGGCACGTGGTTCTGGTGTGTCTGAGAGCTGGTTCCGGCATGTCCGGCAGATGATTCCGGAGTGTCCGCCAAGTGGTTCTGGCATACCCGGCTGGTGATTTGGGTATGTCAGGTAGGTGGTTCCGGCGAGTCGAGCAGGTGGCTCCGGCGTGCTCGGCAGGTTGTTCAGACGGGTCTGGCAGGTGTTTTCCGTCTGTTCGGGGTGTGGTTCCAGCATCTCATGCACATGGTTCTGGCACGTCTGAGATGTGGTTCCGGCCGGCCCGACAGGTGTTTCCACAGTGTCCGCCAAGTGGTACTGGCGTAGTTGGCAGGTGATTTTGGCATGACCGGCAGGTGGTTCCAGCAAGCCCGGCAGGTGATTCCGAAGTGTTCCCCAACTGGTTGTGGCGTAGCCGGCAGGTGATTTTTGCGTGTCCAGCAGGTGGTTCTGGCGAGTCGAGCAGGTGGTTCCGGCGTGCTCGGCAGGTGCTTCCGGGGTCATTGGCACGTGGTTCTGGCATATCTGAGAGGTGGTTCCGGCATGCCCGGCAGGTGATTCCGGAGTGTTCGCCAAGTGTTTCCGGCGTAGCCGGCAGGTGAGTTTGCATGTCCAGCGGTCGTTCCGGCGGGTCGAGCCGGTGGTTCCGGCATGTCCGGAAGGTGGTTCCGGTCTGTCCAGCAGGTGGTTCTGTGGTGTCCGGCACGAGGTTCAGTCTGAGAGGCTGTGCCGGCATGCCCCTCACGTGATTCCGGCTTGTCCCCGAATTGGTGCTGGTGTAGCGGGCAGGTGATTTTGGCGTGTCCGGCAGGTGGTTCAGGCGAGTTGAGCAGGTGGTTGCGACGTGCTCGGCAGGTGCTTCCGGCGTCTCCGGCACGTGTTTCTGGCACATCTGACTGGTGGTTCCGGCATGCCCAAAAGTTGATTCCGGTCTGTCCGGTAGGTGGTTCCGGCGTGCACGGCACGTGGTTCTGGTACGTCTCAGAGGTGGTTGCGTATGCCCAACAGGTGATTCCGGACTGTCCGCCACGTGCTTCTGGCACGTCTGAGAGGTGGTTCCAACATGCCCGGCAGGTCATTTCGGAGAGTCGTCCAAGTGGTTCTGGCGTAGCCCGCAGGTGATTTTGGCGTGTCCGGCAGGTGGTTCCGCCGTGCTCGGCAGGTGGTTCAGGCATGGCCGTCACGTGGTTCCAGTCTGTCCAGGACGTGTTTCCAGCTTCTCCGGCAGGTGGGTCTGGTACGTCTGAGAGGTGGTTCCGCCATGGCTGGCAGGTGATCCCGGACTGTCCCCCAGGTGGTTCTGGCATAGCCAGCAGTTGATATTGGCCTGTCCGGCAGGTGGTTCCAGCGAGTCGAACAGGTGGCTCCGGTGTTCTTGGCAGGTGGTTCCGGTCTGTCCGGTAGGTGATTCCGGCGTGTCTGGCACGTGCTTCCGGCATGCGCGGCAGGATATTCCGTAGTGTCCGCCAGGTGGTTCTGGCATACCCGGCAGGTGATTTTGGCGTGTCCGGCAGGTGTTTCTGGCGAGTCGAGCAGGTGGCTCCGGCGTGCTCGGCAGGTTGTTCAGACGGGTCTGGCAGGTGTTTTCCGTGTGTTCGGGGTGTGGTTCCAGCATCTCATGCACATGGTTCTGGCACGTCTGAGATGTGGTTCCGGCCGGCCCAACAGGTGTTTCCACAGTGTCCGCCAAGTTGTACTGGCGTAGTTGTCAGGTGATTTTGGCATGACCGGCAGGTGGTTCCAGCAAGCCTGGCAGGTGATTCCAAAGTGTTCACCAACTGGTTGTGGCGTAGCCGGCAGGTGATTTTTGCGTGATCGGCAGGTGGTTCTGGCGAGTCGAGCAGGTGGTTCCGGCGTGCTCGGCTGGTGCTTCCGGGGTCATTGGCACGGGGTTCTGGCATGTCTGAGAGGTGGTTCCTGCATGCCCGGCAAGTGATTCCGGAGTGTTCGCCAAGTGGTTCTGGCATACTCGGCAGGTGCTTTTGGCATGTCCGGCAGGAGGTTCAGGCGAGTTGAGCAGGTGGTTCCAACGTGCTTGGCAGGTGCTTCCGGCATCTCCGGCACGTGTTTCTGGCACATCTGACAGGTGGTTCCGGCATGCCCGAAAGGTGATTCCGGTCTGTCCGGTAGGTGGGTCCAGCCTGCACGGCATGTGGTTCTGGTACGTCTCAGAGATGGTTGCGCATGCCCAACAGGTGATTCCGGACTGTCCGCCACATGGTTCTGGCACGTCTGAGAGGTGGTTCCGTCATGCCCGGCAGGTCATCCCAGAGAGTCCTCCAAGTGGTTCTGGCATAACACGCAGGTGATTTTGGCATGTCTGGCAGGTTGTTCCGTTGTGCTTGGCAGGTGGTTCAGGCTTGGCCGGCAGGTGGTTCCAGACTGTCCAGGACGTGTTTCCAGCTTCACCGGCAGGTGGTTCTGGTACGTCTGAGAGGTGGTTCCGCCATGGCTGGCAGGTGATTCCGGACCGTACCCGAGGTGGTTCTGGCATAGCCAGCAGTTGATATTGGCCTGTCCGGCAGGTGGTTCCAGCGAGTCCAAAAGGTGGCTCCGGCGTGCTCGACAGGTGGTTCCGGTCTGTCCGGTAGGTGATTCCGGCGTGTCCGGCACGTGCTTCTGGCACGTCTGAGAGGTGGTTCCGGCATGCGCGACAGGTGATTTCGGAGTGTCCGCCAGGTGGTTCTGGCGTACCCGGCAGGTGATTTTGGCGTGTCCGGCAGGTGTTTCTGGCGAGTCGAGCAGGTGGCTCCGGCATGCTCGGCAGGTGCTTCCGGCGTCTCCGGCACGTGGTTCTGGTGTGTCTGAGAGCTGGTTCCGGCATGTCCGGCAGATGATTCCGGAGTGTCCGCCAAGTGGTTCTGGCATACCCGGCTGGTGATTTGGGCATGTCAGGTAGGTGGTTCCGGCGAGTCGAGCAGGTGGCTCCGGCGTGCTCGGCAGGTTGTTCAGACGGGTCTGGCAGGTGTTTTCCGTCTGTTCGGGGTGTGGTTCCAGCATCACATGCACATGGTTGTGGCACGTCTGAGATGTGGTTCCGGCCGGCCCGACAGGTGTTTCCACAGTGTCCGCCAAGTGGTACTGGCGTAGTTGGCAGGTGATTTTGGCATGACCGGCAGGTGGTTCCAGCAAGCCCGGCAGGTGATTCCGAAGTGTTCCCCAACTGGTTGTGGCGTAGCCGGCAGGTGATTTTTGCGTGTCCGGCAGGTGGTTCTGGCGAGTCGAGCAGGTGGTTCCGGCGTGCTCGGCAGGTGCTTCCGGGGTCATTGGCACGTGGTTCTGGCATATCTGAGAGGTGGTTCCGGCATGCCCGGCAGGTGATTCTGGAGTGTTCGCCAAGTGTTTCCAGGGTAGCCGGCAGGTGAGTTTGCATGTCCAGCGGTCGTTCCGGCGGGTCGAGCCGGTGGTTCCGGCGTGTCCGGCAGGTGGTTCCGGTCTGTCCGGCAGGTGGTTCTGTGGTGTCCGGCACGAGGTTCAGTCTGAGAGGCTGTGCCGGCATGCCCCTCACGTGATTCCGGCTTGTCCCCGAAGTGGTGCTGGTGTAGCAGGCAGATGATTTTGGCGTGTCCGGCAGGTGGTTCAGGCGAGTTGAGCAGGTGGTTGCGACGTGCTCGGCAGGTGCTTCCGGCGTCTCCGGCACGGGTTTCTGGCACATCTGACTGGTGGTTCCGGCATGCCCAAAAGTTGATTCCGGTCTGTCCGGTAGGTGGTTCCGGCGTGCACGGCACGTGGTTCTGGTACGTGTCAGAGGTGGTTGCGTATGCCCAACAGGTGATTCCGGACAGTCCGCCACGTGCTTCTGGCACGTCTGAGAGGTGGTTCCAACATGCCCGGCATGTCATTTCGGAGAGTCGTCCAAGTGGTTCTGGCATAGCCCACAGGTGATTTTGGCGTGTCCGGCAGGTGGTTCCGCCTTGATCGGCAGGTGGTTCAGGCATGGCCGTCACGTGGTTCCAGTCTGTCCAGGACGTGTTTCCAGCTTCTCCGGCAGGTGGTTCTGGTACGTCTGAGAGGTGGTTCCGCCATGGCTGGCAGGTGATCCCGGACCGTCCCCCAGGTGGTTCTGGCATAGCCAGCAGTTGATATTGGCCTGTCCGGCAGGTGGTTCCAGCGAGTCGAACAGGTGGCTCCGGCGTTCTTGGCAGGTGGTTCCGGTCTGTCCGGTAGGTGTTTCCGGCGTGTCTGGCACGTGCTTCCGGCATGCGCAGCAGGTGATTCCGTAGTGTCCGCCACGTGGTTCTGGCATACCCGGCAGGTGATTTTGGCATGGCCGGCAGGTGTTTCTGGCGAGTCGAGGAGGTGGCTCCGGCATGCTCGGCAGGTGCTTCCGGCGTCTCCGGCACTTGGTTCTGGTGTGTCTGAGAGCTGGTTCCGGCATGTCCGGCAGATGATTCCGGAATGTCCGCCAAGTGGTTCTGGCATACCCAGCAGGTGATTTTGGCTTGTCAGGGAGGTGGTACCGGTGAGTCGAGCAGGTGGTTCCGGCGTGCTCGGCAGGTGGTTCAGGCGGTTCTGGCAGGTGGTATCCGTTTGTTCGGGGTGTGGTTCCAGCATCTCATGAACACGTTTCTGGCACGTCTGAGATGTGGTTCCAGCCGGCCCGACAGGTGTTTCCACAGTGTCCGCCAAGCGGTTCTGGCGTAGTTGGCAGGTGATTTTGGCATGACTGGCAGGTGGTTCCAGCAAGCCTGGCAGGTGATTCCAAAGTGTTCACCAACTGGTTGTGGCGTAGCCGGCAGGTGATTTTTGCGTGATCGGCAGGTGGTTCTGGCGAGTCGAGCAGGTGGTTCCGGCGTGCTCGGCTGGTGCTTCCGGGGTCATTGGCACGGGGTTCTGGCATGTCTGAGAGGTGGTTCCTGCATGCCCGGCAAGTGATTCCGGAGTGTTCGCCAAGTGGTTCTGGCATAGTCGGCAGGTGATTTTGGCATGTCCGGCAGGTGGTTCAGGCGAGTTGAGCAGGTGGTTCCAACGTGCTTGGCAGGTGCTTCCGGCGTCCCCGGCACGTGTTTCTGGCACATCTGACAGGTGGTTCCGGCATGCCCGAAAGGTGATTCCGGTCTGTCCGGTAGGTGGTTCCAGCCTGCACGGCATGTGGTTCTGGTACGTCTCAGAGGTGGTTGCGCATGCCCAACAGGTGATTCCGGACTGTCCGCCACATGGTTCTGGCACGTCTGAGAGGTGGTTCCGGCATGCCCGGCAGGTCATCCCAGAGAGTCCTCCAAGTGGTTCTGGCATAACACGCAGGTGATTTTGGCGTGTCTGGCAGGTTGTTCCGTTGTGCTTGGCAGGTGGTTCAGGCTTGGCCGGCAGGTGGTTCCAGACTGTCCAGGACGTGTTTCCAGCTTCTCCGGCAGGTGGTTCTGGTACGTCTGAGAGGTGGTTCCGCCATGGCTGGCAGGTGATTCCGGACCGTCCCCCAGGTGGTTCTGGCATAGCCAGCAGTTGATATTGGCCTGTCCGGCAGGTGGTTCCAGCGAGTCGAACAGGTGGCTCCGGCGTGCTCGACAGGTGGTTCCAGTCTGTCCGGTAGGTGATTCCGGCGTGTCCGGCACGTGCTTCCGGCACGTCTGAGAGGTGGTTCCGGCATGCGCGACAGGTGATTTCGGAGTGTCCGCCAGGTGGTTCTGGCGTACCCGGCAGGTGATTTTGGCATGTCCGGCAGGTGTTTCTGGCGAGTCGAGCAGGTGGCTCCGGCATGCTCGGCAGGTGCTTCCGGCGTCTCCGGCACGTGGTTCTGGTGTGTCTGAGAGCTGGTTCCGGCATGTCCGGCAGATGATTCCGGAGTGTCCGCCAAGTGGTTCTGGCATACCCGGCTGGTGATTTGGGCATGTCAGGTAGGTGGTTCCGGCGAGTCGAGCAGGTGGCTCCAGCGTGCTCGGCAGGTTGTTCAGACGGGTCTGGCAGGTGTTTTCCGTCTGTTCGGGGTGTGGTTCCAGCATCTCATGCACATGGTTCTGGCACGTCTGAGATGTGGTTCCGGCCGGCCCGACAGGTGTTTCCACAGTGTCCGCCAAGTGGTACTGGCGTAGTTGGCAGGTGATTTTGGCATGACCGGCAGGTGGTTCCAGCAAGCCCGGCAGGTGATTCCGAAGTGTTCCCCAACTGGTTGTGGCGTAGCCGGCAGGTGATTTTTGCGTGTCCGGCAGGTGGTTCTGGCGAGTCGAGCAGGTGGTTCCGGCGTGCTCGGCAGGTGCTTCCGGGGTCATTGGCACGTGGTTCTGGCATATCTGAGAGGTGGTTCCGGCATGCCCGGCAGGTGATTCCGGAGTGTTCGCCAAGTGTTTCCGGCGTAGCCGGCAGGTGAGTTTGCATGTCCAGCGGTCGTTCCGGCGGGTCGAGCCGGTGGTTCCGGCATGTCCGGAAGTTGGTTCCGGTCTGTCCAGCAGGTGGTTCTGTGGTGTCCGGCACGAGGTTCAGTCTGAGAGGCTGTGCCGGCATGCCCCTCACGTGATTCCGGCTTGTCCCCGAAGTGGTGCTGGTGTAGCGGGCAGGTGATTTTGGCGTGTCCGGCAGGTGGTTCAGGCCAGTTGAGCAGGTGGTTGCGACGTGCTCGGCAGGTGCTTCCGGCGTCTCCGGCACGTGTTTCTGGCACATCTGACTGGTGGTTCCGGCATGCCCAAAAGTTGATTCCGGTCTGTCCGGTAGGTGGTTCCGGCGTGCATGGCACGTGGTTCTGGTACGTCTCAGAGGTGGTTGCGTATGCCCAACAGGTGATTCCGGACTGTCCGCCACGTGCTTCAGGCACGTCTGAGAGGTGGTTCCAACATGCCCGGCAGGTCATTTCGGAGAGTCGTCCAAGTGGTTCTGGCGTAGCCCGCAGGTGATTTTGGCGTGTCCGGCAGGTGGTTCCGCCGTGCTCGGCAGGTGGTTCAGGCATGGCCGTCACGTGGTTCCAGTCTGTCCAGGACGTGTTTCCAGCTTCTCCGGCAGGTGGGTCTGGTACGTCTGAGAGGTGGTTCCGCCATGGCTGGCAGGTGATCCCGGACTGTCCCCCAGGTGGTTCTGGCATAGCCAGCAGTTGATATTGGCCTGTCCGGCAGGTGGTTCCAGCGAGTCGAACAGGTGGCTCCGGTGTTCTTGGCAGGTGGTTCCGGTCTGTCCGGTAGGTGATTCCGGCGTGTCTGGCACGTGCTTCCGGCATGCGCGGCAGGATATTCCGTAGTGTCCGCCAGGTGGTTCTGGCATACCCGGCAGGTGATTTTGGCGTGTCCGGCAGGTGTTTCTGGCGAGTCGAGCAGGTGGCTCCGGCGTGCTCGGCAGGTTGTTCAGACGGGTCTGGCAGGTGTTTTCCGTCTGTTCGGGGTGTGGTTCCAGCATCTCATGCACATGGTTCTGGCACGTCTGAGATGTGGTTCCGGCCGGCCCGACAGGTGTTTCCACAGTGTCCGCCAAGTTGTACTGGCGTAGTTGTCAGGTGATTTTGGCATGACCGGCAGGTGGTTCCAGCAAGCCTGGCAGGTGATTCCAAAGTGTTCACCAACTGGTTGTGGCGTAGCCGGCAGGTGATTTTTGCGTGATCGGCAGGTGGTTCTGGCGAGTCGAGCAGGTGGTTCCGGCGTGCTCGGCTGGTGCTTCCGGGGTCATTGGCACGGGGTTCTGGCATGTCTGAGAGGTGGTTCCTGCATGCCCGGCAAGTGATTCCGGAGTGTTCGCCAAGTGGTTCTGGCATACTCGGCAGGTGCTTTTGGCATGTCCGGCAGGTGGTTCAGGCGAGTTGAGCAGGTGGTTCCACCGTGCTTGGCAGGTGCTTCCGGCATCTCCGGCACGTGTTTCTGGCACATCTGACAGGTGGTTCCGGCATGCCCGAAAGGTGATTCCGGTCTGTCCGGTAGGTGGGTCCAGCCTACACGGCATGTGTTTCTGGTACGTCTCAGAGATGGTTGCGCATGCCCAACAGGTGATTCCGGACTGTCCGCCACATGGTTCTGGCACGTCTGAGAGGTGGTTCCGTCATGCCCGGCAGGTCATCCCAGAGAGTCCTCCAAGTGGTTCTGGCATGACACGCAGGTGATTTTGGCATGTCTGGCAGGTTGTTCCGTTGTGCTTGGCAGGTGGTTCAGGCTTGGCCGGCAGGTGGTTCCAGACTGTCCAGGACGTGTTTCCAGCTTCACCGGCAGGTGGTTCTGGTACGTCTGAGAGGTGGTTCCGCCATGGCTGGCAGGTGATTCCGGACCGTCCCCGAGGTGGTTCTGGCATAGCCAGCAGTTGATATTGGCCTGTCCGGCAGGTGGTTCCAGCGAGTCGAACAGGTGGCTCCGGCGTGCTCGACAGGTGGTTCCGGTCTGTCCGGTAGGTGATTCCGGCGTGTCCGGCACGTGCTTCCGGCACGTCTGAGAGGTGGTTCCGGCATGCGCGACAGGTGATTTCGGAGTGTCCGCCAGGTGGTTCTGGCGTACCCGGCAGGTGATTTTGGCGTGTCCGGCAGGTGTTTCTGGCGAGTCGAGCAGGTGGCTCCGGCATGCTCGGCAGGTGCTTCCGGCGTCTCCGGCACGTGGTTCTGGTGTGTCTGAGAGCTGGTTCCGGCATGTCCGGCAGATGATTCCGGAGTGTCCGCCAAGTGGTTCTGGCATACCCGGCTGGTGATTTGGGCATGTCAGGTAGGTGGTTCCGGCGAGTCGAGCAGGTGGCTCCGGCGTGCTCGGCAGGTTGTTCCGACGGGTCTGGCAGGTGTTTTCCGTCTGTTCGGGGTGTGGTTCCAGCATCTCATGCACATGGTTCTGGCACGTCTGAGATGTGGTTCCGGCCGGCCCGACAGGTGTTTCCACAGTGTCCGCCAAGTGGTACTGGCGTAGTTGGCAGGTGATTTTGGCATGACCGGCAGGTGGTTCCAGCAAGCCCGGCAGGTGATTCCGAAGTGTTCCCCAACTGGTTGTGGCGTAGCCGGCAGGTGATTTTTGCGTGTCCGGCAGGTGGTTCTGGCGAGTCGAGCAGGTGGTTCCGGCGTGCTCGGCAGGTGCTTCCGGGGTCATTGGCACGTGGTTCTGGCATATCTGAGAGGTGGTTCCGGCATGCCCGGCAGGTGATTCCGGAGTGTTCGCCAAGTGTTTCCGGCGTAGCCGACAGGTGATTTTGCATGTCCAGCGGTCATTGCGGCGGGTCGAGCCGGTGGTTGCGGCGTGTCCGGCAGGTGGTTCCGGTCTGTCCGGCAGGTGGTTCTGTGGTGTCCGGCACGAGGTTCAGTCTGAGAGGCTGTGCCGGCATGCCCCTCACGTGATTCCGGCTTGTCCCCGAAGTGGTGCTGGTGTAGCGGGCAGGTGATTTTGGCGTGTCCGGCAGGTGGTTCAGGCGAGTTGAGCAGGTGGTTGCGACGTGCTCGGCAGGTGCTTCCGGCGTCTCCGGCACGTGTTTCTGGCACATCTGACTGGTGGTTCCGGCATGCCCAAAAGTTGATTCCGGTCTGTCCGGTAGGTGGTTCCGGCGTGCACGGCACGTGGTTCTGGTACGTCTCAGAGGTGGTTGCGTATGCCCAACAGGTGATTCTGGACTGTCCGCCACGATCTTCTGGCACGTCTGAGAGGTGGTTCCAACATGCCCGGCAGGTCATTTCGGAGAGTCGTCCAAGTGGTTCTGGCGTAGCCCGCAGGTGATTTTGGCGTGTCTGGCAGGTGGTTCCGCCGTGCTCGGCAGGTGCTTCAGGCATGGCCGTCACGTGGTTCCAGTCTGTCCAGGACGTGTTTCCAGCTTCTCCGGCAGGTGGTTCTGGTACGTCTGAGAGGTGGTTCTGCCATGGCTGGCAGGTGATCCCGGACTGTCTGCCAGGTGGTTCTGGCATAGCCAGCAGTTGATATTGGCCTGTCCGGCAGGTGGTTCCAGCGAGTCGAACAGGTGGCTCCGGCGTTCTTGGCAGGTGGTTCCGGTCTGTCCGGTAGGTGTTTCCGGCGTGTCTGGCACGTGCTTCCGGCACGTCTGAGAGGTGGTTCCGGCATGCGCGACAGGTGATTTCGGAGTGTCCGCCAGGTGGTTCTGGCGTACCCGGAAGGTGATTTTGGCGTGTCCGGCAGGTGTTTCTGGCGACTGGAGCAGGTGGCTCCGGCATGCTCGGCAGGTGCTTCTGGCGTCTCCGGCACTTGGTTCTGGTGTGTCTGAGAGCTGGTTCTGGCATGTCCGGCAGATGATTCCGGAGTGTCCGCCAAGTGGTTCTGGCATACCCAGCAGGTGATTTTGGCGTGTCAGGGAGGTGGTACCGGTGAGTCGAGCAGGTGGTTCCGGCGTGCTCAGCAGGTGGTTCAGGCGCTTCTGGCAGGTGGTATCCGTCTGTTCGGGGTGTGGTTCCAGCATCTCATGAACACGTTTCTGGCACGTCTGAGATGTGGTTCCAGCCGGCCCGACAGGTGTTTCCGCAGTGTCCGCCAAGCGGTTCTGGCGTAGTTGGCAGGTGATTTTGGCATGACTGGCAGGTGGTTCCAGCAAGCCTGGCAGGTGATTCCAAAGTGTTCACCAACTGGTTGTGGCGTAGCCGGCAGGTGATTTTTGCGTGATCGGCAGGTGGTTCTGGCGAGTCGAGCAGGTGGTTCCGGCGTGCTCGGCTGGTGCTTCCGGGGTCATTGGCACGGGGTTCTGGCATGTCTGAGAGGTGGTTCCTGCATGCCCGGCAAGTGATTCCGGAGTGTTCGCCAAGTGGTTCTGGCATAGTCGGCAGGTGATTTTGGCATGTCCGGCAGGTGGTTCAGGCGAGTTGAGCAGGTGGTTCCAACGTGCTTGGCAGGTGCTTCCGGCGTCTCCGGCACGTGTTTCTGGCACATCTGACAGGTGGTTCCGGCATGCCCGAAAGGTGATTCCGGTCTGTCCGGTAGGTGGTTCCAGCCTGCACGGCATGTGGTTCTGGTACGTCTCAGAGGTGGTTGCGCATGCCCAACAGGTGATTCCGGACTGTCCGCCACATGGTTCTGGCACGTCTGAGAGGTGGTTCCGGCATGCCCGGCAGGTCATCCCAGAGAGTCCTCCAAGTGGTTCTGGCATAACACGCAGGTGATTTTGGCGTGTCTGGCAGGTTGTTCCGTTGTGCTTGGCAGGTGGTTCAGGCTTGGCCGGCAGGTGGTTCCAGACTGTCCAGGACGTGTTTCCAGCTTCTCCGGCAGGTGGTTCTGGTACGTCTGAGAGGTGGTTCCGCCATGGCTGGCAGGTGATTCCGGACCGTCCCCCAGGTGGTTCTGGCATAGCCAGCAGTTGATATTGGCCTGTCCGGCAGGTGGTTCCAGCGAGTCGAACAGGTGGCTCCGGCGTGCTCGGCAGGTGGTTCCGGTCTGTCCGGTAGGTGATTCCGGCGTGTCCGGCACGTGCTTCCGGCACGTCTGAGAGGTGGTTCCGGCATGCGCGACAGGTGATTTCGGAGTGTCCGCCAGGTGGTTCTGGCGTACCCGGCAGGTGATTTTGGCGTGTCCGGCAGGTGTTTCTGGCGAGTCGAGCAGGTGGCTCCGGCATGCTCGGCAGGTGCTTCCGGCCTCTCCGGCACGTGGTTCTGGTGTGTCTGAGAGCTGGTTCCGGCATGTCCGGCAGATGATTCCGGAGTGTCCGCCAAGTGGTTCTGGCATACCCGGCTGGTGATTTGGGCATGTCAGGTAGGTGGTTCCGGCGAGTCGAGCAGGTGGCTCCGGCGTGCTCGGCAGGTTGTTCAGACGGGTCTGGCAGGTGTTTTCCGTCTGTTCGGGGTGTGGTTCCAGCATCTCATGCACATGGTTCTGGCACGTCTGAGATGTGGTTCCGGCCGGCCCGACAGGTGTTTCCACAGTGTCCGCCAAGTGGTACTGGCGTAGTTGGCAGGTGATTTTGGCATGACCGGCAGGTGGTTCCAGCAAGCCCGGCAGGTGATTCCGAAGTGTTCCCCAACTGGTTGTGGCGTAGCCGGCAGGTGATTTTTGCGTGTCCGGCAGGTGGTTCTGGCGAGTCGAGCAGGTGGTTCCGGCGTGCTCGGCAGGTGCTTCCGGGGTCATTGGCACGTGGTTCTGGCATATCTGAGAGGTGGTTCCGGCATGCCCGGCAGGTGATTCCGGAGTGTTCGCCAAGTGTTTGCGGCGTAGCCGGCAGGTGATTTTGCATGTCCAGCGGTCGTTCCGGCGGGTCGAGCCGGTGGTTCCGGCGTGTCTGGCAGGTGGTTCCGGTCTGTCCGGCAGGTGGTTCTGTGGTGTCCGGCACTAGGTTCAGTCTGAGAGGCTGTGCCGGCATGCCCCTCACGTGATTCCGGCTTGTCCCCGAAGTGGTGCTGGTGTAGCGGGCAGGTGATTTTGGCGTGTCCGGCAGGTGGTTCAGGCGAGTTGAGCAGGTGGTTGCGACGTGCTCGGCAGGTGCTTCCGGCGTCTCCGGCACGTGTTTCTGGCACATCTGACTGGTGGTTCCGGGAGGCCCAAAAGTGGATTCCGGTCTGTCCGGTAGGTGGTTCCGGCGTGCACGGCATGTGGTTCTGGTACGTCTCAGAGGTGGTTGTGCATGCCCAACAGGTGATTCCGGACTGTCCGCCACGTGCTTCTGGCACGTCTGAGAGGTGGTTCCAACATGCCCGGCAGGTCATTTCGGAGAGTCGTCCAAGTGGTTCTGGCGTAGCCCGCAGGTGATTTTGGCGTGTCCGGCAGGTGGTTCCGCCGTGCTCGGCAGGTGGTTCAGGCATGGCCTTCACGTGGTTCCAGTCTGTCCAGGACGTGTTTCCAGCTTCTCCGGCAGGTGGTTCTGGTACGTCTGAGAGGTGGTTCCGCCATGGCTGGCAGGTGATCCCGGACTGTCCCCCAGGTGGTTCTGGCATAGCCAGCAGTTGATATTGGCCTGTCCGGCAGGTGGTTCCAGCGAGTCGAACAGGTGGCTCCGGCGCTCTTGGCAGGTGGTTCCGGTCTGTCCGGTAGGTGTTTCCGCGTGTCCGGCACGTGCTTCCGGCACGTGTGAGAGGTGGTTCCGGCATGCGCGGCAGGTGATTCCGTAGTGTCCGCCAGGAGGTTCTGGCATACCCGGCAGGTGATTTTTGCGTGTCCGGCAGGTGTTTCTGGCGACTGGAGCAGGTGGCTCCGGCATGCTCGGCAGGTGCTTCCGGCGTCTCCGGCACTTGGTTCTGGTGTGTCTGAGAGCTGGTTCCGGCATGTCCGGCAGATGATTCCGGAGTGTCCGCCAAGTGGTTCTGGCATACCCAGCAGGTGATTTTGGCGTGTCAGGGAGGTGGTACCTGTGAGTCGAGCAGGTGGTTCCGGCGTGCTCAGCAGGTGGTTCAGGCGGTTCTGGCAGGTGGTATCCGTCTGTTCGGGGTGTGGTTCCAGCATCTCATGAACACGTTTCTGGCACGTCTGAGATGTGGTTCCAGCCGGCCCGACAGGTGTTTCCGCAGTGTCCGCCAAGCGGTTCTGGCGTAGTTGGCAGGTGATTTTGGCATGACTGGCAGGTGGTTCCAGCAAGCCTGGCAGGTGATTCCAAAGTGTTCACCAACTGGTTGTGGCGTAGCCGGCAGGTGATTTTTGCGTGATCGGCAGGTGGTTCTGGCGAGTCGAGCAGGTGGTTCCGGCGTGCTCGGCTGGTGCTTCCGGGGTCATTGGCACGGGGTTCTGGCATGTCTGAGAGGTGGTTCCTGCATGCCCGGCAAGTGATTCCGGAGTGTTCGCCAAGTGGTTCTGGCATAGTCGGCAGGTGATTTTGGCATGTCCGGCAGGTGGTTCAGGCGAGTTGAGCAGGTGGTTCCAACGTGCTTGGCAGGTGCTTCCGGCGTCTCCGGCACGTGTTTCTGGCACATCTGACAGGTGGTTCCGGCATGCCCGAAAGGTGATTCCGGTCTGTCCGGTAGGTGGTTCCAGCCTGCACGGCATGTGGTTCTGGTACGTCTCAGAGGTGGTTGCGCATGCCCAACAGGTGATTCCGGACTGTCCGCCACATGGTTCTGGCACGTCTGAGAGGTGGTTCCGGCATGCCCGGCAGGTCATCCCAGAGAGTCCTCCAAGTGGTTCTGGCATAACACGCAGGTGATTTTGGCGTGTCTGGCAGGTTGTTCCGTTGTGCTTGGCAGGTGGTTCAGGCTTGGCCGGCAGGTGGTTCCAGACTGTCCAGGACGTGTTTCCAGCTTCTCCGGCAGGTGGTTCTGGTACGTCTGAGAGGTGGTTCCGCCATGGCTGGCAGGTGATTCCGGACCGTCCCCCAGGTGGTTCTGGCATAGCCAGCAGTTGATATTGGCCTGTCCGGCAGGTGGTACCAGCGAGTCGAACAGGTGGCTCCGGCGTGCTCGGCAGGTGGTTCCGGTCTGTCCGGTAGGTGTTTCCGGCGTGTCCGGCACGTGCTTCCGGCACGTCTGAGAGGTGGTTCCGGCATGCGCGACAGGTGATTTCGGAGTGTCCGCCAGGTGGTTCTGGCGTACCCGGCAGGTGATTTTGGCGTGTCCGGCAGGTGTTTCTGGCGAGTCGAGCAGGTGGCTCCGGCATGCTCGGCAGGTGCTTCCGGCCTCTCCGGCACGTGGTTCTGGTGTGTCTGAGAGCTGGTTCCGGCATGTCCGGCAGATGATTCCGGAGTGTCCGCCAAGTGGTTCTGGCATACCCAGCAGGTGATTTTGGCGTGTCAGGGAGGTGGTACCTGTGAGTCGAGCAGGTGGTTCCGGCGTGCTCAGCAGGTGGTTCAGGCGGTTCTGGCAGGTGGTATCCGTCTGTTCGGGGTGTGGTTCCAGCATCTCATGAACACGTTTCTGGCACGTCTGAGATGTGGTTCCAGCCGGCCCGACAGGTGTTTCCGCAGTGTCCGCCAAGCGGTTCTGGCGTAGTTGGCAGGTGATTTTGGCATGACTGGCAGGTGGTTCCAGCAAGCCTGGCAGGTGATTCCAAAGTGTTCACCAACTGGTTGTGGCGTAGCCGGCAGGTGATTTTTGCGTGATCGGCAGGTGGTTCTGGCGAGTCGAGCAGGTGGTTCCGGCGTGCTCGGCTGGTGCTTCCGGGGTCATTGGCACGGGGTTCTGGCATGTCTGAGAGGTGGTTCCTGCATGCCCGGCAAGTGATTCCGGAGTGTTCGCCAAGTGGTTCTGGCATAGTCGGCAGGTGATTTTGGCATGTCCGGCAGGTGGTTCAGGCGAGTTGAGCAGGTGGTTCCAACGTGCTTGGCAGGTGCTTCCGGCGTCTCCGGCACGTGTTTCTGGCACATCTGACAGGTGGTTCCGGCATGCCCGAAAGGTGATTCCGGTCTGTCCGGTAGGTGGTTCCAGCCTGCACGGCATGTGGTTCTGGTACGTCTCAGAGGTGGTTGCGCATGCCCAACAGGTGATTCCGGACTGTCCGCCACATGGTTCTGGCACGTCTGAGAGGTGGTTCCGGCATGCCCGGCAGGTCATCCCAGAGAGTCCTCCAAGTGGTTCTGGCATAACACGCAGGTGATTTTGGCGTGTCTGGCAGGTTGTTCCGTTGTGCTTGGCAGGTGGTTCAGGCTTGGCCGGCAGGTGGTTCCAGACTGTCCAGGACGTGTTTCCAGCTTCTCCGGCAGGTGGTTCTGGTACGTCTGAGAGGTGGTTCCGCCATGGCTGGCAGGTGATTCCGGACCGTCCCCCAGGTGGTTCTGGCATAGCCAGCAGTTGATATTGGCCTGTCCGGCAGGTGGTACCAGCGAGTCGAACAGGTGGCTCCGGCGTGCTCGGCAGGTGGTTCCGGTCTGTCCGGTAGGTGTTTCCGGCGTGTCCGGCACGTGCTTCCGGCACGTCTGAGAGGTGGTTCCGGCATGCGCGACAGGTGATTTCGGAGTGTCCGCCAGGTGGTTCTGGCGTACCCGGCAGGTGATTTTGGCGTGTCCGGCAGGTGTTTCTGGCGAGTCGAGCAGGTGGCTCCGGCATGCTCGCCAGGTGCTTCCGGCCTCTCCGGCACGTGGTTCTGGTGTGTCTGAGAGCTGGTTCCGGCATGTCCGGCAGATGATTCCGGAGTGTCCGCCAAGTGGTTCTGGCATACCCGGCTGGTGATTTGGGCATGTCAGGTAGGTGGTTCCGGCGAGTCGAGCAGGTGGCTCCGGCGTGCTCGGCAGGTTGTTCAGACGGGTCTGGCAGGTGTTTTCCGTCTGTTCGGGGTGTGGTTCCAGCATCTCATGCACATGGTTCTGGCACGTCTGAGATGTGGTTCCGGCCGGCCCGACAGGTGTTTCCACAGTGTCCGCCAAGTGGTACTGGCGTAGTTGGCAGGTGATTTTGGCATGACCGGCAGGTGGTTCCAGCAAGCCCGGCAGGTGATTCCGAAGTGTTCCCCAACTGGTTGTGGCGTAGCCGGCAGGTGATTTTTGCGTGTCCGGCAGGTGGTTCTGGCGAGTCGAGCAGGTGGTTCCGGCGTGCTCGGCAGGTGCTTCCGGGGTCATTGGCACGTGGTTCTGGCATATCTGAGAGGTGGTTCCGGCATGCCCGGCAGGTGATTCCGGAGTGTTCGCCAAGTGTTTGCGGCGTAGCCGGCAGGTGATTTTGCATGTCCAGCGGTCGTTCCGGCGGGTCGAGCCGGTGGTTCCGGCGTGTCTGGCAGGTGGTTCCGGTCTGTCCGGCAGGTGGTTCTGTGGTGTCCGGCACTAGGTTCAGTCTGAGAGGCTGTGCCGGCATGCCCCTCACGTGATTCCGGCTTGTCCCCGAAGTGGTGCTGGTGTAGCGGGCAGGTGATTTTGGCGTGTCCGGCAGGTGGTTCAGGCGAGTTGAGCAGGTGGTTGCGACGTGCTCGGCAGGTGCTTCCGGCGTCTCCGGCACGTGTTTCTGGCACATCTGACTGGTGGTTCCGGGAGGCCCAAAAGTGGATTCCGGTCTGTCCGGTAGGTGGTTCCGGCGTGCACGGCATGTGGTTCTGGTACGTCTCAGAGGTGGTTGTGCATGCCCAACAGGTGATTCCGGACTGTCCGCCACGTGCTTCTGGCACGTCTGAGAGGTGGTTCCAACATGCCCGGCAGGTCATTTCGGAGAGTCGTCCAAGTGGTTCTGGCGTAGCCCGCAGGTGATTTTGGCGTGTCCGGCAGGTGGTTCCGCCGTGCTCGGCAGGTGGTTCAGGCATGGCCTTCACGTGGTTCCAGTCTGTCCAGGACGTGTTTCCAGCTTCTCCGGCAGGTGGTTCTGGTACGTCTGAGAGGTGGTTCCGCCATGGCTGGCAGGTGATCCCGGACTGTCCCCCAGGTGGTTCTGGCATAGCCAGCAGTTGATATTGGCCTGTCCGGCAGGTGGTTCCAGCGAGTCGAACAGGTGGCTCCGGCGCTCTTGGCAGGTGGTTCCGGTCTGTCCGGTAGGTGTTTCCGCGTGTCCGGCACGTGCTTCCGGCACGTCTGAGAGGTGGTTCCGGCATGCGCGGCAGGTGATTCCGTAGTGTCCGCCAGGAGGTTCTGGCATACCCGGCAGGTGATTTTTGCGTGTCCGGCAGGTGTTTCTGGCGAGTGGAGCAGGTGGCTCCGGCATGCTCGGCAGGTGCTTCCGGCGTCTCCGGCACTTGGTTCTGGTGTGTCTGAGAGCTGGTTCCGGCATGTCCGGCAGATGATTCCGGAGTGTCCGCCAAGTGGTTCTGGCATACCCAGCAGGTGATTTTGGCGTGTCAGGGAGGTGGTACCTGTGAGTCGAGCAGGTGGTTCCGGCGTGCTCAGCAGGTGGTTCAGGCGGTTCTGGCAGGTGGTATCCGTCTGTTCGGGGTGTGGTTCCAGCATCTCATGAACACGTTTCTGGCACGTCTGAGATGTGGTTCCAGCCGGCCCGACAGGTGTTTCCGCAGTGTCCGCCAAGCGGTTCTGGCGTAGTTGGCAGGTGATTTTGGCATGACTGGCAGGTGGTTCCAGCAAGCCTGGCAGGTGATTCCAAAGTGTTCACCAACTGGTTGTGGCGTAGCCGGCAGGTGATTTTTGCGTGATCGGCAGGTGGTTCTGGCGAGTCGAGCAGGTGGTTCCGGCGTGCTCGGCTGGTGCTTCCGGGGTCATTGGCACGGGGTTCTGGCATGTCTGAGAGGTGGTTCCTGCATGCCCGGCAAGTGATTCCGGAGTGTTCGCCAAGTGGTTCTGGCATAGTCGGCAGGTGATTTTGGCATGTCCGGCAGGTGGTTCAGG
Organism: Equus caballus; assembly: GCF_041296265.1. NCBI lineage: Eukaryota > Metazoa > Chordata > Mammalia > Perissodactyla > Equidae > Equus > Equus caballus. The sequence goes on along the minus strand of NC_091706.1, from coordinate 2,588,986 downwards.
CGAGTTGAGCAGGTGTTTCCAACGTGCTTGGCAGGTGCTTCCGGCGTCTCCGGCACGTGTTTCTGGCACATCTGACAGGTGGTTCCAGCATGCCCGAAAGGTGATTCCGGTCTGTCCGGTAGGTGGTTCCAGGCTGCACGGCATGTGGTTCTGGTACGTCTCAGAGGTGGTTGCGCACGCGCAACAGGTGATTCCGGACTGTCCGCCACATGGTTCTGGCACGTCTGAGAGGTGGTTCCGGCATGCCCGGCAGGTCATCCCAGAGAGTCCTCCAAGTGGTTCTGGCATAACACGCAGGTGATTTTGGCGTGTCTGGCAGGTTGTTCCGTTGTGCTTGGCAGGTGGTTCAGGCTTGGCCGGCAGGTGGTTCCAGACTGTCCAGGACGTGTTTCCAGCTTCTCCGGCAGGTGGTTCTGGTACGTCTGAGAGGTGGTTCCGCCATGGCTGGCAGGTGATTCCGGACCGTCCCCCAGGTGGTTCTGGCATAGCCAGCAGTTGATATTGGCCTGTCCGGCAGGTGGTTCCAGCGAGTCGAACAGGTGGCTCCGGCGTGCTCGGCAGGTGGTTCCGGTCTGTCCGGTAGGTGATTCCGGCGTGTCCGGCACGTGCTTCCGGCACGTCTGAGAGGTGGTTCCGGCATGCGCGACAGGTGATTTCGGAGTGTCCGCCAGGTGGTTCTGGCGTACCCGGCAGGTGATTTTGGCGTGTCCGGCAGGTGTTTCTGGCGAGTCGAGCAGGTGGCTCCGGCATGCTCGCCAGGTGCTTCCGGCGTCTCCGGCACGTGGTTCTGGTGTGTCTGAGAGCTGGTTCCGGCATGTCCGGCAGATGATTCCGGAGTGTCCGCCAAGTGGTTCTGGCATACCCGGCTGGTGATTTGGGCATGTCAGGTAGGTGGTTCCGGCGAGTCGAGCAGGTGGCTCCGGCATGCTCGGCAGGTTGTTCAGACGGGTCTGGCAGGTGTTTTCCGTCTGTTCGGGGTGTGGTTCCAGCATCTCATGCACATGGTTCTGGCACGTCTGAGATGTGGTTCCGGCCGGCCCGACAGGTGTTTCCACAGTGTCCGCCAAGTGGTACTGGCGTAGTTGTCAGGTGATTTTGGCATGACCGGCAGGTGGTTCCAGCAAGCCCGGCAGGTGATTCCGAAGTGTTCCCCAACTGGTTGTGGCGTAGCCGGCAGGTGATTTTTGCGTGTCCGGCAGGTGGTTCTGGCGAGTCGAGCAGGTGGTTCCGGCGTGCTCGGCAGGTGCTTCCGGGGTCATTGGCACGTGGTTCTGGCATATCTGAGAGGTGGTTCCGGCATGCCCGGCAGGTGATTCCGGAGTGTTCGCCAAGTGTTTCCGGCATAGCCGGCAGGTGAGTTTGCATGTCCAGCGGTCGTTCCGGCGGGTCGAGCCGGTGGTTCCGGCATGTCCGGAAGGTGGTTCCGGTCTGTCCAGCAGGTGGTTCTGTGGTGTCCGGCACGAGGTTCAGTCTGAGAGGCTGTGCCGGCATGCCCCTCACGTGATTCCGGCTTGTCCCCGAAGTGGTGCTGGTGTAGCGGGCAGGTGATTTTGGCGTGTCCGGCAGGTGGTTCAGGCGAGTTGAGCAGGTGGTTGCGACGTGCTCGGCAGGTGCTTCCGGCGTCTCCGGCACGGGTTTCTGGCACATCTGACTGGTGGTTCCGGCATGCCCAAAAGTTGATTCCGGTCTGTCCGGTAGGTGGTTCCGGCGTGCACGGCACGTGGTTCTGGTACGTCTCAGAGGTGGTTGCGTATGCCCAACAGGTGATTCCGGACTGTCCGCCACGTGCTTCTGGCACGTCTGAGAGGTGGTTCCAACATGCCCGGCATGTCATTTCGGAGAGTCGTCCAAGTGGTTCTGGCGTAGCCCGCAGGTGATTTTGGCGTGTCCGGCAGGTGGTTCCGCCGTGCTCGGCAGGTGGTTCAGGCATGGCCGTCACGTGGTTCCAGTCTGTCCAGGACGTGTTTCCAGCTTCTCCGGCAGGTGGGTCTGGTACGTCTGAGAGGTGGTTCCGCCATGGCTGGCAGGTGATCCCGGACTGTCCCCCAGGTGGTTCTGGCATAGCCAGCAGTTGATATTGGCCTGTCCGGCAGGTGGTTCCAGCGAGTCGAACAGGTGGCTCCGGTGTTCTTGGCAGGTGGTTCCGGTCTGTCCGGTAGGTGATTCCGGCGTGTCTGGCACGTGCTTCCGGCAGGCGTGGCAGGATATTCCGTAGTGTCCGCCAGGTGGTTCTGGCATACCCGGCAGGTGATTTTGGCGTGTCCGGCAGGTGTTTCTGGCGAGTCGAGCAGGTGGCTCCGGCGTGCTCGGCAGGTTGTTCAGACGGGTCTGGCAGGTGTTTTCCGTCTGTTCGGGGTGTGGTTCCAGCATCTCATGCACATGGTTCTGGCACGTCTGAGATGTGGTTCCGGCCGGCCCGACAGGTGTTTCCACAGTGTCCGCCAAGTTGTACTGGCGTAGTTGTCAGGTGATTTTGGCATGACCGGCAGGTGGTTCCAGCAAGCCTGGCAGGTGATTCCAAAGTGTTCACCAACTGGTTGTGGCGTAGCCGGCAGGTGATTTTTGCGTGATCGGCAGGTGGTTCTGGCGAGTCGAGCAGGTGGTTCCGGCGTGCTCGGCTGGTGCTTCCGGGGTCATTGGCACGGGGTTCTGGCATGTCTGAGAGGTGGTTCCTGCATGCCCGGCAAGTGATTCCGGAGTGTTCGCCAAGTGGTTCTGGCATACTCGGCAGGTGCTTTTGGCATGTCCGGCAGGAGGTTCAGGCGAGTTGAGCAGGTGGTTCCAACGTGCTTTGCAGGTGCTTCCGGCATCTCCGGCAAGTGTTTCTGGCACATCTGACAGGTGGTTCCGGCATGCCCGAAAGGTGATTCCGGTCTGTCCGGTAGGTGGGTCCAGCCTGCACGGCATGTGGTTCTGGTACGTCTCAGAGATGGTTGCGCATGCCCAACAGGTGATTCCGGACTGTCCGCCACATGGTTCTGGCACGTCTGAGAGGTGGTTCCGTCATGCCCGGCAGGTCATCCCAGAGAGTCCTCCAAGTGGTTCTGGAATAACACGCAGGTGATTTTGGCATGTCTGGCAGGTTGTTCCGTTGTGCTTGGCAGGTGGTTCAGGCTTGGCCGGCAGGTGGTTCCAGACTGTCCAGGACGTGTTTCCAGCTTCACCGGCAGGTGGTTCTGGTACGTCTGAGAGGTGGTTCCGCCATGGCTGGCAGGTGATTCCGGACCGTCCCCGAGGTGGTTCTGGCATAGCCAGCAGTTGATATTGGCCTGTCCGGCAGGTGGTTCCAGCGAGTCGAACAGGTGGCTCCGGCGTGCTCGACAGGTGGTTCCGGTCTGTCCGGTAGGTGATTCCGGCGTGTCCGGCACGTGCTCCTGGCACGTCTGAGAGGTGGTTCCGGCATGCGCGACAGGTGATTTCGGAGTGTCCGCCAGGTGGTTCTGGCGTACCCGGCAGGTGATTTTGGCGTGTCCGGCAGGTGTTTCTGGCGAGTCGAGCAGGTGGCTCCGGCATGCTCGCCAGGTGCTTCCGGCGTCTCCGGCACGTGGTTCTGGTGTGTCTGAGAGCTGGTTCCGGCATGTCCGGCAGATGATTCCGGAGTGTCCGCCAAGTGGTTCTGGCATACCCGGCTGGTGATTTGGGCATGTCAGTTAGGTGGTTCCGGCGAGTCGAGCAGGTGGCTCCGGCGTGCTCGGCAGGTTGTTCAGACGGGTCTGGCAGGTGTTTTCCGTCTGTTCGGGGTGTGGTTCCAGCATCTCATGCACATGGTTGTGGCACGTCTGAGATGTGGTTCCGGCCGGCCCTACAGGTGTTTCCACAGTGTCCGCCAAGTGGTACTGGCGTAGTTGGCAGGTGATTTTGGCATGACCGGCAGGTGGTTCCAGCAAGCCCGGCAGGTGATTCCGAAGTGTTCCCCAACTGGTTGTGGCGTAGCCGGCAGGTGATTTTTGCGTGTCCGGCAGATGGTTCTGGCGAGTCGAGCAGGTGGTTCCGGCGTGCTCGGCAGGTGCTTCCGGGGTCATTGGCACGAGGTTCTGGCATATCTGAGAGGTGGTTCCGGCATGCCCGGCAGGTGATTCTGGAGTGTTCGCCAAGTGTTTCCAGGGTAGCCGGCAGGTGAGTTTGCATGTCCAGCGGTCGTTCCGGCGGGTCGAGCCGGTGGGTCCGGCGTGTCCGGCAGGTGGTTCCGGTCTGTCCGGCAGGTGGTTCTGTGGTGTCCGGCACTAGGTTCAGTCTGAGAGGCTGTGCCGGCATGCCCCTCACGTGATTCCGGCTTGTCCCCGAAGTGGTGCTGGTGTAGCGGGCAGGTGATTTTGGCGTGTCCGGCAGGTGGTTCAGGCGAGTTGAGCAGGTGGTTGCGACGTGCTCGGCAGGTGCTTCCGGCGTCTCCGGCACGGGTTTCTGGCACATCTGACTGGTGGTTCCGGCATGCCCAAAAGTTGATTCCGGTCTGTCCGTTAGGTGGTTCCGGCGTGCACGGCACGTGGTTCTGGTACGTGTCAGAGGTGGTTGCGTATGCCCAACAGGTGATTCCGGACAGTCCGCCACGTGCTTCTGGCACGTCTGAGAGGTGGTTCCAACATGCCCGGCATGTCATTTCGGAGAGTCGTCCAAGTGGTTCTGGCATAGCCCACAGGTGATTTTGGCGTGTCTGGCAGGTGGTTCCGCCGTGCTCGGCAGGTGGTTCAGGCATGGCCGTCACGTGGTTCCAGTCTGTCCAGGACGTGTTTCCAGCTTCTCCGGCAGGGGGTTCTGGTACGTCTGAGAGGTGGTTCCGCCATGGCTGGCAGGTGATCCCGGACCGTCCCCCAGGTGGTTCTGGCATAACCAGCAGTTGATATTGGCCTGTCCGGCAGGTGGTTCCAGCGAGTCGAACAGGTGGCTCCGGCGTTCTTGGCAGGTGGTTCCGGTCTGTCCGGTAGGTGTTTCCGGCGTGTCTGGCACGTGCTTCCGGCATGCGCGGCAGGTGATTCCGTAGTGTCCTCCAGGTGGTTCTGGCATACCCGGCAGGTGATTTTGGCGTGGCCGGCAGGTGTTTCTGGCGAGTCGAGCAGGTGGCTCCGGCATGCTCAGCAGGTGCTTCCGGCGTCTCCGGCACTTGGTTCTGGTGTGTCTGAGAGCTGGTTCCGGCATGTCCGGCAGATGATTCCGGAGTGTCCGCCAAGTGGTTCTGGCATACCCAGCAGGTGATTTTGGCGTGTCAGGGAGGTGGTACCGGTGAGTCGAGCAGGTGGTTCCGGCGTGCTCGGCAGGTGGTTCAGGCGGTTCTGGCAGGTGGTATCCGTCTGTTCGGGGTGTGGTTCCAGCATCTCATGAACACGTTTCTGGCACGTCTGAGATGTGGTTCCAGCCGGCCCGACAGGTGTTTCCGCAGTGTCCGCCAAGCGGTTCTGGCGTAGTTGGCAGGTGATTTTGGCATGACTGGCAGGTGGTTCCAGCAAGCCTGGCAGGTGATTCCAAAGTGTTCACCAACTGGTTGTGGCGTAGCCGGCAGGTGATTTTTGCGTGATCGGCAGGTGGTTCTGGCGAGTCGAGCAGGTGGTTCCGGCGTGCTCGGCTGGTGCTTCCGGGGTCATTGGCACGGGGTTCTGGCATGTCTGAGAGGTGGTTCCTGCATGCCCGGCAAGTGATTCCGGAGTGTTCGCCAAGTGGTTCTGGCATAGTCGGCAGGTGATTTTGGCATGTCCGGCAGGTGGTTCAGGCGAGTTGAGCAGGTGGTTCCAACGTGCTTGGCAGGTGCTTCCGGCGTCTCCGGCACGTGTTTCTGGCACATCTGACAGGTGGTTCCGGCATGCCCGAAAGGTGATTCCGGTCTGTCCGGTAGGTGGTTCCAGCCTGCACGGCATGTGGTTCTGGTACGTCTCAGAGGTGGTTGCGCACGCGCAACAGGTGATTCCGGACTGTCCGCCACATGCTTCTGGCACGTCTGAGAGGTGGTTCCGGCATGCCCGGCAGGTCATCCCAGAGAGTCCTCCAAGTGGTTCTGGCATAACACGCAGGTGATTTTGGCGTGTCTGGCAGGTTGTTCCGTTGTGCTTGGCAGGTGGTTCAGGCTTGGCCGGCAGGTGGTTCCAGACTGTCCAGGACGTGTTTCCAGCTTCTCCGGCAGGTGGGTCTGGTACGTCTGAGAGGTGGTTCCGCCATGGCTGGCAGGTGATTCCGGACCGTCCCCCAGGTGGTTCTGGCATAGCCAGCAGTTGATATTGGCCTGTCCGGCAGGTGGTTCCAGCGAGTCGAACAGGTGGCTCCGGCGTGCTCGGCAGGTGGTTCCGGTCTGTCCGGTAGGTGATTCCGGCGTGTCCGGCACGTGCTTCCGGCACGTCTGAGACGTGGTTCCGGCATGCGCGACAGGTGATTTCGGAGTGTCCGCCAGGTGGTTCTGGCGTACCCGGCAGGTGATTTTGGCGTGTCCGGCAGGTGTTTCTGGCGAGTCGAGCAGGTGGCTCCGGCATGCTCGGCAGGTGCTTCCGGCGTCTCCGGCACGTGGTTCTGGTGTGTCTGAGAGCTGGTTCCGGCATGTTCGGCAGATGATTCCGGAGTGTCCGCCAAGTGGTTCTGGCATACCTGGCTGGTGATTTGGGCATGTCAGGTAGGTGGTTCCGGCGAGTCGAGCAGGTGGCTCCGGCGTGCTCGGCAGGTTGTTCAGACGGGTCTGGCAGGTGTTTTCCGTCTGTTCGGGGTGTGGTTCCAGCATCTCATGCACATGGTTCTGGCACGTCTGAGATGTGGTTCCGGCCGGCCCGACAGGTGTTTCCACAGTGTCCGCCAAGTGGTACTGGCGTAGTTGGCAGGTGATTTTGGCATGACCGGCAGGTGGTTCCAGCAAGCCCGGCAGGTGATTCCGAAGTGTTCCCCAACTGGTTGTGGCATAGCCGGCAGGTGATTTTTGCGTGTCCGGCAGGTGGTTCTGGCGAGTCGAGCAGGTGGTTCCGGCGTGCTCGGCAGGTGCTTCCGGGGTCATTGGCACGTGGTTCTGGCATATCTGAGAGGTGGTTCCGGCATGCCCGGCAGGTGATTCCGGAGTGTTCGCCAAGTGTTTCCAGGGTAGCCGGCAGGTGAGTTTGCATGTCCAGCGGTCGTTCCGGCGGGTCGAGCCGGTGGTTCCGGCATGTCCGGAAGGTGGTTCCGGTCTGTCCAGCAGGTGGTTCTGTGGTGTCCGGCACGAGGTTCAGTCTGAGAGGCTGTGCCGGCATGCCCCTCACGTGATTCCGGCTTGTCCCCGAAGTGGTGCTGGTGTAGCGGGCACGTGATTTTGGCGTGTCCGGCAGGTGGTTCAGGCGAGTTGAGCAGGTGGTTGCGACGTGCTCGGCAGGTGCTTCCGGCGTCTCCGGCACGTGTTTCTGGCACATCTGACTGGTGGTTCCGGCATGCCCAAAAGTTGATTCCGGTCTGTCCGGTAGGTGGTTCCGGCGTGCACGGCACGTGGTTCTGGTACGTCTCAGAGGTGGTTGCGTATGCCCAACAGGTGATTCCGGACTGTCCGCCACGTGCTTCTGGCACGTCTGAGAGGTGGTTCCAACATGCCCGGCATGTCATTTCGGAGAGTCGTCCAAGTGGTTCTGGCGTAGCCCGCAGGTGATTTTGGCGTGTCCGGCAGGTGGTTCCGCCGTGCTCGGCAGGTGGTTCAGGCATGGCCGTCACGTGGTTCCAGTCTGTCCAGGACGTGTTTCCAGCTTCTCCGGCAGGTGGGTCTGGTACGTCTGAGAGGTGGTTCCGCCAAGGCTGGCAGGTGATCCCGGACCGTCCCCGAGGTGGTTCTGGCATAGCCAGCAGTTGATATTGGCCTGTCCGGCAGGTGGTTCCAGCGAGTCGAACAGGTGGCTCCGGCGTTCTTGGCAGGTGGTTCCGGTCTGTCCGGTAGGTGTTTCCGGCGTGTCTGGCACGTGCTTCCGGCATGCGCGGCAGGTGATTCCGTAGTGTCCGCCAGGTGGTTCTGGCATACCCGGCAGGTGATTTTGGCGTGGCCGGCAGGTGTTTCTGGCGAGTCGAGCAGGTGGCTCCGGCATGCTCGGCAGGTGCTTCCGGCGTCTCCGGCACTTGGTTCTGGTGTGTCTGAGAGCTGGTTCCGGCATGTCCGGCAGATGATTCCGGAGTGTCCGCCAAGTGGTTCTGGCATACCCAGCAGGTGATTTTGGCGTGTCAGGGAGGTGGTACCGGTGAGTCGAGCAGGTGGTTCCGGCGTGCTCGGCAGGTGGTTCAGGCGGTTCTGGCAGGTGGTATCCGTCTGTTCGGGGTGTGGTTCCAGCATCTCATGAACACGTTTCTGGCACGTCTGAGATGTGGTTCCAGCCGGCCCGACAGGTGTTTCCGCAGTGTCCGCCAAGCGGTTCTGGCGTAGTTGGCAGGTGATTTTGGCATGACTGGCAGGTGGTTCCAGCAAGCCTGGCAGGCGATTCCAAAGTGTTCACCAACTGGTTGTGGCGTAGCCGGCAGGTGATTTTTGCGTGATCGGCAGGTGGTTCTGGCGAGTCGAGCAGGTGGTTCCGGCGTGCTCGGCTGGTGCTTCCGGGGTCATTGGCACGGGGTTCTGGCATGTCTGAGAGGTGGTTCCTGCATGCCCGGCAAGTGATTCCGGAGTGTTCGCCAAGTGGTTCTGGCATAGTCGGCAGGTGATTTTGGCATGTCCGGCAGGTGGTTCAGGCGAGTTGAGCAGGTGTTTCCAACGTGCTTGGCAGGTGCTTCCGGCGTCTCCGGCACGTGTTTCTGGCACATCTGACAGGTGGTTCCAGCATGCCCGAAAGGTGATTCCGGTCTGTCCGGTAGGTGGTTCCAGGCTGCACGGCATGTGGTTCTGGTACGTCTCAGAGGTGGTTGCGCACGCGCAACAGGTGATTCCGGACTGTCCGCCACATGGTTCTGGCACGTCTGAGAGGTGGTTCCGGCATGCCCGGCAGGTCATCCCAGAGAGTCCTCCAAGTGGTTCTGGCATAACACGCAGGTGATTTTGGCGTGTCTGGCAGGTTGTTCCGTTGTGCTTGGCAGGTGGTTCAGGCTTGGCCGGCAGGTGGTTCCAGACTGTCCAGGACGTGTTTCCAGCTTCTCCGGCAGGTGGTTCTGGTACGTCTGAGAGGTGGTTCCGCCATGGCTGGCAGGTGATTCCGGACCGTCCCCCAGGTGGTTCTGGCATAGCCAGCAGTTGATATTGGCCTGTCCGGCACGTGGTTCCAGCGAGTCGAACAGGTGGCTCCGGCGTGCTCGGCAGGTGGTTCCGGTCTGTCCGGTAGGTGATTCCGGCGTGTCCGGCACGTGCTTCCGGCACGTCTGAGACGTGGTTCCGGCATGCGCGACAGGTGATTTCGGAGTGTCCGCCAGGTGGTTCTGGCGTACCCGGCAGGTGATTTTGGCGTGTCCGGCAGGTGTTTCTGGCGAGTCGAGCAGGTGGCTCCGGCATGCTCGGCAGGTGCTTCCGGCGTCTCCGGCACGTGGTTCTGGTGTGTCTGAGAGCTGGTTCCGGCATGTCCGGCAGATGATTCCGGAGTGTCCGCCAAGTGGTTCTGGCATACCCGGCTGGTGATTTGGGCATGTCAGGTAGGTGGTTCCGGCGAGTCGAGCAGGTGGCTCCGGCATGCTCGGCAGGTTGTTCAGACGGGTCTGGCAGGTGTTTTCCGTCTGTTCGGGGTGTGGTTCCAGCATCTCATGCACATGGTTCTGGCACGTCTGAGATGTGGTTCCGGCCGGCCCGACAGGTGTTTCCACAGTGTCCGCCAAGTGGTACTGGCGTAGTTGTCAGGTGATTTTGGCATGACCGGCAGGTGGTTCCAGCAAGCCCGGCAGGTGATTCCGAAGTGTTCCCCAACTGGTTGTGGCGTAGCCGGCAGGTGATTTTTGCGTGTCCGGCAGGTGGTTCTGGCGAGTCGAGCAGGTGGTTCCGGCGTGCTCGGCAGGTGCTTCCGGGGTCATTGGCACGTGGTTCTGGCATATCTGAGAGGTGGTTCCGGCATGCCCGGCAGGTGATTCCGGAGTGTTCGCCAAGTGTTTCCGGCATAGCCGGCAGGTGAGTTTGCATGTCCAGCGGTCGTTCCGGCGGGTCGAGCCGGTGGTTCCGGCATGTCCGGAAGGTGGTTCCGGTCTGTCCAGCAGGTGGTTCTGTGGTGTCCGGCACGAGGTTCAGTCTGAGAGGCTGTGCCGGCATGCCCCTCACGTGATTCCGGCTTGTCCCCGAAGTGGTGCTGGTGTAGCGGGCAGGTGATTTTGGCGTGTCCGGCAGGTGGTTCAGGCGAGTTGAGCAGGTGGTTGCGACGTGCTCGGCAGGTGCTTCCGGCGTCTCCGGCACGGGTTTCTGGCACATCTGACTGGTGGTTCCGGCATGTCCGAAAGGTGATTCCGGTCTGTCCGGTAGGTGGTTCCGGCGTGCACGGCACGTGGTTCTGGTACGTCTCAGAGGTGGTTGCGTATGCCCAACAGGTGATTCCGGACTGTCCGCCACGTGCTTCTGGCACGTCTGAGAGGTGGTTCCAACATGCCCGGCATGTCATTTCGGAGAGTCGTCCAAGTGGTTCTGGCGTAGCCCGCAGGTGATTTTGGCGTGTCCGGCAGGTGGTTCCGCCGTGCTCGGCAGGTGGTTCAGGCATGGCCGTCACGTGGTTCCAGTCTGTCCAGGACGTGTTTCCAGCTTCTCCGGCAGGTGGGTCTGGTACGTCTGAGAGGTGGTTCCGCCATGGCTGGCAGGTGATCCCGGACTGTCCCCCAGGTGGTTCTGGCATAGCCAGCAGTTGATATTGGCCTGTCCGGCAGGTGGTTCCAGCGAGTTGAACAGGTGGCTCCGGTGTTCTTGGCAGGTGGTTCCGGTCTGTCCGGTAGGTGATTCCGGCGTGCCTGGCACGTGCTTCCGGCATGCGCGGCAGGATATTCCGTAGTGTCCGCCAGGTGGTTCTGGCATACCCGGCAGGTGATTTTGGCGTGTCCGGCAGGTGTTTCTGGCGAGTCGAGCAGGTGGCTCCGGCGTGCTCGGCAGGTTGTTCAGACGGGTCTGGCAGGTGTTTTCCGTCTGTTCGGGGTGTGGTTCCAGCATCTCATGCACATGGTTCTGGCACGTCTGAGATGTGGTTCCGGCCGGCCCGACAGGTGTTTCCACAGTGTCCGCCAAGTTGTACTGGCGTAGTTGTCAGGTGATTTTGGCATGACCGGCAGGTGGTTCCAGCAAGCCTGGCAGGTGATTCCAAAGTGTTCACCAACTGGTTGTGGTGTAGCCGGCAGGTGATTTTTGCGTGATCGGCAGGTGGTTCTGGCGAGTCGAGCAGGTGGTTCCGGCGTGCTCGGCTGGTGCTTCCGGGGTCATTGGCACGGGGTTCTGGCATGTCTGAGAGGTGGTTCCTGCATGCCCGGCAAGTGATTCCGGAGTGTTCGCCAAGTGGTTCTGGCATACTCGGCAGGTGCTTTTGGCATGTCCGGCAGGAGGTTCAGGCGAGTTGAGCAGGTGGTTCCAACGTGCTTGGCAGGTGCTTCCGGCATCTCCGGCACGTGTTTCTGGCACATCTGACAGGTGGTTCCGGCATGCCCGAAAGGTGATTCCGGTCTGTCCGGTAGGTGGGTCCAGCCTGCACGGCATGTGGTTCTGGTACGTCTCAGAGATGGTTGCGCATGCCCAACAGGTGATTCCGGACTGTCCGCCACATGGTTCTGGCACGTCTGAGAGGTGGTTCCGTCATGCCCGGCAGGTCATCCCAGAGAGTCCTCCAAGTGGTTCTGGCATAACACGCAGGTGATTTTGGCATGTCTGGCAGGTTGTTCCGTTGTGCTTGGCAGGTGGTTCAGGCTTGGCCGGCAGGTGGTTCCAGACTGTCCAGGACGTGTTTCCAGCTTCACCGGCAGGTGGTTCTGGTACGTCTGAGAGGTGGTTCCGCCATGGCTGGCAGGTGATTCCGGACCGTCCCCGAGGTGGTTCTGGCATAGCCAGCAGTTGATATTGGCCTGTCCAGCAGGTGGTTCCAGCGAGTCGAACAGGTGGCTCCGGCGTGCTCGACAGGTGGTTCCGGTCTGTCCGGTAGGTGATTCCGGCGTGTCCGGCACGTGCTTCCGGCACGTCTGAGAGGTGGTTCCGGCATGCGCGACAGGTGATTTCGGAGTGTCCGCCAGGTGGTTCTGGCGTACCCGGCAGGTGATTTTGGCGTGTCCGGCAGGTGTTTCTGGCGAGTCGAGCAGGTCGCTCCGGCATGCTCGCCAGGTGCTTCCGGCGTCTCCGGCACGTGGTTCTGGTGTGTCTGAGAGCTGGTTCTGGCATGTCCGGCAGATGATTCCGGAGTGTCCGCCAAGTGGTTCTGGCATACCCGGCGGCTGATTTGGGCATGTCAGGTAGGTGGTTCCGGCGAGTCGAGCAGGTGGCTCCGGCGTGCTCGGCAGGTTGTTCAGACGGGTCTGGCAGGTGTTTTCCGTCTGTTCGGGGTGTGGTTCCAGCATCTCATGCACATGGTTGTGGCACGTCTGAGATGTGGTTCCGGCCGGCCCTACAGGTGTTTCCACAGTGTCCGCCAAGTGGTACTGGCGTAGTTGGCAGGTGATTTTGGCATGACCGGCAGGTGGTTCCAGCAAGCCCGGCAGGTGATTCCGAAGTGTTCCCCAACTCGTTGTGGCGTAGCCGGCAGGTGATTTTTGCGTGTCCGGCAGGTGGTTCTGGCGAGTCGAGCAGGTGGTTCCGGCGTGCTCGGCAGGTGCTTCCGGGGTCATTGGCACGTGGTTCTGGCATATCTGAGAGGTGGTTCCGGCATGGCCGGCAGGTGATTCTGGAGTGTTCGCCAAGTGTTTCCAGGGTAGCCGGCAGGTGAGTTTGCATGTCCAGCGGTCGTTCCGGCGGGTCGAGCCGGTGGTTCCGGCGTGTCCGGCAGGTGGTTCCGGTCTGTCCGGCAGGTGGTTCTGTGGTGTCCGGCACGAGGTTCAGTCTGAGAGGCTGTGCCGGCATGCCCCTCACGTGATTCCGGCTTGTCCCCGAAGTGGTGCTGGTGTAGCGGGCAGGTGATTTTGGCGTGTCCGGCAGGTGGTTCAGGCGAGTTGAGCAGGTGGTTGCGACGTGCTCGGCAGGTGCTTCCGGCGTCTCCGGCACGGGTTTCTGGCACATCTGACTGGTGGTTCCGGCATGCCCAAAAGTTGATTCCGGTCTGTCCGTTAGGTGGTTCCGGCGTGCACGGCACGTGGTTCTGGTACGTGTGAGAGGTGGTTGCGTATGCCCAACAGGTGATTCCGGACAGTCCGCCACGTGCTTCTGGCACGTCTGAGAGGTGGTTCCAACATGCCCGGCATGTCATTTCGGAGAGTCGTCCAAGTGGTTCTGGCATAGCCCGCAGGTGATTTTGGCGTGTCCGGCAGGTGGTTCCGCCGTGCTCGGCAGGTGGTTCAGGCATGGCCGTCACGTGGTTCCAGTCTGTCCAGGACGTGTTTCCAGCTTCTCCGGCAGGTGGTTCTGGTACGTCTGAGAGGTGGTTCCGCCATGGCTGGCAGGTGATCCCGGACCGTCCCCCAGGTGGTTCTGCCATAGCCAGCAGTTGATATTGGCCTGTCCGGCAGGTGGTTCCAGCGAGTTGAACAGGTGGCTCCGGCGTTCTTGGCAGGTGGTTCCGGTCTGTCCGGTAGGTGTTTCCGGCGTGTCTGGCACGTGCTTCCGGCATTCGCGGCAGGTGATTCCGTAGTGTCCGCCAGGTGGTTCTGGCATACCCGGCAGGTGATTTTGGCGTGGCCGGCAGGTGTTTCTGGCGAGTCGAGCAGGTGGCTCCGGCATGCTCGGCAGGTGCTTCCGGCGTCTCCGGCACTTGGTTCTGGTGTGTCTGAGAGCTGGTTCCGGCATGTCCGGCATATGATTCCGGAGTGTCCGCCAAGTGGTTCTGGCATACCCAGCAGGTGATTTTGGCGTGTCAGGGAGGTGGTACCGGTGAGTCGAGCAGGTGGTTCCGGCGTGCTCAGCAGGTGGTTCAGGCGGTTCTGGCAGGTGGTATCCGTCTGTTCGGGGTGTGGTTCCAGCATCTCATGAACACGTTTCTGGCACGTCTGAGATGTGGTTCCAGCCGGCCCGACAGGTGTTTCCGCAGTGTCCGCCAAGCGGTTCTGGCGTAGTTGGCAGGTGATTTTGGCATGACTGGCAGGTGGTTCCAGCAAGCCTGGCAGGTGATTCCAAAGTGTTCACCAACTGGTTGTTGCGTAACCGGCAGGTGATTTTTGCGTGATCGGCAGGTGGTTCTGGCGAGTCGAGCAGGTGGTTCCGGCGTGCTCGGCTGGTGCTTCCGGGGTCATTGGCACGGGGTTCTGGCATGTCTGAGAGGTGGTTCCTGCATGCCCGGCAAGTGATTCCGGAGTGTTCGCCAAGTGGTTCTGGCAAAGTCGGCAGGTGATTTTGGCATGTCCGGCAGGTGGTTCAGGCGAGTTGAGCAGGTGGTTCCAACGTGCTTGGCAGGTGCTTCCGGAGTCTCCGGCACGTGTTTCTGGCACATCTGACAGGTGGTTCCGGCATGCCCGAAAGGTGATTCCGGTCTGTCCGGCAGGTGGTTCCAGCCTGCACGGCATGTGGTTCTGGTACGTCTCAGAGGTGGTTGCGCATGCCCAACAGGTGATTCCGGACTGTCCGCCACATGGTTCTGGCACGTCTGAGAGGTGGTTCCGTCATGCCCGGCAGGTCATCCCAGAGAGTCCTCCAAGTGGTTCGGGCATAACACGCAGGTGATTTTGGCGTGTCTGGCAGGTTCCGTTGTGCTTGGCAGGTGGTTCAGGCTTGGCCGGCAGGTGGTTCCAGACTGTCCAGGACGTGTTTCCAGCTTCTCCGGCAGGTGGTTCTGGTACGTCTGAGAGGTGGTTCCGCCATGGCTGGCAGGTGATTCCGGACCGTCCCCCAGGTGGTTCTGGCATAGCCAGCAGTTGATATTGGCCTGTCCGGCAGGTGGTTCCAGCGAGTCGAACAGGTGGCTCCGGCGTGCTCGGCAGGTGGTTCCGGTCTGTCCGGTAGGTGATTCCGGCGTGTCCGGCACGTGCTTCCGGCACGTCTGAGAGGTGGTTCCGGCATGCGCGACAGGTGATTTCGGAGTGTCCGCCAGGTGGTTCTGGCGTACCCGGCAGGTGATTTTGGCGTGTCCGGCAGGTGTTTCTGGCGAGTCGAGCAGGTGGCTCCGGCATGCTCGGCAGGTGCTTCCGGCGTCTCCGGCACGTGGTTCTGGTGTGTCTGAGAGCTGGTTCCGGCATGTCCGGCAGATGATTCCGGAGTGTCCGCCAAGTGGTTCTGGCATACCCGGCTGGTGATTTGGGCATGTCAGGTAGGTGGTTCCGGCGAGTCGAGCAGGTGGCTCCGGCGTGCTCGGCAGGTTGTTCAGACGGGTCTGGCAGGTGTTTTCCGTCTGTTCGGGGTGTGGTTCCAGCATCTCATGCACATGGTTCTGGCACGTCTGAGATGTGGTTCCGGCCGGCCCTACAGGTGTTTCCACAGTGTCCGCCAAGTGGTACTGGCGTAGTTGGCAGGTGATTTTGGCATGACCGGCAGGTGGTTCCAGCAAGCCCGGCAGGTGATTCCGAAGTGTTCCCCAACTGGTTGTGGCGTAGCCGGCAGGTGATTTTTGCGTGTCCGGCAGGTGGTTCTGGCGAGTCGAGCAGGTGGTTCCGGCGTGCTCGGCATGTGCTTCCGGGGTCATTGGCACGTGGTTCTGGCATATCTGAGAGGTGGTTCCGGCATGCCCGGCAGGTGATTCTGGAGTGTTCGCCAAGTGTTTCCAGGGTAGCCGGCAGGTGAGTTTGCATGTCCAGCGGTCGTTCCGGCGGGTCGAGCCGGTGGTTCCGGCGTGTCCGGCAGGTGGTTCCGGTCTGTCCGGCAGGTGGTTCTGTGGTGTCCGGCACGAGGTTCAGTCTGAGAGGCTGTGCCGGCATGCCCCTCACGTGATTCTGGCTTGTCCCCGAAGTGGTGCTGGTGTAGAGGGCAGGTGATTTTGGCGTGTCCGGCAGGTGGTTCAGGCGAGTTGAGCAGGTGGTTGCGACGTGCTCGGCAGGTGCTTCCGGCGTCTCCGGCACGTGTTTCTGGCACATCTGACTGGTGGTTCCGGCATGCCCAAAAGTTGATTCCGGTCTGTCCGGTAGGTGGTTCCGGCGTGCACGGCACGTGGTTCTGGTACGTCTCAGAGGTGGTTGCGTATGCCCAACAGGTGATTCCGGACTGTCCGCCACGTGCTTCTGGCACGTCTGAGAGGTGGTTCCAACATGCCCGGCAGGTCATTTCGGAGAGTCGTCCAAGTGGTTCTGGCGTAGCCCGCACGTGATTTTGGCGTGTCCGGCAGGTGGTTCCGCCGTGCTCGGCAGGTGGTTCAGGCATGGCCGTCACGTGGTTCCAGTCTGTCCAGGACGTGTTTCCAGCTTCTCCGGCAGGTGGTTCTGGTACGTCTGAGAGGTGGCTCCGCCATGGCTGGCAGGTGATCCCGGACCGTCCCCCAGGTGGTTCTGGCATAGCCAGCAGTTGATATTGGCCTGTCCGGCAGGTGGTTCCAGCGAGTCGAACAGGTGGCTCCGGCGTTCTTGGCAGGTGGTTCCGGTCTGTCCGGTAGGTGTTTCCGGCGTGTCTGGCACGTGCTTCCGGCATGCGCGGCAGGTGATTCCGTAGTGTCCGCCAGGTGGTTCTGGCATACCCGGCAGGTGATTTTGGCGTGGCCGGCAGGTGTTTCTGGCGAGTCGAGCAGGTGGCTCCGGCATGCTCGGCAGGTGCTTCCGGCGTCTCCGGCACTTGGTTCTGGTGTGTCTGAGAGCTGGTTCCGGCATGTCCGGCAGATGATTCCGGAGTGTCCGCCAAGTGGTTCTGGCATACCCAGCAGGTGATTTTGGCGTGTCAGGGAGGTGGTACCGGTGAGTCGAGCAGGTGGTTCCGGCGTGCTCGGCAGTTGGTTCAGGCGGTTCTGGCAGGTGGTATCCGTCTGTTCGGGGTGTGGTTCCAGCATCTCATGAACACGTTTCTGGCACGTCTGAGATGTGGTTCCAGCCGGCCCGACAGGTGTTTCCGCAGTGTCCGCCAAGCGGTTCTGGCGTAGTTGGCAGGTGATTTTGGCATGACTGGCAGGTGGTTCCAGCAAGCCTGGCAGGTGATTCCAAAGTGTTCACCAACTGGTTGTGGCGTAGCCGGCAGGTGATTTTTGCGTGATCGGCAGGTGGTTCTGGCGAGTCGAGCAGGTGGTTCCGGCGTGCTCGGCTGGTGCTTCCGGGGTCATTGGCACGGGGTTCTGGCATGTCTGAGAGGTGGTTCCTGCATGCCCGGCAAGTGATTCCGGAGTGTTCGCCAAGTGGTTCTGGCATAGTCGGCAGGTGATTTTGGCATGTCCGGCAGGTGGTTCAGGCGAGTTGAGCAGGTGGTTCCAACGTGCTTGGCAGGTGCTTCCGGCGTCTCCGGCACGTGTTTCTGGCACATCTGACAGGTGGTTCCGGCATGCCCGAAAGGTGATTCCGGTCTGTCCGGTAGGTGGTTCCAGCCTGCACGGCATGTGGTTCTGGTACGTCTCAGAGGTGGTTGCGCATGCCCAACAGGTGATTCCGGACTGTCCGCCACATGGTTCTGGCACGTCTGAGAGGTGGTTCCGGCATGCCCGGCAGGTCATCCCAGAGAGTCCTCCAAGTGGTTCTGGCATAACACGCAGGTGATTTTGGCGTGTCTGGCAGGTTGTTCCGTTGTGCTTGGCAGGTGGTTCAGGCTTGGCCGGCAGGTGGTTCCAGACTGTCCAGGACGTGTTTCCAGCTTCTCCGGCAGGTGGTTCTGGTACGTCTGAGAGGTGGTTCCGCCATGGCTGGCAGGTGATTCCGGACCGTCCCCCAGGTGGTTCTGGCATAGCCAGCAGTTGATATTGGCCTGTCCGGCAGGTGGTTCCAGCGAGTCGAACAGGTGGCTCCGGCGTGCTCGGCAGGTGGTTCCGGTCTGTCCGGTAGGTGATTCCGGCGTGTCCGGCACGTGCTTCCGGCACGTCTGAGAGGTGGTTCCGGCATGCGCGACAGGTGATTTCGGAGTGTCCGCCAGGTGGTTCTGGCGTACCCGGCAGGTGATTTTGGCGTGTCCGGCAGGTGTTTCTGGCGAGTCGAGCAGGTGGCTCCGGCATGCTCGGCAGGTGCTTCCGGCGTCTCCGGCACGTGGTTCTGGTGTGTCTGAGAGCTGGTTCCGGCATGTCCGGCAGATGATTCCGGAGTGTCCGCCAAGTGGTTCTGGCATACCCGGCTGGTGATTTGGGCATGTCAGGTAGGTGGTTCCGGCGAGTCGAGCAGGTGGCTCCGGCGTGCTCGGCAGGTTGTTCAGACGGGTCTGGCAGGTGTTTTCCGTCTGTTCGGGGTGTGGTTCCAGCATCTCATGCACATGGTTCTGGCACGTCTGAGATGTGGTTCCGGCCGGCCCGACAGGTGTTTCCACAGTGTCCGCCAAGTGGTACTGGCGTAGTTGGCAGGTGATTTTGGCATGACCGGCAGGTGGTTCCAGCAAGCCCGGCAGGTGATTCCGAAGTGTTCCCCAACTGGTTGTGGCGTAGCCGGCAGGTGATTTTTGCGTGTCCGGCAGGTGGTTCTGGCGAGTCGAGCAGGTGGTTCCGGCGTGCTCGGCATGTGCTTCCGGGGTCATTGGCACGTGGTTCTGGCATATCTGAGAGGTGGTTCCGGCATGCCCGGCAGGTGATTCTGGAGTGTTCGCCAAGTGTTTCCAGGGTAGCCGGCAGGTGAGTTTGCATGTCCAGCGGTCGTTCCGGCGGGTCGAGCCGGTGGTTCCGGCGTGTCCGGCAGGTGGTTCCGGTCTGTCCGGCAGGTGGTTCTGTGGTGTCCGGCACGAGGTTCAGTCTGAGAGGCTGTGCCGGCATGCCCCTCACGTGATTCTGGCTTGTCCCCGAAGTGGTGCTGGTGTAGCGGGCAGGTGATTTTGGCGTGTCCGGCAGGTGGTTCAGGCGAGTTGAGCAGGTGGTTGCGACGTGCTCGGCAGGTGCTTCCGGCGTCTCCGGCACGTGTTTCTGGCACATCTGACTGGTGGTTCCGGCATGCCCAAAAGTTGATTCCGGTCTGTCCGGTAGGTGGTTCCGGCGTGCACGGCACGTGGTTCTGGTACGTCTCAGAGGTGGTTGCGTATGCCCAACAGGTGATTCCGGACTGTCCGCCACGTGCTTCTGGCACGTCTGAGAGGTGGTTCCAACATGCCCGGCAGGTCATTTCGGAGAGTCGTCCAAGTGGTTCTGGCGTAGCCCGCACGTGATTTTGGCGTGTCCGGCAGGTGGTTCCGCCGTGCTCGGCAGGTGGTTCAGGCATGGCCGTCACGTGGTTCCAGTCTGTCCAGGACGTGTTTCCAGCTTCTCCGGCAGGTGGTTCTGGTACGTCTGAGAGGTGGCTCCGCCATGGCTGGCAGGTGATCCCGGACCGTCCCCCAGGTGGTTCTGGCATAGCCAGCAGTTGATATTGGCCTGTCCGGCAGGTGGTTCCAGCGAGTCGAACAGGTGGCTCCGGCGTTCTTGGCAGGTGGTTCCGGTCTGTCCGGTAGGTGTTTCCGGCGTGTCTGGCACGTGCTTCCGGCATGCGCGGCAGGTGATTCCGTAGTGTCCGCCAGGTGGTTCTGGCATACCCGGCAGGTGATTTTGGCGTGGCCGGCAGGTGTTTCTGGCGAGTCGAGCAGGTGGCTCCGGCATGCTCGGCAGGTGCTTCCGGCGTCTCCGGCACTTGGTTCTGGTGTGTCTGAGAGCTGGTTCCGGCATGTCCGGCAGATGATTCCGGAGTGTCCGCCAAGTGGTTCTGGCATACCCAGCAGGTGATTTTGGCGTGTCAGGGAGGTGGTACCGGTGAGTCGAGCAGGTGGTTCCGGCGTGCTCGGCAGTTGGTTCAGGCGGTTCTGGCAGGTGGTATCCGTCTGTTCGGGGTGTGGTTCCAGCATCTCATGAACACGTTTCTGGCACGTCTGAGATGTGGTTCCAGCCGGCCCGACAGGTGTTTCCGCAGTGTCCGCCAAGCGGTTCTGGCGTAGTTGGCAGGTGATTTTGGCATGACTGGCAGGTGGTTCCAGCAAGCCTGGCAGGTGATTCCAAAGTGTTCACCAACTGGTTGTGGCGTAGCCGGCAGGTGATTTTTGCGTGATCGGCAGGTGGTTCTGGCGAGTCGAGCAGGTGGTTCCGGCGTGCTCGGCTGGTGCTTCCGGGGTCATTGGCACGGGGTTCTGGCATGTCTGAGAGGTGGTTCCTGCATGCCCGGCAAGTGATTCCGGAGTGTTCGCCAAGTGGTTCTGGCATAGTCGGCAGGTGATTTTGGCATGTCCGGCAGGTGGTTCAGGCGAGTTGAGCAGGTGGTTCCAACGTGCTTGGCAGGTGCTTCCGGCGTCTCCGGCACGTGTTTCTGGCACATCTGACAGGTGGTTCCGGCATGCCCGAAAGGTGATTCCGGTCTGTCCGGTAGGTGGTTCCAGCCTGCACGGCATGTGGTTCTGGTACGTCTCAGAGGTGGTTGCGCATGCCCAACAGGTGATTCCGGACTGTCCGCCACATGGTTCTGGCACGTCTGAGAGGTGGTTCCGGCATGCCCGGCAGGTCATCCCAGAGAGTCCTCCAAGTGGTTCTGGCATAACACGCAGGTGATTTTGGCGTGTCTGGCAGGTTGTTCCGTTGTGCTTGGCAGGTGGTTCAGGCTTGGCCGGCAGGTGGTTCCAGACTGTCCAGGACGTGTTTCCAGCTTCTCCGGCAGGTGGTTCTGGTACGTCTGAGAGGTGGTTCCGCCATGGCTGGCAGGTGATTCCGGACCGTCCCCCAGGTGGTTCTGGCATAGCCAGCAGTTGATATTGGCCTGTCCGGCAGGTGGTTCCAGCGAGTCGAACAGGTGGCTCCGGCGTGCTCGGCAGGTGGTTCCGGTCTGTCCGGTAGGTGATTCCGGCGTGTCCGGCACGTGCTTCCGGCACGTCTGAGAGGTGGTTCCGGCATGCGCGACAGGTGATTTCGGAGTGTCCGCCAGGTGGTTCTGGCGTACCCGGCAGGTGATTTTGGCGTGTCCGGCAGGTGTTTCTGGCGAGTCGAGCAGGTGGCTCCGGCATGCTCGGCAGGTGCTTCCGGCGTCTCCGGCACGTGGTTCTGGTGTGTCTGAGAGCTGGTTCCGGCATGTCCGGCAGATGATTCCGGAGTGTCCGCCAAGTGGTTCTGGCATACCCGGCTGGTGATTTGGGCATGTCAGGTAGGTGGTTCCGGCGAGTCGAGCAGGTGGCTCCGGCGTGCTCGGCAGGTTGTTCAGACGGGTCTGGCAGGTGTTTTCCGTCTGTTCGGGGTGTGGTTCCAGCATCTCATGCACATGGTTCTGGCACGTCTGAGATGTGGTTCCGGCCGGCCCTACAGGTGTTTCCACAGTGTCCGCCAAGTGGTACTGGCGTAGTTGGCAGGTGATTTTGGCATGACCGGCAGGTGGTTCCAGCAAGCCCGGCAGGTGATTCCGAAGTGTTCCCCAACTGGTTGTGGCGTAGCCGGCAGGTGATTTTTGCGTGTCCGGCAGGTGGTTCTGGCGAGTCGAGCAGGTGGTTCCGGCGTGCTCGGCATGTGCTTCCGGGGTCATTGGCACGTGGTTCTGGCATATCTGAGAGGTGGTTCCGGCATGCCCGGCAGGTGATTCTGGAGTGTTCGCCAAGTGTTTCCAGGGTAGCCGGCAGGTGAGTTTGCATGTCCAGCGGTCGTTCCGGCGGGTCGAGCCGGTGGTTCCGGCGTGTCCGGCAGGTGGTTCCGGTCTGTCCGGCAGGTGGTTCTGTGGTGTCCGGCACGAGGTTCAGTCTGAGAGGCTGTGCCGGCATGCCCCTCACGTGATTCTGGCTTGTCCCCGAAGTGGTGCTGGTGTAGAGGGCAGGTGATTTTGGCGTGTCCGGCAGGTGGTTCAGGCGAGTTGAGCAGGTGGTTGCGACGTGCTCGGCAGGTGCTTCCGGCGTCTCCGGCACGTGTTTCTGGCACATCTGACTGGTGATTCCGGCATGCCCAAAAGTTGATTCCGGTCTGTCCGGTAGGTGGTTCCGGCGTGCACGGCACGTGGTTCTGGTACGTCTCAGAGGTGGTTGCGTATGCCCAACAGGTGATTCCGGACTGTCCGCCACGTGCTTCTGGCACGTCTGAGAGGTGGTTCCAACATGCCCGGCAGGTCATTTCGGAGAGTCGTCCAAGTGGTTCTGGCGTAGCCCGCACGTGATTTTGGCGTGTCCGGCAGGTGGTTCCGCCGTGCTCGGCAGGTGGTTCAGGCATGGCCGTCACGTGGTTCCAGTCTGTCCAGGACGTGTTTCCAGCTTCTCCGGCAGGTGGTTCTGGTACGTCTGAGAGGTGGCTCCGCCATGGCTGGCAGGTGATCCCGGACCGTCCCCCAGGTGGTTCTGGCATAGCCAGCAGTTGATATTGGCCTGTCCGGCAGGTGGTTCCAGCGAGTCGAACAGGTGGCTCCGGCGTTCTTGGCAGGTGGTTCCGGTCTGTCCGGTAGGTGTTTCCGGCGTGTCTGGCACGTGCTTCCGGCATGCGCGGCAGGTGATTCCGTAGTGTCCGCCAGGTGGTTCTGGCATACCCGGCAGGTGATTTTGGCGTGGCCGGCAGGTGTTTCTGGCGAGTCGAGCAGGTGGCTCCGGCATGCTCGGCAGGTGCTTCCGGCGTCTCCGGCACTTGGTTCTGGTGTGTCTGAGAGCTGGTTCCGGCATGTCCGGCAGATGATTCCGGAGTGTCCGCCAAGTGGTTCTGGCATACCCAGCAGGTGATTTTGGCGTGTCAGGGAGGTGGTACCGGTGAGTCGAGCAGGTGGTTCCGGCGTGCTCGGCAGTTGGTTCAGGCGGTTCTGGCAGGTGGTATCCGTCTGTTCGGGGTGTGGTTCCAGCATCTCATGAACACGTTTCTGGCACGTCTGAGATGTGGTTCCAGCCGGCCCGACAGGTGTTTCCGCAGTGTCCGCCAAGCGGTTCTGGCGTAGTTGGCAGGTGATTTTGGCATGACTGGCAGGTGGTTCCAGCAAGCCTGGCAGGTGATTCCAAAGTGTTCACCAACTGGTTGTGGCGTAGCCGGCAGGTGATTTTTGCGTGATCGGCAGGTGGTTCTGGCGAGTCGAGCAGGTGGTTCCGGCGTGCTCGGCTGGTGCTTCCGGGGTCATTGGCACGGGGTTCTGGCATGTCTGAGAGGTGGTTCCTGCATGCCCGGCAAGTGATTCCGGAGTGTTCGCCAAGTGGTTCTGGCATAGTCGGCAGGTGATTTTGGCATGTCCGGCAGGTGGTTCAGGCGAGTTGAGCAGGTGGTTCCAACGTGCTTGGCAGGTGCTTCCGGCGTCTCCGGCACGTGTTTCTGGCACATCTGACAGGTGGTTCCGGCATGCCCGAAAGGTGATTCCGGTCTGTCCGGTAGGTGGTTCCAGCCTGCACGGCATGTGGTTCTGGTACGTCTCAGAGGTGGTTGCGCATGCCCAACAGGTGATTCCGGACTGTCCGCCACATGGTTCTGGCACGTCTGAGAGGTGGTTCCGGCATGCCCGGCAGGTCATCCCAGAGAGTCCTCCAAGTGGTTCTGGCATAACACGCAGGTGATTTTGGCGTGTCTGGCAGGTTGTTCCGTTGTGCTTGGCAGGTGGTTCAGGCTTGGCCGGCAGGTGGTTCCAGACTGTCCAGGACGTGTTTCCAGCTTCTCCGGCAGGTGGTTCTGGTACGTCTGAGAGGTGGTTCCGCCATGGCTGGCAGGTGATTCCGGACCGTCCCCCAGGTGGTTCTGGCATAGCCAGCAGTTGATATTGGCCTGTCCGGCAGGTGGTTCCAGCGAGTCGAACAGGTGGCTCCGGCGTGCTCGGCAGGTGGTTCCGGTCTGTCCGGTAGGTGATTCCGGCGTGTCCGGCACGTGCTTCCGGCACGTCTGAGAGGTGGTTCCGGCATGCGCGACAGGTGATTTCGGAGTGTCCGCCAGGTGGTTCTGGCGTACCCGGCAGGTGATTTTGGCGTGTCCGGCAGGTGTTTCTGGCGAGTCGAGCAGGTGGCTCCGGCATGCTCGGCAGGTGCTTCCGGCGTCTCCGGCACGTGGTTCTGGTGTGTCTGAGAGCTGGTTCCGGCATGTCCGGCAGATGATTCCGGAGTGTCCGCCAAGTGGTTCTGGCATACCCGGCTGGTGATTTGGGCATGTCAGGTAGGTGGTTCCGGCGAGTCGAGCAGGTGGCTCCGGCGTGCTCGGCAGGTTGTTCAGACGGGTCTGGCAGGTGTTTTCCGTCTGTTCGGGGTGTGGTTCCAGCATCTCATGCACATGGTTCTGGCACGTCTGAGATGTGGTTCCGGCCGGCCCTACAGGTGTTTCCACAGTGTCCGCCAAGTGGTACTGGCGTAGTTGGCAGGTGATTTTGGCATGACCGGCAGGTGGTTCCAGCAAGCCCGGCAGGTGATTCCGAAGTGTTCCCCAACTGGTTGTGGCGTAGCCGGCAGGTGATTTTTGCGTGTCCGGCAGGTGGTTCTGGCGAGTCGAGCAGGTGGTTCCGGCGTGCTCGGCATGTGCTTCCGGGGTCATTGGCACGTGGTTCTGGCATATCTGAGAGGTGGTTCCGGCATGCCCGGCAGGTGATTCTGGAGTGTTCGCCAAGTGTTTCCAGGGTAGCCGGCAGGTGAGTTTGCATGTCCAGCGGTCGTTCCGGCGGGTCGAGCCGGTGGTTCCGGCGTGTCCGGCAGGTGGTTCCGGTCTGTCCGGCAGGTGGTTCTGTGGTGTCCGGCACGAGGTTCAGTCTGAGAGGCTGTGCCGGCATGCCCCTCACGTGATTCCGGCTTGTCCCCGAAGTGGTGCTGGTGTAGCGGGCAGGTGATTTTGGCGTGTCCGGCAGGTGGTTCAGGCGAGTTGAGCAGGTGGTTGCGACGTGCTCGGCAGGTGCTTCCGGCGTCTCCGGCACGTGTTTCTGGCACATCTGACTGGTGGTTCCGGCATGCCCAAAAGTTGATTCCGGTCTGTCCGGTAGGTGGTTCCGGCGTGCACGGCACGTGGTTCTGGTACGTCTCAGAGGTGGTTGCGTTTGCCCAACAGGTGATTCCGGACTGTCCGCCACGTGCTTCAGGCACGTCTGAGAGGTGGTTCCAACATGCCCGGCAGGTCATTTCGGAGAGTCGTCCAAGTGGTTCTGGCGTAGCCCGCAGGTGATTTTGGCGTGTCCGGCAGGTGGTTCCGCCATGCTCGGCAGGTGGTTCAGGCATGGCCGTCACGTGGTTCCAGTCTGTCCAGGACGTGTTTCCAGGTTCTCCGGCAGGTGGTTCTGGTACGTCTGAGAGGTGGTTCCGCCATGGCTGGCAGGTGATCCCGGACTGTCCCCGAGGTGGTTCTGGCATAGCCAGCAGGTGATATTGGCCTGTCCGGCAGGTGGTTCCAGCGAGTCGAACAGGTGGCTCCGGCGTTCTTGGCAGGTGGTTCCGGTCTGTCCGGTAGGTGTTTCCGGCGTGTCCGGCACGTGCTTCCGGCACGTCTGAGAGGTGGTTCCAGCATGCGCGGCAGGTGATTCCGTAGTGTCCGCCAGGTGGTTCTGGCATACCCGGCAGGTGATTTTGGCGTGTCCGGCAGGTGTTTCCGGCGAGTGGAGCAGGTGGCTCCGGCATGCTCGGCAGGTGCTTCCGGCGTCTCCGGCACTTGGTTCTGGTGTGTCTGAGAGCTGGTTCCGGCATGTCCGGCAGATGATTCCGGAGTGTCCGCCAAGTGGTTCTGGCATACCCAGCAGGTGATTTTGGCGTGTCAGGGAGGCGGTACCGGTGAGTCGAGCAGGTGGTTCCGGCGTGCTCAGCAGGTGGTTCAGGCGGTTCTGGCAGGTGGTATCCGTCTGTTCGGGGTGTGGTTCCAGCATCTCATGAACACGCTTCTGGCACGTCTGAGATGTGGTTCCAGCCGGCCCGACAGGTGTTTCCGCAGTGTCCGCCAAGCGGTTCTGGCGTAGTTGGCAGGTGATTTTGGCATGACTGGCAGGTGGTTCCAGCAAGCCTGGCAGGTGATTCCAAAGTGTTCACCAACTGGTTGTGGCGTAGCCGGCAGGTGATTTTTGCGTGATCGGCAGGTGGTTCTGGCGAGTCGAGCAGGTGGTTCCGGCGTGCTCGGCTGGTGCTTCCGGGGTCATTGGCACGGGGTTCTGGCATGTCTGAGAGGTGGTTCCTGCATGCCCGGCAAGTGATTCCGGAGTGTTCGCCAAGTGGTTCTGGCATAGTCGGCAGGTGATTTTGGCATGTCCG
Source organism: Equus caballus (assembly GCF_041296265.1). Taxonomy (NCBI): domain Eukaryota; kingdom Metazoa; phylum Chordata; class Mammalia; order Perissodactyla; family Equidae; genus Equus; species Equus caballus. Next base: position 2,562,882 of record NC_091706.1, on the reverse strand, counting down.
GCAGGTGGTTCAGGCGAGTTGAGCAGGTGGTTCCAACGTGCTTGGCAGGTGCTTCCGGAGTCTCCGGCACGTGTTTCTGGCACATCTGACAGGTGGTTCCGGCATGCCCGAAAGGTGATTCCGGTCTGTCCGGTAGGTGGTTCCAGCCTGCACGGCATGTGGTTCTGGTACGTCTCAGAGGTGGTTGCGCATACCCAACTGGTGATTCCGGACTGTCCGCCACATGGTTCTGGCACGTCTGAGAGGTGGTTCCGGCATGCCCGGCAGGTCATCCCAGAGAGTCCACCAAGTGGTTCTGGCATAACACGCAGGTGATTTTGGCGTGTCTGGCAGGTTGTTCCGTTGTGCTTGGCAGGTGGTTCAGGCTTGGCCGGCAGGTGGTTCCAGACTGTCCAGGACGTGTTTCCAGCTTCTCCGGCAGGTGGTTCTGGTACGTCTGAGAGGTGGTTCCGCCATGGCTGGCAGGTGATTCCGGACCGTCCCCCAGGTGGTTCTGGCATAGCCAGCAGTTGATATTGGCCTGTCCGGCAGGTGGTTCCAGCGAGTCGAACAGGTGGCTCCGGCGTGCTCGGCAGGTGGTTCCGGTCTGTCCGGTAGGTGATTCCGGCGTGTCCGGCACGTGCTTCCGGCACGTCTGAGAGGTGGTTCCGGCATGCGCGACAGGTGATTTCGGAGTGTCCGCCAGGTGGTTCTGGCGTACCCGGCAGGTGATTTTGGCGTGTCCGGCAGGTGTTTCTGGCGAGTCGAGCAGGTGGCTCCGGCATGCTCGGCAGGTGCTTCCGGCGTCTCCGGCACGTGGTTCTGGTGTGTCTGAGAGCTGGTTCCGGCATGTCCGGCAGATGATTCCGGAGTGTCCGCCAAGTGGTTCTGGCATACCCGGCTGGTGATTTGGGCATGTCAGGTAGGTGGTTCCGGCGAGTCGAGCAGGTGGCTCCGGCGTGCTCGGCAGGTTGTTCAGACGGGTCTGGCAGGTGTTTTCCGTCTGTTCGGGGTGTGGTTCCAGCATCTCATGCACATGGTTCTGGCACGTCTGAGATGTGGTTCCGGCAGGCCCGACAGGTGTTTCCACAGTGTCCGCCAAGTGGTACTGGCGTAGTTGGCAGGTGATTTTGGCATGACCGGCAGGTGGTTCCAGCAAGCCCGGCAGGTGATTCCGAAGTGTTCCCCAACTGGTTGTGGCGTAGCCGGCAGGTGATTTTTGAGTGTCCGGCAGGTGGTTCTGGCGAGTCGAGCAGGTGGTTCCGGCGTGCTCGGCAGGTGCTTCCGGGGTCATTGGCACGTGGTTCTGGCATATCTGAGAGGTGGTTCCGGCATGCCCGGCAGGTGATTCCGGAGTGTTCGCCAAGTGTTTCCGGCGTAGCCGACAGGTGATTTTGCATGTCCAGCGGTCGTTGCGGCGGGTCGAGCCAGTGGTTGCGGCTTGTCCGGCAGGTGGTTCCGGTCTGTCCGGCAGGTGGTTCTGTGGTGTCCGGCACGAGGTTCAGTCTGAGAGGCTGTGCCGGCATGCCCCTCACGTGATTCCGGCTTGTCCCCGAAGTGGTGCTGGTGTAGCGGGCAGGTGATTTTGGCGTGTCCGGCAGGTGGTTCAGGCGAGTTGAGCAGGTGGTTGCGACGTGCTCGGCAGGTGCTTCCGGCGTCTCCGGCACGTGTTTCTGGCACATCTGACTGGTGGTTCCGGCATGCCCAAAAGTTGATTCCGGTCTGTCCGGTAGGTGGTTCCGGCGTGCACGGCACGTGGTTCTGGTACGTCTCAGAGGTGGTTGCGTTTGCCCAACAGGTGATTCCGGACTGTCCGCCACGTGCTTCAGGCACGTCTGAGAGGTGGTTCCAACATGCCCGGCAGGTCATTTCGGAGAGTCGTCCAAGTGGTTCTGGCGTAGCCCGCAGGTGATTTTGGCGTGTCCGGCAGGTGGTTCCGCCATGCTCGGCAGGTGGTTCAGGCATGGCCGTCACGTGGTTCCAGTCTGTCCAGGACGTGTTTCCAGGTTCTCCGGCAGGTGGTTCTGGTACGTCTGAGAGGTGGTTCCGCCATGGCTGGCAGGTGATCCCGGACTGTCCCCGAGGTGGTTCTGGCATAGCCAGCAGGTGATATTGGCCTGTCCGGCAGGTGGTTCCAGCGAGTCGAACAGGTGGCTCCGGCGTTCTTGGCAGGTGGTTCCGGTCTGTCCGGTAGGTGTTTCCGGCGTGTCCGGCACGTGCTTCCGGCACGTCTGAGAGGTGGTTCCAGCATGCGCGGCAGGTGATTCCGTAGTGTCCGCCAGGTGGTTCTGGCATACCCGGCAGGTGATTTTGGCGTGTCCGGCAGGTGTTTCCGGCGAGTGGAGCAGGTGGCTCCGGCATGCTCGGCAGGTGCTTCCGGCGTCTCCGGCACTTGGTTCTGGTGTGTCTGAGAGCTGGTTCCGGCATGTCCGGCAGATGATTCCGGAGTGTCCGCCAAGTGGTTCTGGCATACCCAGCAGGTGATTTTGGCGTGTCAGGGAGGCGGTACCGGTGAGTCGAGCAGGTGGTTCCGGCGTGCTCAGCAGGTGGTTCAGGCGGTTCTGGCAGGTGGTATCCGTCTGTTCGGGGTGTGGTTCCAGCATCTCATGAACACGCTTCTGGCACGTCTGAGATGTGGTTCCAGCCGGCCCGACAGGTGTTTCCGCAGTGTCCGCCAAGCGGTTCTGGCGTAGTTGGCAGGTGATTTTGGCATGACTGGCAGGTGGTTCCAGCAAGCCTGGCAGGTGATTCCAAAGTGTTCACCAACTGGTTGTGGCGTAGCCGGCAGGTGATTTTTGCGTGATCGGCAGGTGGTTCTGGCGAGTCGAGCAGGTGGTTCCGGCGTGCTCGGCTGGTGCTTCCGGGGTCATTGGCACGGGGTTCTGGCATGTCTGAGAGGTGGTTCCTGCATGCCCGGCAAGTGATTCCGGAGTGTTCGCCAAGTGGTTCTGGCATAGTCGGCAGGTGATTTTGGCATGTCCGGCAGGTGGTTCAGGCGAGTTGAGCAGGTGGTTCCAACGTGCTTGGCAGGTGCTTCCGGAGTCTCCGGCACGTGTTTCTGGCACATCTGACAGGTGGTTCCGGCATGCCCGAAAGGTGATTCCGGTCTGTCCGGTAGGTGGTTCCAGCCTGCACGGCATGTGGTTCTGGTGCGTCTCAGAGGTGGTTGCGCATACCCAACTGGTGATTCCGGACTGTCCGCCACATGGTTCTGGCACGTCTGAGAGGTGGTTCCGGCATGCCCGGCAGGTCATCCCAGAGAGTCCACCAAGTGGTTCTGGCATAACACGCAGGTGATTTTGGCGTGTCTGGCAGGTTGTTCCGTTGTGCTTGGCAGGTGGTTCAGGCTTGGCCGGCAGGTGGTTCCAGACTGTCCAGGACGTGTTTCCAGCTTCTCCGGCAGGTGGTTCTGGTACGTCTGAGAGGTGGTTCCGCCATGGCTGGCAGGTGATCCCGGACTGTCTGCCAGGTGGTTCTGGCATAGCCAGCAGTTGATATTGGCCTGTCCGGCAGGTGGTTCCAGCGAGTCGAACAGGTGGCTCCGGCGTTCTTGGCAGGTGGTTCCGGTCTGTCCGGTAAGTGTTTCCGGCGTGTCTGGCACGTGCTTCCGGCACGTCTGAGAGGTGGTTCCGGCATGCGCGACAGGTGATTTCGGAGTGTCCGCCAGGTGGTTCTGGCGTACCCGGCAGGTGATTTTGGCGTGTCCGGCAGGAGTTTCTGGCGACTGGAGCAGGTGGCTCCGGCATGCTCGGCAGGTGCTTCCGGCGTCTCCGGCACTTGGTTCTGGTGTGTCTGAGAGCTGGTTCCGGCATGTCCGGCAGATGATTCCGGAGTGTCCGCCAAGTGGTTCTGGCATACACAGCAGGTGATTTTGGCATGTCAGGGAGGTGGTACCGGTGAGTCGAGCAGGTGGTTCCGGCGTGCTCAGCAGGTGGTTCAGGCGGTTCTGGCAGGTGGTATCCGTCTGTTCGGGGTGTGGTTCCAGCATCTCATGAACACGTTTCTGGCACGTCTGAGATGTGGTTCCAGCCGGCCCGACAGGTGTTTCCGCAGTGTCCGCCAAGCGGTTGTGGCGTAGTTGGCAGGTGATTTTGGCATGACTGGCAGGTGGTTCCAGCAAGCCTGGCAGGTGATTCCAAAGTGTTCACCAACTGGTTGTGGCGTAGCCGGCAGGTGATTTTTGCGTGATCGGCAGGTGGTTCTGGCGAGTCGAGCAGGTGGTTCCGGCGTGCTCGGCTGGTGCTTCCGGGGTCATTGGCACGGGGTTCTGGCATGTCTGAGAGGTGGTTCCTGCATGCCCGGCAAGTGATTCCGGAGTGTTCGCCAAGTGGTTCTGGCATAGTCGGCAGGTGATTTTGGCATGTCCGGCAGGTGGTTCAGGCGAGTTGAGCAGGTGGTTCCAACGTGCTTGGCAGGTGCTTCCGGCGTCTCCGGCACGTGTTTCTGGCACATCTGACAGGTGGTTCCGGCATGCCCGAAAGGTGATTCCGGTCTGTCCGGTAGGTGGTTCCAGCCTGCACGGCATGTGGTTCTGGTACGTCTCAGAGGTGGTTGCGCATGCCCAACAGGTGATTCCGGACTGTCCGCCACATGGTTCTGGCACGTCTGAGAGGTGGTTCCGGCATGCCCGGCAGGTCATCCCAGAGAGTCCTCCAAGTGGTTCTGGCATAACACGCAGGTGATTTTGGCGTGTCTGGCAGGTTGTTCCGTTGTGCTTGGCAGGTGGTTCAGGCTTGGCCGGCAGGTGGTTCCAGACTGTCCAGGACGTGTTTCCAGCTTCTCCGGCAGGTGGTTCTGGTACGTCTGAGAGGTGGTTCCGCCATGGCTGGCAGGTGATTCCGGACCGTCCCCCAGGTGGTTCTGGCATAGCCAGCAGTTGATATTGGCCTGTCCGGCAGGTGGTTCCAGCGAGTCGAACAGGTGGCTCCGGCGTGCTCGGCAGGTGGTTCCGGTCTGTCCGGTAGGTGTTTCCGGCGTGTCCGGCACGTGCTTCCGGCACGTCTGAGAGGTGGTTCCGGCATGCGCGACAGGTGATTTCGGAGTGTCCGCCAGGTGGTTCTGGCGTACCCGGCAGGTGATTTTGGCGTGTCCGGCAGGTGTTTCTGGCGAGTCGAGCAGGTGGCTCCGGCATGCTCGGCAGGTGCTTCCGGCGTCTCCGGCACGTGGTTCTGGTGTGTCTGAGAGCTGGTTCCGGCATGTCCGGCAGATGATTCCGGAGTGTCCGCCAAGTGGTTCTGGCATACCCGGCTGGTGATTTGGGCATGTCAGGTAGGTGGTTCCGGCGAGTCGAGCAGGTGGCTCCGGCGTGCTCGGCAGGTTGTTCAGACGGGTCTGGCAGGTGTTTTCCGTCTGTTCGGGGTGTGGTTCCAGCATCTCATGCACATGGTTCTGGCACGTCTGAGATGTGGTTCCGGCCGGCCCGACAGGTGTTTCCACAGTGTCCGCCAAGTGGTACTGGCGTAGTTGGCAGGTGATTTTGGCATGACCGGCAGGTGGTTCCAGCAAGCCCGGCAGGTGATTCCGAAGTGTTCCCCAACTGGTTGTGGCGTAGCCGGCAGGTGATTTTTGCGTGTCCGGCAGGTGGTTCTGGCGAGTCGAGCAGGTGGTTCCGGCGTGCTCGGCAGGTGCTTCCGGGGTCATTGGCACGTGGTTCTGGCATATCTGAGAGGTGGTTCCGGCATGCCCGGCAGGTGATTCCGGAGTGTTCGCCAAGTGTTTGCGGCGTAGCCGGCAGGTGATTTTGCATGTCCAGCGGTCGTTCCGGCGGGTCGAGCCAGTGGTTCCGGCGTGTCTGGCAGGTGGTTCCGGTCTGTCCGGCAGGTGGTTCTGTGGTGTCCGGCACTAGGTTCAGTCTGAGAGGCTGTGCCGGCATGCCCCTCACGTGATTCCGGCTTGTCCCCGAAGTGGTGCTGGTGTAGCGGGCAGGTGATTTTGGCGTGTCCGGCAGGTGGTTCAGGCGAGTTGAGCAGGTGGTTGCGACGTGCTCGGCAGGTGCTTCCGGCGTCTCCGGCACGTGTTTCTGGCACATCTGACTGGTGGTTCCGGGATGCCCAAAAGTGGATTCCGGTCTGTCCGGTAGGTGGTTCCGGCGTGCACGGCATGTGGTTCTGGTACGTCTCAGAGGTGGTTGTGCATGCCCAACAGGTGATTCCGGACTGTCCGCCACGTGCTTCTGGCACGTCTGAGAGGTGGTTCCAACATGCCCGGCAGGTCATTTCGGAGAGTCGTCCAAGTGGTTCTGGCGTAGCCCGCAGGTGATTTTGGCGTGTCCGGCAGGTGGTTCCGCCGTGCTCGGCAGGTGGTTCAGGCATGGCCTTCACGTGGTTCCAGTCTGTCCAGGACGTGTTTCCAGCTTCTCCGGCAGGTGGTTCTGGTACGTCTGAGAGGTGGTTCCGCCATGGCTGGCAGGTGATCCCGGACTGTCCCCCAGGTGGTTCTGGCATAGCCAGCAGTTGATATTGGCCTGTCCGGCAGGTGGTTCCAGCGAGTCGAACAGGTGGCTCCGGCGCTCTTGGCAGGTGGTTCCGGTCTGTCCGGTAGGTGTTTCCGGCGTGTCCGGCACGTGCTTCCGGCACGTCTGAGAGGTGGTTCCGTCATGCGCGGCAGGTGATTCCGTAGTGTCCGCCAGGTGGTTCTGGCATACCCGGCAGGTGATTTTTGCGTGTCCGGCAGGTGTTTCTGGCGAGTGGAGCAGGTGGCTCCGGCATGCTCGGCAGGTGCTTCCGGCGTCTCCGGCACTTGGTTCTGGTGTGTCTGAGAGCTGGTTCCGGCATGTCCGGCAGATGATTCCGGAGTGTCCGCCAAGTGGTTCTGGCATACCCAGCAGGTGATTTTTGCGTGTCAGTGAGGTGGTACCGGTGAGTCGAGCAGGTGGTTCCGGCGTGCTCAGCAGGTGGTTCAGGCGGTTCTGGCAGGTGGTATCCGTCTGTTCGGGGTGTGGTTCCAGCATCTCATGAACACGTTTCTGGCACGTCTGAGATGTGGTTCCAGCCGGCCCGACAGGTGTTTCCGCAGTGTCCGCCAAGCGGTTCTGGCGTAGTTGGCAGGTGATTTTGGCATGACTGGCAGGTGGTTCCAGCAAGCCTGGCAGGTGATTCCAAAGTGTTCACCAACTGGTTGTGGCGTAGCCGGCAGGTGATTTTTGCGTGATCGGCAGGTGGTTCTGGCGAGTCGAGCAGGTGGTTCCGGCGTGCTCGGCTGGTGCTTCCGGGGTCATTGGCACGGGGTTCTGGCATGTCTGAGAGGTGGTTCCTGCATGCCCGGCAAGTGATTCCGGAGTGTTCGCCAAGTGGTTCTGGCATAGTCGGCAGGTGATTTTGGCATGTCCGGCAGGTGGTTCAGGCGAGTTGAGCAGGTGGTTCCAACGTGCTTGGCAGGTGCTTCCGGCGTCTCCGGCACGTGTTTCTGGCACATCTGACAGGTGGTTCCGGCATGCCCGAAAGTTGATTCCGGTCTGTCCGGTAGGTGGTTCCAGCCTGCACGGCATGTGGTTCTGGTACGTCTCAGAGGTGGTTGCGCATGCCCAACAGGTGATTCCGGACTGTCCGCCACATGGTTCTGGCACGTCTGAGAGGTGGTTCCGGCATGCCCGGCAGGTGATCCCAGAGAGTCCTCCAAGTGGTTCTGGCATAACACGCAGGTGATTTTGGCTTGTCTGGCAGGTTGTTCCGTTGTGCTTGGCAGGTGGTTCAGGCTTGGCCGGCAGGTGGTTCCAGACTGTCCAGGACGTGTTTCCAGCTTCTCCGGCAGGTGGTTCTGGTACGTCTGAGAGGTGGTTCCGCCATGGCTGGCAGGTGATTCCGGACCGTCCCCCAGGTGGTTCTGGCATAGCCAGCAGTTGATATTGGCCTGTCCGGCAGGTGGTTCCAGCGAGTCGAACAGGTGGCTCCGGCGTGCTCGGCAGGTGGTTCCGGTCTGTCCGGTAGGTGTTTCCGGCGTGTCCGGCACGTGCTTCCGGCACGTCTGAGAGGTGGTTCCGGCATGCGCGACAGGTGATTTCGGAGTGTCCGCCAGGTGGTTCTGGCGTACCCGGCAGGTGATTTTGGCGTGTCCGGCAGGTGTTTCTGGCGAGTCGAGCAGGTGGCTCCGGCATGCTCGGCAGGTGCTTCCGGCGTCTCCGGCACGTGGTTCTGGTGTGTCTGAGAGCTGGTTCCGGCATGTCCGGCAGATGATTCCGGAGTGTCCGCCAAGTGGTTCTGGCATACCCGGCTGGTGATTTGGGCATGTCAGGTAGGTGGTTCCGGCGAGTCGAGCAGGTGGCTCCGGCGTGCTCGGCAGGTTGTTCAGACGGGTCTGGCAGGTGTTTTCCGTCTGTTCGGGGTGTGGTTCCAGCATCTCATGCACATGGTTCTGGCACGTCTGAGATGTGGTTCCGGCCGGCCCGACAGGTGTTTCCACAGTGTCCGCCAAGTGGTACTGGCGTAGTTGGCAGGTGATTTTGGCATGACCGGCAGGTGGTTCCAGCAAGCCCGGCAGGTGATTCCGAAGTGTTCCCCAACTGGTTGTGGCGTAGCCGGCAGGTGATTTTTGCGTGTCCGGCAGGTGGTTCTGGCGAGTCGAGCAGGTGGTTCCGGCGTGCTCGGCAGGTGCTTCCGGGGTCATTGGCACGTGGTTCTGGCATATCTGAGAGGTGGTTCCGGCATGCCCGGCAGGTGATTCCGGAGTGTTCGCCAAGTGTTTGCGGCGTAGCCGGCAGGTGATTTTGCATGTCCAGCGGTCGTTCCGGCGGGTCGAGCCGGTGGTTCCGGCGTGTCTGGCAGGTGGTTCCGGTCTGTCCGGCAGGTGGTTCTGTGGTGTCCGGCACTAGGTTCAGTCTGAGAGGCTGTGCCGGCATGCCCCTCACGTGATTCCGGCTTGTCCCCGAAGTGGTGCTGGTGTAGCGGGCAGGTGATTTTGGCGTGTCCGGCAGGTGGTTCAGGCGAGTTGAGCAGGTGGTTGCGACGTGCTCGGCAGGTGCTTCCGGCGTCTCCGGCACGTGTTTCTGGCACATCTGACTGGTGGTTCCGGGATGCCCAAAAGTGGATTCCGGTCTGTCCGGTAGGTGGTTCCGGCGTGCACGGCATGTGGTTCTGGTACGTCTCAGAGGTGGTTGTGCATGCCCAACAGGTGATTCCGGACTGTCCGCCACGTGCTTCTGGCACGTCTGAGAGGTGGTTCCAACATGCCCGGCAGGTCATTTCGGAGAGTCGTCCAAGTGGTTCTGGCGTAGCCCGCAGGTGATTTTGGCGTGTCCGGCAGGTGGTTCCGCCGTGCTCGGCAGGTGGTTCAGGCATGGCCTTCACGTGGTTCCAGTCTGTCCAGGACGTGTTTCCAGCTTCTCCGGCAGGTGGTTCTGGTACGTCTGAGAGGTGGTTCCGCCATGGCTGGCAGGTGATCCCGGACTGTCCCCCAGGTGGTTCTGGCATAGCCAGCAGTTGATATTGGCCTGTCCGGCAGGTGGTTCCAGCGAGTCGAACAGGTGGCTCCGGCGCTCTTGGCAGGTGGTTCCGGTCTGTCCGGTAGGTGTTTCCGGCGTGTCCGGCACGTGCTTCCGGCACGTCTGAGAGGTGGTTCCGGCATGCGCGGCAGGTGATTCCGTAGTGTCCGCCAGGTGGTTCTGGCATACCCGGCAGGTGATTTTTGCGTGTCCGGCAGGTGTTTCTGGCGAGTGGAGCAGGTGGCTCCGGCATGCTCGGCAGGTGCTTCCGGCGTCTCCGGCACTTGGTTCTGGTGTGTCTGAGAGCTGGTTCCGGCATGTCCGGCAGATGATTCCGGAGTGTCCGCCAAGTGGTTCTGGCATACCCAGCAGGTGATTTTGGCGTGTCAGGGAGGTGGTACCTGTGAGTCGAGCAGGTGGTTCCGGCGTGCTCAGCAGGTGGTTCAGGCGGTTCTGGCAGGTGGTATCCGTCTGTTCGGGGTGTGGTTCCAGCATCTCATGAACACGTTTCTGGCACGTCTGAGATGTGGTTCCAGCCGGCCCGACAGGTGTTTCCGCAGTGTCCGCCAAGCGGTTCTGGCGTAGTTGGCAGGTGATTTTGGCATGACTGGCAGGTGGTTCCAGCAAGCCTGGCAGGTGATTCCAAAGTGTTCACCAACTGGTTGTGGCGTAGCCGGCAGGTGATTTTTGCGTGATCGGCAGGTGGTTCTGGCGAGTCGAGCAGGTGGTTCCGGCGTGCTCGGCTGGTGCTTCCGGGGTCATTGGCACGGGGTTCTGGCATGTCTGAGAGGTGGTTCCTGCATGCCCGGCAAGTGATTCCGGAGTGTTCGCCAAGTGGTTCTGGCATAGTCGGCAGGTGATTTTGGCATGTCCGGCAGGTGGTTCAGGCGAGTTGAGCAGGTGGTTCCAACGTGCTTGGCAGGTGCTTCCGGCGTCTCCGGCACGTGTTTCTGGCACATCTGACAGGTGGTTCCGGCATGCCCGAAAGGTGATTCCGGTCTGTCCGGTAGGTGGTTCCAGCCTGCACGGCATGTGGTTCTGGTACGTCTCAGAGGTGGTTGCGCATGCCCAACAGGTGATTCCGGACTGTCCGCCACATGGTTCTGGCACGTCTGAGAGGTGGTTCCGGCATGCCCGGCAGGTCATCCCAGAGAGCCCTCCAAGTGGGTCTGGCATAGCACGCAGTTGATTTTGGCGTGTCTGGCAGGTTGTTCCGTTGTGCTTGGCAGGTGGTTCAGGCTTGGCCGGCAGGTGGTTCCAGACTGTCCAGGACGTGTTTCCAGCTTCTCCGGCAGGTGGTTCTGGTACGTCTGAGAGGTGGTTCCGCCATGGCTGGCAGGTGATTCCGGACCGTCCCCCAGGTGGTTCTGGCATAGCCAGCAGGTGATATTGGCCTGTCCGGCAGGTGGTTCCAGCGAGTCGAACAGGTGGCTCCGGCGTGCTTGGCAGGTGGTTCCGGTCTGTCCGGTAGGTGATTCCTGCGTGTCCGGCACTTGCTTCCGGCACGTCTGAGAGGTGGTTCCGGCATGCGCGACAGGTGATTTCGGAGTGTCCGCCAGGTGGTTCTGGCGTACCCGGCAGGTGATTTTGGCGTGTCCGGCAGGTGTTTCTGGCGAGTCGAGCAGGTGGCTCCGGCATGCTCGGCAGGTGCTTCCGGTGTCTCCGGCACGTGGTTCTGGTGTGTCTGAGAGCTGGTTCCGGCGTGTCCGGCAGATGATTCCGGAGTGTCCGCCAAGTGGTTCTGGCATACCCGGCTGGTGATTTGGGCATGTCAGGTAGGTGGTTCCGGCGAGTCGAGCAGGTGGCTCCGGCGTGCTCGGCAGGTTGTTCAGACGGGTCTGGCAGGTGTTTTCCGTCTGTTCGGGGTGTGGTTCCAGCATCTCATGCACATGGTTCTGTCACGTCTGAGATGTGGTTCCGGTCGCCCCGACAGGTGTTTCCACAGTGTCCGCCAAGTCGTACTGGCGTAGCTGGCAGGTGATTTTGGCATGACCGGCAGGTGGTTCCAGCAAGCCCAGCAGGTGATTCCGAAGTGTTCCCCAACTGGTTGTGGCGTAGCCGGCAGGTGATTTTTGCGTGTCCGGCAGGTGGTTCTGGCGAGTCGAGCAGGTGGTTCCGTCGTGCTCGGCAGGTGCTTCCGGGGTCATTGGCACGTGGTTCTGGCATATCTGAGAGGTGGTTCCGGCATGCCCGGCAGGTGATTCCGGAGTGTTCGCCAAGTGTTTCCGGCGTAGGCGACAGGTGATTTTGCATGTCCAGCGGTCGTTGCGGCGGGTCGAGCCGGTGGTTGCGGCGTGTCCGGCAGGTGGTTCCGGTCTGTCCGGCAGGTGGTTCTGTGGTGTCCGGCACGAGGTTCAGTCTGAGAGGCTGTGCCGGCATGCCCCTCACGTGATTCCGGCTTGTCCCCGAAGTGGTGCTGGTGTAGCGGGCAGGTGATTTTGGCGTGTCCGGCAGGTGGTTCAGGCGAGTTGAGCAGGTGGTTGCGACGTGCTCGGCAGGTGCTTCCGGCGTCTCCGGCACGTGTTTCTGGCACATCTGACTGGTGGTTCCGGCATGCCCAAAAGTTGATTCCGGTCTGTCCGGTAGGTGGTTCCGGCGTGCACGGCACGTGGTTCTGGTACGTCTCAGAGGTGGTTGCGTATGCCCAACAGGTGATTCCGGACTGTCCGCCACGTGCTTCTGGCACGTCTGAGAGGTGGTTCCAACATGCCCGGCAGGTCATTTCGGAGTGTCGTCCAAGAGGTTCTGGCGTAGCCCACAGGTGATTTTGGAGTGTCTGGCAGGTGGTTCCGCCGTGCTCGGCAGGTCGTTCAGGCATGGCCGTCACGTGGTTCCAGTCTGTCCAGGACGTGTTTCCAGGTTCTCCGGCAGGTGGTTCTGGTACGTCTGAGAGGTGGTTCCGCCATGGCTGGCAGGTGATCCCGGACTGTCCCCCAGGTGGTTCTGGCATAGCCAGCAGTTGATATTGGCCTGTCCGGCAGGTGGTTCCAGCGAGTCGAACAGGTGGCTCCGGTGTTCTTGGCAGGTGGTTCCGGTCTGTCCGGTAGGTGATTCCAGCGTGTCTGGCACGTGCTTCCGGCATGCGCGGCAGGATATTCCGTAGTGTCCGCCAGGTTGTTCTGGCATACCCCGCAGGTGATTTTGGCGTGTCCAGCAGGTGTTTCTGGCGAGTCGAGCAGGTGGCTCCGGCGTGCTCGGCAGGTTGTTCAGACGGGTCTGGCAGGTGTTTTCCGTCTGTTCGGGGTGTGGTTCCAGCATCTCATGCACATGGTTCTGGCACGTCTGAGATGTGGTTCCGGCAGGCCCCACAGGTGTTTCCACAGTGTCCGCCAAGTTGTACTGGCGTAGTTGTCAGGTGATTTTGGCATGACCGGCAGGTGGTTCCAGCAAACCTGGCAGGTGATTCCAAAGTGTTCACCAACTGGTTGTGGCGTAGCCGGCAGGTGATTTTTGCGTGATCGGCAGGTGGTTCTGGCGAGTCGAGCAGCTGGTTCCGGCGTGCTCGGCTGGTGCTTCCGGGGTCATTGGCACGGGGTTCTGGCATGTCTGAGAGGTGGTTCCTGCATGCCCGGCAAGTGATTCCGGAGTGTTCGCCAAGTGGTTCTGGCATACTCAGCAGGTGCTTTTGGCATGTCCGGCAGGTGGTTCAGGCGAGTTGAGCAGGTGGTTCCAACGTGCTTGGCAGGTGCTTCCGGCGTCTCCGGCACGTGTTTCTGGCACATCTGACAGGTGGTTCCGGCATGCCTGAAAGGTGATTCCGGTCTGTCCGGTAGGTGGGTCCAGCCTGCACGGCATGTGGTTCTGGTACGTCTCAGAGGTGGTTGCGCATGCCCATCAGGTGATTCCGGACTGTCCGCCACATGGTTCTGGCACGTCTGAGAGGTGGTTCCGTCATGCCCGGCAGGTCATCCCAGAGAGTCCTCCAAGTGGTTCTGGCATAACACGCAGGTGATTTTGGCATGTCTGGCAGGTTGTTCCGTTGTGCTTGGCAGGTGGTTCAGGCTTGGCCGGCAGGTGGTTCCAGACTGTCCAGGACGTGTTTCCAGCTTCACCGGCAGGTGGTTCTGGTACGTCTGAGAGGTGGTTCCGCCAAGGCTGGCAGGTGATTCCGGACCGTCCCCGAGGTGGTTCTGGCATAGCCAGCAGTTGATATTGGCCTGTCCGGCAGGTGGTTCCAGCGAGTCGAACAGGTGGCTCCGGCGTGCTCGGCAGGTGGTTCCGGTCTGTCCGGTAGGTGATTCCGGCGTGTCCGGCACGTGCTTCCGGCACGTCTGAGAGTTGGTTCCGGCATGCGCAACACGTGATTTCGGAGTGTCCGCCAGGTGGTTCTGGCGTACCCGGCAGGTGATTTTGGCGTGTCCGGCAGGTGTTTCTGGCGAGTCGAGCAGGTGGCTCCGGCATGCTCGGCAGGTGCTTCCGGCGTCTCCGGCACGTGGTTCTGGTGTGTCTGAGAGCTGGTTCCGGCATGTCCGGCAGATGATTCCGGAGTGTCCGCCAAGTGGTTCTGGCATACCCGGCTGGTGATTTGGGCATGTCAGGTAGGTGGTTCCGGCGAGTCGAGCAGGTGGCTCCGGCGTGCTCGGCAGGTTGTTCAGACGGGTCTGGCAGGTGTTTTCCGTCTGTTCGGGGTGTGGTTCCAGCATCTCATGCACATGGTTCTGGCACGTCTGAGATGTGGTTCCGGCCGGCCCGACAGGTGTTTCCACAGTGTCCGCCAAGTGGTACTGGCGTAGTTGGCAGGTGATTTTGGCATGACCGGCAGGTGGTTCCAGCAAGCCCGGCAGGTGATTCCGAAGTGTTCCCCAACTGGTTGTGGCGTAGCCAGCAGGTGATTTCTGCGTGTCCGGCAGGTGGTTCTAGCGATTCGAGCCGGTGGTTCTGGCGTGCTCGGCAGGTGCTTCCGGGGTCATTGGCACGTGGTTCTGGCATATCTGAGAGGTGGTTCCGGCATGCCCGGCAGGTGATTCCGGAGTGTTCGCCAAGCGTTTCCGGCGTAGCCGACAGGTGATTTTGCATGTCCAGCGGTCGTTCCGGCGGGTCGAGCCGGTGGTTCCGGCGTGTCCGGCAGGTGGTTCCGGTCTGTCCGGCAGGTGGTTCTGTGGTGTCCGGCACGAGGTTCAGTCTGAGAGGCTGTCCCGGCATGCCCCTCACGTGATTCCGGCTTGTCCCCGAAGTGGTGCTGGTGTAGCGGGCAGGTGATTTTGGCGTGTCCGGCAGGTGGTTCAGGCGAGTTGAGCAGGTGGTTGCGACGTGCTCGGCAGGTGCTTCCGGCGTCTCCGGCACGTGTTTCTGGCACATCTGACTGGTGGTGCCGGCATGCCCAAAAGTTGATTCCGGTCTGTCCGGTAGGTGGTTCCGGCGTGCACGGCACGTGGTTCTGGTACGTGTCAGAGGTGGTTGCGTATGCCCAACAGGTGATTCCGGACTGTCCGCCACGTGCTTCAGGCACGTCTGAGAGGTGGTTCCAACATGCCCGGCAGGTCATTTCGGAGAGTCGTCCAAGTGGTTCTGGCATAGCCCGCAGTTGATTTTGGCGTGTCCGGCAGGTGGTTCCGCCGTGCTCGGCAGGTGGTTCAGGCATGGCCGTCACGTGGTTCCAGTCTGTCCATGACGTTTTTCCAGCTTCTCCGGCAGGTGGTTCTGGTACGTCTGAGAGGTGGTTCCGCCATGGCTGGCAGGTGATCCCGGACTGTCCCCGAGGTGTTTCTGGCATAGCCAGAAGTTGATATTGGCCTGTCCGGCAGGTGGTTCCAGCGAGTCGAACAGGTGGCTCCGGCGTTCTTGGCAGGTGGTTCCGGTCTGTCCGGTAGGTGTTTCCGGCGTGTCCGGCACGTGCTTCCGGCACGTCTGAGAGGTGGTTCCAGCATGCGCGGCAGGTGATTCCGTAGTGTCCGCCAGGTGGTTCTGGCATACCCGGCAGGTGATTTTGGCGTGTCCGGCAGGTGTTTCCGGCGAGTGGAGCAGGTGGCTCCGGCATGCTCGGCAGGTGCTTCCGGCGTCTCCGGCACTTGGTTCTGGTGTGTCTGAGAGCTGGTTCCGGCATGTCCGGCAGATGATTCCGGAGTGTCCGCCAAGTGGTTCTGGCATACCCAGCAGGTGATTTTGGCGTGTCAGGGAGGTGGTACCGGTGAGTCGAGCAGGTGGTTCCGGCGTGCTCAGCAGGTGGTTCAGGCGGTTCTGGCAGGTGGTATCCGTCTGTTCGGGGTGTGGTTCCAGCATCTCATGAACACGTTTCTGGCACGTCTGAGATGTGGTTCCAGCCGGCCCGACAGGTGTTTCCGCAGTGTCCGCCAAGCGGTTCTGGCGTAGTTGGCAGGTGATTTTGGCATGACTGGCAGGTGGTTCTGGCGAGTCGAGCAGGTGGTTCCGGCGTGCTCGGCTGGTGCTTCCGGGGTCATTGGCACGGGGTTCTGGCATGTCTGAGAGGTGGTTCCTGCATGCCCGGCAAGTGATTCCGGAGTGTTCGCCAAGTGGTTCTGGCATAGTCGGCAGGTGATTTTGGCATGTCCGGCAGGTGGTTCAGGCGAGTTGAGCAGGTGGTTCCAACGTGCTTGGCAGGTGCTTCCGGCGTCTCCGGCACGTGTTTCTGGCACATCTGACAGGTGGTTCCGGCATGCCCGAAAGGTGATTCCGGTCTGTCCGGTAGGTGGTTCCAGCCTGCACGGCATGTGGTTCTGGTACGTCTCAGAGGTGGTTGCGCACGCGCAACAGGTGATTCCGGACTGTCCGCCACATGGTTCTGGCACGTCTGAGAGGTGGTTCCGGCATGCCCGGCAGGTCATCCCAGAGAGTCCTCCAAGTGGTTCTGGCATAACACGCAGGTGATTTTGGCGTGTCTGGCAGGTTGTTCCGTTGTGCTTGGCAGGTGGTTCAGGCTTGGCCGGCAGGTGGTTCCAGACTGTCCAGGACGTGTTTCCAGCTTCTCCAGCAGGTGGTTCTGGTACGTCTGAGAGGTGGTTCCGCCATGGCTGGCAGGTGATTCCGGACCGTCCCCCAGGTGGTTCTGGCATAGCCAGCAGTTGATATTGGCCTGTCCGGCAGGTGGTTCCAGCGAGTCGAACAGGTGGCTCCGGCGTGCTCGGCAGGTGGTTCCGGTCTGTCCGGTAGGTGATTCCGGCGTGTCCGGCACGTGCTTCCGGCACGTCTGAGAGGTGGTTCCGGCATGCGCGACAGGTGATTTCGGAGTGTCCGCCAGGTGGTTCTGGCGTACCCGGCAGGTGATTTTGGCGTGTCCGGCAGGTGTTTCTGGCGAGTCGAGCAAGTGGCTCCGGCATGCTCGGCAGGTGCTTCCGGCGTCTCCGGCACGTGGTTCTGGTGTGTCTGAGAGCTGGTTCCGGCATGTCCGGCAGATGATTCCGGAGTGTCCGCCAAGTGGTTCTGGCATACCCGGCTGGTGATTTGGGCATGTCAGGTAGGTGGTTCCGGCGAGTCGAGCAGGTGGCTCCGGCGTGCTCGGCAGGTTGTTCAGACGGGTCTGGCAGGTGTTTTCCGTCTGTTCGGGGTGTGGTTCCAGCATCTCATGCACATGGTTCTGGCACGTCTGAGATGTGGTTCCGGCCGGCCCGACAGGCGTTTCCACAGTGTCCGCCAAGTGGTACTGGCGTAGTTGGCAGGTGATTTTGGCATGACCGGCAGGTGGTTCCAGCAAGCCCGGCAGGTGATTCCGAAGTGTTCCCCAACTGGTTGTGGCGTAGCCGGCAGGTGATTTTTGAGTGTCCGGCCGGTGGTTCTGGCGAGTCGAGCAGGTGGTTCCGGCGTGCTCGGCAGGTGCTTCCGGGGTCATTGGCACGTGGTTCTGGCATATCTGAGAGGTGGTTCCGGCATGCCCGGCAGGTGATTCCGGAGTGTTCGCCAAGTGTTTCCGGCGTAGCCGGCAGGTGATTTTGCATGTCCAGCGGTCGTTGCGGCGGGTCGAGCCAGTGGTTGCGGCGTGTCCGGCAGGTGGTTCCGGTCTGTCCGGCAGGTGGTTCTGTGGTGTCCGGCACGAGGTTCAGTCTGAGAGGCTGTGCCGGCATGCCCCTCACGTGATTCCGGCTTGTCCCCGAAGTGGTGCTGGTGTAGCGGGCAGGTGATTTTGGCGTGTCCGGCAGGTGGTTCAGGCGAGTTGAGCAGGTGGTTGCGACGTGCTCGGCAGGTGCTTCCGGCGTCTCCGGCACGTGTTTCTGGCACATCTGACTGGTGGTTCCGGCATGCCCAAAAGTTGATTCCGGTCTGTCCGGTAGGTGGTTCCGGCGTGCACGGCACGTGGTTCTGGTACGTCTCAGAGGTGGTTGCGTATGCCCAACAGGTGATTCCGGACTGTCCGCCACGTGCTTCAGGCACGTCTGAGAGGTGGTTCCAACATGCCCGGCAGGTCATTTCGGAGAGTCGTCCAAGTGGTTCTGGCGTAGCCCGCAGGTGATTTTGGCGTGTCCGGCAGGTGGTTCCGCCGTGCTCGGCAGGTGGTTCAGGCATGGCCGTCACGTGGTTCCAGTCTGTCCAGGACGTGTTTCCAGGTTCTCCGGCAGGTGGTTCTGGTACGTCTGAGAGGTGGTTCCGCCATGGCTGGCAGGTGATCCCGGACTGTCCCCGAGGTGGTTCTGGCATAGCCAGCAGGTGATATTGGCCTGTCCGGCAGGTGGTTCCAGCGAGTCGAACAGGTGGCTCCGGCGTTCTTGGCAGGTGGTTCCGGTCTGTCCGGTAGGTGATTCCGGCGTGTCTGGCACGTGCTTGCGGCATGCGCGGCAGGTGATTACGTAGTGTCCGCCAGGTGGTTCTGGCATACCCGGCAGGTGATTTTGGCGTGTCCGTCAGGTGTTTCTGACGAGTCGAGCAGGTGGCTCCGGCATGCTCGGCAGGTGCTTCCTGCGTCTCCGGCACTTGGTTCTGGTGTGTCTGAGAGCTGGTTCCGGCATGTCCGGCAGATGATTCCGGAGTGTCCGCCAAGTGGTTCTGGCATACCCAGCAGGTGATTTTGGCGTGTCAGGGAGGTGGTACCGGTGAGTCGAGCAGGTGGTTCCGGAGGGCTCGGCAGGTGGTTCAGGCGGTTCTGGCAGGTGGTATCCATCTGTTCGGGGTGTGGTTCCAGCATCTAATGAACACGTTTCTGGCACGTCTGAGATGTGGTTCCAGCCGGCCCGACAGGTGTTTCCGCAGTGTCCGCCAAGCGGTTCTGGCGTAGTTGGCAGGTGATTTTGGCATGATTGGCAGGTGGTTCCAGCAAGCCTGGCAGGTGACTCCAAAGTGTTCACCAACTGGTTGTGGCGTAGCCGGCAGGTGATTTTTGCGTGATCGGCAGGTGGTTCTGGCGAGTCGAGCAGGTGGTTCCGGCGTGCTCGGCTGGTGCTTCCGGGGTCATTGGCACGGGGTTCTGGCATGTCTGAGAGGTGGTTCCTGCATGCCCGGCAAGTGATTCCGGAGTGTTCGCCAAGTGGTTCTGGCATAGTCGGCAGGTGATTTTGGCATGTCCGGCAGGTGGTTCAGGCGAGTTGAGCAGGTGGTTCCAACGTGCTTGGCAGGTGCTTCCGGCGTCTCCGGCACGTGTTTCTGGCACATCTGACAGGTGGTTCCGGCATGCCCGAAAGGTGATTCCGGTCTGTCCGGTAGGTGGTTCCAGCCTGCACGGCATGTGGTTCTGGTACGTCTCAGAGGTGGTTGCGCACGCGCAACAGGTGATTCCGGACTGTCCGCCACATGGTTCTGGCACGTCTGAGAGGTGGTTCCGGCATGCCCGGCAGGTCATCCCAGAGAGTCCTCCAAGTGGTTCTGGCATAACACGCAGGTGATTTTGGCGTGTCTGGCAGGTTGTTCCGTTGTGCTTGGCAGGTGGTTCAGGCTTGGCCGGCAGGTGGTTCCAGACTGTCCAGGACGTGTTTCCAGCTTCTCCGGCAGGTGGTTCTGGTACGCCTGAGAGGAGGTTCCGCCATGGCTGGCAGGTGATTCCGGACCGTCCCCCAGGTGGTTCTGGCATAGCCAGCAGTTGATATTGGCCTGTCTGGCAGGTGGTTCCAGCGAGTCGAACAGGTGGCTCCGGCGTGCTCGGCAGGTGGTTCCGGTCTGTCCGGTAGGTGATTCCGGCGTGTCCGGCACGTGCTTCCGGCACGTCTGAGAGGTGGTTCCGGCATGCGCGACAGGTGATTTCGGAGTGTCCGCCAGGTGGTTCTGGCGTACCCGGCAGGTGATTTTGGCGTGTCCGGCAGGTGTTTCTGGCGAGTCGAGCAGGTGGCTCCGGCATGCTCGGCAGGTGCTTCCGGCGTCTCCGGCACGTGGTTCTGGTGTGTCTGAGAGCTGGTTCCGGCATGTCCGGCAGATGATTCCGGAGTGTCCGCCAAGTGGTTCTGGCATACCCGGCTGGTGATTTGGGTATGTCAGGTAGGTGGTTCCGGCGAGTCGAGCAGGTGGCTCCGGCGTGCTCGGCAGGTTGTTCAGACGGGTCTGGCAGGTGTTTTCCGTCTGTTCGGGGTGTGGTTCCAGCATCTCATGCACATGGTTCTGGCACGTCTGAGATGTGGTTCCGGTCGCCCCGACAGGTGTTTCCACAGTGTCCGCCAAGTCGTACTGGCGTAGCTGGCAGGTGATTTTGGCATGACCGGCAGGTGGTTCCAGCAAGCCCGGCAGGTGATTCCGAAGTGTTCCCCAACTGGTTGTGGCGTAGCCGGCAGGTGATTTTTGAGTGTCCGGCAGGTGGTTCTGGCGAGTCGAGCAGGTGGTTCCGGCGTGCTCGGCAGGTGCTTCCGGGGTCATTGGCACGTGGTTCTGGCATATCTGAGAGGTGGTTCCGGCATGCCCGGCAGGTGATTCCGGAGTGTTCGCCAAGTGTTTCCGGCGTAGCCGACAGGTGATTTTGCATGTCCAGCGGTCGTTGCGGCGGGTCGAGCCGGTGGTTGCGGCGTGTCCGGCAGGTGGTTCCTGTCTGTCCGGCAGGTGGTTCTGTGGTGTCCGGCACGAGGTTCAGTCTGAGAGGCTGTGCCGGCATGCCCCTCACGTGATTCCGGCTTGTCCCCGAAGTGGTGCTGGTGTAGCGGGCAGGTGATTTTGGCGTGTCCGGCAGGTGGTTCAGGCGAGTTGAGCAGGTGGTTGTGACGTGCTCGGCAGGTGCTTCCGGCGTCTCCGGCACGTGTTTCTGGCACATCTGACTGGTGGTTCCGGCATGCCCAAAAGTTGATTCCGGTCTGTCCGGTAGGTGGTTCCGGCGTGCACGGCACGTGGTTCTGGTACGTCTCATAGGTGGCTGCGTATGCCCAACAGGTGATTCCGGACTGTCCGCCACGTGCTTCAGGCACGTCTGAGAGGTGGTTCCAACATGCCCGGCAGGTCATTTCGGAGAGTCGTCCAAGTGGTTCTGGCGTAGCCCGCAGGTGATTTTGGCGTGTCCGGCAGGTGGTTCCGCCGTGCTCGGCAGGTGGTTCAGGCATGGCCGTCACGTGGTTCCAGTCTGTCCAGGACGTCTTTCCAGGTTCTCCGGCAGGTGGTTCTGGTACGTCTGAGAGGTGGTTCCGCCATGGCTGGCAGGTGATCCCGGACTGTCCCCGAGGTGGTTCTGGCATAGCCAGCAGGTGATATTGGCCTGTCCGGCAGGTGGTTCCAGCGAGTCGAACAGGTGGCTCCGGCGTTCTTGGCAGGTGGTTCCGGTCTGTCCGGTAGGTGTTTCCGGCGTGTCCGGCACGTGCTTCCGGCACGTCTGAGAGGTGGTTCCAGCATGCGCGGCAGGTGATTCCGTAGTGTCCGCCAGGTGGTTCTGGCATACCCGGCAGGTGATTTTGGCGTGTCCGGCAGGTGTTTCCGGCGAGTGGAGCAGGTGGCTCCGGCATGCTCGGCAGGTGCTTCTGGCGTCTCCGGCACTTGGTTCTGGTGTGTCTGAGAGCTGGTTCCGGCATGTCCGGCAGATGATTCCGGAGTGTCCGCCAAGTGGTTCTGGCATACCCAGCAGGTGATTTTGGCGTGTCAGGGAGGTGGTACCGGTGAGTCGAGCAGGTGGTTCCGGCGTGCTCAGCAGGTGGTTCAGGCGGTTCTGGCAGGTGGTATCCGTCTGTTCGGGGTGTGGTTCCAGCATCTCATGAACACGTTTCTGGCACGTCTGAGATGTGGTTCCAGCCGGCCCGACAGGTGTTTCCGCAGTGTCCGCCAAGCGGTTCTGGCGTAGTTGGCAGGTGATTTTGGCATGACTGGCAGGTGGTTCCAGCAAGCCTGGCAGGTGATTCCAAAGTGTTCACCAACTGGTTGTGGTGTAGCCGGCAGGTGATTTTTGCGTGATCGGCAGGTGGCTCTGGCGTGTCGAGCAGGTGGTTCCGGCGTGCTCGGCTGGTGCTTCCGGGGTCATTGGCACGGGGTTCTGGCATGTCTGAGAGGTGGTTCCTGCATGCCCGGCAAGTGATTCCGGAGTGTTCGTCAAGTGGTTCTGGCATAGTCGGCAGGTGATTTTGGCATGTCCGGCAGGTGGTTCAGGCGAGTTGAGCAGGTGGTTCCAACGTGCTTGGCAGGTGCTTCCGGCGTCTCCGGCACGTGTTTCTGGCACATCTGACAGGTGGTTCCGGCATGCCCGAAAGGTGATTCCGGTCTGTCCGGTAGGTGGTTCCAGCCTGCACGGCATGTGGTTCTGGTACGTCTCAGAGGTGGTTGCGCATACCCAACTGGTGATTCCGGACTGTCCGCCACATGGTTCTGGCACGTCTGAGAGGTGGTTCCGGCATGCCCGGCAGGTCATCCCAGAGAGTCCTCCAAGTGGTTCTGGCATAACACGCAGGTGATTTTGGCGTGTCTGGCAGGTTGTTCCGTTGTGCTTGGCAGGTGGTTCAGGCTTGGCCGGCAGGTGGTTCCAGACTGTCCAGGACGTGTTTCCAGCTTCTCCGGCAGGTGGTTCTGGTACGTCTGAGAGGTGGTTCCGCCATGGCTGGCAGGTGATTCCGGACCGTCCCCCAGGTGGTTCTGGCATAGCCAGCAGTTGATATTGGCCTGTCCGGCAGGTGGTTCCAGTGAGTCGAACAGGTGGCTCCGGCGTGCTCGGCAGGTGGTTCCGGTCTGTCCGGTAGGTGATTCCGGCGTGTCCGGCACGTGCTTCCGGCACGTCTGAGAGGTGGTTCCGGCATGCGCGACAGGTGATTTCGGAGTGTCCGCCAGGTGGTTCTGGCGTACCCGGCAGGTGATTTTGGCGTGTCCGGCAGGTGTTTCTGGCGAGTCGAGCAGGTGGCTCCGGCATGCTCGGCAGGTGCTTCCAGCGTCTCCGGCACGTGGTTCTGGTGTGTCTGAGAGCTGGTTCCGGCATGTCCGGCAGATGATTCCGGAGTGTCCACCAAGTGGTTCTGGCATACCCGGCTGGTGATTTGGGCATGTCAGGTAGGTGGTTCCGGCGAGTCGAGCAGGTGGCTCCGGCGTGCTCGGCAGGTTGTTCAGACGGGTCTGGCAGGTGTTTTCCGTCTGTTCGGGGTGTGGTTCCAGCATCTCATGCACATGGTTCTGGCACGTCTGAGATGTGGTTCCGGCCGGCCCGACAGGTGTTTCCACAGTGTCCGCCAAGTGGTACTGGCGTAGTTGGCAGGTGATTTTGGCATGACCGGCAGGTGGTTCCAGCAAGCCCAGCAGGTGATTCCGAAGTGTTCCCCAACTGGTTGTGGCGTAGCCGGCAGGTGATTTTTGCGTGATCGGCAGGTGGTTCTGGCGAGTCGAGCAGGTGGTTCCGGCGTGCTCGGCAGGTGCTTCCGGGGTCATTGGCACGTGGTTCTGGCATATCTGAGAGGTGGTTCCGGCATGCCCGGCAGGTGATTCCGGAGTGTTCGCCAAGTGTTTCCGGCGTAGCCGACAGGTGATTTTGCATGTCCAGCGGTCGTTGCGGCGGGTCGAGCCAGTGGTTGCGGCGTGTCCGGCAGGTGGTTCCGGTCTGTCCGGCAGGTGGTTCTGTGGTGTCCGGCACGAGGTTCAGTCTGAGAGGCTGTGCCGGCATGCCCCTCACGTGATTCCGGCTTGTCCCCGAAGTGGTGCTGGTGTAGCGGGCAGGTGATTTTGGCGTGTCCGGCAGGTGGTTCAGGCGAGTTGAGCAGGTGGTTGCGACGTGCTCGGCAGGTGCTTCCGGCGTCTCCGGCACGTGTTTCTGGCACATCTGACTGGTGGTTCCGGCATGCCCAAAAGTTGATTCCGGTCTGTCCGGTAGGTGGTTCCGGCGTGCACGGCACGTGGTTCTGGTACGTCTCAGAGGTGGTTGCGTATGCCCAACAGGTGATTCCGGAATGTCCGCCACGTGCTTCTGGCACGTCTGAGAGGTGGTTCCAACATGCCCGGCAGGTCATTTCGGAGTGTCGTCCAAGAGGTTCTGGCGTAGCCCACAGGTGATTTTGGAGTGTCTGGCAGGTGGTTCCGCCGTGCTCGGCAGGTCGTTCAGGCATGGCCGTCACGTGGTTCCAGTCTGTCCAGGACGTGTTTCCAGGTTCTCCGGCAGGTGGTTCTGGTACGTCTGAGAGGTGGTTCCGCCATGGCTGGCAGGTGATCCCGGACTGTCCCCCAGGTGGTTCTGGCATAGCCAGCAGTTGATATTGGCCTGTCCGGCAGGTGGTTCCAGCGAGTCGAACAGGTGGCTCCGGTGTTCTTGGCAGGTGGTTCCGGTCTGTCCGGTAGGTGATTCCGGCGTGTCTGGCACGTGCTTCCGGCATGCGCGGCAGGATATTCCGTAGTGTCCGCCAGGTGGTTCTGGCATACCCGGCAGGTGATTTTGGCGTGTCCGGCAGGTGTTTCTGACGAGTCGAGCAGGTGGCTCCGGCATGCTCGGCAGGTGCTTCCTGCGTCTCCGGCACTTGGTTCTGGTGTGTCTGAGAGCTGGTTCCGGCATGTCCGGCAGATGATTCCGGAGTGTCCGCCAAGTGGTTCTGGCATACCCAGCAGGTGATTTTGGCGTGTCAGGGAGGTGGTACCGGTGAGTCGAGCAGGTGGTTCCGGCGGGCTCGGCAGGTGGTTCAGGCGGTTCTGGCAGGTGGTATCCATCTGTTCGGGGTGTGGTTCCAGCATCTAATGAACACGTTTCTGGCACGTCTGAGATGTGGTTCCAGCCGGCCCGACAGGTGTTTCCGCAGTGTCCGCCAAGCGGTTCTGGCGTAGTTGGCAGGTGATTTTGGCATGATTGGCAGGTGGTTCCAGCAAGCCTGGCAGGTGACTCCAAAGTGTTCACCAACTGGTTGTGGCGTAGCCGGCAGGTGATTTTTGCGTGATCGGCAGGTGGTTCTGGCGAGTCGAGCAGGTGGTTCCGGCGTGCTCGGCTGGTGCTTCCGGGGTCATTGGCACGGGGTTCTGGCATGTCTGAGAGGTGGTTCCTGCATGCCCGGCAAGTGATTCCGGAGTGTTCGCCAAGTGGTTCTGGCATAGTCGGCAGGTGATTTTGGCATGTCCGGCAGGTGGTTCAGGCGAGTTGAGCAGGTGGTTCCAACGTGCTTGGCAGGTGCTTCCGGCGTCTCCGGCACGTGTTTCTGGCACATCTGACAGGTGGTTCCGGCATGCCCGAAAGGTGATTCCGGTCTGTCCGGTAGGTGGTTCCAGCCTGCACGGCATGTGGTTCTGGTACGTCTAAGAGGTGGTTGCGCACGCGCAACAGGTGATTCCGGACTGTCCGCCACATGGTTCTGGCACGTCTGAGAGGTGGTTCCGGCATGCCCGGCAGGTCATCCCAGAGAGTCCTCCAAGTGCTTCTGGCATAACACGCAGGTGATTTTGGCGTGTCTGGCAGGTTGTTCCGTTGTGCTTGGCAGGTGGTTCAGGCTTGGCCGGCAGGTGGTTCCAGACTGTCCAGGACGTGTTTCCAGCTTCACCGGCAGGTGGTTCTGGTACGCCTGAGAGGAGGTTCCGCCATGGCTGGCAGGTGATTCCGGACCGTCCCCCAGGTGGTTCTGGCATAGCCAGCAGTTGATATTGGCCTGTCTGGCAGGTGGTTCCAGCGAGTCGAACAGGTGGCTCCGGCGTGCTCGGCAGGTGGTTCCGGTCTGTCCGGTAGGTGATTCCGGCGTGTCCGGCACGTGCTTCCGGCACGTCTGAGAGGTGGTTCCGGCATGCGCGACAGGTGATTTCGGAGTGTCCGCCAGGTGGTTCTGGCGTACCCGGCAGGTGATTTTGGCGTGTCCGGCAGGTGTTTCTGGCGAGTCGAGCAGGTGGCTCCGGCATGCTCGGCAGGTGCTTCCGGCGTCTCCGGCACGTGGTTCTGGTGTGTCTGAGAGCTGGTTCCGGCATGTCCGGCAGATGATTCCGGAGTGTCCGCCAAGTGGTTCTGGCATACCCGGCTGGTGATTTGGGTATGTCAGGTAGGTGGTTCCGGCGAGTCGAGCAGGTGGCTCCGGCGTGCTCGGCAGGTTGTTCAGACGGGTCTGGCAGGTGTTTTCCGTCTGTTCGGGGTGTGGTTCCAGCATCTCATGCACATGGTTCTGGCACGTCTGAGATGTGGTTCCGGCCGGCCCGACAGGTGTTTCCACAGTGTCCGCCAAGTGGTACTGGCTTAGTTGGCAGGTGATTTTGGCATGACCGGCAGGTGGTTCCAGCAAGCCCGGCAGGTGAT
Organism: Equus caballus; assembly: GCF_041296265.1. Lineage (NCBI taxonomy): Eukaryota > Metazoa > Chordata > Mammalia > Perissodactyla > Equidae > Equus > Equus caballus. The sequence goes on along the minus strand of NC_091706.1, from coordinate 2,536,987 downwards.
TCCGAAGTGTTCCCCAACTGGTTGTGGCGTAGCCGGCAGGTGATTTTTGCGTGTCCAGCAGGTGGTTCTGGCGAGTCGAGCAGGTGGTTCCGGCGTGCTCGGCAGGTGCTTCCGGGGTCATTGGCACGTGGTTCTGGCATATCTGAGAGGTGGTTCCGGCATGCCCGGCAGGTGATTCCGGAGTGTTCGCCAAGTGTTTCCGGCGTAGCCGGCAGGTGAGTTTGCATGTCCAGCGGTCGTTCCGGCGGGTCGAGCCGGTGGTTCCGGCATGTCCGGAAGGTGGTTCCGGTCTGTCCAGCAGGTGGTTCTGTGGTGTCCGGCACGAGGTTCAGTCTGAGAGGCTGTGCCGGCATGCCCCTCACGTGATTCCGGCTTGTCCCCGAATTGGTGCTGGTGTAGCGGGCAGGTGATTTTGGCGTGTCCGGCAGGTGGTTCAGGCGAGTTGAGCAGGTGGTTGCGACGTGCTCGGCAGGTGCTTCCGGCGTCTCCGGCACGTGTTTCTGGCACATCTGACTGGTGGTTCCGGCATGCCCAAAAGTTGATTCCGGTCTGTCCGGTAGGTGGTTCCGGCGTGCACGGCACGTGGTTCTGGTACGTCTCAGAGGTGGTTGCGTATGCCCAACAGGTGATTCCGGACTGTCCGCCACGTGCTTCTGGCACGTCTGAGAGGTGGTTCCAACATGCCCGGCAGGTCATTTCGGAGAGTCGTCCAAGTGGTTCTGGCGTAGCCCGCAGGTGATTTTGGCGTGTCCGGCAGGTGGTTCCGCCGTGCTCGGCAGGTGGTTCAGGCATGGCCGTCACGTGGTTCCAGTCTGTCCAGGACGTGTTTCCAGCTTCTCCGGCAGGTGGGTCTGGTACGTCTGAGAGGTGGTTCCGCCATGGCTGGCAGGTGATCCCGGACTGTCCCCCAGGTGGTTCTGGCATAGCCAGCAGTTGATATTGGCCTGTCCGGCAGGTGGTTCCAGCGAGTCGAACAGGTGGCTCCGGTGTTCTTGGCAGGTGGTTCCGGTCTGTCCGGTAGGTGATTCCGGCGTGTCTGGCACGTGCTTCCGGCATGCGCGGCAGGATATTCCGTAGTGTCCGCCAGGTGGTTCTGGCATACCCGGCAGGTGATTTTGGCGTGTCCGGCAGGCGTTTCTGGCGAGTCGAGCAGGTGGCTCCGGCGTGCTCGGCAGGTTGTTCAGACGGGTCTGGCAGGTGTTTTCCGTGTGTTCGGGGTGTGGTTCCAGCATCTCATGCCCATGGTTCTGGCACGTCTGAGATGTGGTTCCGGCCGGCCCAACAGGTGTTTCCACAGTGTCCGCCAAGTTGTACTGGCGTAGTTGTCAGGTGATTTTGGCATGACCGGCAGGTGGTTCCAGCAAGCCTGGCAGGTGATTCCAAAGTGTTCACCAACTGGTTGTGGCGTAGCCGGCAGGTGATTTTTGCGTGATCGGCAGGTGGTTCTGGCGAGTCGAGCAGGTGGTTCCGGCGTGCTCGGCTGGTGCTTCCGGGGTCATTGGCACGGGGTTCTGGCATGTCTGAGAGGTGGTTCCTGCATGCCCGGCAAGTGATTCCGGAGTGTTCGCCAAGTGGTTCTGGCATACTCGGCAGGTGCTTTTGGCATGTCCGGCAGGAGGTTCAGGCGAGTTGAGCAGGTGGTTCCAACGTGCTTGGCAGGTGCTTCCGGCATCTCCGGCACGTGTTTCTGGCACATCTGACAGGTGGTTCCGGCATGCCCGAAAGGTGATTCCGGTCTGTCCGGTAGGTGGGTCCAGCCTGCACGGCATGTGGTTCTGGTACGTCTCAGAGATGGTTGCGCATGCCCAACAGGTGATTCCGGACTGTCCGCCACATGGTTCTGGCACGTCTGAGAGGTGGTTCCGTCATGCCCGGCAGGTCATCCCAGAGAGTCCTCCAAGTGGTTCTGGCATAACACGCAGGTGATTTTGGCATGTCTGGCAGGTTGTTCCGTTGTGCTTGGCAGGTGGTTCAGGCTTGGCCGGCAGGTGGTTCCAGACTGTCCAGGACGTGTTTCCAGCTTCACCGGCAGGTGGTTCTGGTACGTCTGAGAGGTGGTTCCGCCATGGCTGGCAGGTGATTCCGGACCGTCCCCGAGGTGGTTCTGGCATAGCCAGCAGTTGATATTGGCCTGTCCGGCAGGTGGTTCCAGCGAGTCGAACAGGTGGCTCCGGCGTGCTCGACAGGTGGTTCCGGTCTGTCCGGTAGGTGATTCCGGCGTGTCCGGCACGTGCTTCCGGCACGTCTGAGAGGTGGTTCCGGCATGCGCGACAGGTGATTTCGGAGTGTCCGCCAGGTGGTTCTGGCGTACCCGGCAGGTGATTTTGGCGTGTCCGGCAGGTGTTTCTGGCGAGTCGAGCAGGTGGCTCCGGCATGCTCGGCAGGTGCTTCCGGCGTCTCCGGCACGTGGTTCTGGTGTGTCTGAGAGCTGGTTCCGGCATGTCCGGCAGATGATTCCGGAGTGTCCGCCAAGTGGTTCTGGCATACCCGGCTGGTGATTTGGGCATGTCAGGTAGGTGGTTCCGGCGAGTCGAGCAGGTGGCTCCGGCGTGCTCGGCAGGTTGTTCAGACGGGTCTGGCAGGTGTTTTCCGTCTGTTCGGGGTGTGGTTCCAGCATCTCATGCACATGGTTCTGGCACGTCTGAGATGTGGTTCCGGCCGGCCCGACAGGTGTTTCCACAGTGTCCGCCAAGTGGTACTGGCGTAGTTGGCAGGTGATTTTGGCATGACCGGCAGGTGGTTCCAGCAAGCCCGGCAGGTGATTCCGAAGTGTTCCCCAACTGGTTGTGGCGTAGCCGGCAGGTGATTTTTGCGTGTCCGGCAGGTGGTTCTGGCGAGTCGAGCAGGTGGTTCCGGCGTGCTCGGCAGGTGCTTCCGGGGTCATTGGCACGTGGTTCTGGCATATCTGAGAGGTGGTTCCGGCATGCCCGGCAGGTGATTCCGGAGTGTTCGCCAAGTGTTTCCGGCGTAGCCGACAGGTGATTTTGCATGTCCAGCGGTCATTGCGGCGGGTCGAGCCGGTGGTTGCGGCATGTCCGGCAGGTGGTTCCGGTCTGTCCGGCAGGTGGTTCTGTGGTGTCCGGCACGAGGTTCAGTCTGAGAGGCTGTGCCGGCATGCCCCTCACGTGATTCCGGCTTGTCCCCGAAGTGGTGCTGGTGTAGCGGGCAGGTGATTTTGGCGTGTCCGGCAGGTGGTTCAGGCGAGTTGAGCAGGTGGTTGCGACGTGCTCGGCAGGTGCTTCCGGCGTCTCCGGCACGTGTTTCTGGCACATCTGACTGGTGGTTCCGGCATGCCCAAAAGTTGATTCCGGTCTGTCCGGTAGGTGGTTCCGGCGTGCACGGCACGTGGTTCTGGTACGTCTCAGAGGTGGTTGCGTATGCCCAACAGGTGATTCTGGACTGTCCGCCACGATCTTCTGGCACGTCTGAGAGGTGGTTCCAACATGCCCGGCAGGTCATTTCGGAGAGTCGTCCAAGTGGTTCTGGCGTAGCCCGCAGGTGATTTTGGCGTGTCTGGCAGGTGGTTCCGCCGTGCTCGGCAGGTGCTTCAGGCATGGCCGTCACGTGGTTCCAGTCTGTCCAGGACGTGTTTCCAGCTTCTCCGGCAGGTGGTTCTGGTACGTCTGAGAGGTGGTTCTGCCATGGCTGGCAGGTGATCCCGGACTGTCTGCCAGGTGGTTCTGGCATAGCCAGCAGTTGATATTGGCCTGTCCGGCAGGTGGTTCCAGCGAGTCGAACAGGTGGCTCCGGCGTTCTTGGCAGGTGGTTCCGGTCTGTCCGGTAGGTGTTTCCGGCGTGTCTGGCACGTGCTTCCGGCACGTCTGAGAGGTGGTTCCGGCATGCGCGACAGGTGATTTCGGAGTGTCCGCCAGGTGGTTCTGGCGTACCCGGAAGGTGATTTTGGCGTGTCCGGCAGGTGTTTCTGGCGACTGGAGCAGGTGGCTCCGGCATGCTCGGCAGGTGCTTCTGGCGTCTCCGGCACTTGGTTCTGGTGTGTCTGAGAGCTGGTTCTGGCATGTCCGGCAGATGATTCCGGAGTGTCCGCCAAGTGGTTCTGGCATACCCAGCAGGTGATTTTGGCATGTCAGGGAGGTGGTACCGGTGAGTCGAGCAGGTGGTTCCGGCGTGCTCAGCAGGTGGTTCAGGCGGTTCTGGCAGGTGGTATCCGTCTGTTCGGGGTGTGGTTCCAGCATCTCATGAACACGTTTCTGGCACGTCTGAGATGTGGTTCCAGCCGGCCCGACAGGTGTTTCCGCAGTGTCCGCCAAGCGGTTCTGGCGTAGTTGGCAGGTGATTTTGGCATGACTGGCAGGTGGTTCCAGCAAGCCTGGCAGGTGATTCCAAAGTGTTCACCAACTGGTTGTGGCGTAGCCGGCAGGTGATTTTTGCGTGATCGGCAGGTGGTTCTGGCGAGTCGAGCAGGTGGTTCCGGCGTGCTCGGCTGGTGCTTCCGGGGTCATTGGCACGGGGTTCTGGCATGTCTGAGAGGTGGTTCCTGCATGCCCGGCAAGTGATTCCGGAGTGTTCGCCAAGTGGTTCTGGCATAGTCGGCAGGTGATTTTGGCATGTCCGGCAGGTGGTTCAGGCGAGTTGAGCAGGTGGTTCCAACGTGCTTGGCAGGTGCTTCCGGCGTCTCCGGCACGTGTTTCTGGCACATCTGACAGGTGGTTCCGGCATGCCCGAAAGGTGATTCCGGTCTGTCCGGTAGGTGGTTCCAGCCTGCACGGCATGTGGTTCTGGTACGTCTCAGAGGTGGTTGCGCATGCCCAACAGGTGATTCCGGACTGTCCGCCACATGGTTCTGGCACGTCTGAGAGGTGGTTCCGGCATGCCCGGCAGGTCATCCCAGAGAGTCCTCCAAGTGGTTCTGGCATAACACGCAGGTGATTTTGGCGTGTCTGGCAGGTTGTTCCGTTGTGCTTGGCAGGTGGTTCAGGCTTGGCCGGCAGGTGGTTCCAGACTGTCCAGGACGTGTTTCCAGCTTCTCCGGCAGGTGGTTCTGGTACGTCTGAGAGGTGGTTCCGCCATGGCTGGCAGGTGATTCCGGACCGTCCCCCAGGTGGTTCTGGCATAGCCAGCAGTTGATATTGGCCTGTCCAGCAGGTGGTACCAGCGAGTCGAACAGGTGGCTCCGGCGTGCTCGGCAGGTGGTTCCGGTCTGTCCGGTAGGTGTTTCCGGCGTGTCCGGCACGTGCTTCCGGCACGTCTGAGAGGTGGTTCCGGCATGCGCGACAGGTGATTTCGGAGTGTCCGCCAGGTGGTTCTGGCGTACCCGGCAGGTGATTTTGGCGTGTCCGGCAGGTGTTTCTGGCGAGTCGAGCAGGTGGCTCCGGCATGCTCGGCAGGTGCTTCCGGCCTCTCCGGCACGTGGTTCTGGTGTGTCTGAGAGCTGGTTCCGGCATGTCCGGCAGATGATTCCGGAGTGTCCGCCAAGTGGTTCTGGCATACCCGGCTGGTGATTTGGGCATGTCAGGTAGGTGGTTCCGGCGAGTCGAGCAGGTGGCTCCGGCGTGCTCGGCAGGTTGTTCAGACGGGTCTGGCAGGTGTTTTCCGTCTGTTCGGGGTGTGGTTCCAGCATCTCATGCACATGGTTCTGGCACGTCTGAGATGTGGTTCCGGCCGGCCCGACAGGTGTTTCCACAGTGTCCGCCAAGTGGTACTGGCGTAGTTGGCAGGTGATTTTGGCATGACCGGCAGGTGGTTCCAGCAAGCCCGGCAGGTGATTCCGAAGTGTTCCCCAACTGGTTGTGGCGTAGCCGGCAGGTGATTTTTGCGTGTCCGGCAGGTGGTTCTGGCGAGTCGAGCAGGTGGTTCCGGCGTGCTCGGCAGGTGCTTCCGGGGTCATTGGCACGTGGTTCTGGCATATCTGAGAGGTGGTTCCGGCATGCCCGGCAGGTGATTCCGGAGTGTTCGCCAAGTGTTTGCGGCGTAGCCGGCAGGTGATTTTGCATGTCCAGCGGTCGTTCCGGCGGGTCGAGCCGGTGGTTCCGGCGTGTCTGGCAGGTGGTTCCGGTCTGTCCGGCAGGTGGTTCTGTGGTGTCCGGCACTAGGTTCAGTCTGAGAGGCTGTGCCGGCATGCCCCTCACGTGATTCCGGCTTGTCCCCGAAGTGGTGCTGGTGTAGCGGGCAGGTGATTTTGGCGTGTCCGGCAGGTGGTTCAGGCGAGTTGAGCAGGTGGTTGCGACGTGCTCGGCAGGTGCTTCCGGCGTCTCCGGCACGTGTTTCTGGCACATCTGACTGGTGGTTCCGGGAGGCCCAAAAGTGGATTCCGGTCTGTCCGGTAGGTGGTTCCGGCGTGCACGGCATGTGGTTCTGGTACGTCTCAGAGGTGGTTGTGCATGCCCAACAGGTGATTCCGGACTGTCCGCCACGTGCTTCTGGCACGTCTGAGAGGTGGTTCCAACATGCCCGGCAGGTCATTTCGGAGAGTCGTCCAAGTGGTTCTGGCGTAGCCCGCAGGTGATTTTGGCGTGTCCGGCAGGTGGTTCCGCCGTGCTCGGCAGGTGGTTCAGGCATGGCCTTCACGTGGTTCCAGTCTGTCCAGGACGTGTTTCCAGCTTCTCCGGCAGGTGGTTCTGGTACGTCTGAGAGGTGGTTCCGCCATGGCTGGCAGGTGATCCCGGACTGTCCCCCAGGTGGTTCTGGCATAGCCAGCAGTTGATATTGGCCTGTCCGGCAGGTGGTTCCAGCGAGTCGAACAGGTGGCTCCGGCGCTCTTGGCAGGTGGTTCCGGTCTGTCCGGTAGGTGTTTCCGCGTGTCCGGCACGTGCTTCCGGCACGTCTGAGAGGTGGTTCCGGCATGCGCGGCAGGTGATTCCGTAGTGTCCGCCAGGAGGTTCTGGCATACCCGGCAGGTGATTTTTGCGTGTCCGGCAGGTGTTTCTGGCGAGTGGAGCAGGTGGCTCCGGCATGCTCGGCAGGTGCTTCCGGCGTCTCCGGCACTTGGTTCTGGTGTGTCTGAGAGCTGGTTCCGGCATGTCCGGCAGATGATTCCGGAGTGTCCGCCAAGTGGTTCTGGCATACCCAGCAGGTGATTTTGGCGTGTCAGGGAGGTGGTACCTGTGAGTCGAGCAGGTGGTTCCGGCGTGCTCAGCAGGTGGTTCAGGCGGTTCTGGCAGGTGGTATCCGTCTGTTCGGGGTGTGGTTCCAGCATCTCATGAACACGTTTCTGGCACGTCTGAGATGTGGTTCCAGCCGGCCCGACAGGTGTTTCCGCAGTGTCCGCCAAGCGGTTCTGGCGTAGTTGGCAGGTGATTTTGGCATGACTGGCAGGTGGTTCCAGCAAGCCTGGCAGGTGATTCCAAAGTGTTCACCAACTGGTTGTGGCGTAGCCGGCAGGTGATTTTTGCGTGATCGGCAGGTGGTTCTGGCGAGTCGAGCAGGTGGTTCCGGCGTGCTCGGCTGGTGCTTCCGGGGTCATTGGCACGGGGTTCTGGCATGTCTGAGAGGTGGTTCCTGCATGCCCGGCAAGTGATTCCGGAGTGTTCGCCAAGTGGTTCTGGCATAGTCGGCAGGTGATTTTGGCATGTCCGGCAGGTGGTTCAGGCGAGTTGAGCAGGTGGTTCCAACGTGCTTGGCAGGTGCTTCCGGCGTCTCCGGCACGTGTTTCTGGCACATCTGACAGGTGGTTCCGGCATGCCCGAAAGGTGATTCCGGTCTGTCCGGTAGGTGGTTCCAGCCTGCACGGCATGTGGTTCTGGTACGTCTCAGAGGTGGTTGCGCATGCCCAACAGGTGATTCCGGACTGTCCGCCACATGGTTCTGGCACGTCTGAGAGGTGGTTCCGGCATGCCCGGCAGGTCATCCCAGAGAGTCCTCTAAGTGGTTCTGGCATAACACGCAGGTGATTTTGGCGTGTCTGGCAGGTTGTTCCGTTGTGCTTGGCAGGTGGTTCAGGCTTGGCCGGCAGGTGGTTCCAGACTGTCCAGGACGTGTTTCCAGCTTCTCCGGCAGGTGGTTCTGGTACGTCTGAGAGGTGGTTCCGCCATGGCTGGCAGGTGATTCCGGACCGTCCCCCAGGTGGTTCTGGCATAGCCAGCAGTTGATATTGGCCTGTCCGGCAGGTGGTACCAGCGAGTCGAACAGGTGGCTCCGGCGTGCTCGGCAGGTGGTTCCGGTCTGTCCGGTAGGTGTTTCCGGCGTGTCCGGCACGTGCTTCCGGCACGTCTGAGAGGTGGTTCCGGCATGCGCGACAGGTGATTTCGGAGTGTCCGCCAGGTGGTTCTGGCGTACCCGGCAGGTGATTTTGGCGTGTCCGGCAGGTGTTTCTGGCGAGTCGAGCAGGTGGCTCCGGCATGCTCGGCAGGTGCTTCCGGCCTCTCCGGCACGTGGTTCTGGTGTGTCTGAGAGCTGGTTCCGGCATGTCCGGCAGATGATTCCGGAGTGTCCGCCAAGTGGTTCTGGCATACCCAGCAGGTGATTTTGGCGTGTCAGGGAGGTGGTACCTGTGAGTCGAGCAGGTGGTTCCGGCGTGCTCAGCAGGTGGATCAGGCGGTTCTGGCAGGTGGTATCCGTCTGTTCGGGGTGTGGTTCCAGCATCTCATGAACACGTTTCTGGCACGTCTGAGATGTGGTTCCAGCCGGCCCGACAGGTGTTTCCGCAGTGTCCGCCAAGCGGTTCTGGCGTAGTTGGCAGGTGATTTTGGCATGACTGGCAGGTGGTTCCAGCAAGCCTGGCAGGTGATTCCAAAGTGTTCACCAACTGGTTGTGGCGTAGCCGGCAGGTGATTTTTGCGTGATCGGCAGGTGGTTCTGGCGAGTCGAGCAGGTGGTTCCGGCGTGCTCGGCTGGTGCTTCCGGGGTCATTGGCACGGGGTTCTGGCATGTCTGAGAGGTGGTTCCTGCATGCCCGGCAAGTGATTCCGGAGTGTTCGCCAAGTGGTTCTGGCATAGTCGGCAGGTGATTTTGGCATGTCCGGCAGGTGGTTCAGGCGAGTTGAGCAGGTGGTTCCAACGTGCTTGGCAGGTGCTTCCGGCGTCTCCGGCACGTGTTTCTGGCACATCTGACAGGTGGTTCCGGCATGCCCGAAAGGTGATTCCGGTCTGTCCGGTAGGTGGTTCCAGCCTGCACGGCATGTGGTTCTGGTACGTCTCAGAGGTGGTTGCGCATGCCCAACAGGTGATTCCGGACTGTCCGCCACATGGTTCTGGCACGTCTGAGAGGTGGTTCCGGCATGCCCGGCAGGTCATCCCAGAGAGTCCTCCAAGTGGTTCTGGCATAACACGCAGGTGATTTTGGCGTGTCTGGCAGGTTGTTCCGTTGTGCTTGGCAGGTGGTTCAGGCTTGGCCGGCAGGTGGTTCCAGACTGTCCAGGACGTGTTTCCAGCTTCTCCGGCAGGTGGTTCTGGTACGTCTGAGAGGTGGTTCCGCCATGGCTGGCAGGTGATTCCGGACCGTCCCCCAGGTGGTTCTGGCATAGCCAGCAGTTGATATTGGCCTGTCCGGCAGGTGGTACCAGCGAGTCGAACAGGTGGCTCCGGCGTGCTCGGCAGGTGGTTCCGGTCTGTCCGGTAGGTGTTTCCGGCGTGTCCGGCACGTGCTTCCGGCACGTCTGAGAGGTGGTTCCGGCATGCGCGACAGGTGATTTCGGAGTGTCCGCCAGGTGGTTCTGGCGTACCCGGCAGGTGATTTTGGCGTGTCCGGCAGGTGTTTCTGGCGAGTCGAGCAGGTGGCTCCGGCATGCTCGGCAGGTGCCTCCGGCCTCTCCGGCACGTGGTTCTGGTGTGTCTGAGAGCTGGTTCCGGCATGTCCGGCAGATGATTCCGGAGTGTCCGCCAAGTGGTTCTGGCATACCCGGCTGGTGATTTGGGCATGTCAGGTAGGTGGTTCCGGCGAGTCGAGCAGGTGGCTCCGGCGTGCTCGGCAGGTTGTTCAGACGGGTCTGGCAGGTGTTTTCCGTCTGTTCGGGGTGTGGTTCCAGCATCTCATGCACATGGTTCTGGCACGTCTGAGATGTGGTTCCGGCCGGCCCGACAGGTGTTTCCACAGTGTCCGCCAAGTGGTACTGGCGTAGTTGGCAGGTGATTTTGGCATGACCGGCAGGTGGTTCCAGCAAGCCCGGCAGGTGATTCCGAAGTGTTCCCCAACTGGTTGTGGCGTAGCCGGCAGGTGATTTTTGCGTGTCCGGCAGGTGGTTCTGGCGAGTCGAGCAGGTGGTTCCGGCGTGCTCGGCAGGTGCTTCCGGGGTCATTGGCACGTGGTTCTGGCATATCTGAGAGGTGGTTCCGGCATGCCCGGCAGGTGATTCCGGAGTGTTCGCCAAGTGTTTGCGGCGTAGCCGGCAGGTGATTTTGCATGTCCAGCGGTCGTTCCGGCGGGTCGAGCCGGTGGTTCCGGCGTGTCTGGCAGGTGGTTCCGGTCTGTCCGGCAGGTGGTTCTGTGGTGTCCGGCACTAGGTTCAGTCTGAGAGGCTGTGCCGGCATGCCCCTCACGTGATTCCGGCTTGTCCCCGAAGTGGTGCTGGTGTAGCGGGCAGGTGATTTTGGCGTGTCCGGCAGGTGGTTCAGGCGAGTTGAGCAGGTGGTTGCGACGTGCTCGGCAGGTGCTTCCGGCGTCTCCGGCACGTGTTTCTGGCACATCTGACTGGTGGTTCCGGGAGGCCCAAAAGTGGATTCCGGTCTGTCCGGTAGGTGGTTCCGGCGTGCACGGCATGTGGTTCTGGTACGTCTCAGAGGTGGTTGTGCATGCCCAACAGGTGATTCCGGACTGTCCGCCACGTGCTTCTGGCACGTCTGAGAGGTGGTTCCAACATGCCCGGCAGGTCATTTCGGAGAGTCGTCCAAGTGGTTCTGGCGTAGCCCGCAGGTGATTTTGGCGTGTCCGGCAGGTGGTTCCGCCGTGCTCGGCAGGTGGTTCAGGCATGGCCTTCACGTGGTTCCAGTCTGTCCAGGACGTGTTTCCAGCTTCTCCGGCAGGTGGTTCTGGTACGTCTGAGAGGTGGTTCCGCCATGGCTGGCAGGTGATCCCGGACTGTCCCCCAGGTGGTTCTGGCATAGCCAGCAGTTGATATTGGCCTGTCCGGCAGGTGGTTCCAGCGAGTCGAACAGGTGGCTCCGGCGCTCTTGGCAGGTGGTTCCGGTCTGTCCGGTAGGTGTTTCCGCGTGTCCGGCACGTGCTTCCGGCACGTCTGAGAGGTGGTTCCGGCATGCGCGGCAGGTGATTCCGTAGTGTCCGCCAGGAGGTTCTGGCATACCCGGCAGGTGATTTTTGCGTGTCCGGCAGGTGTTTCTGGCGAGTGGAGCAGGTGGCTCCGGCATGCTCGGCAGGTGCTTCCGGCGTCTCCGGCACTTGGTTCTGGTGTGTCTGAGAGCTGGTTCCGGCATGTCCGGCAGATGATTCCGGAGTGTCCGCCAAGTGGTTCTGGCATACCCAGCAGGTGATTTTGGCGTGTCAGGGAGGTGGTACCTGTGAGTCGAGCAGGTGGTTCCGGCGTGCTCAGCAGGTGGTTCAGGCGGTTCTGGCAGGTGGTATCCGTCTGTTCGGGGTGTGGTTCCAGCATCTCATGAACACGTTTCTGGCACGTCTGAGATGTGGTTCCAGCCGGCCCGACAGGTGTTTCCGCAGTGTCCGCCAAGCGGTTCTGGCGTAGTTGGCAGGTGATTTTGGCATGACTGGCAGGTGGTTCCAGCAAGCCTGGCAGGTGATTCCAAAGTGTTCACCAACTGGTTGTGGCGTAGCCGGCAGGTGATTTTTGCGTGATCGGCAGGTGGTTCTGGCGAGTCGAGCAGGTGGTTCCGGCGTGCTCGGCTGGTGCTTCCGGGGTCATTGGCACGGGGTTCTGGCATGTCTGAGAGGTGGTTCCTGCATGCCCGGCAAGTGATTCCGGAGTGTTCGCCAAGTGGTTCTGGCATAGTCGGCAGGTGATTTTGGCATGTCCGGCAGGTGGTTCAGGCGAGTTGAGCAGGTGTTTCCAACGTGCTTGGCAGGTGCTTCCGGCGTCTCCGGCACGTGTTTCTGGCACATCTGACAGGTGGTTCCAGCATGCCCGAAAGGTGATTCCGGTCTGTCCGGTAGGTGGTTCCAGGCTGCACGGCATGTGGTTCTGGTACGTCTCAGAGGTGGTTGCGCACGCGCAACAGGTGATTCCGGACTGTCCGCCACATGGTTCTGGCACGTCTGAGAGGTGGTTCCGGCATGCCCGGCAGGTCATCCCAGAGAGTCCTCCAAGTGGTTCTGGCATAACACGCAGGTGATTTTGGCGTGTCTGGCAGGTTGTTCCGTTGTGCTTGGCAGGTGGTTCAGGCTTGGCCGGCAGGTGGTTCCAGACTGTCCAGGACGTGTTTCCAGCTTCTCCGGCAGGTGGTTCTGGTACGTCTGAGAGGTGGTTCCGCCATGGCTGGCAGGTGATTCCGGACCGTCCCCCAGGTGGTTCTGGCATAGCCAGCAGTTGATATTGGCCTGTCCGGCAGGTGGTTCCAGCGAGTCGAACAGGTGGCTCCGGCGTGCTCGGCAGGTGGTTCCGGTCTGTCCGGTAGGTGATTCCGGCGTGTCCGGCACGTGCTTCCGGCACGTCTGAGAGGTGGTTCCGGCATGCGCGACAGGTGATTTCGGAGTGTCCGCCAGGTGGTTCTGGCGTACCCGGCAGGTGATTTTGGCGTGTCCGGCAGGTGTTTCTGGCGAGTCGAGCAGGTGGCTCCGGCATGCTCGGCAGGTGCTTCCGGCGTCTCCGGCACGTGGTTCTGGTGTGTCTGAGAGCTGGTTCCGGCATGTCCGGCAGATGATTCCGGAGTGTCCGCCAAGTGGTTCTGGCATACCCGGCTGGTGATTTGGGCATGTCAGGTAGGTGGTTCCGGCGAGTCGAGCAGGTGGCTCCGGCATGCTCGGCAGGTTGTTCAGACGGGTCTGGCAGGTGTTTTCCGTCTGTTCGGGGTGTGGTTCCAGCATCTCATGCACATGGTTCTGGCACGTCTGAGATGTGGTTCCGGCCGGCCCGACAGGTGTTTCCACAGTGTCCGCCAAGTGGTACTGGCGTAGTTGTCAGGTGATTTTGGCATGACCGGCAGGTGGTTCCAGCAAGCCCGGCAGGTGATTCCGAAGTGTTCCCCAACTGGTTGTGGCGTAGCCGGCAGGTGATTTTTGCGTGTCCGGCAGGTGGTTCTGGCGAGTCGAGCAGGTGGTTCCGGCGTGCTCGGCAGGTGCTTCCGGGGTCATTGGCACGTGGTTCTGGCATATCTGAGAGGTGGTTCCGGCATGCCCGGCAGGTGATTCCGGAGTGTTCGCCAAGTGTTTCCGGCATAGCCGGCAGGTGAGTTTGCATGTCCAGCGGTCGTTCCGGCGGGTCGAGCCGGTGGTTCCGGCATGTCCGGAAGGTGGTTCTGTGGTGTCCGGCACTAGGTTCAGTCTGAGAGGCTGTGCCGGCATGCCCCTCACGTGATTCCGGCTTGTCCCCGAAGTGGTGCTGGTGTAGCGGGCAGGTGATTTTGGCGTGTCCGGCAGGTGGTTCAGGCGAGTTGAGCAGGTGGTTGCGACGTGCTCGGCAGGTGCTTCCGGCGTCTCCGGCACGGGTTTCTGGCACATCTGACTGGTGGTTCCGGCATGCCCAAAAGTTGATTCCGGTCTGTCCGGTAGGTGGTTCCGGCGTGCACGGCACGTGGTTCTGGTACGTCTCAGAGGTGGTTGCGTATGCCCAACAGGTGATTCCGGACTGTCCGCCACGTGCTTCTGGCACGTCTGAGAGGTGGTTCCAACATGCCCGGCATGTCATTTCGGAGAGTCGTCCAAGTGGTTCTGGCGTAGCCCGCAGGTGATTTTGGCGTGTCCGGCAGGTGGTTCCGCCGTGCTCGGCAGGTGGTTCAGGCATGGCCGTCACGTGGTTCCAGTCTGTCCAGGACGTGTTTCCAGCTTCTCCGGCAGGTGGGTCTGGTACGTCTGAGAGGTGGTTCCGCCATGGCTGGCAGGTGATCCCGGACTGTCCCCCAGGTGGTTCTGGCATAGCCAGCAGTTGATATTGGCCTGTCCGGCAGGTGGTTCCAGCGAGTCGAACAGGTGGCTCCGGTGTTCTTGGCAGGTGGTTCCGGTCTGTCCGGTAGGTGATTCCGGCGTGTCTGGCACGTGCTTCCGGCAGGCGTGGCAGGATATTCCGTAGTGTCCGCCAGGTGGTTCTGGCATACCCGGCAGGTGATTTTGGCGTGTCCGGCAGGTGTTTCTGGCGAGTCGAGCAGGTGGCTCCGGCGTGCTCGGCAGGTTGTTCAGACGGGTCTGGCAGGTGTTTTCCGTCTGTTCGGGGTGTGGTTCCAGCATCTCATGCACATGGTTCTGGCACGTCTGAGATGTGGTTCCGGCCGGCCCGACAGGTGTTTCCACAGTGTCCGCCAAGTTGTACTGGCGTAGTTGTCAGGTGATTTTGGCATGACCGGCAGGTGGTTCCAGCAAGCCTGGCAGGTGATTCCAAAGTGTTCACCAACTGGTTGTGGCGTAGCCGGCAGGTGATTTTTGCGTGATCGGCAGGTGGTTCTGGCGAGTCGAGCAGGTGGTTCCGGCGTGCTCGGCTGGTGCTTCCGGGGTCATTGGCACGGGGTTCTGGCATGTCTGAGAGGTGGTTCCTGCATGCCCGGCAAGTGATTCCGGAGTGTTCGCCAAGTGGTTCTGGCATACTCGGCAGGTGCTTTTGGCATGTCCGGCAGGAGGTTCAGGCGAGTTGAGCAGGTGGTTCCAACGTGCTTTGCAGGTGCTTCCGGCATCTCCGGCACGTGTTTCTGGCACATCTGACAGGTGGTTCCGGCATGCCCGAAAGGTGATTCCGGTCTGTCCGGTAGGTGGGTCCAGCCTGCACGGCATGTGGTTCTGGTACGTCTCAGAGATGGTTGCGCATGCCCAACAGGTGATTCCGGACTGTCCGCCACATGGTTCTGGCACGTCTGAGAGGTGGTTCCGTCATGCCCGGCAGGTCATCCCAGAGAGTCCTCCAAGTGGTTCTGGAATAACACGCAGGTGATTTTGGCATGTCTGGCAGGTTGTTCCGTTGTGCTTGGCAGGTGGTTCAGGCTTGGCCGGCAGGTGGTTCCAGACTGTCCAGGACGTGTTTCCAGCTTCACCGGCAGGTGGTTCTGGTACGTCTGAGAGGTGGTTCCGCCATGGCTGGCAGGTGATTCCGGACCGTCCCCGAGGTGGTTCTGGCATAGCCAGCAGTTGATATTGGCCTGTCCGGCAGGTGGTTCCAGCGAGTCGAACAGGTGGCTCCGGCGTGCTCGACAGGTGGTTCCGGTCTGTCCGGTAGGTGATTCCGGCGTGTCCGGCACGTGCTCCTGGCACGTCTGAGAGGTGGTTCCGGCATGCGCGACAGGTGATTTCGGAGTGTCCGCCAGGTGGTTCTGGCGTACCCGGCAGGTGATTTTGGCGTGTCCGGCAGGTGTTTCTGGCGAGTCGAGCAGGTGGCTCCGGCATGCTCGCCAGGTGCTTCCGGCGTCTCCGGCACGTGGTTCTGGTGTGTCTGAGAGCTGGTTCCGGCATGTCCGGCAGATGATTCCGGAGTGTCCGCCAAGTGGTTCTGGCATACCCGGCTGGTGATTTGGGCATGTCAGTTAGGTGGTTCCGGCGAGTCGAGCAGGTGGCTCCGGCGTGCTCGGCAGGTTGTTCAGACGGGTCTGGCAGGTGTTTTCCGTCTGTTCGGGGTGTGGTTCCAGCATCTCATGCACATGGTTGTGGCACGTCTGAGATGTGGTTCCGGCCGGCCCTACAGGTGTTTCCACAGTGTCCGCCAAGTGGTACTGGCGTAGTTGGCAGGTGATTTTGGCATGACCGGCAGGTGGTTCCAGCAAGCCCGGCAGGTGATTCCGAAGTGTTCCCCAACTGGTTGTGGCGTAGCCGGCAGGTGATTTTTGCGTGTCCGGCAGGTGGTTCTGGCGAGTCGAGCAGGTGGTTCCGGCGTGCTCGGCAGGTGCTTCCGGGGTCATTGGCACGAGGTTCTGGCATATCTGAGAGGTGGTTCCGGCATGCCCGGCAGGTGATTCTGGAGTGTTCGCCAAGTGTTTCCAGGGTAGCCGGCAGGTGAGTTTGCATGTCCAGCGGTCGTTCCGGCGGGTCGAGCCGGTGGGTCCGGCGTGTCCGGCAGGTGGTTCCGGTCTGTCCGGCAGGTGGTTCTGTGGTGTCCGGCACGAGGTTCAGTCTGAGAGGCTGTGCCGGCATGCCCCTCACGTGATTCCGGCTTGTCCCTGAAGTGGTGCTGGTGTAGCGGGCAGGTGATTTTGGCGTGTCCGGCAGGTGGTTCAGGCGAGTTGAGCAGGTGGTTGCGACGTGCTCGGCAGGTGCTTCCGGCGTCTCCGGCACGGGTTTCTGGCACATCTGACTGGTGGTTCCGGCATGCCCAAAAGTTGATTCCGGTCTGTCCGTTAGGTGGTTCCGGCGTGCACGGCACGTGGTTCTGGTACGTGTCAGAGGTGGTTGCGTATGCCCAACAGGTGATTCCGGACAGTCCGCCACGTGCTTCTGGCACGTCTGAGAGGTGGTTCCAACATGCCCGGCATGTCATTTCGGAGAGTCGTCCAAGTGGTTCTGGCATAGCCCACAGGTGATTTTGGCGTGTCTGGCAGGTGGTTCCGCCGTGCTCGGCAGGTGGTTCAGGCATGGCCGTCACGTGGTTCCAGTCTGTCCAGGACGTGTTTCCAGCTTCTCCGGCAGGGGGTTCTGGTACGTCTGAGAGGTGGTTCCGCCATGGCTGGCAGGTGATCCCGGACCGTCCCCCAGGTGGTTCTGGCATAACCAGCAGTTGATATTGGCCTGTCCGGCAGGTGGTTCCAGCGAGTCGAACAGGTGGCTCCGGCGTTCTTGGCAGGTGGTTCCGGTCTGTCCGGTAGGTGTTTCCGGCGTGTCTGGCACGTGCTTCCGGCATGCGCGGCAGGTGATTCCGTAGTGTCCTCCAGGTGGTTCTGGCATACCCGGCAGGTGATTTTGGCGTGGCCGGCAGGTGTTTCTGGCGAGTCGAGCAGGTGGCTCCGGCATGCTCAGCAGGTGCTTCCGGCGTCTCCGGCACTTGGTTCTGGTGTGTCTGAGAGCTGGTTCCGGCATGTCCGGCAGATGATTCCGGAGTGTCCGCCAAGTGGTTCTGGCATACCCAGCAGGTGATTTTGGCGTGTCAGGGAGGTGGTACCGGTGAGTCGAGCAGGTGGTTCCGGCGTGCTCGGCAGGTGGTTCAGGCGGTTCTGGCAGGTGGTATCCGTCTGTTCGGGGTGTGGTTCCAGCATCTCATGAACACGTTTCTGGCACGTCTGAGATGTGGTTCCAGCCGGCCCGACAGGTGTTTCCGCAGTGTCCGCCAAGCGGTTCTGGCGTAGTTGGCAGGTGATTTTGGCATGACTGGCAGGTGGTTCCAGCAAGCCTGGCAGGTGATTCCAAAGTGTTCACCAACTGGTTGTGGCGTAGCCGGCAGGTGATTTTTGCGTGATCGGCAGGTGGTTCTGGCGAGTCGAGCAGGTGGTTCCGGCGTGCTCGGCTGGTGCTTCCGGGGTCATTGGCACGGGGTTCTGGCATGTCTGAGAGGTGGTTCCTGCATGCCCGGCAAGTGATTCCGGAGTGTTCGCCAAGTGGTTCTGGCATAGTCGGCAGGTGATTTTGGCATGTCCGGCAGGTGGTTCAGGCGAGTTGAGCAGGTGGTTCCAACGTGCTTGGCAGGTGCTTCCGGCGTCTCCGGCACGTGTTTCTGGCACATCTGACAGGTGGTTCCGGCATGCCCGAAAGGTGATTCCGGTCTGTCCGGTAGGTGGTTCCAGCCTGCACGGCATGTGGTTCTGGTACGTCTCAGAGGTGGTTGCGCATGCGCAACAGGTGATTCCGGACTGTCCGCCACATGCTTCTGGCACGTCTGAGAGGTGGTTCCGGCATGCCCGGCAGGTCATCCCAGAGAGTCCTCCAAGTGGTTCTGGCATAACACGCAGGTGATTTTGGCGTGTCTGGCAGGTTGTTCCGTTGTGCTTGGCAGGTGGTTCAGGCTTGGCCGGCAGGTGGTTCCAGACTGTCCAGGACGTGTTTCCAGCTTCTCCGGCAGGTGGGTCTGGTACGTCTGAGAGGTGGTTCCGCCATGGCTGGCAGGTGATTCCGGACCGTCCCCCAGGTGGTTCTGGCATAGCCAGCAGTTGATATTGGCCTGTCCGGCAGGTGGTTCCAGCGAGTCGAACAGGTGGCTCCGGCGTGCTCGGCAGGTGGTTCCGGTCTGTCCGGTAGGTGATTCCGGCGTGTCCGGCACGTGCTTCCGGCACGTCTGAGACGTGGTTCCGGCATGCGCGACAGGTGATTTCGGAGTGTCCGCCAGGTGGTTCTGGCGTACCCGGCAGGTGATTTTGGCGTGTCCGGCAGGTGTTTCTGGCGAGTCGAGCAGGTGGCTCCGGCATGCTCGGCAGGTGCTTCCGGCGTCTCCGGCACGTGGTTCTGGTGTGTCTGAGAGCTGGTTCCGGCATGTTCGGCAGATGATTCCGGAGTGTCCGCCAAGTGGTTCTGGCATACCTGGCTGGTGATTTGGGCATGTCAGGTAGGTGGTTCCGGCGAGTCGAGCAGGTGGCTCCGGCGTGCTCGGCAGGTTGTTCAGACGGGTCTGGCAGGTGTTTTCCGTCTGTTCGGGGTGTGGTTCCAGCATCTCATGCACATGGTTCTGGCACGTCTGAGATGTGGTTCCGGCCGGCCCGACAGGTGTTTCCACAGTGTCCGCCAAGTGGTACTGGCGTAGTTGGCAGGTGATTTTGGCATGACCGGCAGGTGGTTCCAGCAAGCCCGGCAGGTGATTCCGAAGTGTTCCCCAACTGGTTGTGGCGTAGCCGGCAGGTGATTTTTGCGTGTCCGGCAGGTGGTTCTGGCGAGTCGAGCAGGTGGTTCCGGCGTGCTCGGCAGGTGCTTCCGGGGTCATTGGCACGTGGTTCTGGCATATCTGAGAGGTGGTTCCGGCATGCCCGGCAGGTGATTCCGGAGTGTTCGCCAAGTGTTTCCAGGGTAGCCGGCAGGTGAGTTTGCATGTCCAGCGGTCGTTCCGGCGGGTCGAGCCGGTGGTTCCGGCATGTCCGGAAGGTGGTTCCGGTCTGTCCAGCAGGTGGTTCTGTGGTGTCCGGCACGAGGTTCAGTCTGAGAGGCTGTGCCGGCATGCCCCTCACGTGATTCCGGCTTGTCCCCGAAGTGGTGCTGGTGTAGCGGGCAGGTGATTTTGGCGTGTCCGGCAGGTGGTTCAGGCGAGTTGAGCAGGTGGTTGCGACGTGCTCGGCAGGTGCTTCCGGCGTCTCCGGCACGTGTTTCTGGCACATCTGACTGGTGGTTCCGGCATGCCCAAAAGTTGATTCCGGTCTGTCCGGTAGGTGGTTCCGGCGTGCACGGCACGTGGTTCTGGTACGTCTCAGAGGTGGTTGCGTATGCCCAACAGGTGATTCCGGACTGTCCGCCACGTGCTTCTGGCACGTCTGAGAGGTGGTTCCAACATGCCCGGCATGTCATTTCGGAGAGTCGTCCAAGTGGTTCTGGCGTAGCCCGCAGGTGATTTTGGCGTGTCCGGCAGGTGGTTCCGCCGTGCTCGGCAGGTGGTTCAGGCATGGCCGTCACGTGGTTCCAGTCTGTCCAGGACGTGTTTCCAGCTTCTCCGGCAGGTGGGTCTGGTACGTCTGAGAGGTGGTTCCGCCAAGGCTGGCAGGTGATCCCGGACCGTCCCCGAGGTGGTTCTGGCATAGCCAGCAGTTGATATTGGCCTGTCCGGCAGGTGGTTCCAGCGAGTCGAACAGGTGGCTCCGGCGTTCTTGGCAGGTGGTTCCGGTCTGTCCGGTAGGTGTTTCCGGCGTGTCTGGCACGTGCTTCCGGCATGCGCGGCAGGTGATTCCGTAGTGTCCGCCAGGTGGTTCTGGCATACCCGGCAGGTGATTTTGGCGTGGCCGGCAGGTGTTTCTGGCGAGTCGAGCAGGTGGCTCCGGCATGCTCGGCAGGTGCTTCCGGCGTCTCCGGCACTTGGTTCTGGTGTGTCTGAGAGCTGGTTCCGGCATGTCCGGCAGATGATTCCGGAGTGTCCGCCAAGTGGTTCTGGCATACCCAGCAGGTGATTTTGGCGTGTCAGGGAGGTGGTACCGGTGAGTCGAGCAGGTGGTTCCGGCGTGCTCGGCAGGTGGTTCAGGCGGTTCTGGCAGGTGGTATCCGTCTGTTCGGGGTGTGGTTCCAGCATCTCATGAACACGTTTCTGGCACGTCTGATATGTGGTTCCAGCCGGCCCGACAGGTGTTTCCGCAGTGTCCGCCAAGCGGTTCTGGCGTAGTTGGCAGGTGATTTTGGCATGACTGGCAGGTGGTTCCAGCAAGCCTGGCAGGCGATTCCAAAGTGTTCACCAACTGGTTGTGGCGTAGCCGGCAGGTGATTTTTGCGTGATCGGCAGGTGGTTCTGGCGAGTCGAGCAGGTGGTTCCGGCGTGCTCGGCTGGTGCTTCCGGGGTCATTGGCACGGGGTTCTGGCATGTCTGAGAGGTGGTTCCTGCATGCCCGGCAAGTGATTCCGGAGTGTTCGCCAAGTGGTTCTGGCATAGTCGGCAGGTGATTTTGGCATGTCCGGCAGGTGGTTCAGGCGAGTTGAGCAGGTGTTTCCAACGTGCTTGGCAGGTGCTTCCGGCGTCTCCGGCACGTGTTTCTGGCACATCTGACAGGTGGTTCCAGCATGCCCGAAAGGTGATTCCGGTCTGTCCGGTAGGTGGTTCCAGGCTGCACGGCATGTGGTTCTGGTACGTCTCAGAGGTGGTTGCGCACGCGCAACAGGTGATTCCGGACTGTCCGCCACATGGTTCTGGCACGTCTGAGAGGTGGTTCCGGCATGCCCGGCAGGTCATCCCAGAGAGTCCTCCAAGTGGTTCTGGCATAACACGCAGGTGATTTTGGCGTGTCTGGCAGGTTGTTCCGTTGTGCTTGGCAGGTGGTTCAGGCTTGGCCGGCAGGTGGTTCCAGACTGTCCAGGACGTGTTTCCAGCTTCTCCGGCAGGTGGTTCTGGTATGTCTGAGAGGTGGTTCCGCCATGGCTGGCAGGTGATTCCGGACCGTCCCCCAGGTGGTTCTGGCATAGCCAGCAGTTGATATTGGCCTGTCCGGCACGTGGTTCCAGCGAGTCGAACAGGTGGCTCCGGCGTGCTCGGCAGGTGGTTCCGGTCTGTCCGGTAGGTGATTCCGGCGTGTCCGGCACGTGCTTCCGGCACGTCTGAGACGTGGTTCCGGCATGCGCGACAGGTGATTTCGGAGTGTCCGCCAGGTGGTTCTGGCGTACCCGGCAGGTGATTTTGGCGTGTCCGGCAGGTGTTTCTGGCGAGTCGAGCAGGTGGCTCCGGCATGCTCGGCAGGTGCTTCCGGCGTCTCCGGCACGTGGTTCTGGTGTGTCTGAGAGCTGGTTCCGGCATGTCCGGCAGATGATTCCGGAGTGTCCGCCAAGTGGTTCTGGCATACCCGGCTGGTGATTTGGGCATGTCAGGTAGGTGGTTCCGGCGAGTCGAGCAGGTGGCTCCGGCATGCTCGGCAGGTTGTTCAGACGGGTCTGGCAGGTGTTTTCCGTCTGTTCGGGGTGTGGTTCCAGCATCTCATGCACATGGTTCTGGCACGTCTGAGATGTGGTTCCGGCCGGCCCGACAGGTGTTTCCACAGTGTCCGCCAAGTGGTACTGGCGTAGTTGTCAGGTGATTTTGGCATGACCGGCAGGTGGTTCCAGCAAGCCCGGCAGGTGATTCCGAAGTGTTCCCCAACTGGTTGTGGCGTAGCCGGCAGGTGATTTTTGCGTGTCCGGCAGGTGGTTCTGGCGAGTCGAGCAGGTGGTTCCGGCGTGCTCGGCAGGTGCTTCCGGGGTCATTGGCACGTGGTTCTGGCATATCTGAGAGGTGGTTCCGGCATGCCCGGCAGGTGATTCCGGAGTGTTCGCCAAGTGTTTCCGGCATAGCCGGCAGGTGAGTTTGCATGTCCAGCGGTCGTTCCGGCGGGTCGAGCCGGTGGTTCCGGCATGTCCGGAAGGTGGTTCCGGTCTGTCCAGCAGGTGGTTCTGTGGTGTCCGGCACGAGGTTCAGTCTGAGA